>NC_138789.1:15054581-15654581 GCF_965178545.1 Coloeus monedula
CTCTGCTCTCTTCTGGATTTCCTGCTTTATATACAGTAAATAAACTGTTTCATCTTAAAGCTTTCCTACCTCTCTTGATCTGTCCTAAAGATCATTTTCCTTGTAGCAGAAGGTGGGAACAGAGGAGTCTGTAGGAAGGCTGATCTGCAGGAGTGCAGGTTGTAAGTGCAGACCATAACAAAACATGCTCACTGCTGGAGTAACCAGGTTTGTTCTTTCGGAGTGTGTTGCACAGGCAGTGCTGGTAGGCCCTTTGTCCTGAAAGATTCCGCAGGCAAGCAAAGAACTAAACTGCAAAGTTTTTCAGGGGCATTTGGTACTGGAACAACTTCCCACAGATCATTTGAATGTGAGAAGAATTCAGGCATGCTTAATGACTTTGCTGAACTGATTAAAAATGTTGGGGTTTTTTTCCCAGTCAAATTGAAAAGTGCTGAGAAAGAAAATGTCTCTTCTGTTTAGAAGCTTTCTTTTCTTTTTCCTCTGTGCTTCACCCCTTCTCTGCTATGCTTGTACATACTTTATGCTCATACAGTTTCCAAGCTGACTCTTCTTTGTATATTGCATAGGAAAAAGTTTCAAATGGTCCAAATTCTATTTCCATTGAATTTTCCAGCTTTTTATTCTTTTAAACATCAGTTGAGAATGGAACTTGACCCTTGATAAGTACTGAGATAATGTGAATGAGTAATACATTATACAGCCTGAACAGTTGAACACCATAATTTTATGGGGAAGGGTCAGTATTCTGGATTAAAAGATGTTAGGGAACCAGACTAAAAACTGAGTATAAAATAATAATATCATTTCAGATGATATGCAGTTACTTTCAAACAACACAGGGAACTCAGAGACTGTTTTCTGGATTGATTAATTCCAATGTAACCCAATTTCTACATTTCTGAAGCTGCTTATTAGGTTTCCAGTGTTACATCTTTGTAACAGCTTCCACCAAACAAGATCCTGTTTCTAAATTTAGAGTATCTGTTGTCCAAGTGGCAAACTTGATTGCTGTAATGAGTGCCCAATCCTCTCTAAGTTTGCATGGTTTTCATTGTGCCAGTTACATGTTTGAACTTTAAGGGCAGCACCATGTATGTCATCCTAGGTTCTGTAGAAAACATCCAGTCATGTACTGCAAACTTTGTTAACCTGCTAGTTCTCGAATAAAAATACACAAAATGCTTTGAAATGGAAATAAAAATAAACATCTGTTTTATGAAAAGAGTTGTAACAGTACTCTTCACTTAGGCTTCTGTGCCCTTTGCTATCTGTCTGTATAGAAAACCTATGATGAAATATTTTATTTTTAAATTAGGGAAAGGACATGATTATTTGGCTTTCAGATAGTTGCGATGCTGAAATTATGATTATTTTGAGAACTTTTTCTTTGTATATATATAGAAATTGAATGTAGTACTTTCTATTTCTATTTCACTACTGTTAGCAGTGCCCTCCCAATGCTATCAGAGGCAGTAGCTTAAACAGGAAAACATAAAAGCAAAGATATAAATTCAAAAGCCATTAGGAGAACTCTCTTTTAAATTTATTTCAAATGTTTTAGGTGGAAAGTAAGTATTTCAGCCATCTGTTGAAATGTCAAGATTCATTTTATTTGCTTAAAATGGTATAATTAACTTTATTTCTCAAATTAATTACTACTGGCTCCACTACCTGTCCTAGAAGAAATCAGTGATTTATATATTTGTTAAAAATTAGATAGCATAGGCCATCAAGCTCTAACACACAGCTTTTAAAGAGGATTTTAATGTGACTAGTAGCATATTGCTCATATGAATGCATCTCTTCAGTATGAGGTTATATTTGGACTCACCATTTTTTTGTTTGTTTTTTCTTCTGTCCTTTCTCTCCTGGTACCATTTTCTTACAGAGATCAGAATATTCTGGATCCTACATTGGAATATGTTAAGGTAAGGTACTGTTTCTTACCCTCAAAATATTTTATTTGGTGTATATCCAGCACTGACAGAGCATTTCCAGTCATTTGTCAGTAAATAGGGCAGCTGTCTATCTTTTGGTACAGAGAAACAAATTATACATGTCAGGCTGTTTTCTTAAAGCTTCAGTGAAATGCTTGTGGGCATTGTACCTTGGGTGTAGGTTGCATTTTTATACTGGGGCTTCTTTGCAGTTACATGGTGACTGTTTAAATTCTTGCTTTTGTTAGCAGATTAAAAGAAGCTGTATTTTTTGTTTATGGATTTCTGGGGAAGTAAAGAATCATGTCTGAAAATATAATAAAAATGTCAAATTTAGGTTTACACTTTCAGTATTATACTTACTAAAATTACAGTTAAAAATTCACTTCTGGTCCAAATAAGTAAATGAATCCTGGAAAAGTTGTGAGTTCTGCTCTCCTGTTGTGAGATCTCCTGTATATGATCAGTGTGCGTATTTTGTTGAGAGTAAATAAAAAGTACCCTGGAACATTCATAAATTACATTCAAATCTCAATCCCAGACTGGCAACAGAGAGACTTTGGAGGAAGCCGTAGGGACGTTATTCTGTATTGGGAATCTCTTGTAATGCTGTAATTTTTACTGAATTAGTACTTTTCAACATGTTTTGTGTAAGTGAATATTATTCCTCAGAACCTTGCAAAAATCTTGCTGATATTTCATGTGTTTCAACAATGGGCTTCTCTAATTGTTGGGCTTTGTTCCCTGCCTTTTCTGTTTCCTGAGAAATGTCAGATAAACACAGGTTATCCTCAACATAGCATATTTCTATAGCTATTAATGTGGACAGCCTGAATTTCTCAGACACCTGAATTTCTGCTACAGGTTAGAAGTTCAGGTGAGGAGGAGACTGAGGAGAACCAGTTCAATGGCGTTTTGCTGCTAGAATTCCCCCTGTGGATGCTCACAGTTGAAGGAAATTAAGAGGTGCCCAGGTTAGGGTTCAGGCTGACTGAAGAAGTAAACTAGGAGATTGTAATGCAGTGTTGAGAGGGGATTGTCAAACGAAAGTAATTGTCTGAAAGTGTGTCAGAGTCCTTTGCTGCACTTTCTGTCTAGGGTTGGGGTAGATGTAGGAATTAAGGTTTTGTGGAAGGGAAGGGGAAAAGCAGAACGCAAAGATCCCTGGAAAAGTGGCTGCCACAGGACTCTCAGAACAGCTGCTGGATTTCTGCTCTGAACAGGTAGTTAGTTCAGTGTTGTGAGGTCCCTGGCCTCAATCCCAGCCTAAAGCTGGGATGTGGTAAAGTAGAGAAGAGAAGGCCAAAAGACTTCTCAGGAGGGGATGCCAGAGGCAACAAAGTCGCGGACATGTTAATTGCTGTATTTAATTTACTGTGTGTCTTGCACTGTGCTGTATCGAGTATGCTGCTAGAGTTTTAATAATGTGACTAAGTAGAAGGCAGAGGTATCATGTGCCAATTCATCAATATGTGTGTCTTGTCTTGTTGCAGCAAGTTCTGTATTATAAATGTGGTTTCTCATCTTTTCTAGTAGAAGCTTGTCTTGGACTCTTCTCAATAGCAGTGGTGCTAAGCTTAGTTATTAAAACTTTGGTGTTGAGGAGGAAAGCCTGGGGAAAAGAGACTTAAGAGGAAGAATACAAGGGTTACCAATGCCTTCTCTTCTCCTTCCTTCTTCAGTTTTTCCTGTCTATATCCCTACCTTTAGTGAACTGTGAGTTTGGACCCTAGTTTAGTGGTATTATAACAGGAATTCTAGACAAGAAATCTCAAACTACAACTTTGAAAAATATGCAGAAACTGCTTTCTAATAATTGTAACTCCCCAAAACATTTTTTGTCTGTAAAAGTCTGTGTTGCTAACAAAACTGATTCCAGAAATGTGTTATTACACAGAAATCAATCAATCATAAATAAAGGCAGTCTCTCATCAGTACTTTGTTTATCAGTTAACTCTAACTGTAAAGTTGTGGGTGAATTCATACCAACAGGATCTTGGATCCATTTGTTGGCTTCAGTTTTATCAAGTATGTGTTCATTGTCTTACCCTATGGTAACTATTATATTAATGTTTATAAGTTTTCCAGATCCTCGAATACATTATGGTGGCAGTGTTAAGTCAGGTATAAAATGCAGAACACTAACCTTCTGAAGCTGAAAAAATAGACTTCTGTAGCATGTTTATACCACCATTGCCATTTGTACAAGTCTCTTTGGTATATAATCTGTACATACGTAGTTTGAACTAGCAGGTAGGCTTTGACAGATGTTGCTTCAGTGGGAAAAAAAACAACCTTTAAATGGAAAAGAGTAAGAGAAGAGGGAGAAAACAACAAGAGCACTTTTGGGAATTGTTTTTTGCTGATTCACAATACGAAAGTTCTGAATGAGAGATTTATATTTCTGGTGCACAGGAAAATATAGTTAATGTTGTCTATCAACAGAGAAGCGTTGATTTACTGATTGAAAACGTATAAACTTGAGCATGAAGCATATGTGGTGTATGACTCTTACATAAAAACTAACACTGGAACTGATTGTATGTTGTAATTGTAAAGTCTTGATACTGGTTCTTGTTTCTCTCATGTTACTCTTCAGGCTGTAAAGAGAAGAGTGACTTCGGATTAATTTGCCTTGAAAGAATTGCATTATCTTGAAAGTAATGCATGGCACAAATTTGTGTTAGGGTAATTTGGCTTCTGGCAATTCTACTCAAGAGTTAAAGTGGTAACAGAGCAAATGGTACTGTGTCAGGGCCCTGAGGGCACTAATTGTTCTCGAGTGTCCTGGCCAGCCTCACTTGGGACCTCCACCCACACCCACTGAGCAAGGGCTGCATCACGATGGGGCCTTCAGGCCCCTCCTGAGTTGCTCAGTGGGTGCACCTGCCCCTAGTCCTGTTTCCCAAGTGCTGTGTGGGAAGCTCGGGACAGACTTTGTACCTGGCCTGTTACCTCTCTGGCCTGAGGCTCTCTGGAATGTGACCTGCTGTTGGTGTGATCACCCTGCTCACCTTGGTTGCATCTGGGTGCTGTGGGACTGCACTTTGTTGTGAGTACCTTGCCCACCCTGTGCTCCCAGGTCACCGTCCTGTAGGGAGCAGCCCCACTCCTGTTGCTCCCTGTCACACTCATTGTAGGTGGCTGTTTTGAAAGATTCAGATAGGTGCCTTTCTCATAACTGTTCTGCTTTTCAGGCTGCACAGTCATATCTATTGTCCTTCAAGACAAGCAGCTAGTTTTAAACTAGCTAGATTTAAAAAGTAATTTTACAAAAAGACCTGGGCACAGAGCTGACCGTGCAGCTTCACAGTTGCAGGTCAACACTGTTTCTGCAGTGGTGCAAGCATGCTACTGGAGTTTCCTGTGAGTCCCATAAGAAAGGTAATTAATACTTGTTTAGAATGTGCTCCTGCTGGAGAGTGATCAGCATCTCTTCAGAACTGGACAGTGCTGTAAATAGAACGTGGAGAATTCATATGGGCTTGAGGAAGAGTAACACGGTTCAGTGTGCTGGTTTTGGTTGTGTGCTCGTTCACAGTGAAAAGAACAACATGATGTCTGTTGTGGCCATAGTGGCTACAAGCAGATAGACTGATGGTAAACTTTGAAGCTGAGTGTAGCAATTTGCTTTTTAACAAACCTTTCCTTGCTGAAATCTGGTCACTGAAATTAATATAATTAAGTCCTTGTATTCAGAAGGAACAGAGGAAAGGCAAAATAAATTAGTTTTTTCTGTTGTTTTATTCTGCTCAAAATACAAGACAGAAAACACTGATTATAGAATTAATCTTTTTTTTTTCTTTTAAGAGAATATTCTCTATAGATGAACCAATAGATAGACTGTGGCTTCTAATTCTTTAATCTAAATCACATCTCTCACAAGTTGCAGTTTACTACCTCTTGAATATTGATGTATTAGTTCATTCAGTATATAAAGAGAGCTAATTATGCAAAAGCAAGTTCTAAGGGGGCGAAAAAATGTACTGATTTGCTGAAGTCTGAGTATACTGGAGTGTCCATATGGCTTCAGCTCTTCCTTTGTATTCACAGTGCTGCTGAAACCATGGTCACAGTTAAATGGCTCTTTCAAAAAAAAACCTTTTATGGTAGAAGTGAAAACAGGCCAGACTGCTTTGAGTCAGGCTACTGCCCAAGTCATGAAAGAGATTCAGGGACACAATAGCACGTTGTACATTCTGTGAGATTTTTACAAGTTTTATGAACCAAATAATAGATCCATTGGTAGTCTCTGCAGGTTCTTCCCACACCCTGAGTCCGCACATCCATGGAACAGATTCCTGCAGCAGGGGAGAAAGAATCAAGTGCTGGCAGATTTGAGTGTGTCAGAGAACTTTTTGTGAGTCATTTTGATGAAATTCTTGTGAACTAAAGATAGCTTACTGTCCCATTCCTATTCACTATAAATACTTAAGGATCTTTTCATAGAAATCTGTGCTGTAATTACTGAGGCTATATCAGGGTGAAAAGGAAAAAAAAAAAAAGAGATGTCTCTCCTCCTTTCATGGAAGCCTTTTGAGCATTTCCTGTGGAAATAGTGCTTAATAATTACAGAAATACGTATCAGCAGTGAGTTGATAAATATTACTATGACCTGAAGTTTTGGAGTTGTATTTTATTCCATTAGTGGAAAAATTGCAAAATTTATGACTGATTGTCTGCTCAGCATGGTCATGAGGGAAGTTTATATTTAGATTCAGACTTGAAAAAACTGTTGCTTGTTTAAGGAAGTTACAGCTACAGAAAAGAGTTTCTTGTGAAGTTCTGCTGAAGGATTCTTTCGTCTCAGCCCCACAGTGTTAATTTTTCTCCCTATTTTTACTCTTCCTTGATTTTGTTAGAAAGCAAACTGTCATAGAAATTACTGTCATTCATCATAGCTTTGGTTAGTGCAACTGAAAATAAAATTTTTATGACATTCCAGTGTGTTGATCCTTATCTATAGCTTTGCAAGATGGGACAATATTTTGTGGGTTTAATTCAACTTCAGGGAACTTAGGTTATGAGATCTATCGATGCATGGTTTGTATAGTTAATTGCACAAATTCATAATATTGTGGGTGCCAATCCAATATAGGTGTGGGTGTTTGACTCTCACCATTCTATTGGCTGAAGATACTCTGGTAAGAGGGTGATCAAAAGTAAAGTTTGTATGTGTGTATGTATGTTTAGGAAAGTTTAGAAAAAAATCTGTGTCGGCATGACAAGTAGCCACAGTTTGGGAAACAGTTTTTCCTGATGACAGTGAAATTTCCTTGCAAGCAGCCTTTTTTAGACATGGAAATATGTAAGAGAAATCCCCACCTCACTGGAAAACTTGCCAACTCCAGTGTATTCCTGTTCATGCTGTGTATCACACTCCTGCAGAGACTTGCCTGTTGGGAAGCGAGCTGGAACTTGTGAGCAGAAAGTTTGTTGGGTTTCTACATTGTCTGACAGCATTAAGTATCAGAGCTGGGAGGAATGCCTGACACTAAGGCACCACATGATCAGGAGGTTCTTTCTGCGTCTGTAGGGTGGTTTGAGGACTTCTTTTCCACACTTTTTGCAACTGCAGCAAGGGCAGCAGTATCACAGAAGGTGGAATTATCCGATGGTATGTGTTTTGTTGAGGAGAAAAGGTGTATGCCCATGTGGCCAACTTGGACTTTACACATCTCTGTCATTATGGACTTGTCCCAACTCAGAGATCATCAGTGATGTCAGTAAGGCTTCAGACAGAGATATTTCCTTTTTTTATATATATATTTCTCTACTTAGCAGGAACAGAAGTTTCACAAACATCATTCCACAGCAGTTGCCTCTTGCATGTAAGCTGTGTAGTTCTGATTACACAGATTCTATTAGACCCAGTCCAGTGTTACTGCATGTAGTTATCGATCTCAATGAAAACCTTCGATTTGATTCTTGGCGGGTGGTTGCTGGTTGTGCACTGCCCTCTGCTGGAAAAGAAACACTTGACTGGATATTTTTAATCAAGCTATGGTTATTTAAATCACATTTCATAATAATTTCTTTGTAACTCTTGTAGGAGCCTGACTGTTGGAAGTTGGTTGCTTTTTTCTCAAGTGGCACAGAATGGGGGGGAATTTTCCCACTCCTCCCTGTCATAAGGTTATAGAAGTAGTCCTAGAGGGAACTTGAGGGTTTGTTTGGTTTTTTTTTTTTTTTTGTCAGGGTGTCACTGAGATTGCTAGAATACATGTTCTGATTTTTGCAAAAAGAAAAAGCGGAAGAGATTCCCTATCATCCCAAAATAATCTGCTCTACCTCCCAAACTAGATTAGTCATATGATCTTTTAATTGATATTGTGGGAAAATTTTTCCTAAATTGTGGTATTTCACGCATAGAGATTTGGTTTTGGGCGCTTCTGGTTTTATGTTGTTGGTTGGTTTGTGGGGGGAAGGTTGTTGGGGTTTTTTTGTTTTGTCCATCTGTCTTCTATTCATAACCTATATTCAATTTTCTAGTGGGATAAGTTTGGGCTGTTGCAATAAGTTGGACAAAGCATCTTGTCTTTTAGTCCTGTTCTGGTGATAGCAAAATTTCAGGTAGTAGAATTTTTTTTTCAGCCTTGTTTCTAGACTTGTTTCTTACAATGTCTGTCCTTTCTCTACTCAAAAAGGGCACCTATTTCTCTAAGTATGTATGATAATTATTCCTAAAAGTTTTCATCAGCCCAGGAAAAAATAAAAAAAGTACTTAAGGAGTTACATATGTAGTTGAAATGCAGCAACTCTCAAGTATTTAATTCCCCTGAAATCGTAGTGAGAATCTTCCTCTGTTCATTTGAAGTTAAAGAAAACTTACCCTATTTGATACAATGCTGTTACTCATCATTAGTGATGGAATATAACACCACTAGTTAGTTTCAGTATTTTCTCATGTTGAATTTTGTTTGACCAACAGGCTGGTCTCCGAAAATAAGGTTGAGTCAGCAGTCCTGTAATCTTTTGGCTGCAAAGTGATGAATAAAATGTAAGCTGGTGTTTGCAGTAAATTATGCAGGAAGTATGATTCTATAGCTCTGCCAGACAGTGCACTTTCAGTCTACTGTCCTAGTTCATGTTTCCCTAGAAGAGAAATCCCAAGTTAGCCTGTTCCTGTCTGGAGCTTTTTGTTCTTTCCCAGCCCCCAGTCCCTGAGTCAGTCGCCTGATTAGCTCTAAGATCTGGGTTTTTCTGTGGTTGGTGGGGATTGTGGGTTTTTTGGTTGGTTGAGGTTTTTGGTTTTTGTGGGTCAGGGGCAAGGGGAGTTAAGAGTAGTGTGAAGAGGAATTTTTTTTCTTTGTGAATGATAATCCTTAAATGAATTGAGCCAAGTGGATAGTGGCTTTCTAATTATTCTGACCTTCATTGCAAAGTCTTTTAGCAGTGCATTCCCCTCTCCTGATGCTGAAATGGAGGTTGGGGTATTTTGCTTATGGGAGCATCTTCTGTAATGCTGAGGATGCTTTGGTAAGTATAAAATGCAGATACCTCTTAGAGGAGTAAGCATTCTATCTTTGCATGTTAATGGTTAATCTTACATGTTATCCTACCATGGATTTGACTCAGTTAATGTCTGTATTCTGCTTCTTCTGTTATTACTCATTAACTCTCAAATGATGTCTGGTCTGGAGTCCTCAAATGCCACTACATGCACTGAGCTTTGAGTTGAAAATGATAAAATTACTTTAATTTAATTTCCTTGGAACCAATAGTAATACTAGTGGCAGCTACTTAATTGACCTTTCCAATACTTTTGTTAGAGGATCAGTAACTACTGTCAGTCTTATTTACAGATGAGAAACATAAGGTGGAAAGGTCTGAATCTGAAACAGGGGCTAGAAGTCTTGGGGTACAAAAATCAGGTCTTACTTTATCTCTGGTGATCTTCTGAAACTTGGATTTAAATGAATTAGCTGTTTTCTCCAAAATATTAATCGCAGTGGTTCTCAAATGCTGAGTTATCACAGAATCGCAGAATGGTTTGGGTCGGCAGGGACCTCAAAAGATATCTAGTTACAATCCCCTGCCTTGTGCAGGGGCACCTGTCCTTAGACCAGGTTTCTCAGGGCCCCATCCACCCTGGCCTTTTGATAATACACCCAAGTCAAAATGTCCGTGTCAGTGAAAGCAAATATAGGTACATGGTGATGTGCACTTACTTTTCAAAGAAAGAAAAAAAAAGGAGGGGGACTGGTTTTTTTTTCAGTTTTCATAGTTTGGACTAATAGCAAAAGTTTAGTTTCATTAGATTGGACTAAAACAAAAGCTGTCAGGGACATGAAAATGTTTATGTTTAACTCCATGTAACACCTTACTGTTGATCTTTCACTGTCTATAAGCACATGAGCCACAAGGGGGAGTATATAATGTGTGGAGAGCAGATGATGACGATTTTTATTATTAAGCATTTTGGGTACTCTTACTGATAAAGCCTAGGGAAGTAAAGCTCCTGATCTCTCAGAGCTGTGTTTACAGGTAATAATTAGAATAAGACTGGTGCATTGTGTGTGTGTCTGTCTTGCCTCTTTTTGGAGACATGCTGATATACAGTTTAGCCTGTGGAGAGGACAGCAGAAGGAGCATTTGGGCATTTCACTTGGGATGTCGTCTGCTCATACGTGCTGTCAAAGGAGCAGGTTGGCCTGACATTTTTGTGTCGGATAGTTATAGAAAATAAGCATTTACACAAATAATGGAGTATAATGTTGTGTTGGCTGTCTAGAATACCTAGAGGTCATTTGCCTCCGTGTCCTCAAATCCTTTTGTTAGTAAAATGTTGAAAGGGTGGTAAAGACTTTTGAAAAGCCAAGCTCTGACAGAGACCAAGTGACTTGTAAATTTTCTTTTTGAGTGCTACACATCCAAGATACACATCCTTTGTATTAAAGGAAAGTATTTTAGTGTATTCAGTTTTAGATAATTAGCTGATATTTTAAAGGTATCCACTTACCCTGGTGATGTAACTTTTTTTTTTTTTATCTTTCCATTATATTTAGAACTGGTTTAAATCTCACACAAACAAGCACTTTATTTTGACAGGACTGAGGAGACTTTCAAAAACAGAAGTCTAAAGTTAACAAATGTCTTAATGCCTTATTTTTATGCGCAAGACAGCTCTGATATGCTGACCAGCAAAGCTAGTTAGACTAATGACAGCTAAGTTAGCAGGAAAGAGAAGAAGGTATTAGCCATAAACTGTGAACTAATTCTGAAAGAAAAGGAAATTCATGCCTTTTCATAATTTTTTTTTTCCCCCCCCCCAATTCAGGGAACAAATTGAAGGAAAAATAGGTGGCCCATTACAAAATCATGTCATGTTTGTACGTGGGTTGGCAGACGGTAGGTGGAGCTCAAGAATATGTACGTTAGTTTTCAGTGGGATTGATAAAACCTGCTGGTGGATTCATAATAGGAAGGGGTCTAATAAGAAAGCCAGACCTACTGCCAGATGACTTTGAAAAAATTTGATCTTCTATAACTAAAACATATACATCTCCAAGGTATTTGGTTGTCTTAAAGTGCAAATTAGGACCTAGTAGGAAGCTCATAAGCAGGTTGGGCATTTATTTCTTGTACCTGCCAACCTGAGTTTTTATATGAGGCAGATTTTCAAAAAGATTTATTCAAGCAGCCGTGTAAACTAAATAGATGCAAATTCTGTTTTCTCACTATTCCTGTACAACTGCAGCACATTTCTGAGGCTGCCTCAAGGAACCATGATAGAAAGGAGGAAGAAATTATATTGACCTCTCCCATGCCACACCTCGCAATGCAAACAAGGGTAATTACAGCTGCAGCTCTGTCTGTTGATTTATGATCAGAGGCTGCACCAACAACAGCACGCAGGAAGTGAGGTTATCCAAGAGAACGTGAAAGAGTCAGTTCTGTTAAAAATTGAGACAGGAATAGTAGGACATGAGCTGGGACCTGGGACTTTATGTGCCTGTAGACATTTGAGTTAGGAACAGGTAAAAGTAGGCTTTCTGACAGTGTTGTCCTCCCCTCTCTTCCACATACTGTACACTTTAACAAGTGTTCAGATGTAAAGTTGGGTGCTACCTGTATTTGGAGGCATCACCCCCCAGAGCTTTGTTAGAGGCAATGTGCCACACCTGAAGGACTTACTGCTAAAACTAACTGGAAGTGGGCATTGCGAAGATGTTATTTGCATGGGCGAATTATTTATCAGTTTTCCCCTGTTTCCTGACTTTTTCTTACATTAAAAAGAATAAATAACTAGTTACGGCAACTCTTATGTATTAAATGAAAAATGTTTCAACTGGAGATTTAAGTTCTTTGATTTTCTTTGGGTTTTTTCTTTCAGATTTTATTCCTGTTGTACTTTACTCCAACCCCAGAGTTGCCATTTTGTAGCCATAGGCCCTCAGACCATAGCTGGATCGTGCCCTGTGTAATGGGGGCACATCCGTGTTCATGTGACGTCACTCGTTCAGCAGCAGTGCTTGGGGCCAGCTCTGGGCTGTATCTAATCAGATTTGTGCTCTTGACCCTTGTACAGTACACCGTGCCTCCTTTCATTTACAGCTGGCTTCCTGCCTGGATTGTTTACTTCCAGTTAGCGCAGTGAAATCTAAAGCATTACGTGTATTTCACTGAATATTGTTAGGCTGATTTGAATGCTTAAATGAATAGAGCAGTGCAAAGCAAAGAAGGAAGCCAACAATTCCCTCATCTAATTTAGTCTGAAATTGCTTCTCTTTCTCTAATACGAAATCACAAATCATAATAATTTTGTGTGTGAATTCTAAGCACTTCCATGAGCCTGACTGGTGTTTGGTTCAAAACAATGGCTTGTAGCTCTGGAGACTGTTGTGATAACTTCAGACAGCTTGGGAGTTTTCAAGCATTTATATTTTTATGGAATGTGGTTGCTTTACTTGAGCCACTTAAAACCTTGAAGCTGCATAATTTTTTTCCTCTTTTTTTTTTTTTTTTTGTGATGAGAGAAAAAGAAATTGACCTCTACTAAAGAAATTATCCCCACGTTTTTTCTTGTTTGACCTGTACAATTAAAGCAGCCTAAGAAGATCCCCCCTGAGCAGGTTCACACTGTCCTGCACGAACACCTCAAACTCCTGCATATGCAATGTGCTCTGAGTGAGCTGGACACAGTTTAGGTGTGTCAAGGGAACACTGGGTAAGTGTAATTTAAACTAGACCATGCAAAAATCCTAAATAACTTTAGAGGCTTTGTAATAACAGGTGGGGTTAGCAGAGGCTCCTTAATTTCTCTTCCTAATGGGCTATTAGGAACTCAACACAGGACATATGTTCAAGTGAACTCATGTGGCCATGGATTCTATGAACTTAAAAATCTTTTCTTATTAAGCTTAGTTATCAAATTTATCAAAAATAATCCAGCCAGCCATCCACAGAAACAGATGAAGGGATTATAAGATATTTTAAGATTCTAGGAAGAACTTTTGAAAACAAAGATAAAGCTGATGGCTGACCTTTTGGTGCTGGAGAGCATACGAAATACGTCAATAGATGTCTTAGCAAAAGGATTGTATTTGATGTTTCTAAGGTAAAAGAAACGGGTTTATTTCTCACATGAGGAGTCCAAGAACCCAAAGTACCAGCAAAAAAATTGGAGGGCAGGAGAGTGAAAATGTGACTAAGCTATCCTTTGTTTCTCTGAGGTAGTATTTAAAAATGTAAATCTTACCTGTGTATGAAGCATAATTTGGAGCAGCCTGAAGGTTGTCCTCAGTCATGCTGGCTGAAAACAGCTCCATGATAGCCATCAGTGCAGGAAATGCCATAGTACCACCCAGAGGTTTCTCACATACTCTTTGAGATTCCTTCCGGTAATGTTAATTTTCATAGTGCTGTATCACAGTGTCTTGCAAAGGTTGTCATCCATTCATTGAGCTATCTAGGCAGAAGTCATACTAACCTTTAAAAAAAAAAAAAAATCCCATTAGTTTAATGTAAAAAAAAAAATTAATTTACCATTTAAATGAAGTATCCTTTTTCCTATCAGTTATACTGTTGATAAAAAGCATCAGCAGCTGATGTATGAAATTGTACAGCATTCATTTTTAAGGTTCATTATTTCTGGCATTCTCTCAGCGTACATAATTTTTGATTCTTCATTATAGACAGGAAATAAGGAACTGGCAGTTACCATTTGTATTAGACCTGTCAGTCCAATCCTCCTTTTCTTGAAAAACCGGGGCTTTTATTCTTGATGATGGATGAGAACCTTTGTTTAAATTTCAGTGTAGGTTTACACATTGATAAGTCATAGTATTCCTGTCCTTTTTTTTTTTTTCCCAACCCCATAAAGAACTCCTTTATGGAACTTCTAGTTACTTTCAGAGCACCTTATTTTGCACTGCTAAATCGGTTGTTTCTGCTGCCAAAGTAGCTAAGTCGTCCTAACAGCCCTTCTTGTCACTTAGTGTACTTTGAGTTGCTTGTCTTGATAGCTTCTGTTCATGGTATTGCATGTGAAACCTTAGTGTGTGATACTGTCTTGCCAGCATTATAAAGCAAAAACACCTTGGCTGATGCAAGGTGTCATCCCTCCTCCCTGCCCCTCCAGTTTTAAAATTGGATTAGGGTGTTATTATGAGAACTTTTGATTAATAGTCTTTAAAAATACAGTCCTTGATGAGATGTCCTGCCACAGTGCCAGAAAATTTCAGTCAAGAAACAAGAATCACAGTTGAGGCTTTTGGGTTTGAAGTCTTGCAGGGTATCTTTTAATCTTCTCTTCTCTGGCTACCTGCTGAAGCAATCCTATGGAGCTCCTCAAAGTGGAAAAAGAACTCAAAGTAAATTAAAATATGCTGCAGCACAGTGCAAAGAGAAAAGGAGGGTACTTTCATATTCCTGTTATATTATCTACTCATTCATTGTTTGAGTTTGTCATAAAGTAGTCTACAGCAGGACTTCATCTTCAAAGTTAGTATTTTCAGCTTCTTCTCCGGCCAATCTTACATCCTTTTTGTTGCCAGGTTTATTACTTTAAAGTCCATTTAATGTTCTGTTCTTTTATTTCTACCCTGTTTTCCTTTTCTCAGAGGAGTCTCTGGCACAGCATCTCCTACACATGGCCAAGTAGTCTGGCTATCTTTATGAACATTCTGGGTTTGGTGCTTAACTTGGTGGTAGGTATCTGCAAACCTTAGGTGGTGAGATAGGTAAGGGAACTTAGCACATCACACTTCCATTTCCTTGTTACCAACACTGAGGTTTCCTCTTCTTTTCAGATAGGCACTCCATCTCACTTTCCTTGAAAGGCAGTGCACGTTTTATGTCTTTTCTTAGTGCTGCTGCTTGGTTTGTGTACCAGTTCCTGTTGCTGAATGCAGGCACTGAGGGCACTTCCCATTGTTCAGTCAGTGTGGGAAAGAAGTACTCTGTTATTAGGTGAGAGGTACCTTGCAAGTAATACCTGAGGACATCAATAAGGATTTAATATATGTGTCCTACTAATTATGTAATATATTTGTTGCTGATGAAAAAGACAAATAACTATTCATTTTAACTGCTCCTTGGCATTAATTTATTCCTAATCCAAGATATAAAATATCTGTGACTTCTATATTTTTTAGGTACCACCCAAGTAATAATTGATTGATCTCTTCAAAGTTTGTCATTCTTAAGTGTTACAGGCTTTCTTGTACTGCTCAATCCAGTCCATCTGGTTTTCTTTCATCCGGTCTGTTAACTAGGCTGCTATGGAGGCAATGTCCTGTCTCTTACAGTTATTATAATTACCCAAGTTGTTTGCCTTTTTTTGCCCTGGTTCTTGAGAGGGCCTTGAGGTATGTCAGACAGATTCTTTGCTGAGGAGCAGTTTGCTGACTGGTCAGTAAGCTATGGACTGTGCTGTCCAAGAGAATGGAATCACAGGCATAAATAAAACTGCTGCTTTTTATTTTGTTGTAGTGCTTACTTTTACTTTGCCAAATCAGACATGTTCATTAATTCAGTTCTTTCTTTCTCAAGCGATTTGCACAGTCCCATGGGACTATCACCAAGATAAAGCTGTTCACGGAGAGTTTTAAATGCTGAAGGTACCTTGGTTGCAACACTGACAATGTTTACAGGGTTGGTTTCTTGCTGTTTTTTCCAAGGACTGTCTGCCAGAAGCTTCCTAATTAAAAATAAACATATTTATCATTTTCCTTGGTTACCAAAGCTCAATTCCTAGTTGTCAAACAGTAATCAACTCCTTTTCCTTTTTTTTTTTTTTTCTTTTATGTGTGTATAATTGATGATGCAGGCATAGATGTTGCATGATTGAACTGGAGCAACTGATTAAGCCTTTATCAGCACAGGGAGACAGGTATTGTAACTCATCAGGAAGAGAAGTTTGCCTTGTGCTGATGGCTTAAACACATCTCTGAGCCAGGGGATACCAAGACAGAGGAGCTAGGATTTCACTGGTGAGTGAAACAGATCACATGAGGATTCTGGCACTCTGTATATGGCATGCTGGAAGCCAGCGTGCCAGCGGTCACTGAATTGATGGTATCAGCTTCAGCTGTGGAAAGTGTCCCAGGCTGATATGTGAGTAGGGGGGTGTAGCAGCTCTGGTAGGCAGTGATGATACTGAATAGCTTGCTGAACCTCAGAGCACTGCTAGTAGTGACTGTTCGTCTTCAGTCGTGTGGAACCACAAACAGCAGAACTGAAAATGCCGAAGGATTATAATGTTTTTCAAATGCTGATAGCAGCACTTTGCTGCTTTTATCATCGTAAGTCTATTATCAGAGTCAAGGTAGGTGCTGTTTTTCAACTACAGTGTGCTAGTCAGTAATGCTTTCAGCTTTTTTTTAGAAGTGTTTGTTTTTATAGTATGGTACAGAGTGTTTCTCTTCTAAAGAACACCTTTAGAATTCACTATTGTCTCAGAGAGAAATTTAAACAACTTGCAGTTTTATGAGCCTGAGGCTGTCTGTCTTTATATTTAGGGACTAAGTAAAAATGCTTAAATGCTTAAAAAGGTTTGGGACTTGCTGAGGAGAATTTTAGAAAATTTCCAAGTTTTCGGAATTTAACTGATCAGACCATTTGGTTCCCTAACTTTTTCCACCTATTTAAGGAAAACACAGGCAATTGTGCTCAGGAGCACAAGTGTTTTTTAAATGCTTCAGACAATTTTGGATTTGTTCTTATATTTTAGATTTCTTTTTTTAATTGCATGATACACAAAATCATATACTCCTAGAATGGTTTGGGTTGGAAGGAATCTTTAAAGGTCATCTAGTCCAAACCTCCTGCCATGGGCAGGGACATAATTTACTTTATGCAAAAATGCTCTATATGCACTATAAGCAGAGGAAAAGCCTTCATAATCATTTTGAGTCACACTTACAGAAGTGTCTAAGCGACTGGGGAATTGTAGTCATGTGGGGCATCTAACTACTTTTGAGGATCTGTGAGTTACACTTCAGCTTTTAAATCTTTTTACTTAAGATTTACATGTGAATTGTTCTTTGATTAACACTGTGGAGAACTTGCAATGAGGAAGGATGTGGTTGCTGTTGTCTTGCCTTTTGGCTTTCAAACTTTGATAGAGGCAGTTAAAAGTTGGGAACAGCTTCCCCCTTCTCTCACCTTCAGTGATTTAGCCCTGTAACTGTCTGTTTCTGAAAGTGGGGTATAGGGCTCAGTCTTTTGGACACACTGAAAAAGGGATTCTGATCAGATTGACTTCTTCTGACCGGGACAGGTGTCAGCAATTATCATCACAATAGAGTGCAAAAGATGCTCAATTGTGCTGTAATTAATTTTTGTTCTTGTTTTAAAGCTTAGTTCTTCGGTTCTATAACTTTTTAAATGCCATTGGGGTTTATTGTTGGCTGTCAGAACAGTTAGAAAACTTGTTCTTGACCATGCATATACCCTTTGTTTAACTTGGCATGAATTTCTAATACCAAAATAACGGTGGTGTTGTCATGGCAACTTTCCATTTAGTCTAATCCATATAGTCTCTAGAGAAACTGAAACATTAATAGTGTTTGCTGTATGGAGGGTAAAAAATAAAACCTTTTATGTAGAAACAAATTACAGTTGGGATCTTTCAAAAATAAGGCTCTATTTAAAGAGATTTGTAGCATTTAAAATAGATTTGAATGCATGTGTTCCAGTATGCAGATTTAGCATTAGTTAAATCTGATGAACTGCTATTTTAAGAAGTTTGGATGGTAGGGATCTGGGGTGCATTTGCTGAAGAGAAAATGGCTGTAGGTATAGAAACAACCGGTGGTCAAATCAAGTAAGGTCTGAACCTTGGGGCCCAATGGTATGGATTCTGTGAAATGCCAAAGGGCCTAGGATAGTATGAACAATAAGATGGTATGAAATGAAGTCATCAGGTTTCTAATTATTATTATTATTATTATTATTATTATTATTTAATTTTTAAAAAAACTTCAAGCAAAATCAGTTTGTGTAATTAGATGAAGTTGATTCTTGGTTTTAATAGTAAGTACAAGTGTAATGAAATACCAAATTGATCCATAAATAAGCATGCTGAAGTTCTCAACTACCCCTGAGAGATTCAGGTTTTTTCTGCATTGAGATATATTCGTTGTGTTATCCAATTTAGTTGAAAACAGTATGTCACCAAGCTCAGAGATGCCTTGTTGTGTCCCACCAAACCTCAGAAAGCAGTACAGCACTTGAGCACTCACATTCTGTTGCACTTAATTTTAGTGTGTGAAATTGGGATCTCAACAGCAGATGTTTGGTTTATTTTCCCATGCATTAATAGAAAATATAATGATCAGTGCAGAACATCTGAGCTTGGATCAACTCTTCAGTCATGATGTGTCAGTACTTTTCATTATGTCAATTGGTTTTTATAGCTGTTTACTGTTAAGGTCAGCTTTTACATTGAAGGAAATAGAGAAACTTCAAGGCAAGGGGGCTCCTGTTTGTGCTTAAAAAAGAAGAAAGTGAAGAGAAAATATTAAATAGTGACTTGTGCCACTTCCAAGCCAAAATATTTTTCTTTAAATTTGCATTTTTGGGGAAGAGATGAAGTAAGTTAAGACTAAATCAGTGATAAATGGTGACTTTAAAAATGCAGAGGTCTAAATTAATGAAATCAACTTTGCCACGAGACAGGGTTTTTTTAGTACTGATCAGTATGGTTGTCATGATCAGAAGGGGAAGGGCCTTGAAGTTCAATTATTTTCATTCTTAATTGTCTGCTATGATTCACCCTCAGCTGAAGCTGCGCAAAAGGGGAAAGCCACTCCAGTTATCAGGACTGCCAAGTTTTGTAACTTCCAGCACATTGATGTAGCACATTACTGGGTGATGTACTAATGCTGTGAATGTGACGTGCGTAAGAAGCCTTTTATAAGCAGCTACTTATTGCAAGTGCCATCTCTTATCTTGGATGAATTGCAAACACTTTTAATAGATAGTAGATCTTAATTAATATTTCTTCAGTGTGTGATGATCTAAATCTGTTCCACTGGCATCCTCAGGCTTCATATATCCAGTTTCAGCATGTTTGTGGAGGCAGTTGGATTTGATAACACGCGAGTTACGTGTAATCACCAGCCCAGCATTGTGGGTCTGCCTTCTCAGTGTTAGATTTGTTATTGTTGGAGAGGGGCAGATGTGAAAAGACTGACTGCTCAAAAATTATGTGAAATTTTGTATAGCTCCCGGAACATTGATTTCCTGTTGTCTTGTTGCTGAGTTTGAGTTTTGATGAGTCTTATATTATAAAATTATTTTCAATTTCCCATGGTAATTTTATAGTTACATGGCAGTGAAAGTTTGATTATCTTCTGTCATATATATGTAGATAACACAGGGTCCACTGGTGCTCTGTAACTGATATCTGTTTGATGGGAATATTCTTCAGTAGGTATTTATGCATTTAACTTCTTGTTAGTACCTTTTATGTAGGTGTGTCTCAGATTGAAACAAAGAAACCCCCTACGTAACTGCTAACATCATTTCCCTTTGGAAATGGAAATCTCTAGGATCACTGAGTGAGGGGACTATGATTTGACTAACTCTCAGCTCAGGATTTCTCAGGATCTGTATTCCGGAAATGAAGTTCTCTGAGCTCTCAATGTGGTCATATAGAAATGTTGTAAGATTTATAGAATTTGTTATAAGCGTGGCACTGTAGTGGGAAATGGTTGTTGAATCCACTACAATTAAGTTTTACCATTACCTTCATTTAACATTAAATTGATCTTTGTACTAAAAGACTTTTTTTAGTTCCTTCATTCTAAACCAGTATCTTACTTATTAGTTGTCGTGGTTTGAGCCCAGCTGGCAGCTACACAGCACACAGCCACTCACCCACCCCATCCCACCCCCCAGAAGAATGGAGAGGAGAATCAAAACTAAAACTTCTAGGTTGATAAAAGAGCAATTTATTAGCTTAAATAAAGTAAAATATAATAAGAAGAAATAATCATAATAACAAAGGGCGAAAAACCTCAAGTGATGCACAATACAGTTGTTCACCACCTGCTGGCTGATGTCAGACCGTGTCCCTGAACTCCTATCAGCCCTGCTTCCAGGTAATTCCCCATTTTATACACTGGGCATGATGTTCTGTAGTGTGGAATATCCCTTTGGCCAGCTCAGGTCACCTGTCATGGCTGTGCTCCCTCCCAGCTTTTTGTGCACCTCCTCACTGGCACAGCATGAGACACCAAAAAAGTCCTTGACTTAGGATAAACATGATTTATCAACAATCAAAACATCAGTGTGTTATCAACATTGTTCTCATATTGAATCCAAAACACTGCACCGTACCAGCTACTGAGAAGAAATTAACTCTATCACAGCCAAAACCAGAAAAAATTGGCCACTTTTCTGTGTGCCAGGCAACTTTTGTTGTTCATAGTAGCAGAGTGAGAACGTGCACATGATGGAGTTTATTTGATTTTAAAGACCCATTGCAGTCATGGTGAAAGTTTTCATGGTAATTTGTTATCTTTTCATCATTAACCTAAAAAGTTGTCACCGGTTACCTAAAGAAGCACACGGAAATCTTGTGGCTGCAAAATTGCCATTCTCCTGTATTAATTCATCTCTCTGAGTAAATCACCCATTCTGTACCTCCTATTACTTAACACAGCAGTTGCTATAGTCCTGTGTGAACCTTGTGCCCTCTAAACTACTGCTGGTGCAAGATTCTGCCCCTGTGAAGAGCCTTGCACCAGCTATAGTTCAGTTTCCAGGTTAATCAGAAAATGGGTTCCTGTGTTTAGAAACTCCCTTTTTCCAGTTAGTTATTTCTCGAAAAAACTCTTCAGAAATCACTCTGTCTGTGTTTTTGTTTTGTAAGGCCTTGGCCAATGATGCTGCTTTTCTTTATAGGAGAAAATAAGACTGACAAAATAAGACTGCTTTTGAACAATATTGAAGAATTGGTTCTACATGAAAATTCTCAGTGCAAATCTGTTGGGTTTGATGGCCAGTTAGTAGAGTTATAAGTGAAGTTAAATACACTGTACTCATTAAGACATATTATAAATTCACATAACTGTATATTTTAAAATGCTTGTATTCATAGTGCCAGATAGGCAGTCTGATTAGGATCACAAGGGCACAGGATTGAAGACTGATGGGATCTTTGCAGGCAGTGAATTATATCTTGATCCAGAATTTGAACTTTGACAATAAAATGTTCATTTTTTGTATGAACAAGGTGATTGCTCTCTAGTGGCTTGGAATTAGAGGAATTTTATTATTTTTCACTTTTCCAGATGTTTTTGGTGTCCTGTGTCTGTGTGTCCTGTCCCTTCTTTCTTGTTTCACATCTTTGCCTTCCCTGTTGTTATTTCCTGTTCTTGTCCCAACATCCCCTTCATATTTTCTGTCAGTTGGTCTTTCAGTTAAATTATCCACTTGGCTAAAAGCTAGGTAAATCTCACAAAATTTAAGTTTTTTGTTAATCACAAAGTTTCTCCCATTTCCTCATTTGTTTGGAGGCTCTGTAGGACCTAGTGATTTTACACGGTCAGAAAGTCACACTTCAGCATTCATGGTGTACTTAAGCAAATATAGCAGGCCTCCAGTGTTGGAGAAAAGATGGGTTTGTGAGAAAACTGAAATAGGTTTGGTTTAGATGGATTCTGTACATTTACTAAACTTTAGGCAAAGTACTAAAAGTTTGGGAAGGGTACAGACTTGACTTTCTTCCTCAGTCAGATCACGCTTGTTTTCACAAAGCTGTTCTCATTTGTCCCTAATAACTATCTCTTCTCTTTTTATTTTTTTCTTTAAACCTTCAAGGCAACAGGAAATCAGGTGGTTCCAAGGCTGCCTGTTGGGCTTATTTAAGTATCACCTGGCAGAGCTGTGCAAAGCACCAGGAAGTAATTGAGATTGGATGGAAATGTGGCCCCCTTTAGTCTTCTACCCATAACAGTCCTTGGCTGTGTTTTGTGTAAATAATACTTTGCCAGAAGGATACAAAGAGAGATGATGTGAATTTTGGCTTTATCCGAACTGAATGAGGGATCTAGAATGACAGATTTTGGACCACTTCCAAACAGTGTCTAAAATTAAAAGTGTTTCCCTCATAATTCAGGTTGTTTTAGGAAAAAAAAATAAGAAAAAGAAAAAAACCCCACAACCAAGCAAAAAAATCAAAACAATAAACCAAACACATCATCACCTTAGAGAGGAATTGATTAATAACAATACAGAAATAACTGTGGGACTTCCTTTTTGTTTACTACCAACCTCATACAGTAGATTATTCAGCACAATCTATTGTGATAAATTCTGTTAGGATGGTTGACACAACAGCTTGATATAGCGAGTTCCCTTTGGAGAGTGCCACTCACTCACATGAAAGTAATCCCTTAGATGCATAAACAGCAGATTATTGTGAGAAATTCCCATCAAAATACATTCACAAATTTCAGAGGTACAGCATATTGTGGTAGGTAGGTCAAGTCCTCTTCAAATTTGCTTTAAATGAGATCATATTTTGATGTTTTATTTCATTAAACTTCGATATTTTCCAGGTTTTGGTATGCTAGATTAACATTTGCCTGAAAAAAAAAAAGTAAAGTAATAGGTAATATCAAGGATAGCTTGTTACTTCTGTAAGCACAGTTAGCTGCTGGTTTAATGGCCCTGAAGTAGAAATCCTTTGTGAAACGTAATAAACTTCCATGAAGCTTCTTAGTTTATTAAAACCACTAACTACTGACTGAATTTTTTTTCTTCCTTCTAAAGTCTTGGCTCTCTAGGTTTTCCATAGTGTATGGAAGCAGGATTGAGGGTTTTTGCCAGAGGTTGATAATATCGTATTGCTAGGTAGTTGTATATTTTTATTTTAAGGACCTGTGCACAAAAAGTCAGCATGGCAGAAATATCTTAAAATAGCACCAGGACTGGAAACAATGCAACTAAAATGTGAACAAACAGTTCTGGAAAGCACATACTTACAGGGAGTTCTTTGTAGGTCAGGAAAAGCATCTGTATTTGAAAACAGTTCTGCTGACTTGATTTGCTTTTATATTCCAGAGATATCTGACAGGGTTGTTACTGTGAAAGAGATCAAAGTATTTAAACTGGAAGCTTCCCTGTGTTGCTTCAACCATGTTTTGTTGCAAAATACATGGAAGTCTTTAATTTTTCCCTAGATTATTTTTAAATTTCTTTTTACCATCCATTTCATTATCTAGCTGTAAATGTAGATTCAGCTTTCTTTCTGTCATGGACTAGGAGCCAACAAAGTGTCTTAGGCGAAGAAATAAAACAAGGACATACTCCTAAATGCAGGTTTGTCACTATGAAATTAGGGCAAATTTACAGCCTACCATTGCTGTCCATTAACTTTTGGGTGCTATTGGGAAATGAGGCTGAAGTATCTGCATTGTGTTGTATGGAGTAAGTCCCCTTTTCTTTTGAAATTGGCATAGCTAATAATTGTTGTAAGCCCACCCTCTACTTATTTACAGGCTTGCACAGGTTGTGCCTGGAGTGATTTTTGAGCTTTGCATGATGTGAAGTTCACTGTATGCAGAGATTCTTCCAGAGCAGAGGCCTTCGGTGTAGTGTTTAGCATAGAAGGGTTTAGGCTGGTGAGATTACAGACAGTTCATCAGTCACAAATCTCCTTTGGTAGACATAGTTTCTATAAGAAACCAGTGTCAGTGAACAAAAACTGTCCAGGAAGACATGCTATAACTAAACTTGCTTACCTAGGCAGCTTTCCCCTTGTGTATCCTGGGATTTGTGCTAGCCACTGGAGTTCTTTCACTAAATTCTGAATTGCATGAAGTTTATTTAAGCATGTTTGCTTCATCTCAGGAGATAACTGACCTCTGTGGCAATCAGAGTATATTCCATGGTGGAGAGGATTTTTAACAAATCAGTAATTATGAATGTTAAGAATTTAGTTGGTTTGTACTGATTAAATGTTTTTCTTGCTGTGTTGTTAGGTGTAGTTCAAATGCAGTATGTATCTCATTAACTTCATTTGAGTAATGAAAAATCCATTCAACCACCAGAAGAAATTCTAGGTTTCTATGCTGTATTTGTAATTAATGTGTATCTCTAAGTGGATCATCCTGATATTTTTAAGATAATTCGTGTCAGTACCATGGATGAAATTACTCCATTTCATCCTATATAGGTCTTTGGTAAAGACCTATAGTTCTTTTTGTTGGCTAAAAGTATTACTCTCTTAAGCAAATTCAGTTATTGCCTTTGTATCCTATAGTCTGTTCTATTTACAATAGCTCCGCCTACCACTGAGATACAGTGAGATGCTTTTGGAATGATGATATCAATTTCTGTAATAGCTTTGGGTTCTTTTAAGATCTCTATTCAGTCAAAACCGTCTTTTAAACCTTAAACATGATTCACATTACAGTAATAGTTCTTCTCAGAAGATCAGCAAAACACACAGCTGTGACTTCAAGAGCTTGTAACACCATTGCAGCTGGATGCCTTTGTTTACCCTGGAGGGGGTATTTTAAAAGCTCTCCAGCCACTTCCTTGTGCAATTAGGGGGAAAGGTACTCTTGAAAAGCCTCAGCTCAATTTGTGTGCTCTTCGCTCTACCTTCAGCTTGTGTAGATGTTTTAAGACTTGCTATTGTTCTCTTAAGATGTGCCAGTGAAATGGCTGTTAATTTTAGAATCATTGCCAGTCAGCTTTAAATGGCTTCGCAGCCATTTGAGTTGGGACATACAAGCAGTAGGTATATGCCAGAGGTCCTTCACCTGTCCTGTCTGATAGGTCACAAGGGTTTGGGGTGGAGGAGGAATTTTTGGCTTTACCTGACTATGTTTTGACACTTCAATATGGTTTTGAACTTCAGTCCTCATCAAGCCTCTTCTGTTACTCCTTCTATATCCAGTAACTTCACCTCTTCATGTTGTACCTGGGTTTATGAACAAGCCTTTTAAGTGAAGGTCTTCTCTTTTTTTGTGGCATGGTTTCTTCCTGCACAGACTTCACATAAAGCTTGGAAGGAGTTGATGCAAAACCTTGATGTACAAATGCACAAAGAATTTACTTATTGATGAAAATGCTTGTCCATTTTTAACCAGATTTTTATGGATAAATAACACCTTATTCTGGTTCACAGAAGGGAAACCAAGGTGAAAAGTGATTGTTTACCAGGTTGTTTTTATCTTCCACCTTTCTGTTTTAGCTACTAGTGTTTGTCTAAGAGAAGCCTTAGTTTTCTCTGAGAAAAGCAGAGAGAAGAGGAGAATTTATCTCAGAATTTCTCTGGCTCCCAGCATGTTTAAATTGTCTTGGCAGCAGGATGCCTCCTCTGGCATTATTCCACCAAAAATCTGCTGTCTGGTAATCTGTTGTAATTCAGTCTGCCTGAAATTGCAGGGAGGATCGTTGAAAGAAGTGTTAAATGTGTGCCACCTGCTCCCATGGTTAGGTGCTGTGAGTATTCAATGTGAAGAAGAAAGAGCTATAGAGAGCAGTGTTCGTGGAAAGAACAGGAATTGGTGAGCAAGCCTTCCCAGTTCTTTTTAAAATAATGCATGTGTTCCTTATTTGGATCAGTGTGTCAGTTAAAGGAACCGGTGAGCTTTGGCTCATATCCAGACCTAAGAAAAACAACCATAATGCACTGGAGCAAAATGCTGCATTTTAGTCTGTGCACCAGCTGGAGGCCCCCTCTCTCTCTCTCCTTATCCCTTTTTTTTTTTTTTTTTTTTTTTTTTTAATGGTCTTTCTCTGAAGAGAGGGTATACTCTGATTCTTTGATCACTGTAGAACATGTTCGCAGGCTTTTGAAACTTTTCAGCACAACAAAGATGGGCTGGAGTCCCAGCCCTTGGAGAATGAAAGGAAGTCCAAAGTACTTTCCTGCCCTGAGTGCTTATGCAGGAGTATGTGGCTGCTCCGGAGAAGATCGTGCACCTCAGTGTTAGCAACACTGCATCCATAAGAACTAGTGAGCCAGAGTGGGCCAGCATGAAAGCTGTGCTCCAAGAAGAGATGAAGGCAGAAATTTTCCAGAAAATCTTACAGTAGTTGTATAGTGGTGATGGAGATGTCTTCAAGCAAAACTGATGCATTTCATGCTAGGGGGCAACAAGACCAACAAGGCCCTTTAGGAAGGGAACATCTTGGATGTGCAGATTTAATGACCATTAGGAGTAAGCCCTTTAAGATTGAAATTTTACTTTGGCAAATTTAGTGCAACATAATTAATTAACAACTAGGTGTGTCCAGATTAGCCTGGAATGTTCTTAGCTAGATGGGTTCAAAGTGGGCTGGTGGTAAAGAATCTAAATTTTAAATGGAAGTTTAAACAGGACAAAGAATATTGCCAGCAGGGTGTTTGGGTCCAGCTCCATTTTTTTGGATATAGTTAGAACTCTTATTGGAAAGAGGAAGTAAGAGAAGTGACTTTGTAGGTGTGTCATTATTAGTTTGGTGTACAGACAGAACACTTTGCTCCATTCTGTGCAGTGTAGAACAATCACGTTATCTCACAGAATGCTGGGGTTTGCAATACAATCTAGAGAGCAAAGCCAAGCCAGCCGGCTGAAAGCAGCACCTGCATTCCAGTGCAGGTCATATGATGGAAGTTATAACCCAGGTAAAATGTTAATCACTAAACTTGGCACAGCTGAAGCTTTTAATCTTTTATTGCAGTTTTCTAGGGAGAGGCAAGTTATGGACAACAGCCCGGAAAAACTGAAGAAGGAGTTAGAGGAGGAGCTGCAGCTGAGTAGTGAAGACTTGCGTAGCCATGCCTGGTACCACGGACGTATTCCTCGGCAGGTACGTGGTCTTTGCGTTGCCAAATGTGCTTTGAGCTTTTATTGACAAGCAGAATTTCACTGAAGTGCTATACACCTATCTGGTGCCTGAATTAATTTAGTAGGAACATAATGCCTATTTGTATGAAAGCCATGGTATTTATCACATAGCTTGGCATAAAATGGGGCCGAGGAAGTATGCAGGGCAGACCTGGTGGAAAATATATGTATTTCAGGATTTCTGTGCACTGAGTAAATCTGGAAATGGAATTTAAGCTTTATTTGAGAATACTTATGACCACATATTGTTTGGAGAACACTGACACTAATGTGGTTCAATATTCTTAACGAAAGTTAAAGTGTTATTTATTTTCTTTCTTGCACTTGAACTGGGGGGAGAGGAAAAAAGCCGCAACAAAATCAATGCAATCACTTAAATTTTGATCCTTACAAAAACGTGTCAAGGCTGGGGTTGGATTGGAGCTTCCAGAGCCGCTGGAGCTCCCCCTGCGGGCCTCCCTCAGCCCCGGGGCACGGCCAGCTCAGCTGCCACACATTCGGCACTTGGCTCTTGGCGTCCTTTTTATCGCATGAAAGGACTAACTCAAAACAGAAAAACAAGATGTCTGACTCTTCCTAGTCAGTAGTATTCACATGCAGTGTTCACAAAGAATAAAAACAGGAAAGCTTCTGTCGTGTAAGGTAACAATGAAAGGGCGGAATCCAGGATCTTGTATTAATGGCTTCTAAACTTCAGTGTGACTCTATATTCAGATGATTTAAACTTAAAATCCTGGGTCACTGCTTTGCCTTCATGCCTTATTTTCTGTTAGCAAACTAGAAGGAATACACATGCAAAAGTGGGTCAGCTTCTGGCTGCTGGCTCCTTCCAAGAAGCCCTTCCAGATCTCTGTTGTGGGATGAGTTTTTAATTTAGAATTGGAGACATCATTCTTCTACCACACTTCATGCTTGCTTTCTATTTGTGGCTTTGTCTGTCCTCCCAGTGTGGCCAAATTAATTCCTGTGTTTAAGAATATTTTGTGTTAACGTATTGTTTTCTGATTCTGAAAGTAATTTTTTGTGTAATTCTTTCTCCTCAAAGGTGGCAGAAGGCCTAGTTCAGAGAGATGGAGATTTTCTGATTAGGGATTCTCTCTCCAGTCCTGGGAACTTTGTTCTTACCTGTCAGTGGAAAAATACCCCTCAGCATTTTAAAATCAACAAAACAGTTCTAAGACTCAATGAAGCCTACTGTCGTGTTCAGTATCAGTTTGAACTGGAAAGTTTTGACACTATCCCTGGCTTAGTCAGGTACTATGTTGGGAGTCGCACACCAATATCAAAGCAGAGTGGAGCAATTATTTTTCAGCCTATCAACAGGACTGTGCCTCTCAGGTGTCTAGAAGAAAAATACGGTGTAACCCCAGTCCAACAAAAAGAGGCAAGCACCCCTGAAGGAAAAACAGAAACTGCCAAAAGGCTGAGTCTTGGTATATCCAGCATGCAGTCCCCGGAGCAGAGCATACCCAGAGGAAATCTTTTGAGGTACCTTAATTTTGCTGTCCTTATGGAAGGAAATGGAGTTAAGTGTATCAGCTCCTAATGAAGGTGATGATGTGAGTTTTCACTCTGATTTGAGATGGAACAGCGGACATGAGGGTTTGCTGATTTTTAGCAGAGGATCAGCAAATCTACAAAGTGAGAGCAAATGTAGACTCTGGAAGCACAACAGCACTGCAGTGACTTGGCAAATCTTGACCATGTAAGAAAAAGGATTAAAATAACATTTTGCTGCTGCTCTGGAGAAGTCTGGTTTTCCATAGTTGACTCCCAAAATAAAAACACCAACTGTGGGATAATGGGTCCTAATTTCAGTGTCCAAATCAAATGTTCCATTAGAAAGTTTCAATGTTCAAAGAAATACCTTCATAAATGCTGCAGGGGGATGCATGGTATAGCCCATTTCACTGCCACTACAACAGCAGTTTATGAATGAATGAAGTACCTTTTATTATCATAAGTTGCCCAAGTGGAAAGCTAATGATCCTTGCACTGGTTATGATATATGCTGACAGTTAGATTTGTAGCTAAGTGTTGCATATATTAATATGGTTTTGTTTGCATTTTTGTTTACCCCAGAAACAAAGAAAAAAGTGGTAGCCAGCCAGCTAGTTTGGATCATGTTCTGGAGAAAAGATTCCCATTAAAGGCTCACCAATCAGAGAGCTATCTGCTAATAGGTATGTTTTGTAATCAGAAGTTTCATGCTTAGAATCGGTGTGTGTCCAGGTGGTCTGTTACTCTTCAGACCAAAGTGAGACTGCTGAATGTTCGGAGTACTGTAAATACAGTTATATTTAATGGCCACTGTAAGCTGTGTTAGCACACTGCTTGCTCTTCAAGTCACTGGAACAGGATTTTTATTTACAACGCACCAGCTAGTTGAGAACCTTAGCACACAACTCAGCAGGCTTCCACACCAAAAAAATGTCACCTGTGGTTGGCATTAATACCTTTTTTGATGGTATTACCTTTCCTCATTTGTGCTTGACAAGAACTGACTTGTTTCACTCATGTCTTTCTGACAAAATTTTATTAAGTAGTAGAAGTGGTGTTTCATGGAAATTCTGGTAACCACTTTTTCTCAGGGTAAACTATGCAGATGAGGTAATGTTCCTCTCTAGGAGAAAAACACTAGCAAGGCTTTTGTACTCAGTTCTGTTCTTCCATCTCCCTCAATCTCTTTACCCTCCATCCGTTTTGCTTTTCATTCCTTTTGCTGCTGGCTGGTTCCATAGCCACTCTCATCCTAAGCAAGGGATCCAGGGTGTTGGATCAGTTGTTGATAGGGGCATTTTATTTCTCAGATTCTTCAAAGGTTTAAGCAATTGTTTCCATACTAACACACTTGTCTACAGAAGCTTGCAATAATGCATCTCTTCCCATGTGGGCAAACTAGTATTTGACTTCCAAGGCTGCTCATTTTGAATATGGTACTGTTAGAATTTTTCATGCCTGTTGTAGGAAGAGCTCTTATGGCAAAGAGAATATTAAGTATTTGTATAGTGAGACTGTATTTTGATAGAAAGGGTGTGCTCCTGTGTTTTAACAGGGGGATGGACAGACATTTATAAAGTAAGTTTCTGTCCATCTGTAGTTGAATTGATTATTCCAATCCATGGCTGCAGAAACTTTTATTTTGGTATTATAACAGCCTGAAGAGTACTGCTGTGCATTTTGTCATAGGATCCTCTGAGTAGGTTCTGTTACCATACTGCTTAAGGATGGTGACAGGCTGGGATTTGGAGTTTTTGTTTTATATCTGGAATCAAGCAGTAACACCCACATGATGCAACTGGCCATTTTGCTGTAGATACCAGCAAATGCGCTGAGAACTGCAGATTGGGAATGTCTGACACAGGACTCATCCCATACTGGATGCCAAGGTTTGCATATGCAGCGGGTACAGGATGAGGCATAAATACACAGAAGTATATGGCTGTGTTTCTCCAGCTTTTCAAACTAGCTCTGTTTCACAAAAAGATTAGCATTCCTGAAATTCATTCCTTCCATACTTTATTTCAGGTTCAGGCTTGACTTCGGGGAGTTTTGCTTTCATCTCAAACTTGTCGTTCTCAGCAATGACTGACTCACCTTTTACACGGTGCGGCTGGAAGTTGCTGTTTTTATAGTCTAGATCAGGTTACAAAGAAACCTCCTATTCCAAGCCATGGAGGCTGTCCAGCTCTGACAGGATAGCCTATGTATGCAGCAGTGACTGGAATTACTGTCAGCATTACCACAGAATAATACTATGGTGCAGCTGTTCCATGTGTTTGCGATTTTGGGAGGATCAGCAAGTGAATGGAATTTGCTGGCTAGGTCGTTCCTCAAAATATACCATTTTGCCAGCAAATAATTAACATGATCTGACAATATTATCCTTAGGAAATAGCATTAGGACATGAACCCTGGCAGAGGCACCAGGAATTGTATGTATTTTGGCCTTCTAAAACACTGTTTTCCCCTACAGGTTCAAGACATCCATCTCGATTACCTGAAGCAGATGCAAACTCCTGTCCAAGCTCACCTGCATTTAGAACAGGCAGTGAACCATCTCTAAGCCCCACAGTTGTTCAGAAAGTCACATCAGAGTCACTGCTAGGGGAAGCTCTTAGAGGATCAGACAGTCAACTCTGTCCAAAGCCTCCACCTAAACCCAGCAAAGCACCCCTGATGAAGCCCCCAGATTCTCCTTTGGCTTCCCACAGTTCTGAAGGACACTATTGTGAACTAAACCCTGCCAGGCATCCAACAGCAACAAAACAACACTTGTGTCAGAAAAACAGCTATGTGGAACATCTGACACAAAAGGAGAGGGGAACATTCAGGCACTCCGAAACAAACTATTTGATCCTTGATGATGATCCTACAATGAACACTGCAGATCCTTTAGAAGCTTCAACTCAGATGACTGAGGAAGACAGCATCTTTTCTGTACCAGTTTATGAGATGGTGTCTAGTTTTAAACCGAATGATTTTGAATCCAAACTACTTCCTCCTGAAAACAAGCCATTGGAAACATCCATGTTAAGAAGAGTTAAGGAGCTTTGCACCAACAATAACCCAAAAATTATTGCACAGCATATTCTTAGAATGGACTGCAAGGTAAAAAAAAAGATCATGCATTTTATTTTATATTGTCCCAGTTTAGACTTCAAAAGAACTGATTTGAAAAGAATAATGGGTAGATTTGAAGCTAATGTAATGTTTGTATTGCTTACAGGAATTTTTAGGTTTTTTTTTTCATTTGGAGAAAAATGTTCACAAACTCTTTGGACTAAAGGTCTCTCGTTATGCTTGACTTTAGACTCAAATTCTCCAAGTCCCATATGTCTTTTAAATCTCCTATCAGTTGCTGCATACCTGTGATTCAGCCTTTCTCCTGTATTGGAGGAAGAGCTCTCTGTGCTGTGAAGCACTGTGGGAAGAACTGCTCACGACAGGAAATAGCTCGTTTGGGCAAAGAGCAGGCAGACCTGGTTGCCACATGGCCATTATATACGTTGTTCAGTGGAACTAAATATATTTAAACTTCTAAAACCGGCTGCTCTTTTGTCTGAGTTCCTCTCTTACAGCTGGATAGGTGGTGTGGGAAAATAGCTATCAGGACTTGTGCTCTCCTCTCCTGTGAGAGAACTCTGCTAGTGGAATTGCTTAGAAAGATGTAAAAAATACAAAGAACTATTTTTCACATTGTAGACTTTGGTCATCTGCCAGGGCTTGAAGATCAGCTAATGGATCAGAAAGACAGGAGAATCATCTCCTAATGAGATGATGACTTTGTGTAACTGCAGTTAGATCTGCACCATCTTGCTGGCATGACTGAGAGCTGTTACCTGCTGCAGAGCAGCTACAGGAACCAAATGGTGCGGTGGGTATCTAACCCCCCCACTTCACTGGGCTTTGGTGGTTTTCATCTTTTTAAGAACAGTTTGAGAAGCAAAACACATGGCTACTTAGTGGGCAACTCCATTGCAGACAGGGAGGGCAGTGGGAATGGTGATACTCCAGAAGCACATCTGTAGCACTCTGCTGGTGCTGCTGCACTGATGGACACCGTAGGCCTGAGGAGGGGGCAGTTCCCTGCAGCAGCCGAGTGTGTGAGTCCTGCCAGCTGCTGGGGGCCTGCCAACAGCAAACACAGCTTTTTCTCTCCTCAGTAGCACTGTTGGCTGCTGCTGAGTGAGGCTTCCTGCAGACCAGACGACTCAGAAAAACTCAGCTCCACAACTGCTCACTCTTCTCAGAAGTGGTAGATTGAGGCTTCTTTACTATGATTCCAAGAGTATTAATAGCATTCTCTAACATTTTAGTTCCAAAATTCACTTTCTCCTTCCTTCCTTCAACCTAAGAACTAAATTATCTTTAATATATTGTTAAAGAGTATGTTGCTTGAAGGTATAGGATATGCATGCCTTAGAGAAGTAGTAAGTTTATATATATGTATGTATGCATATATTATATTCAATTAGCTCATTATTAGACCCCATATTTTAAATACTGTAAATTTGCAATGGAGCTAAGGCACCAACTAGCCTGCTGGAATTAATTAAGAGTCATTGGAGGGCTTTGCAGAAACAGATTTTTGGATTTTGGAGCAGGAACAGTAACTAGCTGGGACAGGTAGAGAAGTTATTTGATGTTTGCCTCCGAGTGCTGAGCCAATGCCTGCCATTTACTGGCAACTTGTTGCATAGACTGCACTGATAAGAACTGCATGATGCAATGAGATTGGCATATGAATTGGGCCAGAATGAATGCTTTGTACTGAGAACCCAGGCTAAAGTTCATATGTCTTCTGTGTGTCATCAGTAATTCAGTTTGCCTTTTAAATAATGACATTTCTAATAAGGAATCACCCATATGGTAAGCGATGAGGTGAGTATTTGCCATTTGCATACCTGTGATGGAATAGCAGTCAGTGTCTCCAGGGGCTTCGTATCACTCCTGCATCTCTAGAACTGAAACAGGTTTTTCTACAGTGCTGTTTTGTACTGGTGAGGCTTGTTGTGCAGCCCAGATTGCTTTCATCATTTCATAGACAAAATAGCCTGCTGATGGGTGTATCAGAAAATTGCAGGCAGATTGGTTTGTAATCTTACACCATCATATTAATGTGGTTTTGCTTATTATTAGCAGTTATAATTGTTATTGAGATAACTAGTAGCTAATATAATATGTTTAAAAAGCAAAGACAAATTGGCGAGGGTGTCAGCTTTCACACACTGACTTTGTAAGGCACTCAGTACTATGTCCTCCTTAGCCCTTTTGCTAATTCATCTTTAGGACTCTGTGGTGTAACCAAAAACATTTTGAGCAGTTTTTTTAGAAAGGAAAAAGGCAAAGCAAGTGTGTATGTCCTTAAGGCAAGGAGCAGTGCTTCTCTGACAAGGATCAGGCTGAGAGAGCACTACATTTCCTGGAACTTGCATAGTAATCTCTTTCTGGAAGCAGAGGATGGAGTTTGATAAAGCATTTTGGTCACACCTTTTATGTTTTCTGATGGCTGCATCATGTAAATAAAAAATTTCCTTGGCTTTTTTGTATAAGGCACTGAACATGTGTCAGTTAAAGTTTTATTCATGCAGAGTTTTTTGCACTTGACAGGTGGCAAGGATAGTAGAAGTTTCTGAAGAGATGAGGAGGAATATGGGAGGGAACTCTGGTCTTGAACTGATCACCTTGCCTTACGGACATCAGCTGCGCCTTGACCTGATTGAGAGGTAAATGTTCCTGTTCCTCATTTCCAGGGCAGATGGCCAGAAGCTCGGAGCATGGCTGCACTGCCCTTCTCATTTCCTCCAAGAATGCTCTCCTGCAAGTTCCCTGAATTCATGTGTACAGTTTATAGGAAGAGATTCCCTAAGGTCATAAAGCAACTGTCATGTGTAGTACAGGGACAGGGGAAAGGTGCTGAAAGCAGAGTCCTTGGAACAGCTGAATGCCATCAGCTCTCCTTTACAAGCTCAAGTAACCTAAAATTCAGGGGACCTATAATCTATCTGAGGTGTGTGTGGAGGAGACTGAAAGATAGTGTCCTTCTGCAGGTGGGAAGAGGCTAGGTGATTTAACAAAGTAAAAAATTATCAGCAAAGCTTTCTGAAAACCCTCTGCACAAGTTAAGGGGGACACTTAAGGTGTTCTGATGTGCATTTTCTGCTTCATATTTCAGTAGTTTGATTTCTGAGATTTGGGGGGGGGGGCATGTCACAGGATTTGAATGTGGAGGACAAAGGGAATTGGGGCAATTTTCCAAAAAGTGTTCATTCATTCATTGCTTGAGCAGAATTTTGTATAGTTAGTAATATCTCAGGAGAAGTTATTAAAACATTAATTTAAGGCCTGTATTTATTCCATATGTCATTATTGGTTTTGGTGCAAAGATGTTGGTAAGACTAAATTTGCTGAGCACACCAAGACAGAAATACACCTTTGAACTGATCTTCCTTGAACACATGTAAATTTAGTAATTCGTAATCAGTTGCATAAATTGTTTCACTTACAGGCACAATACCATGGCAATAGGAATAGCTGTTGATATCTTGGGTTGCACAGGAAATGTAGAAGACAGAGCAGCAACATTAAACAGGATCATCCAGGTTGCTGTGGAGTTGAAGGAGTCACTAGGGGATTTATATGGATTTTCTGCCATTATGAAAGCACTGGAAATGCCACAGGTAAAAATCTGCTTCTCTTTATGTTCCAAAATGTGGAGTTGTTTGATGGCTTATTTAATTTGAGCAATTTCATCAAGACTAGAGAGGACAGCAGAACAGAGTCTTCTTGACTATTCTGTGACACTATGACTAGCAGTGTGCTTTTCCTGCGTTTGTTGTGGAGTCCATAATGGGTATTCTCTATTTTGCATGAACAGGTCAGTAGATTAGAACAAACCTGGACTGCTCTAAGACATTGTTATACCCAGACTGCCATTATGTATGAAAAACAGCTGAAACCATCTTGCAAAGCTTTGCATGAAGGACAAGATGCATGGACTAGTGAGTATGAGTGACACTGGTTTCTATTCTGCATTTTAATCCTCCCTGTACTGATTTCCTGCGTGGGGAGATGAGGCAGCTGCTCTTTCCACAGCTGTGCATTGTATGTTAAAATGATTAGGTAAACCTGTATAATGCCATAACAAATAGAAGCAAACAGTCTGCCAACCGAACATCAGTATGTGTTTGTGTGCCTGTATCCCTGCAGACTATAACCTTCTTCCCACATCCATACTTCTGTGTCAAGCAGAAACTGACACATTGTCTCAAAGACAGGGAAAAAAACTCTTTACTCACAGTAGAATTGATTCTGGCAGCTTTTGCTTCTTACTTGCTTTGTCTATTGGATCAGAGGAGGAATCCTCAAATAAAAAGAAGGGGTTGGTAATTTTTCTGGTCACATTAGGTGCCCCTGTGCCAGGATCTTTGCAGCTCTACTTTCTAAAGGAATGCAAGGCAGAGAAAATAATTTCTCAGAACATTTCTCCAAGAGAACAGGTAGACAGTGAAAACTTTTTAGCCTCATGGCTATTTTTATTGGAATGACTTGATTTTGAAAATGTTTAATGTCTGTGTTTTTAAAAAAGTGTTTAAAATCTCTGTGGCACCATCTAGTAATTCAAAAGAGCCTTGCCCTGTAGCAAATAGTTTTCCAACACTGATTTGTCCTGGTCTTCTTCCCCAGCCAGTTCACTGGGAACTGGTGGGACAGGTATATTTGAGGTAAGGTTTTTGAAGAATATTTGTCTTCCATTTGAAAGATGGAAGAGAAAGAGTAGGTTCCAACTCAAAAAAATAACACTGCATTTACAATACCTTCTTCAGTTAACAATAATGTCTGATGTGTTACTCTATTCCAGAAACTATCAGTGCTCCACAGAACAACATAACAGTGCCATTGCTGATGCCTCTTGTTACCTTGATGGAGCGCCAGGCTGTTGTTTTTGAAGGCATGGAGCTGTGGGAAAGCAGTGACCAAAGTGGTGAAATAATGCTCAGGCACTTGGGCACAGCTCGCCTGATCGCCCAGCATGCGGAGACATTTCGCCTGACAGCAGAGCAGCTGCTGCAAGGTAGGAGAAACTGCTGCACTGAAACATCAGCTGGGGCTTGTGTCCCTGGCCAAGTGCCCCTGGAAGTCAGAGAGAGAAATTCTTCTCCTCTTTGGCAGGAGCTGAGATAGTAACAAATGTCCTGCAGGAAACTCAGTCTGAGGACAACATGAATATTATTTAAAAGCAGACAGAAAATTACTCATCACTACAGCTCTCCAGCAAGCATTTTTGCTAAACATACTCAAAGTTCTCATGACTCAATATGCTGACCCTTCTGGCAACTGAAGTACAGTAAAGACTGAGGATAACTTCCTATCTTCTGTACAATCTAAAATTCCTACTGTGATTATTACAACTAAAATACCACCCTAAGATATTCTTTACAATGGTGCAAGTTGCAGCAGTGAGATCCTGACCACTTACAGCCAAAAAGCAGTAACTTGTTAATAAAGTGACTTTATTTTTTAAACTTGCAGTGGAAAAGTTAAGAGTGTGGGGAGAAATATAGTAATTTCTGCAGGCAGCATGTATATGTCATTAATTATATTTAAGGTCTGACTATAATGACAATTCTAGCTCATTAGAACTGAGCAAATGATAGCCTGTCCCAGTGTCCTTAGAGCCATTTGTGTGCTACTAGAATGTCAGAGCTGGAAAGGATTTTCTTCACTGTTTTATTAGCTTGTTAAAATCTGTGCAAAAGGAACCCAGCATACTACAGCTTCTTTGGGGAGAAGACAGTTTAAAAGCCACGTCTACAGAACAAAAAAATTTGCCTGGTGGTGATACTGTGGGATTCTTTTTACTTACTAGGTTTCCAGCCAGATGAAGAGCTGAGTGAAATCTTCAAGACAGAATTTCAAATGAGATTGCTCTGGGGCAGCAAAGGAGCACAGGTTAATCAAAGTGAAAGATATGAGAAATTCAACCGGATCTTAACTGCACTTTCCCGAAAACTGGAACCTCCTCCAGTGAAGCTGGTGGAACAATTAAGTATATAAGACTCTGGAAACACTATTTAAGTGATATACTTGAAATAACCTTAGCATTCTTCTGGCAATTTCATACTGCACAGACTTCTTGCATTTCACAAGATCTTTAGAACTTTTAACTGCACAATGCACACTTGTTTTAAAACTACTGATTTCTAAACAAATTATTTATTTACTGTGTCACCAAGTCATTTACTGATCCCTTTAAACAGTTAGGTTATCCCTTTATTTCCCCAGAGTTGTAATGTTTTAATGATGCCAAGGAGTAAGGGCATTGGCATCTTAAGATGAAGCAAATAGTGTAAATAAAATGATAGATTAAGTATCTGACATGGCAGAAAAACTGTTGTATAATGTTCTTTTCATGAATATAAAAACACTGTAGATAGAATTGTGAAGTGTATCTTTATGCAAAATAATTTGCATATTTACAGATTGCAGAAACACTGAAAGTTGCAGAAATTATCCTGTATCTGTAACCAGTGGCTCAAACATCACTGTGTCTATGAAACTAGAAAATTAGTTTGTGTATGTGTTGGGACAACTTGCTTTTTTTAAGACGGCAACTGTAGTACTTCAGCTTTTGCTGGAGCCTGCACAACAGCTACGCTGCCAGGAATGAATGATGAAATGGCAAAAACAAACAATCCAGATAATTAAAATGCTTTCAGACATGACTAAATCTGGGTGTATGTGTGCATTAAACTTACTTCTTTCACTGAGGTGAACCACTGTGGTAAGTACTTTTTCTTTTTCCTTGGATAAAGGCGAAGCATGAGGTGTTACCACGTTTTATAGGAAATCAGCATGCACAGTGTTTATTATACAGAGTTTTAGCTGCAAATCCCACTTTGTCACATACAGAATTGGTGTATAAGGGTTATCCTCAGAAGTTGTACAAATATTTAAGAACTACAGTCAGAGCTGCATGTGCTTGTTGGCAGTAAGCCTATTTTTGGAGTGAGATGTTACTTAGAGCACTGAAAGTATTGGAGTAGGACAACAAAACCAACACCAGAATCTGTTCCTCCCATCTACAATCACAGCAGAGGTTTCTACCACCAGAACAAGAAAGTCTGCCTATCAATCTTAACAGAAGACAAATGGGGAAGCTAATTACTTAGGGCATGAAAAGATTTTTTTATTCCATGAAAATATTCTCAACAGAGAACACTATTTTTAAACAAAGCATTTAACATTTAGGAAATCAACATGTGCACAAAAAAAGGATTAAAAAAATTACTGGAAAATGTCTGATTCTTTAAGACAACTCACGTTCAGAATTTTAGAATAAATGATTTATAAGCTGTGCAAGTACAAATGCTTTTTCCTATGTTTAATAACCCTCATACAAGTTGCACTATCCCTCTTGAAAGCAACCTGCCTCCAAAGGAAGCAAATCCTGGTTTTAGAAAAACAAACAGTAGCATGAAAAGAACATTTAGTCTTTTACCAGGAAGTGTTATTACTGACCTGCAGGCAGACCACAGGCCCTTAACCAGAAAAGACACAGAAAAGTCACATTTCCTCCTCTTCACAGAATTACAGAATCACAGAATATTCTGGGTTGGAAGGGACCCACAAAGATCATTGAGTTTTCTCAGAAATAAAAAGCACTAGATTTTAAAAAATGAAAAAAAAAAAGAAAAAACCAACCCCAATCCCATAAATCCCCCCAAACACCCCAAACCCAAAAAACTACCTAAGTAGTTTTGTCAGTATTGAGTAATGTCACATTATTATATAAATAACCCTGTATACAAGCTCCAAAAATCTAAACTTTAGAGTTTAATAGGCCCCATAGTACACTAGGTCAAGCTGTGTAATAGTGGTATACATAACAAAAGGAATAAACCTCTACACAAGTCACTCAAATTCAGTTTTACTGGTAGTACAGTTCCTAATAACACTGAAATGAAAAAGAATCCAGCACTGCTGCATCCACGTATTGCTTCAGACCCCAGAAAAACAGGATGTTTTAATAATTATTCCATAATACACTGCCAAACAGCAGGTGGCTGGGTTGACAAGCTTGTGTTGATGTAAGTATCCCTCCCCCCAACATCTCTAGTCTAATTCTTATCACCCTAATCAATCAGATGTGATGTATTTAGTAATAGAACCACAAATGGGAGGCAAGACAACATAAGCAATAGGGGCACTGCAGACAACTATATTTACACGTATAAACATATCCAAATTTCAATTGTTTACAAGTAAAAGTGCACAAAGATCATTACGAAGTATCACTCAAATGTCAACTGGTCCATACAATGAAACATCACCTGGAATGGACTAGCACTGCCGTAATTGAAATTGGAACTTCATAGTGAAAAACTAAAAGACAGTTTCCATAAAAATCTTTTAAAAAAATACTAACGCCAAATGAAGAGATAGACGTTCAATGTATAAAATTCATGGATGCACCATGTATCCAGTAAAGCAGAGCTCTAGAAAACACCTACCGTGGCTACCTCAGCAGCTGCAGCACTGTGAAAAGAGCTGAGACACAAAGCCCTTTGTGGGATACTGTAAGTACTGTAAGTATAGTGTTGGCAAACAACAGATTTAGGCACTCGAGTTTAAGGCAGCATTTGAATGGCAAGTGGTTGACTTCTGAAAACAGTCATTAGCTTGCAGTGGTGAATCCTCTGGTTGTGCTCCAGGCTGTCAGTGCTCACAACAGGTTACCGAAGGGCTGAAGATGGACCACAGTTCTAGGAGTTTGTCTTGATTGCATTGTAGGCTAGAGCTGAGATGCATTATTTCCCCAAATTAACAAAATACCTTATGGTCTCTTATCAGTTATGCCAAACATCTGGAATGTAATGATGGTTGCAGTGGTATTGTTATAGCAGCATACATGGATACTGGGATGAAACTCTAGTGCTGAAGATATTTAAAGAAAATGATTTGTTACAAAATAAGACAAGCAATGGTGGCAAAGTGTTACAGAGAACATGCCTGACTGTCCTAGGCATGCAGGAGGAGGTTAACGGCGAGCATGGAGGTGGTACAGGCAGACTGATAACTGACACAGGGTTCTAAATGACTGCCAATAAAAGTGAGTTGGAAAAGAGAGTAATTAAGAAAATCAAAACACAGCACAAGCTAAAATATAGTTTGTGCACCTGGGAAAACCTAGGACAATGAAAATAAAGCAATTTTAGGAGCAGTAGCCTTTTTACTCTGGTAATGGAACTCTATTTTCCTGCACAAATTGAAGATTTTGTAATACATCCTTACCTATATATGGAGATGCTAAGATGTTAGTGACTACTAAATGTATGTCTGCATGCATTCATGCAACTAGCTTTTCCCTTGGGCCTCCCAGTCTAGTACCCCTCCCTTCCCCACCCCCACCCCCCCAGCAGCTGCATGTAACCTCCTTCAAGATCTCGCCCATTTTCTCAGAAACCCGCTTCAGGAACCTGCAGTCCAAGAGGAAAAAGAAAAGAACAAAGTTACTGAAGGCCTTTAGAAGACAGAGAAGCGTGCTCAGTTCTAACAGGCCATTCTCAGTGGCTATACATTAGCCTTTTACTTAATTCCACAAACTCTCATTAGAAATATGAAATTAGCTTTTTTTTTTTTCCCAGTAATCAAGTTGTGCAATGCAGTTTCCAATCCTCAGTGATTTAACAGTGAGGAGAATTACTGCACATTTAAGACATTGTCTTCAAACTAAACACAATACAATTCAAAGACACAGCTTACAGGCACAGATTAAGAATATAAAATCATTCCCTTATCAGGAGCAGAGAGAGTTTTCAGTAAGACATCAAGCATTACATGTGATCTCTTTTTGTTTGTTCAAGGTATCTAGAGTTAAAACAATGACATCATGTCCAATACAGAACATTCTACATTACAAGTACTGAAAAGGAAGGAGACAGGCAGGTCAGTGGACTTTCTGTCCTTCTTAATCATAATGTTTTTTCCTGAGTACTTTTGTTGAACTTTCAGAATCAGAAAACATTTTCCCGTTTAAGAAGTGAAAGCTGCCAAGTATTTGCTAAGGAAGGAAATTAATAATTTTCAGTAACTGAGTTCAGTTAGTTATTAGAGGAAAAATATCTCTGTTTTAAGAATATAGTTTAAGTCATAAAAGTGGGAATAGTAAATCTTACAGATCTTTAAAACTTAAGTATTTTTTCAGTTCTGTATAAAAACTAAGTATTCCACAGAACAAGGAGGAATCCTGGTCTTTTTCAGTTCAATAGCTTAATTGGATTTAGTGCTTTGTAAAGCAGGAAAGCAGAAGACATTGGTCAAAATTACAGACCAGTGTAAGATGCATAATTTCATGTGGTCATCTCTGAAAAGAACTATAGCTAACTCCCCATGCAAACAACAGAGATCATTGCTGACTTCTGATACTGTCATTCTTTCCACGAGCCTGTGTAACTTACAATTTTTCCACTATTTTCCCTGGGGAATGTACAACTGAGAGCTGCCAGTTTACCATTAGATATAGGTTACTGCACCTTTGCTGTTTTTCTCTAGCGTTACATCTATATATGATGTTGGCACATAGCCTTCCTCTCCATTATGTCTTCGAGCTCTTGTCCACCCATCTCCTTTGTCCTCCTCAATAATGTACAAGATTTCCCCTTCTTTCATTGCTAGAGTGCCTTCATTATGACCTGGGAAAAACAAGAGGCAAAGCAGTCTCACCATTAAGACAGAATTTCAAGTCATCTTTTTCCCAAGGCATAGTTTCCAAATTATATATAAACAGGAAGAACAAAAAATCTGTGCAAGAGAACATATGGCCAAACTGACTTACAGAAAAAACACCTTGTCCCAATTTGTAAGGCTGAATATTTTTCAATAGCTAATATTTATCTTAAAACAGCAGAAGTACTGCTCATGAATTAATTTATAAAGTATCTTCACTGATCTTTTAAGCAATTAGTTACTCAAACAGGTAATTTGCTTTAAATCATTTTACCTGTCTTTTTTATGACAAATCATCCATGCCTTACAGTCAAAGAATCTCAGTGCATATTGTTAACCTTACCATCAAACGGATATATTGCCTTGCAATGTCCTATAGCTGGTAATGGATCATCATCTTCAAACTCATCATCAAACTCATTGGAATGAGCATGTTGCTGTGGTGGGCCACGAACTTCCTGGTTGGCATCATCCGTGTAACTCCCTTCAGGGCTATAATGCAATGATTGGAGCATGAGGACTCTGAGGAGTCCTTAGTTCTAAAACTCAGAACATCCATGCATCACAGAAGGGGCAGGTCATGGACATTGTTCTCGAATTCCTGTTAGCAGTTTTTGTATTACTGTCAGAAAAAACTCATCTAGCAAAAGCTTAGACTGAATTCTGCTACAAAACCAATTTGACATACCTGTCTCCACAGAACACGGAAAACTAGTGAGCCTTATGCAATGGAATAAGGCAGTTTTAAAAGGCACTGCTATTTAATGAGCAGGTGTTTCAATTAGACTATTTTTATATGTTACCAGAATGGCATGAAGTGACCTCTAGAAGTCAGAACCAGTTAAGATTTTCCTTTAGAAGGACATACACTTTGGGAGGATAAGTAATACCCATCACTGCTGTTAATCATCAGAGAGCTGTACAGACTCTAGCACAGGATATGAAAGCAGCAGAGACAGAATAGTGACCTCTCTCGGCCCTGGGTGACAAGATGGTTGATGTCGCTGCTGTGCCGCCTGTCACTTCTGGCTGCTACTTTACCTTCAACTTCAGAGAGCCAGGCCTTGGGGAAAAAAGGCAAATACTGGTGTCAAAGAAAACTTGATGCTAAACCAGCACATTTAACAAATGCATTTAACTGCATACAGTTCACAACCACACAGACTGCAGTCAGATGTCAGGTTTCATAATTACTTCACACAAAGCATGAACCTATCCTTTATGCTTAGCCTACACTCCATATTAGTGTTGAGGAAAGAAAAAAATCTATAATTACATGTGAATTTCAGAATAAGTGAATAATACTATATTCTTCTGAACAGTTTACACCTTTAATAATCCTTATTCTAGCTAGATGAACATACTTGAAAATACAGCACCCCACAAAAAATTGTATCAGGAGCACTTTCTTAAATCAAGTAGTTTTTCTGGGTGCTGTATTTAAAATCTGTAAGGCAAAGTACAATTGTACCAATCACTGACATTTTCCAAGGAACTGTTTTAGAATCTAACCTCATTCTTGTGTATTTCCATCCGAAGACGGTCCATGTTGCTCATAGTCTCAGTTAATTTTGGTTGCAAACTGCTTGGATCACCCATCTGCGGATTTTTTTCATAAACATCCTTCATCTTGATGAGGGCATCTCTAAAAACATACAAAACACAACAATAATTACTATACCAGTATTGATTCATTAAAGCTAAAATAACGTGTATGAGATCCTGAACTGTGATTAGATACCAAGCACAGCAATGAGGAACTACTGGTCTTCACACCATGCCTAAATCCTTCTCCCACTCTGTCCTCTTAGCACTCTGCCTTCCTTTCTTGTGTTGTCCACAGGTACACAAGGACACCAGCTGCTGACTCTTATCTATCCAGTACTGTTTCCCATACTGTTTGTTATATTTCCTAAATATATTAAATAACACTTAATAAAAAATAACAATTTTTTAAAAATTTAAAAATAAAATAATTAAATAACAATTTCCTAAATACTAGTCATGCTCTGTTCTTAAAGCACAAAGTTGCAGCTGTCTTGCTCAACAGACCCACACATTTTTTTAATGTGTGATTTTAGAGCCAATGTTCCCTATGCAGTATTAGAATCAAAATGAGTATTACAGTAAAGCAAAAGGAAGCAATGCTAACAGAACCTACATACAACAAACTATGAATTTAAAAATGCTTTTCAATAGCCTGGCCTAGTGCATTGTCTCCTAGCTCTTGAGCACTGTTGGCTTAGGTAGAAGACGTCAAAAGAACCAGAGAGAAAACCATGACAGAAGTCCAAAAAAAAAATGCACTCACTTTTGGTCTGTTTCCTTCTGTAGTTCTCTGTTAAGTTCATCGATTCTCTGCTGCAGTTTCTTGCGTCTTTGTTCTGGAGGGAGATGGCTGAAGTCTTCTAGTGCAGGGCCCTGCAAGCAGAAATACTATGAAACAAGCTGCATGCACAGGTCTGGGCAGCTGAACTGACATACCCACACATGGACAGTGTTCACTGGAAGCAGGATGGACCTTCTTAAAAACTCTACTTGACAGACAGCTCTACAAAAGACCGCACAGAATAAATGCATGTTCTTGCTGCCAGTGTAGTCATTCAGTCAAAGGGCTTTCTGCCTTCTGTAGCAGTTGGCTCAGAGAGGTAATTCAAAATTTCTAGACTTTATTTTTCTGAAGTCATGTACCTCTTACATCCACTGCACTTAAAGAAGATTTAGAAAGGACAATTACTTGAGTCAGAACAAAAATCTAAGATGTGTATATAATAATGAGATGTGTATATATGTATAAAATTGTTTCTTTCTCTGGAGTGTGTTCTGCGGTCATTTGGATGGTATCAAAAGAAAAATACTGTATTTTGGATCTTCATTCCAAAGCATTATTACAGTTCTCTTCCAGAACTTCAGCAATCCTAGAAAACATACTAAAACTTAAAAAGTTCTGATGGATTTTACCTCAAGTAAAACTAGTTCACAGAGCATAGAAAAAGCCTTTGTAATAGCAAAATTTTTACTTAAATTTGTTTATCTGACTCAAAACTTGCTCAAATATTACAAGTCACTTTGCTTACAAAAAAAAAAACCACCCCAACAACCAAAGAACTTCAGAGAGGGAAAAAAACCTTTTACTTCCAAAACCTTTAAAAAAATTCCAATCCAGCCAATTTCAGACCACCTATTGTTATGAACCCAAACCTGCAAACCTGATTGCAAACTTGTGCCAAGATTATAATAAGCAGGATAGAAGGGCCTGGGTATAAAATGCATGGGAAGAGATTTTAATGCATCTTGCAACTTTGTTGTGAAAACTCTTCCTCTCAGAGTGACAGACACTGACAGTGTTAACAAGGAAATATGGTACATGTCTTAATCACAAAAGGCTGGGGTTTTTTGTGTTCCCAGTTGCCTAAGGAAGTTGGTTTTAACACAAGAAACCCACCTGCCATTACAGTAACCTTCTATGGTGGCAAACCAAACTGGCCAGCATTTCTTTTGTCAAGAAGAAAGTTTACTGAAACTTGACTGTTGAGATTTTGACACAAGCCTTGAGCTCAGGTGCCAAGTTTCCAATATCCCCCCCCCAAAGAACTTCTTACCCCCCTCAACTTCTTTTGCACTTGTAAAATCACTCTCACTGCTTTTTAAGAAGGGAATACAAGACATCCTAAAAGAAGGAAAATCGAGATATGATGTTCCCAAAATAAAACAAGTGTTTCTTTCTGGAGGAAGAAGAATACACACTGTGTATACTCTCCAAGTCCAGAAATGCAAAATGACATAAATAAACTTCCTGTTCCCTTCAGAAGGAGTCATCCAAGAAAACAACTGTTAAGTGTAATACACTACAAAGAAGCAAAAATACAATCACATCCTCTCTATCATTCTTCCTTACAGTTTAAACCAGAGTATCCTCTAAGATGAATCAGAAGAACAGAGGTCTTTTTGTGAATTTTTACTGATTTACTCTGCAAAACAATATTGATTAAGGTGTGGTTTTATTTAATGTAACAGCTTCCTATATTTCTAAGCATAAAGGTTCTTCCCTGCAAATTTTTCTTCCAATTCAAAGGAGCGCAGTATTCAATATTTCTTCTTTACACAAATTTTATAATCTTTTCATATACATATTTTATGCCAATTTTCCTGACAAAGAAAAATCACCAAATATTTCCATCATGACCAACTTGTGAATACCGGTCAACTCTAAAATTCCAAAATTGCAGATTTAGTTGCAGCCAGATCATAAGTCTAATTGCCTTACATTAAGCATGGATGATTAAGAAGACTGTGCATATGAGTGGAAAATCTGAAGATGTATTTCAGCACCTGACTTAAAGCAGTTATGATATGGAAACACTTTCAAAAGATTACTTTCATGCTATCTTAGCAGAAGTACAGCAGACAGATCAGCACACGGGCTTACCATCTTCACCGACCACTGCACAGTTCATTTGAAAACAAAAAGAAACGGGAAATTATTTACATGCAATGACCAGTTACAAAAATGACTAATGCCTAAAAATGTATTTTTAAAATATTACTTAAGGATCGACATTTTCATTTATAAAAAAAAAACCTTTTAACTATAAGCACAATAAAAGAATTGCTTTAAGAATTACTGATTTAAAAAATACTAGGTGATAATGGGTACTTTAACTTACAAAATTCTAATACACAACTTCATTAAACTACTTTTGAATTTTAGTGTTCTGAATAAAGGGCTAAAGAGCCTTCTATTGTCGGAAAAGAAACACACACACAGCCAACATTGCACAAAATAGCAGAATTTGATGATGATGGACTGATCAGCCATATACAAATAATTTGTTAATCATAGCTCAAAACCCACTATGATCACTCTTGCAAATGTAATTTTTACAATGTATTTATTATCACAGTAGATCTAGAATAAATAAAGATATTTTTCAAGTCTAGAAGTAAGTAGTTTTACTTTCTGAAAACAGCATTGGTCATTGTTACCTAAAATTGTTTTCATCCAGCTAAAAATGAAGACATTTAAAGAGTAAAGACTTTATCCTTAGAAGAAGCAAATAAAACATGGGTGCCAGGAGTTGAATCTTGGGTTTAACACTGACAGCATTTTGAAGATCTACCATTCTTTCAATGATTTGGACAACCCTTTCCAGAGGAACACCAAGCACCTTAGAAGACAGGTATCTCAACTTCACTTTTGATCCTGAGCAATTGTTAAGGCTGTTGCTTGGGGCACACACACAAAATTAGAATTTCTTGCAATGATGGAAGTAAAGCACCTTCACAAATGATACTTTGGTAGGAAGCTCAAAGTCCAGAGATGCAAGATGACATAAACACATGACATCCTGTTCCCTTCAGAAAGAGTCTTCCAAGAAAACACTGTTAAGGTTTACAGATCGCTGCTGACAATGCAGCTACTTTATAAACCAAGTGGCATCAAACACAGACCTCTCATAGGCACTAACACTGGCTGCAATTGTTAAGATTTCAAAGGAGAAGCAGCAGCACATAGCAGCACTAATACAGCCAGTTACACTTGCTTACACCTTCTTTCAATAACCTACTCTACAGCTGCTGTTTGCTGCTCTTGCTCTACATCATGATAGGAAAATGTACTGCATGAAGCACAGAGTGGAGGGAGACTGGTTTTGTGATCTCCAGTGCCTTGAGTGAAATCTTGTACAGGGCATGTTAAACAAAATGACCACTATGCTTCACTGCCTGATACATGCCAACTCATGGATAAAGCCTGGTAGGAGCAGGAGCAAATTAAATACCATTTTACATGGGCAGACAGTGATAGAACAAAGGGAAACATTTTTAAACTAAAAGAAGATAGATTTAGATTAGATGTTAGGAAGAAATTCTATATTCAGAGGGTGGTGAGGCACTGGAACAGTTGCCCAGAGCAGCTGTGGATGCCCCATCCCTGGCAGGTCCAAGGCCAGGCTGGATGGGGCTCTGAGCAGCCTGGTCTAGTGGAAGGTGTCCTGCCCATGGCAGGGGGTTGGAACAAGATGATCTTTGAGGTCCCTTCCAAACCAAACTTTCCTATGATTCTATGATTCAGTAGTTCTGCATGTCAGTACCACTTGGACATCATTTTTCAGGGACAAAACACACAGGAAACAGCTTCACATACTAGCAAATATTAAGCATTTAACCAAGGTATATTATAAAAGTAATACTGATCAATGAGATTTTAAAAAAAAAAAAAAAATCCATTAGTAGTCCAGTATACATTTAAGTTGAAAAGACTTTAAAAATATGCAATAATGTGGTGTCTGTTAAAATGCTTGCAAGGAAATTCAAAATATAAAAAATTAAATGTTCATCCTGAAGATTTTACAGAGATTAACTCTTTAATAATTTGGCATGCTTGAGTTAATCTAGATCTGTAGGATATTAGTGATGCTTCCTAATGTTAAAGAATTATTAAATTTAAATTATTTAAAGAATGTATTAAATTAATTCAATTTTACAACATGAACAATATATTTTAAAAATCAAATAAAGATATGGTTTCATTTTCCATTAGCATTCTCTAGTTGTTAGGAGATGATCTTTTGCTTCAGAAAGAGGTTCTAGAACTAATGGTCCTACAAGGTGATGATTTGTAAGCCAGGAGTCAAAACATTTAGTGATCAACAAAATCGTGGCGTAATCAAGGCCTGTGCCATTTCAACAACCACCTAATCCAGGTAGTTCCTCACTGAGTGCTTGCTTAAGAATAAATATTACCTTCATGACCAGACCAAATTATGATATAATGACTCAGACAGGAGAGGAGAAGCTGTCCTCCATATAGACTTAGAGGACTACAAGAATCTTCTAAAAAATGGCAGTGCTAGAAAGGTTATTTCCAAGGTATCTGGGGGCCTGAAATTAGGTGCCACAACATGACTTAAAGATAAATAAAGCTTTAGCTGTAACTCATTCTGTTTCAGAATGACAACAAGGGTGCCCCTAAATTGTAACTTTACTGCAATAGAACACTTGTACCTTGATCTCCACATTACGTCAACAAGAGTCAACCATTCCTGATGCACATGAGACAGCAAGTCAATATTGTCTTGAAATACCAAAAAATTATTAATTATATGTAATCAAATGCATCCAATTACCTTATTATTTGGATCAATAAATGTCACTAAACATACATAAACTGGGCAGCCTACACTTTTCTGACATAACAGGAATGTGCCAGTACATTTATCACTAGTGCCATAAATGTTGCTAGGAAACCACTTAGTATTTCCCTTCTACTGGCTTCCAGATAAATTCTATTTGCAGAATATGCCACTGTATTAGTAAATTAATTGAGAAGTCTCAGTGCCATTTGGTAGTAATTTTTTCAATAATTTTACCCAAAAGAACCTAGGACAAACAAGAGTGACTAATTAATCAGAAAATAGATAAAAATTTTAATGTTTGAAAAATTCAGTATTTCAAAATCTGCAATCACCATAAACTATAGCATTTGATGTACAAAAGAAATTAAATTCTCCCTTTTTAGTTCAGTGCCTCATAATCAACTTTTACTATTTTCAGTTCAAAGTCAGCAAATAAGACATCTGATCTGCCAGATGATTTTTGTGGTAACTGTATATCCAATGATAAATTACTGCAAAAATATGTTACATGATGGTAGGAAAACATTTGTGAATGTGAACAACAATGAAGAAAGGTATCAAACACATGCTGAGCACCCTCTTTATAACACCTTTCTTTTAGGCATGAGCATTTCAAATGTGATAAAGAATATTTCTACTTTATTTTATTTTTAATCTGGTTGGTAACTTCTGTATAGTATGAAAAAAGGACCCTAGAAGTGACCTTATAGCTGAAGTGTTACTTTTATCCAAGTAAGCCTTATAATGAGGGTGAAGAGCATCAGAAAAGCCACATCACAAGCACACTGCTCATAGCCCATCATGCATTTCAACTTGTTATCAAACTTACCCCTCTTTTGAGGCTTCTGAAAGAAGGAATTCTGGGCTTCCCTGTTTTTATGTCACTCATGCAATAATGCACTGGTTCAATGGAGAATATGGGATACTGGGACCCATTAGGAGTACTGGATGTGTATAAACTAGTAGGGGTTAGGGGTGGGGACTGTGGCTAATGTGGAAATAAAGAAAGCAATAAATAAGCCAAATGTTCAAAGTGATTTTAAAATGAAAATTCTGTCTTACAAAATAAAATTTCCATCCAACACAGAAACAGCTTGTAACGTTCCAGACACATTCATACTATAACTGTACTGGGTTTAAAAGGTTTCTGTCATGAACTAATCTTCAGTTACAGGTTGCTGCAGAGAATGAAGGAATATTCAAAAAAGCTTTATACTCAACACTGCCACAAGATCCTAACAAGACCCCAAAGTTCCCTGCCTCTTTTCTTAAAACAGAGCTCTGCTATTGCCAATTTAGTTACAGTCATTCTGGAAGCTCAAGCATTCCTGCTCACTACTTCCCCTTTCCCCCTATATTGAGGTACCCTGCCAGGTTAGCCAAACCAGAAATATTTGGTGCACCTATGGAGAATGACTGAAAAAGTATTTTCAATCTCTGTAGTAAAGCTGGACTGACACAAAGCCCACATGGCATTCTTAATATCATTACAAGAACTTCACCCCTTGTTTCAAATTGCTCCTCTCACTTTTTGTCTCTCATACCTCTGCTGTTCTTTCCCAGTTCAATGTTCCCCTACTGTTTCCACTGCTGCACAACTAATTCCCTTTACAAAAGGTTTTTATGTCTCTGACAACATTAAAAATAGGCAAAGGAATACCTGCAAGTCAAGACCAGCCATAGTTTCAGCTAAATGAGGGCCCAAAGGCCACATGAATACCCCAGCTGTAGTAAACCAGCTAATTTTATAACAGATAATTTAAGAATATATTTTAAAGCCTGTGGATAGTATCTGGAATTAAATATGTATCTTTGAGTAAGTATTTTGCTCCCAGCTGCTGTTTTGTAGAACACTCCTCCATCCTCCCCAAAAACAGGTAAAAAACAGGGACAAAATCTTTAATTTCATCCAGGTCCTTAAGGAAGGGATGCATGTAGCATGTACACACATATGTATACCTGTGACTCCACACAGAAAACAGTGAGGCTGACTCCCTAAATGCTACACACAAAGTGAGTGAACTGGGGAGAAGAAAGAGTAGGGCAAGCCTTGTCAGATTGTTTCAACTGTCATCACACTAAGGGATTTCCCATAACTACAGTACATGCCAAGGTCCAGACTGAAACCAGTGTACATTTACATACTCTCCAAACTCTCAGAAAGATGTCTTGTGGTCAAACTGGCAATTGTGATCTAATTTCAGAATAGGCTGAATCTCACCCACCTCTGTGGACAAATGCAATATATATGCCCATCTATTAATGCATTTAAACTGTTATGAATCATTAATTATATTGCATGAAAAGTAAACAATCAGTTTTAACACACAGCTGGAGTTACATAATATACTGAGGATAGAATAAAGAATCAGCTGTATCCTTCCTTTCTGTAAAGACCTACTTTATCACAATACTATCAAGTGGAAAATAAGTCCTACCATTAAGAAGCTCTAAGAACAGTTTCCTGTAATAAATGACAGGAACTGGCTTGGAGCATTAAAATAACCTCACAGAAATTTGTGGGAATCATTAAAATGGCCCACTGATTTGCTCCAATACTAAATAAAGATACAGCATAAAATTTAAGTATGTATATATTCCATTATTCATTTATATAGGTAATGCATGTATTGACAATCTTTTTTGTTGATCCATGAAGGCATCTTGCATAGAAATTGTTAATTGTAACTCATAAGATAACAAAGGAGTAATTTCTATGCTTTCAATTTTTTCCTGAGCATAGGAGTATTTTTCCCTATTTCATAGCAATATTTCTTCTAAGACATTTACCTTTATGGAGCTCCCACAGTACGTTTTTCCAATGACATATTACAAACTTCAATGTTTTCAGAGAAAACTAGCAGCAGATATAATAAAATACTAGGGGTTGCTTTTTGTGTCAGACAGATCTGAAGTCTGCCCAATTCCAAAGCATATTCTCCCTCCCCATATGTTTACATTTACAATTAACACCTTTCCTATGCAACTGCAGAAAGTCTTTACAGTATCTTAGAAACATTACTGTATTGGGAAGCTACTTTTATCGAATAACTATTAAAAATGTCCCCAGACACAAATCACTAGAAGAAAAACTGAAAAACTTCCCCAGTGACAACTTGATTTTTAACATGGTAAGTACTCAACACACTCAAACCTTCAGATCTCCTTACACATACTTTAGAAGACATTGGCAGGCAAGGGGAAGATTTTTTTTTTTTAAATACATAAATTGCTGCTTCCATGCACTCTAAATGTTCAAATCTTAATTTTCCAAATAGTAATTTCTCAATTGTTACCTTTGGTTTCTTTCCAAATAGCCACAGCTTTCCTTTAGCCTTGCCGACTGTTGTTTTTGTATCAATTCTCATTCCCTCTTGCTTTGGTGTACTGATGGTTCCATCAGAGATAGTTCTGTAAATATTCTGACTGTAGTCTTCAAATGGAAAATCTCCAGGAGGTTCAAAACCAGATTTGAAGCAGTCTATCACTAGTTGAGAGTCCTAAACATAGGACATTAAGGAGTTTAAAAATCAAACCCATCAAGAACCAGAGAGAGAAAATAGGGAGACAAATTTTTCATTTAATTGCAGAGATGGGAAAGTAAGAGCGAGCTTAAAACACACACTTTTGGACAGAGCAAGTTAAGGTAACAACATTCTTTTATCTCAGCAGTGTTCACGAGTGCATAGCAAAGCATACTCTGCTATTCAGAATATTCCAGCAAATACTTCCTGACAGTTATCACAAATTCAAAACAGGACATGCTTTAGGGCCAAACTACTTTCCACCTTTTAATCTTTCAACATTGGCACTGAAATGAAGACAGAATTAAGAAACTAGATGCAGTAAGCTATAATAGGACTATAATCCTGCTGCAGTCAAACAGGATACAGAATGACACTTTGTTAACGAAACACCCTTTACATGTCTTAATACCACATACAGGGGAAAATACCGACCACACTGGTATTCCAGGATATTTCAGGATAACCAAAATAATGTGTCCAAAAGCACACCCAGTGAGAATGTGTCAGACATTCAGATCCCACAAAATCAATAAAGCAGGAAGAGTGCAGACGTGATCACTTCTGCTGAAATCGAAGTAACAACACTTTCCAAGCAAATATTTGACAACAGAAAGATAAATGTACAAGGTAAGGCAGTCTTTCCCCTCTCCACAGCTTCTGTATCCGTCAAATTGCTCACATACATTTAAAAAGCTACTCAGTTCTACTTACTCTATGTTCATCAACTGATTTTGCTGCAAGGATCATCCCTTCTAAGCATTTTGAGATAATTGGAATAACCTTGCGCTCAGAGTCAGCAAAGCCTTTGTAACATTCACTAAGTTTGATAGTCCTTCTTTCATCCATTTCTTGAAGTTGCTGCAAGAGCAAAGAAAGATAAAATAAAGCTTTTGTTTACAGGTTTTTTCCCTCCTTGATCCTGACATATGCAGTTACCATGGTCACCATGGTGAGGGACAGAATTTCTGTGCCTTCCCAGTATTTTTATTTGCTTAACAAAACAGAACTTAAAAATCCTTTCAGACATAGACTTAAGATGCCCAGAACAACAGTTCTGAAGAGTTTATGCTCTTTGGTTTCTAAAAATTATGTAAAGGACTGGACTTTCTTTCCCTTCTTTTATAAAGCACACGTACAGTGTTTACAGGTAAGTGTTTAGTTTAAAGTCTTTGTTTCATGCAAAAATGAAAACCACAGTGAATAAATTTTACTGATTTCTACATCTCCTCACTCTCCTTCTAGTTCCAAGTAATTCCTCTCTGGTCATAAAGATCTCCATCTTGCTTTTATTTTTATACCTTCCAAGAAATACCAATGATTAAAAAAATAGGAAAAATAAGATAAAATAAAATTATCAGCAGTTTAGACACTCTGATTTTAAATACAAACCATTTCCTTTAGAAGTGTGCAAGAAAATAAAGATAAGAACATCATTACGTAAGATTTGCAATAACAGTTTACTGGAACAGAACAAAAAAGAATAAATTAAAGAAAAATATTATTAAGATAATAGCCCTGGACCTTTCACCTGAATGCAGAAAAAAACCCACAAAACCAAAAATCAGTAACATATATACCAAGAGGTTGTCAAAAACTGGATAAGAAGTTGGATCTTTCCTGTATCTACACTAAGGCAGATGTCTCAAACAGTATTCAATTTCATCTCTCCAAAACAAAACCACCTAGACATGCTAAACCCCTCTCTGAGGTTTTCCCATAGAATGTTACCAAATACTTGCAATGAAGTAATAAAAGTGTAGTCCCAAGAGAAAGCAGGACTAGGCCTTTCTGCTCTTACTGTAGAGTTCAAAAAATGTGAGTAATATCTTACAATGATAATGGATTTTAACCCTAGAGAAATAAAGGCAGTAAAGCAAAAGTCTGGTCCAAGCTACAAAGATGATCAGCCTGTTTGTCCTGGGAGCTGACTCCAGTTCTTGGATCAGTGTGTTAAAGTCAGACCTACTGTAGTGCTGCTTAACAGTTAAAATATTAGAAAATTCTTTAATAAGCCAAGGCAATCTTCTCCTGTGAATCCTAGACCTTCCAGTAAGGAATTTAAAAAAAAAATATGAGCTGACTTGTGCTTCTGGAAAATATCAAACATACTTAAGTTGGTATACCTTCAAATAAAGCCCATGTTTCACCTTCCATTTCCTCACTCCCTGTCTCAGTATCAGTTCCCACTCCAATTTCCCAAATGGCTGAAGGTACATGCCAACACACTTTTGAACTCTCCTCACCTGACACCCCCAACTACTTTAAACTGGTTTTCTAGTTTTGCAAAGTCCCTGTTTTTGAAAGAATGCTAAAAAATCTTAATAGTTACATAAAGCATCTCAAGAAATCCCCACTTCAGATGCAAAGTATTGATCTTTAACTTTTTTAATTGTTTAGAAAGATCTGTGGATTGCTGGTAACACTGATGACTAACTGGGGGCTGGAAAGGGTGCTGGATCTTCTGCTAGCCATGCATGAGATCCATTAAACCACAGTCACCATTAGCTCCCTTCTTTCCTTCACCTCTGCCAGAGGCAGAGCATATACGCACACATACAAGTATCCTGAGAACCAGTCATCAACCCTTAACAGAATTATTAAGTGTTTGCTGTCACCCAGATGTCTCAAATGTTTATTTTGTCAGATCCTTTCAGAAATATTTAAACAAAGAGTCTATAAAGTATAAAATCTTAAAGAAAATGCAACCAAGCATTTTCATTAGAAATCTAAGCATTAGTATGGTAAGCAGTCTCATGAAAAAAACACAAGTTGTCTCAAGATTATGGTAATTTTCTTGATAAAATGATCCACTAAAATAAAAAAAAAATTAATTTTTCCAAGTTTTTAATTTTAAAGTCTACTTCTCTTTAGAAAAGGATCAGACATACTTTATCTGTTAATCATTTTACCTTGTAAATCTGAGGAATGACAATGTAGTAGTGTTTGTGCTGTTCCCCATTAAAATTCTGTAGTTGTGCAGCATACTCATTTTTGTTTTCATCAGCCATATGTGTGCGCAGGTTTAACTGTTGCTTAGCCTGGTAGGAAAGTGTTATCAGGTTAAAGGTGTGGTGCTTTTCAATGATACACAGCATTATCTTATGTTATCAATTATACAAGAACACTGGTCACAAGTCATGAAAACTGACATCCTTGTAACTGAAATAAAAGAATCTAAGATTTCACATACACTGACACTCCAAAACCTCATTTGTTTTATACAGAGAAAGAAATGACCATTGTAGTTCCCTTAGCCAGGCTGCTTAAATGCATATCCTAAAAACCACAGAAGTGACTGAACACATAAACCACAAGATCCCAAATACCAGACAGCTGCCTGTTTAAGGAAGACAGCGCAGCCATCCAGAGGGACTGCCATGAACTTCAACAAGGCCAAGCGTGAAGTCCTGCGTGTGAGTTGGGGCAATCCCAAGCACTAACACAGGCAGAGAGAATGGGTTGAGAGCAGCCCTGAGGGGAACGACCTGGGGGTCCTTGCAATGTACACTCACAGCCCAGAAAGCCAACCCTACCCTGGGCTCCATCAAAAGCAGTGTGGCCCGTGGGTCAAGGGAGCTGCCTCTGCCCCTCTGCTCAGCACTCCTAAGACCCCACCTGGAGCACCCTCAGCACAGGATGGAAATGGACCTGCTGGGAAGAGTTCAGACATAAAGATCATCAGAGAGCTGGAGCATCTCTCCTATGAAGACAGGATGAGAGAGTTAGGAGATTTTCAGCCTGGAGAAGCAGAAGCTTTGGGGACACCTTAAAGCCCCTTCCAGTACCTAAAAGGGGGTCTACAAGAAAGCTGGAGAGGGACTTTTTACAAGGGCATGTAGTGACAGGACAAGGGGGAATAACTTTAAACTCACAGCCAGCAAGTTTAAATTAGACATTAGGAAAAAACTGTTCACTTTGAGGGTGCTGAGGCACTGGAGCAGAGCAGCTGTGGATGCCCCATCCCTGCCAGTGTTCAAGGTCAGGCTGAATGGGATTTGAGCAACCTGGTCCAGTGGAAGCTGTCCCTGCCCATGGCCAGGGAATCTTCAAGGTCCTTTCCAACCCAAACCATTCTGATTCTGAAGCATACTCCTTTCCTGTGCTGTCTTACACAACACTGTAACTTTGATTTTGCACATAATAAGTAAGCATATTTTACACACAATTTTATACATTCAATGAATATTGTTTCAGTACTGATGATTTACATGGAAATGAAATATCATTGACAGAAAAGAAAAGCCACTGCCCTTACCTTCTCAACATCAGCCTTTGTCGCATTAGTGTCATTGTCCAGTCGTTCATAGCTTTGCTGTGCCTTCTCTGCCTCTCTGCATTCTCTCTCAAATTTCTTTTTGCTCTACAAAAGGCACAAACTTACTGCTTCAACAGCCACTATTTCCATTTGGTTATGTATGTTAACTCTGAATTCTAAATATCAAAGCTTCCGTTTAGGAATCTTAAATTCACTAAGTATCTTTAAATGAGCACATTGTTAGCACAGCAAGTAGGTCAACCAAATTATTTTGAAGGCAGTCTGAAGGATGTATCTACACTACAATTATCATCAGTATTCATGTCAAGTGGCACAGCTGTAGGTAGCACAGACAACAGTATTCTATATACTTGATGTTCCATATATGCAGCTATTGTCAAGACAACTGCTGTAGGAAAAATTTTTGCAGCTCCAGAAGTTAACATCTCCAGAGAGAAAGTGCAACTGAGTCTCTGAGCTCCTGCTTCACAGCAAAGTCAGGCAGCTGAGGTTAGTGTGTCCCTTAAAGGCATCTAAATGCATTTAAAAGACTGACTTTGCACTCAGGTAAATGCAAGGCACACAAAGAAACTGTTTGTCTGAGGTGAACTCTGGGAATTCAAGATTATCTCGGTGAAGAGTGATAACATCTACAACTACCACATCTGCTTCTGTTCTGATCCTCTGATGATGAATTAAACTCTTTGACATAACAGTGAAGCAAGATCCTACCCATCTGGGATGACAACAATAAAACAGAAAATCACCTCTCCTGTACTGCTTCACAATAATCTGAATGAAAGATATAATGAATTTTTAAGACAGAAAACCAGAACATCAGAATGCATCTTGAACAGACTTGGTTGAATATCCTCCTATCTTTAAAAGCATTTCTTTCAAGAAAAATAAGCTTATAATCTGTCCTAGAAATTATATCTTCCTGCATTTCTCTGTTAAATAGTAATTCTACCTCCTGAAAGTACAAGTCTATAGTGGTATTCTTGAATATATCTCATGTAACAAGCCCTCAAGCTCAAGACAAATTCAGTGACTTAAGATTTCATCTTCATATAAATAAACTGTCATTTTTAGTAGCCCAAGGAGAAGCAACCAAAGTCTGTACCCATGTTAAAACCAGATTCCTTTATGCTGGATAAAAGCCAAGGCTTCACTCAAACATACACACAGAAGCTGTTTACAGGAGATTTTTTTTTAACCAGGGAACTATAAATACACTGAACTGTATTTTGTATGTCACTAAGTTACTTGGACATTAAGTAATACAGCTAAATATTAAATCTAAGCAAGACAGATGAAAACAGTTCCATATACAGACTGTATATCTTATTTAAGTTCAACAGGAATAAAATCCAAACACAAACTCACATTATCCATCTGTTTCCAGCACATGTCCAGATACTGCTGAGCCTTTCGCCCTTCCTGAAGATGCTAAAAACACCACAAATAAGTTAAATTTGCCTGTATTTTTAGTATTATTACCATTCATTAGTCCCTGCTCTAGTTGACAGCCTATGATGTGCAGTATCTTCCACAAGCTACCTGTACTCTTTGGAAGACATTACTAAACACGTAAGAATAGTATCACAGATACTGTGGTACACTGGCAAGAAAAAGTTCACTAGTGAGCACTCTCTTCCTAAGATACTAATTTTTAGGTTTAATAACTGTATTATAGTATATTATATTATATATTATATTATAGAATAAATGTGTGTTATAAATGTACTACAAAACCTATGTATTGCCATGTTCATCAAAATGGGTAAACAAATACATCAGTTTGTTAAAAGACACACATTTTGATATCCTATTTTCAAATTTAAAAATATAAAAATTACCATTTTTCTCTCAGTTTTTAGATCATGAGAATATCTCATCAATTCTCCATACACTCTGTGTCCCATCTCTTCTGCGACTACTTCTCGTTGTCCTGCATAGTCATTCAACTCATTGAGGATGTTAAAAAAGGCAATACACGACGTAAACCTGACAGAAAGCACACACACACAAACAAACATACACAAAAAGTTAAACAGCTTTTTAAAATACACTTCTCTCAGTATAGTCTGTACTCCTGATTAGATAATAAAATCACAGGCATTTTACGATAAACCTTATCTTAATGCTAACTGAATTAGAGCAGAAACACAAGCTGGGAAAGCCTATGTTAAGCCTAGCACGTACTACATGTTGCAATGTCTCTTCAAATACATTTTATAAGAATATGGGGTTTGTGGATGAAAAAGAAAGAAGAAAAATACTACCTGGCAAGCCCTGTGGTATAGTGGTATCTCCTAAGCTGCCCAGTGAGAGGCCTGAGCTTGGGAACGGATACATACGTCCCTAGGCTCGGAGGCTGAGCTTGCTGCAGAGATGATGTGCTTGGTAGTCTTGAGGGTGGAACATGCCAATCATCCCACTCCTATGCATCCCGATGGATGTTCTACACAACAAGTTTGCTATCAGCTCTGGAGACAGCTGCCTGTTTGCCTGCCCACCTCTTGGCTGGAAGTAAGGTGCCACTATGGCTGGCACTAAAAAGGGGGGAAGAGGAGGGGCAAAGGGTAGAAAGTGTGTGTGGAAGGGAAGAAAGGAAAAAAAAAAAAAACAGGCACCACATTAAAATATACATCTTTCTCTCTTTTAACTATGGAATACTGCCATTTCCATAGGCTTGGCTTTTGGGAATTTCAAATGCCACTCTAGCACTGGAAAGCCTATTCCCTGAGGTCCAGGATTTTTACATAGTTAAAAGAGTTAGAAGAAATCCTACTGTGAATTCTTAGGCACTCTGCACAGCATGTGCTCTGGCTGCAACCTGGAACTTGTCCACTTTTTTTATTTCCTAATACTTACCCCTAAAAAAAAAAAAAAGTATTGTGCTTTTTCAAATAAATTTTTTAAATGGATATGGACACGGACAGCAAAACAAGCACATTTCTGATAAATAAAGTTGTTTAGCACAAATTGTTCCTCCACCATTAGACATTCACTTATTCTGTCTCCAGAGTCAAAGCAAGTCAGCATTTTAAGAGCCCTTCTTGCCCAAAACATGACAATTTTGTGTACACTCAGGTCTCAATATAGAGATGCACAGCTACATTTGTATTGTCATAAAAACGTACAGAAAAACTAAGCAGAAAACCAAAGCCTAAGGACACACACTTGCTTTTCTTTAACAAACAATACCAGACTGTACACAGCAAGCTAAACTTCTGCTTTCAAATTTTCAGTTACCTAAAGATTAATTTGGAAGGGAGCAAGTACAATGTGCCATGTTTACTACATTAAAATACCAATAGGAGTAGATAAAGGTTTTATGCTTAAGAATTACAGCAGAACTATTAGAAGCCAAGCACAGTTCTTTCATTGTCATCACCAATTAAATACTTTATCTTTAAAAAAAAAAAAATCCATAAAAGGGCAGCATATACTGTTAGTTCTCACTTTTTACACATAGAACTTGAAATGGACATTTTTACCTGGGTTCCTCATCTTTTGGTGAGCGTTTAGGACAGTACTTCTTAACCAGATTTCTATTAAGGAAGAATAAAAAAAGATACTATTTTAGAGTCTCTTTTGAGAAGACGCACACAGACAACTGCATGAACAAATTATTTCTGTTTAATGTTCTATGAACAAATCTATTCCCTCTGTCAACTTATAAGGGTCCTTTAGATAACACAAGGCAGGAATCTATGGTATTATCAAAGTTTTAAGTCACTTTGACCTAGAACAATTTGTAACTATTTAAAACTTCTATTGCAGTGACTAGATATAAAATGAAGAGTTCTTTATTTAACATCGTTTTCACGCATGCAGAAGGCAGCGGCAGACGAGGACAAGGCCAATGTATGATCACTGTGTAACACATGGACAGTGCACACTGTGTGTTGTGCCATGAGCACCAAACTCCATGCCTGAATTAAGCTTTGAGTGCGGATTCAGGTCAAAAATTTTAACCACAGTATTTCCAAATCTTCAATAAGGACATGTCCAGAACAAGAGAGGCAACGTCTCTTTTCAGAAAAAAATTTTATAATTTGTCCTACCACCAGCATTGCAAAAATATCAGGGTTTTAGAAACTAAGCAAATCTCTAGAAGACAATCCACAGGAGCAGCACTTAAGAGTATCACAGCCCAATTTTTGAGAACATCGATATGAAATAATCTGCTTATCATAGAATGCAGGAAAAAAAGGAATGGAGAAGAGAAGATTCTAGGAGGGGAAAAAACCTGGCATCCATGTTTGTGTATTTCATCCCACTGTCTCTCTGTAACTTCAGTTGTTAAAATTGTGAACTACCTTACCATTAAAACAAGGGTGCTAATTCTGCTTTCATTTAAAATAACCTTGTACAGTTTCTCAAATCTATTTATCTGGAAGTCATCTCTATGGCACAAGAGACCACATAGTGAGATTATGTCCAGTCACAAAGTATACACCAAAATATGAGCAGCGAGTTGGTGTGCAAATAGTAAGCTTGGATCTTTTGTTTCCATACCCTCTGAGACTACAACCAAAAAAATGCAACCACGATAAGAAAGCCAGGTCCTTTTTGTATCAATATGCACTAAGAAACTGAATAAACGCTGACTTTCAAAAAACTATCTACACATTTCATAGTAACCTCCTTACTAACCCTCCAGCAAGAATCTCTTCTCGCTATCCCCAGAACCCACTGTCTGTTGTAACATTCTACTTGGTATGGATTAAATGCAGACATTTTGATAGGAAAATGCATAAACACAATTGAAAAAAATAGTAATATTCACTAAGTAACTTCCCTGTGTTCCATTTTCCCTTACATTTCTGCTTTGCTCCTCACTGCTTATTAATGAATAGGAAATTCCTAAAATTCATCTTATTATTATTCAGAAGGTGAAATGCATAACACACATACAATGCTGTAGCTAAGCAACCATGCACGAGCCTTTTCAAGGGAAGATCTTCAGAGTTGTTAAAAATGAGAAAAAAAAAGACTTATTAAAGCCATACAGTTCAAAATCACAGAAGCGTCATAAATACAGATTATTTACTAGCATGCTGATTTCTGTTCTGGTTTCATCTTTAATGCAATTGTTTACTATTTCTAGCAAGACAGAAATATTATATAATCCCTTCTCCTAGTAACAGCCAGTTTCATTTGTCAATCCTATCTACCTTTGGAGCAAAGGAACATACAGGTTGGAGACACTGTGATCAGGATTTAACAGCACAAGGTACAGTCATCAACGGCAAAAAATATGAAATGACAAGCAAATGCAGGTTTTAAAGATCAAAGAAAAAGACAGTGTTCATGTGAACGATTAAGCATAGATGGCTTTTCCAGTAAGTGAATACCAATACCTAATCAAAACAGAGATATTAAATTTAAATCTTTGAAAAAGCACAGGTTAACAAGCAGCCAGTATGAGCATGGATTTGAAGAGTGAAGCATTATTTCAAAGTTGACGCTTTTAAGAGGGCATAACATTCTCTGACATTTCAATCCTAATCCATGCCTAATTATCAGAATCCAGATATGGATCTGGACTAGCTGATAAGAAAACTGTACAAGTAATTGCTGACCATCAGAACAGAAACAAATCTACAAGATTAATTTCTTTGCTTCCTAAGAAAAGTGCAGCTGATGACACTTTAATCCTCTTTGGAAGTAAAATTTTGATGACTTCTATCACACTCTGTCTTACAGCCAGCCATTTGGAAGCAGATTTTATATAGGATTAACCACATCCAATTGTGCTGCTCCCATAATTTTATTAACCTCACTTCTTGGTATAAATTGGTCTCAGGTCAACACCAGCGAGACAGAAACCTGATTTTTAAGAGAAGTACCACCTCAGTCACCTAAGCAGAAGTTTCAAAAAGCACTCCAGTTGATAAAAATTACTTATAGTCATGTACATAGAACATCTACACAAAATTTTACAGACGTGTAAAGAACTGTGTTTATCAACTCAAAACTAAGTTTTCTTCAGTCAATTAATATAGCACATAAAGAACAGAAGCAGCAGCATCAACATGGTACAATTCCTATTAAGTTAGCACCTTAGGTACTGTGGTATCTGCTTATACTAAACCACTACAGCCTCTATATCATATTATAAATGAGCCTGGTAACAAACATTTTTGTTTTCATAAGTAGCTAAATCTGCAGTAAGTACTTAAAAGCATTTCCTATTGTCTTGGTTTGAGACACCTATTTACATGTAAAGTAATAGTTTCAATACAATTCTGATGTCTTCAGTGACTGCATACCAGTATTATGGACTGAGGGAAAACAGTAACAATTAACTGTATTTAGTAACATCTCATCTGAAAAAGTTTTAACTGGAGCAATCAATCTTAAACTGTAACCTGGCCTTCAAATTTACAAAGCTGAATATCCTTGGAACCATTAAGAAACCACATGTTTAAGATTATGGAAACATGACTATAAAAAAAACCTGCCACAACTGTATTTGAATAGTAATGAGAAGTGTAAAATCTCAGCTCCAATCAAAGGAAGAGAATTTTGAGAAATCACATGTGGTGATAATGTGTGTTCTCAACTTTACATTTGAACTTACACCCATTTTCAAAAATGTTTCCAAGATTGTGCATCTAAAAATGTGGAAACTGTGTCTCAGTTCGACTAGACATATGCGTACATTAATAGTGTATTTACAAAAATAACACTTATACACAACAGTATGCAGAAGGAACACGAAAAATAGAATTGACCAGAGTAGCCAGACATCTCCACAGATCACAATGCAAAATTTAAAGAGCAACAAACAGCTCAGGAACAATCATAGCTATTTGCTTTAAACCAACAATAGAGAAGCTGATCATATTCAGAAGTTTTATTCTGCCTGGCAGTTTCACTTCCAGCTGCAGGTATAACTTGTATTACTGCCTAACATCACAGGAAGTGGAACTCCTCTGTCTGCTCAAGTGTCATCATACTTCAGACAGGACAAAACGGGAGTGAACCTCCAGAATTATTTTGTGTGTAATGATGTGGAAGTAAACCAAACAGACTTTCACTTTGCTGCTTTTAAGAAACAATTCTGATCATCAGCAGCATCTGAGAATTCAATTTAAAAAGTCAGTCAAGAGCCCAGTAGTTTGGCACATATGAAATCTAATTTTTTCCAGTTACAAAATATAAACAAATTCAACAGTCATATCATTAAAATTGAATGTGTTAATGTACAATGTACCCTGCGGTATCTTTGTCCTGATTCGCATCCTTGTAACCCAGTAACAGCCTGTAATAACCTTTGCAAACCTTCGGGTAACACATTAGCTGAGACCTATGCTACATAAAACTTTAGATTTTCCTTTAAGTTACCTCAAACAAAACCAATTTAAACTTCCTTTTTTTGTTCCAGAACACATTATGTTGCAGGCAAAGACAAGACAAGCTAGGGTGGTTTTTTTCTCCACAGACAATTGAGGATTCTTCAATTTTTCTTATAATTTTTTCAGTATCAAAGAATAGCAAGGAATGACTTGTAACCTAAAACCAGTATTTGAAAAAGTTATCACTTCTGGAATTACTTGGCAATCATGAGCTGCAACACCTGCATATAGTAAGAATATAGTGAGTTTGCTCAAACGGCTTCTCATATGCTGCACATGCATCACTTGCCATCTCCTAGAAGACTTGGAAGGGCTGTTGCACCTGGGAAAGGCTCATCACTAAGTTGTGACAGTATAAAGAAAAATAGTTTTCAAAATGCAAGGGTATACACAAAGGGAATGTGAATTTCTGCCAGGAGGTGGACTCTAATTTGTGAAAACTTATGAAAAATTCACTCAAGTTTTCATCCTTGGATTTAAGTTATGAGAATAAGATCCATCAATGATCTCAACAGAATATTCATGGTCCACACTGAAACCAAAACAGAAAAAAATACCACCATACATCACTTAGCTTTATCTCCTGGCTAAACTTGGCTTTTCTTGGTCTCCCATCCAAGTACTAAGAGAGCCACAGATCTACCAAGAGGTGACTGCTTGCTCTACTGTTTATACTCTACTAACCAAGAGCATAATTCATCTCAGTTATAAAGTTCATTATGAAAAGATTCTCAAAACTGTTTTTCAAATTGTTTTCCATTACAAAAGGAAGAAACAGTGATATACTAGAAATTTCCATTAGGGATATTAATATCTATCTCACAGACCATATGCAGCCAATGTTAAAATTACCAGAACCACAGTCCATCCCACAAGATCTTCTCTCTCAGAAGTTCCCAGGAGCAAGATGCAAGATGGCTAACTCTTCTGAAGGTGACAATTTTGCTTGATCTCAATCCCCCCTGGGCCTTATAACTATTTTACATAATTAAAAACAGTGAGTGTCCTCAGGAGGAATGAGGGCTGAAATCAAGTTGTCATCGTGAGACAGTTCACTACTAAACAATCAAGTCTCCTCCAAAGAATACACATGCAAGAATATCAAAGAGTAGCTTCACAAATTGGTCTACTGGCAGAAAATCAGTCACCCTCTGAAGTATGTGCTGTCCAGACCCTCACTGGAAGCAGGCAGGAAGTGCATGCATGCACTGTATAGCATGTGTGCAGCAAGACCTGTGCTTCCCAGAACTGTCATACTTACTGCACAAGGAGTCAGTCCAGTCATCTGACAGAAGGGGTGCTCGACAAAACTCTTTCATTTTTGAAAGACACTTCAAGAAAAATCAATAGTTTTACCCAGAGTAAAATGCTGAACAGAGAAAATTTCCTATTTTTAGTCAAATCCTAAAATAATAATGTGGTGTCTCATCTTGCTAGCCGTGGAATGAACCGTTAAATACAATTAAGCAAAATGACATTTGCTAATACTATTAAAGGAAAATATCTTGATAGATCTGTGGAAATAAAACATATTTCTATTTTTAAACAGACAACTGAAAACAAATCGAAACAAGGCTGCAAACTGTGCTGCGCATGCTTCCAACTTTCCCTTACCTCCTTAGATTCTTCTATACCAGCTTTGTAAAAGTGGTATTTATTTTCTTCCTTTTAAGAAAAAAATTCCTTCAGTAAAGCAATGGGTTATTATGTTAGGTGAATATATACAACTGGATGAAAAGAAACTGATAAAGAAATCAAAAAGGAAATGAGCAGCCCAGATAGAGAACATCCATATCCTCAGCTGTGAACCCCATTACTGTATTAATGAAGAAGGATTTCTCAGCTCTCTATCTGGTAACAATCTGCTTTGCAAATGATGAGATGATGGAAGAAACCACAGAAGAGAAGTTGTTATCAGTTTCAGTCTTGACAAGGGTAGGCAGCAGCTTCAGCTGAATCCCCAAAGGAATTCAAAACAGTGAAGATAATGGTGAAGGCAAAGCTGGCAGTGAATGCCAAGTTCACAGGAGCATCTTACTTTAAATTTTATTCTTCACGCACTGTGTGCACCTTTTGGTAAAAATCAACCTATTTTATTCTGAAGAAATAACTTTATTCTGAAGCAGTCATTTCATGGCTGCTACTCTCCTTGTATATCTCTGAAGGGAAATTCCTATCGGACCTCAAAGATGTTTCACTTGGCAGCTGCAGAACAGAGGTAAGACAAAGGGTGGCTGGGTTACAGTCTCACCCAAAGGGACAAGACCTGCTATGGAAAGGGTGTGCTATAAGGACAGGAAGGTCTTGTTGTTTTCTCAAGTTCTCCTCAATTACTTCACTCAGATTGCTTAACACAATGTATTGTAGCTCTTGCCAATTCAACATGAGAAATTAATTAGTAGCAGAGGCACACACACACACAAGTGTAGATACAGATAATGCACTTTACAGCAAACATGCTGACAGTCAGTGCAAAAAATCACTATGGTTTTCCTTATTTTGAATCTTTAATTTTAAGTCTTAAATCTTTTTAGTTCAAAGATCTGAAGGGTGGGTGGGAGAGAAGAGTGGGAGAGAAGGCAAAAACACCCAAAGATAATTTTCTGGTTTAGACTGGTCTGTCGTGAAAACAGCTAGTGATGTAATTCACTGTGTAAATGAAAAACAGTCATTAATCACTACATTTCATACTTGCCCATCATCTGATACAGTGATTTTAAGTAACTGCTAAGATCCTTTTGCAAAGAAAAAAAATCTTACCTCAGTTGTTTTGCATAGTTTTGCTCAATTTCTATCCTTTCTTTTACAAATTTTGCGTATTTCTCCAAGAAGTCAATGCCCCACTGTGTATGCTTGTCCAAGTTATCAAACTGATCCTTTAAAAACAAAAGGAAACAAAATTACCCAGAATTAGTTAAGAATTGCAACAGCACCAGATTTACACATAATGTATTTGTAGGTTGTGCTCTGAGGGAATGCTTGCTACTTGGATAGAAGTCACTCAAGTTATAAATCAATCAAATGTGTACATACGTCTCAGCCATATACCTGAACAGTAGGTTTCATGTGCAGGAACAGATCTACCTCTTTTTGTAAAAACCGCTCTAAATACTTGCATGTTAAGCTGTAAGCAGTCTTTCATCACTTTCACAATGCAAATCTTTCTTTCCTCTCCAAATCCTTTATTTCAAAAGTGAATCTTTTCCACCCAGATAACAGACATAACCAAAGATGACTATTGGATAAATAAGAGACTGCTCACAGAAGAGATGTCTGGCAGTTTTGAAATGCAAGAAATTATCATTTCAGTGGATATAAAAAATTACTTTCACTCTTAGGATTGCCCACTAAAAGAAAAATAATATAAATTTTAGTGGCATGATTAAACTGGGTGTAGCCTGCATATCAAAAACATTGATTAAATCAAAACTATATAGGCAGTTCATGATCAGCTCTAACAGGAGATTGCAAAAAAAGCAAACCTGACCTAAGTAATTAAGAAAGTTATAGCAAAGTAAAGGCACAAAACAAAAAGGAGAAGCAGTCAAAAATAAACTGTGTTTCCCCAAAAAAACTTGGGGAATTTTTAATACATTAAACCATCTTCAAAATCAATCTTTCACTGCACTCTGTACTGATCAACAGGTGGAAGACATGCTAATTAGGATTTTTCAATAAGCAGAAAATTCAAAAAACAAGCGAAAATGTGGGGGTTAAGAATTAGGCAGGAGAAAAGAAAGGTACAAAATACAGCCTAAAAAACATTTTTAGTCAAACACATACTTGCATTTCATGCAACAATAATCTACCACAGTGGAAAAATCAAGGATTCTCAGGTTACAATAGCATTTAAAATAATTTTTTCTTAGCAGTTACATAGTAACCCGAAAAGACGAGTAAATGAAACATCCAAGTTTGTGTCCTGTAGAGGCTATATCCAAATACACTTCACAGTAAACTTAAAAAATAAAAAGCAGAAAAAAGAAAAAAGCTAAGGAGGCAATTAAGCTCAAAGTTTAATTAAGTTACACAAAAAAAAAAAAAACCCTGTGAAGGCTATTTATCAGAGGCTATCTCTTGCAGATTCAGTACCCTGCCTGAACCTAATGAATGACGTAGACTTCTAGCATTAGCAATTTAAGTTCAATTTCAACATGCAATAGGATGATCTACAGTTAAATCAGAAAATGCCATAAAATGTTGCAAGGCCTAAGACTCAAGGAAAGCACATTCACTTAGAGATACCAGGTCAAGACAACTATATACAACCAACAAAAATAAACATAACATACAAGATTAAGGTTGCTGTCAAATCTTGCCTTGCAGGTCCCAGTATCCTACACCACGGACTAACAACCACAGCCATTAGTGCCTTGAACACTTCAGTCCAATGGCATGCAAGTACTGCCAACCAAAAGCATCCATCCTGTTCCACCACCAGCCTCTGCACCACTCTCTCCACCAAAATCACAACCACTTTCCCCAATTGTTTCACCAGAGAACCACAAACAGCCAAGAGATGGGAGAGGGACTGAAGACAAGACTTCAATGTCTTTGGGAAAACATGGCCTGTATCTCAGATTATTCTGATATGTGCACTTTATACCAACTGGACATTTCCACTCAAAATATCTCTTGTCAAATAAAGTGACATTTCTGCTACTGTTTTTAGAGAAGCTGCACATGCATTGTTTGAGTGTGGGAATAGGGAGACAGTTACCAGACTGTAGCATCAAACCACATTTGCAAATATGCATAAAAATACATCAATCTCAAGAAGTCTTTCTTTTTTATACTCCACTCATTTGCGTAATTACTCTTACAAAATTAACCTAGCATCCAAAAGTAGTTTCTAAAATGTGCTTTTGGCATGCAGTCAATACCTAATACCATTAAGACAAACTGACTTCCTTCAGCACACAGAACAAAGCCTTTGCTGTCCTACTTAGGCTCTTTAGACCACAAAGTTCTCATTTGCTACTAAGGTTTAATTAGCATTAGGGAATACCACACTACTTATGTTCCCAAACATGCAAGCAGAGACAGTGGCTCTCCAAATATTTTGTTGAAACAAAAAAGGATTCCACTGATCAAACTTCATTCAAGATCTGCTATTAATATGAAAACGACATTTGACAAGCTATCACACTTTATTACAAACATTTCATCATTGACCACATGACAAAAACTCTTTTCCCCCCCCTCAATTCCTCTTTTTCATCTGATTCTAGAAACAGTATGTTCTGTGCAAAGACAGCTTTGTTGGATTATCCCACAGCTTCGCAAGTTTTCAAATTCTCTATAAACAATAAACCAGTGAATGAAAGACTACAGTCACAAGAATCACCTTATACTGCTCTGTAAAGCCACTGAGACAAATGAGCAAAAGATCAAGGCAACATCAACAAATAAGCAAAAAGGACTGGCCTTTTCAGAAAGGCTTCTAGACAGGAGTCACAAATTTACTCATGGTCCTTTCGACCTCTCTCCAGAAGCACGTGTTTGAACTCTGGGCCTCGATTAAGCAAAAAACTTCCTTTTCATACCAGAACATAAACAGCAAATCTTCCAGACTGCTATGAAGGAAATCAAACTAATGCACTGAGACACAAGTGACACCTTCAAAGGAAAAAAAATGGTCAAAAATCAGGCGATGCTGTACAGACAAGAAAACAGACCAAACAGTTCCAATAAAATTTCAGTCTGTAATTTCAAAATAAATATATCAGTGTATTAATTTGGCTAGCTCCTTTATAAGAAATATGAAAACTGCATTAACTAGAGAGCAGCAAAAGGTAATTAAAAAAAAAAAGATCACATCCTACAATATCTGGCTATCTACACCTTTATAATGAAGGATGTTCTCAACAATATTTCCTTTCAAATATATATTGCTGGTTGTCTAGTAACGGCCCACATCCCTTGCCAGCTGAGCAGCCAGTTTTCGTAAAAATCTTTATTAAAACTGCAGCTGAGTATTATTAAAGTGATTAAGGTCAGGTAATGGAAGTAGAAAGTAGAAACTGCCCACTCAAAAGTGGAATGTAGTCCAAAGCCTCTCCATTACAAACAAACAAATCTGACACTTGACAAGAAGTTTGTAGTAGGTCAATACAGACTATTCCAAAACAAATGTAACCTCCCTAAATTCTACTTCCAGATTATTTACTGGAACTACAGATCATGTTACAAATACTTCAGGTTTGCAGTTCTAAACTTACCATGTGTTTGCAGACAGCAGGAAGCTTTACAACAATAGCAGCTGAAGCATCAAAGCCAAGAGCCAGCCTGACTCAAACCAGCACCCAAGACAAAACAGACTCTCCCAGGTTAACTCAAGGTAAGTTCTCCTCTTCTTAGACTTGTTTTTTCTCCCAACAAGCCTCAAGAACCAATAAAAAAAACAACATGGGAGATCTCTTCAGAGGGATGAGTATGAAGGGAATGCTACAGCATAAATACTGAACGTTTAGTCTTCCTAAAGCTACCAGTCCAGACACTGGACGAGCACGGGAGTTTTAAATAAAAGGCATTGAACAAGACTGAGATTTTTAAAGGGTTAATGCTCCCAGCTTTCACCAACTTCAGAAAGCAACTCTACTTGCATTTAAAGCTAGGATTGTGGTATCGTTCTTAAAAAATCCTTCTGTTTCACTAATTTATGCCTTTACAATATGTAAACTAGCTAACTGCATTAACATCCAATTGCTCCCGAATTAGTCTCCCATTTCACTGACCTCCAGACAACACAGCTGAAAGTTTTAAGAATCACATTAAACATTGAAGTACATTGACTTACAAGTTTCAGAAACCTATCTCAATTAATTCCATCTGCAATATCTACTTAATAAAACATTTTATTTGAAATGAGAATACTTTGCATTAATTACCCTACCATCATTTTATTCTCTATTGACTCAACTGCAGATCATTAGTTCCATACTTTCATCTGGCCACAGTTTTAGTCTGCAGTTACCCAAGTGATCTTATTTGCACTTTTGAAGTACTGGCTCAAGACAAGATTTTTTCCCAATTCTTTGTTCTCCAGGCTTCAGAGCCAGTCTAAACTTCCAAGCCAGTGAGTGGGAGATTAAAAACTCAATCCCGTATTTTGCTCTCCAACTTCTTAAGCCTTATGCAGTCTGGTACAAGGAAATACATACTATGCCAGTGTTTAGAGCATGGAAAAACAGCAGTCAGGTCTTGTTCAGGGAAAAAAAAAAATTTAAAACACTTGGCATCAAAAAAGCCCCAGTGCATTTGTGGATAGAAATGTTGTATTTTAATATCACTTTATGAAAAGCCATGACTTACTTAACCACACAACTACAAGTCCACAGTAAGCCAAATGAGAAAATGTGGGTGATTAGATAATACCAATCTTAGCAGTTCTTGTTTACTCAATTAAAGCCCGTGAGGTTTGTCAAATGAACCTGAATCATGGACAAATTTAAATGATAGGTTAAATTCCGCATAATGTCCTTTTTCCTGCATGAGCAGCACTACAGAAGAAAAGAAGACCCAACTCTATTCAAGAAGTTAAATATTTTAAGTGACGATTTAACATACTAAGATTTTATAAAACTCTTATGAAATAGCTGAATTATTTCTATGAAACATGCCACTTGGGTTTTATTTTTTTATTTTTAGATAACGATCAAGGCCTTCACATGATTAATTATTTTACTTGGAGATATTTCCAACCAAATTTCTTTATTTCAAAAAACAAAACAAACCAAAAAAATTCTTGCAGTGTTTGTACAAAGAACTACCTGATGCCCTACATTAAAAATTATGGGAATCATAATCATCTATGAATATATTAATGAGAAGTCAGCAGTATAATATACTATACCTTTCCCTATTTGTCTTCAGGACAAGTTAATTATAAAATTGTATTTTAATTAGAGCATGTTACACTAATTTACTTCTGACAACACATTTCAGTTTCTCTTTGTGGATACCTCTTCACTGTCTAACTGGTTTTGGTTTCTACTTTTGTCTCTATCTTTATGCATTCCTGCTTCCTTTTCTATCTTAGGATAATAGCTCTTTTATTTTACTGTCTGAACTGATTATCACTTCTCTGTACTCCTGCCTGTTTGTTCTCATAATTATCAATTTGGTCTGGTCTTTCTTTTTTCCTTGCAACTGCAATATGCTTCTTCCTAACAGGCAGACAAAAGCTGCTTCCAGCTAAACAGTACTTTATCTTTTCAAAACACCCTGTTAGTTTCACATCTAAAAACTAACAAAGAGCTGTTTCTATATCAAGAACAAAAAAAAAAGTGTTTTTCTTTTCTGCTTTCTACAAGTTCTGGATTGTAGCTCCAAACTAATCTGCAAATTATACCTCATTCCCCTCTGAAAACAATCTAGGTATTACAGTTAAGAGAGAGGAAAAAATGTGGCTGTGAGCAAACTTAAAGGCTAGGCATTTTATAGGCTAGAAGATTGATATCAATTAGAAGGTCCAGGGCAGCAACATCAAAAGCCATAGCAACACTGGAAATAAAGCAGAGGCACTCAGATTAAGATGAGGAAAAAAAATGTGACAGGTTCATATACATAAAAAAACCAGTACTTTACATTTCAATTTCATATTAAAATAGAAGTTCACTATAGATTGTACAAGGATACGTACAGGATACTATGAAGAAAATCTAGTAGTCTTTTTGAGACATGAATAGAAAAATAATTCCTAAAAAACTTCTGAAAACAGTTTGTAGGTTGACCTTCAGGACACGAAGTAACTTTGCTTGCAAAAATTAAGACACTGGTATTAACGGTACACTATGTTGTAGCTTGAAAATATTTAATTGCAAAACTGTGCTAGAAATGCAAACTTAAATATGCAAAAGGAAAACAACAAGAATTAAAAAATCACTTTTAGCTGGACAAAAGACTACATTGCTCTGAGGAATAAAGAATTACTAAATTCATAGTATCAATGCAGTATGAAAAATCCATTTGCCTGTTAAGTTTTAGCACATATACTTGAAAAGCAGTATCACTGTCAACTTTAATTTTAAAAAGTCAATTTCTAATATTAGAGAAACATTTGCATGATAAAGTGAGCAAAAAACTCCAAAAAGTACTGAACCACTGAAGATCCAGCCATGCTGTAAGATAATGTATACAGCAAGTCAGGTTTCTAAAGCAAAGCTAAAAATGGAGAGCCACAATTGAGGAAGAGAAAGACAAAGACTGTTTTTCTCCATAAGCATGTCCCCAAACCAGCAGCAAAGGAACTGCTTTGGAAACTCTGGATGAAAGTCAGGTCTGGCAAGAGGGGATGTCTTGTTTGAGACTTAACAACTTCACAGGTGTGACATATTTATTTTCCAGGAAAGGGCAGGAATCTACCACAGACAGAATATGAGTAGAAACATTTGTGACTGCTTTTGAAATGAGGAGCCATAGTTACAAAAGAATCAAGTTCTGCCTCTGGAGATTTGCAGATCAGCTGAATTAAATCAGAGATTACAGCTGTGCACTCCAGTTCACCCATGCCACTGAATGGATCAGTTGGACTAATCATTAGATTTTAACAGCAATAGTTTCCTACCAGCAGAGCAAACTGACTGAAAAAGTTCCCAACTGGGACACTGAACATCAGTGTTAAGACAAGAGGAAAGGAACACACTGCCACAGAGGGTATCTCAACAACCACTCCTATCCGCCCTGTTAATGAATCATCTCCAGAATTCTTCAGTTAATACACAGTCACATTCAGAAGAACTAGAACAGCGTATTTACCTCACTGCATCATGATGGAAACTTAAGTAAAGAAAACTTCACTTCTATGCAGTACCTACAGGTCTGCTCTCTTCTTCACCCAGGTGACCCTGCTCTGTAGTCCCACAGCGGGCTCACAGCCTGCCACAGACTGCAGGGAGGGCTATTCCTAAACACACCACTTCTTCCTCCTCAGGAAGTTAAACCAACACAGTGTGCAGTAGCCAGAACACAGTTCCAGGCATCCTTCCTCTCTGCTACTCATCACAGCCTCTTCACATTGAGCTTGTTGAAGAACAGGCTCTTCACTGTGGGTGGGTATCAGCTCTAGCATCTTTACCAACAAAGTTAGGAAGGAGGTAAGTACTGTGTCCCAAGCAAACAGAATGGACTCCCTTACCACCACCACTTGAGAAAAATACAAACACACACACACTCACATGAAGTAAGTCTCACTAGAACACAAGCATACATAAAATACAGACCAGGAAATCCTACTTTGTAAACCAGATCAGAACCCTCTTTAGCTTTCAATCATCCCCTTAATTTAATTCAAATTTTAATTGGGAAGAATTTTTTTTTAAAGAAACTTAGCCAGATTTTTTTCACATGTTCTTAATAGAGATTTTTAGAATACCTGAGTCTTATCTGCATTTGAACCAAAGGTTAATTCTGAAACACATAACTCTTCACTCAGTTCTATTTTAAGCTTAATTCCCACTTTAACACACAACAGACCATTTTCAAACACCTCTATCCAATACAATAGCAGATCACAAACCATGTCTTTTTGAGCCTTGCTGGATTAAAATAGTTGCCATTTTAGCACAGAGGCATTATTACACTCGCCTTGTATATACAAAGGACATAATTATGCCCATTCCCCTAATGGACAAGAAACCTTATTTTCACCATAGCCAAGCCAGAAAACAGGCACTTCCTGAGTCTTCTGGGAACGGCTGAAGGTTGTTAATAAACAGACTGAAGCATAAGTACATTTTAGCCCTAGTTATGTCACTTGAAAAAGGGGACAGGAAGACTCTGTTTAACCCTAAATGAAGTAAGTGCGATACGATGCATCACAGTAAAAAATGCTACTACTGTTTGTACAATATTTAGAGATGCTGTTGCTCATTATAAGAAATATCTGGACAAAATCACATCTTTCCAGCAACACTAGAATAACAGATTATAAAGAAGTGAAGCTATATATCAATGAAGCAGCAGAATACTCAGTTTGCTGTATGACCAACACCCATGTGAGGCCTCAACTGAAGCAGAAGTTCTGTGCAAAACCAGCACATTTACTGCAATGGCAGCCTACAGAAAATTTGCAAGAACAAAGTATCTGGCTTGGAAAACACTGATGGAAAATTTTGAAAAATTGTGTAAAGAATCATTTAGTTTTTCAGTTACAAAATATTATTACATGACTTGACACTCTATGCACAATGTGAATGTTTTAGTGCATGATTAAAGAACCCTTGGTGAAACTACTGAAAACTAAAAACTTTTAAATGTCTCTCTACCAGTTACAGCCACTTCCACAATATTATTAAAAATACATCCACAGGAGACAGACTGAGCAAGCAACTCTGACACTCCCCACTTCTTGCACATGTGACAATCTATTTTTGCATTCTGGAGGATATGTTTTTTAAAAACTTGTAGAAACAAAAAAGGGATCTCACCTACTGACAACTTCTTCAGCAAAGGGTTAAATTCCTGCTCTGGATGGTCTGTCATAGCATCTAACAAGCAGAGTATGCACTGGTTTTTTCCTCTCTATACACTAAGGGAGTGAACAGTGTGCTCAGCACAAGAAGGGAGTGGTCTCAATGTTACAAAGCAAGGCAATGGGGAAAGATAAAAGGTTTGCACATGGAATATTACAGAATACATAGATGCCCTACATCAAAAATTCAGAAAACAAGATCCACCAGCTTTGCATGTGCACACACAACTCTGTACAAATTATATTACAACATGTCCAGCTGCAATACCATGAAACCCAGCTTACACTGCACTATTTAGTGAGTTCTACTGAACTGAAATGTGACCTTTAAAATAACTTAGTTTGCATGTAACTTAGAGGATATAATTTGGACTTTGCTACAGTTCAGAACTATAACAGGGTCACAGGTCTGAACTCATCAAAAAGCCAAGATGCCTGATACAAATTTAAAACAAGGAAGTACTTTCTGCCAGATGGGGGAGGCGAAAAAGAAGGGAGAGTGTCAACTTCCCTCTCATCCAAATATCACTTCCGTGTATTTATCTGCTCAGCTATTAAGTAGACTGTAGGATACCATTTTAAACTGGCTTAAAAACTATAAACTGTTTAACAAGTATGATGCACAAATCCCAGGCAGACAAGTGAAGTTAGTGTGTTTCACACTTAAAAGATGCATCTTTAGGCTTTATCTCAATAGAATAACCAGAAACAAAAGGACCTACCTGGTATGGGTTGAATCACATTGTTTATCATTCGGACAATTAGGACAAATATAGTGTAAAAATATCTGTACAGAATCCAGGCACTGAGTATCACCAGTAGAACTTCACCATTTCAACACACAGAGGCCAAGGTATAGCCATGGTATATTCCTTATAACTTTCCTCCTATGTATTTAATGGAAGTGCACATTATTTAGAATCTTAAACTCATGTCAACAGTTCCTTAAAAAACCACATTTCATGGCACCTACACAGCAATTGGAGTGAACAATGAACTCATAAAACTTACAGCACAAGAATAAAACAAACATATCCTACTCAACTTTTAGTTAATTTCTCACAATAGGTGTAATTACAATAGCTACTAAATCTATAAGAACTTGGTAGAGGAATAATATATAGTGGTTCTTCTGGTAACATGAATCATTTAGCTCTAAGCACAGAGACCCAGACAAAACCTCCACATTTAGCATAGCTCTGATAAACTGTTCCAACTACTCTCTACTCCTATTATGTAGGAAGCTATAGTAAATGCAACTGGAATATGAGAAGGTATTTCCTAGAGTTATTATCAGCTCCCATTAGACAGACTTAAGACAAAGGCATATACCTTACATTTGTTGCTACTGATATTCAAAAGGTACAACTATACTACATAGCTTGTTAACAAGTATTTGCTCTTCTAAACCACTCGAAGTAAGACACCTACACCTAGGTATTTTGATCAGTCCTTCAATTTTATTGAATTAAATCATTAGCCTTTTATGGTGTAGGAAGGGCTGCAAATACTAACAGAGTTAATCACCACAGACTGTTCTGAGCACACTCCCCACTGTTCAATACTTCAGAAGACCAGAGATCACGGGACCAGTTACGCAAATAGTTACAAAACTGGAAGGCTGTTAACTGATTTGCCATATGCTATTTGTTTTTGTCAACCCAACGAACAAGGGGATTTTTCTGTAAAAAGTCCTCCTGTGAAGTGAACTTCCCTTTTCAGTATCACCTGTGAATATACTTCAGTGTTCAAGAGAAAGACTAGAGCAGCCACATCTTTTTTCCTTCACCGATACCTTGCTAACAACAGTAAATACTTTTCAAACTTGATTATAGAACTTGATTATAAACACTCAACAAGAAATTAACATGGCAGTAAATTAGAGCCTTCCTCTCTTCTTTAAAACGTGACTTCAGATACAAATAAACACCCTGACAGAAAAAACCCCCACACACAAATCCCAGAAACAACAAAACAACACTCAAATCCAAAAACCCAAAACAAAACCAACACCACCCCCCATGTACTCTATCTGCAATAGAATCTAATGTATGCATTGTTTTTAAAGCAAAATTCATAGTAACATTAACATAACTGAATAAAGAATTTAAACTAAAACCAGATGTTATTACTGGCACCTTCAAAACAGTGGAATTTTTCATGGGTTTGTGATTCAGATAACATTAAAATGTAACACAATTGTGCCGTGTATCAGTTTCTCTCAGAGTTTTTAAGATATGAGCCTAGAAATACACAGTAAAGTCCTCCTATATTTCACCACAGACTTTAGAATCATAATCTGTGTTGTAAGAATAACATTATTCATAAAACCTTTATTTCTAGTAGAAATGTACTTCCTCTGATAAATCAAATTTTACAACAATATACACTGTTTCCCTTGGTTAACAAGGTATTTTTCCTCAAATTAAAAAGCAAACAAAAAGAGTGATGTAATTTAACCATAAGCATAGGCACTTCCAGTACAAAAGTTACAATTTCAAAAAGGTAAAACAACCCTATTACAGCACATTTGGTCACTGAAGTTGCATACACAAAAGCTGAGTACAAACTTCAGTGTTCTGAAAAGAAAAACCACATTTTTGAACTGTCATAGCTAGGCTCCTCATTCTTTCCAAAGCATGTACATAGTCCAAACGCAAAACAGCTCATTTTCATACTGTTTCTGTAATCCATCATATTTAAATGACAGTGGGCTCCATAGAAATATTCTGCACCACTCCAGGAGTTCCACACTGAAAGCAAGCAAATTTATAGCATAATCAGTGGAAATACTTCTGAAGACAAATAGTACTCACATTCAGGACAGAAGCAAACATGAACGACAGGATTGAATTGGCAATAGTGACACCAGATCATATCAATTCCTTTTTAGGAATTAGACAATTCTAAATTGTCTCTTTTTAGAGAGACAATTTCTTTTTGAGAGTCAAATGAACAGTCAATGTAAAAATTAAAGGTTCTTCAGAAGAATCCTACCTTCTGCAGTTATTTCCTTCCTGACTAAACTAATAAAAATAGAAGGGTATTCACACTAAAATCTAGTGGAGATCTGAAAGGTATAGATGAACAAGCACCAAATCTAGGTACTTTATCTGTGACTGAACCTCAAGGTTCAAATCTGGGCCCAGTATTTTAAACTGATTTGTCAATGACTTGCATGAAGAGGCAGATGCCTCCTCAGCACGTTCGCTGACAACACAAAGCTGAGAGGAGGGGCCGATACCCCAGGGGGGCTGTGCAGCCCCTCAGAAGGGCTTCAACGGGCTGGAAAAAGGGGCAAAGAAGTTCTGTAAACCTGAATTTAACAAAGGCAAATGCAGGGTCCTGCTCCTGGGGAGGAATAACCCTGGGCACCAGCACAGGCTGGGGGCTGACCTGCTGGGGAACAGGACCTGGGGGTCCTGGTGGACAACAAGCTGTCCATGAACCAGCAGTGCTAAGAAGGACAATGGTAGAAAAGAGCATTGCCAGAAGGTCAAGGGAGGTGATTCTGCCCCTCTACTCAGCCCCAGTGAGGCACATCTGGAGTGCTGTGCCCAGTTCTGGGCTCCTCAGTACAAGACAGACATGGAGCTCCTGGAGCGGGTCTGGCAGAGGGAAACAAAGACGATGAAGGGATTGGAGCATCCCACAAGGAAAACTGAGGGAGCTGGGACTGTTCAGCCGAGAAGAGATGACTGAGAGGACACCTCACGAGTGTCTGTCAGTATGTGAAGGGAGGTGACAGAGGATGGATCCAAGCTCTGCTCTGTGGTGCTGAGCAACAGGACAAGAGGCAATGGGCAGAAACTGATGTACAGGAAGTACCACCCAAACATGATGAAGAACTTGTTTACTTTGAGGGTGACTGACACTGCAACAGATTGCCCAGAGGTTGTGGAGCCTCCCTCACTGAAGATATTCCAGAATTATCTGGATGAAATCTTGTGCAGTGTGCTCTGGGATAACCCTGCCTGAGCAGGGAGGCTGGACCAGATGACCCATTGTGGTCCCTTCCAACCTTATCAATTCCATGATTCTGTGACTAAAACAGAAGCATCTTTGCCAGTTTCTCCCTCTCATAATTTCGTTGTTCTTCTAGTCTAACTTTTTTCAACTCTTGTTCCTCTACTACTTCCCTTTTAATTCCTTCTTTAAGCCTCTTTTGCACTGCTTACCCTTCTGACATAACTTCACTGTTTACTCCAAAAACAGATACTGGGAACATTCTTCCTGACTTAATAAAGAAATACTGTGGGAATCCAACTTACGACAGCATTTTAAACACTGTGTTAATTCTATACTCCATGCAAAGCATCTTGTTCCACTGATCACAGCCGCAGAAAAACTGCTATTGTAGTAAATAGTTATTACTATGTTTCTTTCCTAATGACTTTTTAGTATTACCAAATAAGAAAAAATTAAGAGCAAAACAGTAAAAAAGTGCTCAACAATATACTGCAGATGTAGTTCAAAATTCAACCGCAGCAAATACTGCAGATCAGAAAAGTAATTTACTACATATTCACTATGTAGAATCATAGAATGGCTTGGGTTGGAGAGGACCTTAAAGATCATCTTGTTCCAAACGCCCTGCCATATGCAGGGATACCTCCCACTAGACCAGGTCACTCAGAGCCTTATCCAGCCTGGCCTCAAACACCTCCAGACCTTTGTACACGTACTCTCCTTTCAAAAACCACTTCTCACCAAAGAACCCTATGAAACTTAACACTACTTATTACACATTGGCCTTGAAGTAGAAGAAAGTGGCAGTCTTTCTGTCACCTAAAGATAAAACCTTTCCTGTATTTTATGTCATTGCCACACCACATTCATTATGTCCTATATGGAAAACCTAATTATTTGCAATTTCACTTTTCAACATGAAGTGCTACTCATGTCTTTACTAAGCACTAATTTCACTAACTCTGCATGGAATTAAAATAGCAAAATATTAACCAGTAAGTGATAAATCTCTGTAAATAATGGTCAAGGAACTGTCAAAAAAATACAAAAGAAATTCTCACAAAGCCTCAAATATTGAATGAAACCTGACATAATGAGAAAATCAAAACCCATTTCTTTCATACTGAATAAAACTGTTATGTCTTTTATTACATTGACTATAAAACTGAAACCATCTAATTGCACATGGGAGTTCCAACTTTGTTTTTAACATTACTAGCTTGATTTTAAAAACACTGAAAATTGTTGTTTCATATCTGGGGAGTCTTAACACTTTATATATTAACAAAAACATTCACAAACCAGTGATTAAAGCATGCCAATTTGTAAGTAAAAACACAACATGATTTTGTGGTAGAAAAAATTAAAGCAAGTGCCTTTTCCCCAAGTAGCTCTGTTTTTGGTTTTTATGTCATTACATATCATTGTGTAAAACCATGCATATCTTTTAGAAAGAAAATAAAACTAAAATTAAATTTAATTAATCTGTAACAGTATTGTGAATTCAATGCATCTTTAGTGTATAATGGAAAATTAAAGACACTCACCAGTCAACTACTTTTTTTCCTGAAGAGAATGATTTGGAAAGAAAACTATTTTAAACTATTGTCTCCAACTGCCTCAGAGAAGTATTAAATATTTAAAACATTCAAAAGATGACTTATTAAAATATATTTGACTAAATTTTGAGTGTTATTCTTATGGTATCACATACCGTATCACAAAATAGTGACAGGAAGGAATTATCTCCCAGATGCTTTAAAATGCTTCATAAGAGTATGCGAAATTATTATACTTTCACAGGAGCAAAATGCACAATTTACGTTAAAAAAATCGCAAGGTTAATTGTGAAAGCAATATTTGTTTTCATATTACAAAAAAGCATAAACAAAATACTTAACTGATAAGCTAAAATATATTAAGTATCTTGCACCAAGATTAAGTATATCCACTATCCAGTTACAAAGAAAATTAGTAAAGTGAAACAAAGGCAGCAAAACTGGATAAAGTAGCAGTCGAGAATATAATTTATCTTAACTTGTCAGCAGTATCCTGAAACAGCTCTTTACCAATTACATTCTCAATGCAAAGTTTTTCATAAAGCTAGTTTTCTTCTGCTTCTTTACTCTGAAGCAACTTCACTCTCCTGTGAATTGAAAATAACCTTGTACAGTCTAGAAAGATTTCTATGAGGAGAGAAATACAAAGAGAAAAATTACTGCTTACAATTTGATCTTCCCATCTGAGTCACCCAGAGAACCAGACTTGAGCTCAAATCACTTAAATGAATATGACCCTGATGTTAATGTCATGAAACATGTATTAATTAATTCTTGGTATTTCTTAAATTGCAAAAAGAAAGCCTATACTGTAATACATTTTCTTTTCAGTTCCCAAAGTTCTATTGGACTTGATTTTATTGTAATTGTTAAAAATTTAGTTTTCAAATTAGATTTTATATACATAAGCATGAATCAACTCACATGAGATGTGCCCTGCACTAGTAGCATTAGTCAATTAGGCTGGCACACATTTGGCATTAGTCCATTAGGCTGGGAATACTCATTTGCTATCAACCTGCTGCAATTAGAGTACACTCCTGATAATAAAATTAAAGTTTCTTTTTTTCTGGTTACATACAATCAAAAAACTTTTATGCCTCTCAAGAATACATAGTAGCACAAAATAAATACTTGAATTTCTAGCATTCCACAAACCAACTCATTCACACAAATGTATCAACTAGTTACTTCATAGACACAATCAACAGTAATATGACAGCAATCTAGAAATAATTTAATGCTCTCTAAACTGTTATGGTTCTCAACATACATCTTAAATGGTTGCCACCAACATCAATGTCATAGGCTTTACTTCCATGATAAAATCATGCTGAGATAACACATACCAGTATCTTAACAATAATACTTTAAACTAAGCCATGTATCTGACTGATACAGAATTTTGTTGCTCAAGATTATTGCAAACATTTCACATCAAGGATTCCAAACTCAACAATCAATTAAAATGGTAATTAAAATGTTTTCCACCCATGCTGCAAAATAATTTTCCCCGCTTCAACAAAAAACTGGAGAGACTACACAATACACTTACCACAACATCTGCACAGTCATCTCTGATTTCTGAATTTGTGTTTCTTGGAAACAATTCTTTTAATTTTTACAAGTGTCGTGCATAAACTAGTAATAGCTTTTTGCAATAAACAGATGTAATAGGTAAAGAAATCTAATGGAAACAAGTAGATTCCCAGAAACTACAGCAGAAAACTGAGCAGCAATTAAACTAGGCCACAACAGCAGTAAACGTACAACTAATAGACAAACACTGACGTGAAATCAGACACATAAAATCATGGAGAAAATTCTGAATAAAGGTGGTTTTCCATGATGTAGCTTAGGATTCCTAATAGTAATGTATAGCAACAGCACACCAAATGTAATTCAAATAAAGTACATGCAGGTAAAACAGTAAACAGTTTCCAGCTAGATTAATGTAACTGGATGAGAAATACTACCTTCTGTGCTAGCTGGTATTAAATACAGCTTTACTAGAAATATCTTTTAATATACTGCCCTTAAAGTCAAAAGATAGTGCTTAAATGTACAGTTCATGAGATTATCTAAAACATACCTACCACTGTTTCCACTCAAAAAAGTTAAAGCAATAAGGGCTACTGAAAAGTGTTCTTCACAGGGAAATACTCATTATGAAAGCCTTCTGAAATACTAACATAAAAGCCTTCAGGAACACCTCTACAGGTATTGCAGATGTTTTATACCATGTTATAGAAATGATAAACACAGATCATACAAAGCCCAGAAGAAAACTGCATACATCAGAAAGCATGTTGTACCCCAAAAGATGACCTTAAAAATAACTTCGTGTAACTCATACTTCTTCATTGTTAACTTGCCATTCTCTTTATTCATCTCTTTCCCACATAAAATACAAGCTAATACTAAGCAGAATACAGAAAGTAATGCAGCTGAAGCAACTGAATGAATTGCAACCAATTCATTTGTAACCAAAGAAAAAAGATTATGAATAAAAATAACAAAGATAGCCTAAACAAACTAAAAATTGAGAAAGTAAGGTGTTACGAACTTCTAGCAAATGAAGCTCAGAAGCAACTGTTTTCAGAACACAGACAAGTACAGTCTGATGGTTAAAAAAAAAAAAAAAAAGCTGTTTAAGATGTTAGGCTGCCATTTCCTGCTATAAACTTAGTATTGGATTAGCTTTAGTGGCAGTGGATTAGCTTTAGTGTATCTCTCAAGTGGCATCCAACTACAAGCAAAGCCTCAAATCCCTCTACTGTGGCAGGAATACACAGATTTTTAGTTATATTTTTCAAGTGCCCTTGTCAGCTTTTTGCAAAATACAGTAATATTAAAAAAAAAAAAATCCTGCAATGAAGTTCAACTGCATACTGTGCTACTTTGAGATAATTTAAATCAACTGAAAATAAATGAAAAATCTGCAAAGTGCTATTGAAGAAATGTTTTAAAATTCACCACCTTCCTTAAAAAACAAAAATCCCTTTACACCACATGAAACATTGTTTTACATTGATTAAGAAAGAACAGGAAGAACGAACACTACAAAAAGCTATGCTGTCTTTGTAACAGCGTAACCAGTAACAGTCCTGAAAGGATAACAAGTTAGATTAAGTAGGGAGATATGGGAGCATGATCCTCTTCCCACAAATGAACGTAAGTCAGCAAAAAATCAAACCTCTTTTCCAATGACATAATGAAGAAAAGCAGTCAGGAAAGCCACAAGTTTCAGGTTTGATTTACATTCTGGTTATGCCTGCATGAAGTTGAAATGCTAAGTACAAATGCTAAATACAAAGTACTACAAATAGTCTACCAAGATAGTAAGAGACATTTACATATACAGTCTTAAAATTCACATTTCCCAGCACCCAGTATATATACACAGCAGTATTCCCACCTAATGTGTGCATAATGGTCTGTATAAGCTCTCCTTTCAGAATTAAAACTTAAGGTTGAAACTTGAGTTTGAAGCAGTGATATTCCATGGTACCTTGTTATTGTAAAAAGCATGAATCCTGGCCATTCAGCACTATCTCCTTAAGACAATTACATGTTTTCTCAAAAATTGCAAGGCATTTTATACAAATGATGTCAAAATGTATTCATTACACAGCCCACAATTACAGCCTTGAAATATAAACCAGACAGAACATCGAACAACATTTTATCTAAGAATCACTAAGCATAAATACCACTGGCATCTCATCTTTAAGACTATTTTAAACCTTTTAAGAACATTACTTCAGTTCAACTATTGAAATTTCAGCAAAACTGAACGACAACACCACAGAACCAAAATAATTGGAAGTCACTGGATGCTAAGACATCCAAGCAAGAAGAGTAGGCAGCACACTTAGCCTAACACTGGGTTTGTTTCACCTACTACAGTTTTAATATACAGAGCCAATCCCTGGTTTCATAAAACTCCAATTCCAATCCACTAACTGGATGTCTCTTCCAGTTAAAATGTCTTGTTGTGCACAACTACTCCTACCTCACTGCTTCCCTCTCAGGAATGCAGAACATAAAGCTGGAAGTCAGGGAAATCACACTTGTACCTCTCAAGTGCTAGGCTAGCGAGGAGGAACTGCAACGTCATTCCTAGAAAGATGATAATTATTCTCCCTAGCACCAACATCAAAGTGAACATGTTCTTAAAAAGCCATTTTGGAAAGAAGTTACCCTTGTTATGAGAGAGAGGTCTTAGCATTAACAGCATCTCAAACTTGGGGAGGTAAGTTAAAAGATCTAGTTTATGTGATTGCAAAACTTCAGCAGAAATAACACAAAAGACCTCACAGCTTTTACAAAACAAACAAGCAATCAAGATAAACCAAAATAAATAACTCACAACCCCTGTTTCCTCAGTCTCAATCTCAACACTCAATCAGACCACCACACCTCTTCTACAGGAGTAAATATTTGAGTATCATGCAGAGCCAGGATACTTCACAAAACTGCTCAGCTTGCCTCACATGGTGACGTTTCTATTTAAGTTACATAGAACTGTATAATCTACATTGCCCTCACAATACTTACAATGTAGAAAAATCCCAAACATTTGGATTTTCCTGATAAGTTACTACTTACTTTCAAGAAATTAAGTTTTCCTCTTTAAACATGCCATCTTCTTAGACATGAGACCTAACCAGATATTCCAGTCTGGTTTTTACCATTTTATTACATGCTGAAGAACTATTCAAGACAAGTTTGTCCTTTTCTTGTGCTCCTCCAAACAAATATGTAACACCCTGACCATATTGCACAGATCTCAAATTTCATCATCTATTGTTTAGCAATTTCCCAAATAATAAAAACCATAGTTACTTAAATAAAGATTTTAAATAACATTTTAATTCTCTGAAATTTAACTCTGAAAATAAAATTTTCACCCTTCATAAATCCAAGTACATATCCTTGTTCTTCTAACTCACAGTTCATAGCAGTCAAAACTCATAAGGCTGAAAAGAGATCCACTAAATTAAATAACATCAGTAATTGTTGCTGATTTAAATAATGCCATGCAACAACTACAAGCTACAGGTAGAGCTAGTTTGCAAATACTCCCTTTCTTAAAACAAAAAAAACTGCTTTGAAAATTTCCCGGCAATACAGTATCTACACTCAAGCACATTAATGAGTTTCACCGATCCTGTGAGATCTTTGCTCCTAAAATGAGCAAGTATTGGTAAAATTAAATATGTAATTAAGTACCTGCACTGTTAGGGTCTAAATAAAGTAGATATTAGGGGCATAAGGGAATCAATTTTTGACTCTACAGAACAAAATTGTTTTATCAGTCTTCCTCAGTGGACCTTCAAACAGTTTTCCATTTACTAATCACAAATTTGAACTTATTTTCAGGGAAAAACTAAGATAAAACATTTCATTTAAAAGCATATAATGTCCACCATATCTTTGCAGCTACTGCATTTTACTGGTTTATACCTTCTATACTAGGGTCTCAAACTTCAACCTTTCTTTCACTTGGTTATTTGACTTCTTTCCTGAATCTCAAATTTACGTCCATCCTAAAACTTGTTAACAGCTTCTTTTTTTTTTTTTTAATCGGTCTCTTTATAACCATTCCAATATCTGCAATCCTTACACATTCTCTACCCATCTCCTTTCTCAGCCACACAACATCCTCTTCTCTGGTATTGAGAGATTATCCTTTCACCCACATGTTTTTCACCCAGCATTATCTCTTCCTGTCTCTCTGCATCCTTCTCTATCGTATCAAACATTAGCTTCTTAACCTCACTTCCAAGGGCATTGCTGGCTGATTCCAGCTTATTACCTCATCATACCAAAGGATTACTGTTTGCTTCACTTGAGACACCAACACTCCCTTGTACATTTCAACAAGTATTTCCTGCATTCTCTCAGGTTGTTTGGGTTCTCATCCCCTGCAAAGATGACAAAGGTCTGCCCCACTGCCACCCTTTGCTTGCAAGGTTTACCAACAAAAACAGTGAAGAGTCTGCAGCTGAGATCACTGCCCACTGTGCTGAACAATACTGGGGTTTGCACAACTCCCATTTGGCATGACCACGAAATGACACAGCCCCTGCTGAAACTCAAAGTTGGACTGGGGGTGCTCTTTATAGTGACTGTGTAGAATGCAGCACAACACAAGGCCACTGTGACTAATGGTACTAGGTGCTACATAAACACAAACATAAAATACACCCCAATGATTGGTTTTGATTGATGTCAAATACCCTAAATATTCCTCTAATTGTGACTGACTTCATATAAATAGGGGAAAAAACTGCAGGCCAATTAGATGCCATAACAGATAGCTGCAACAGGAATACTTCATCCATTTATTGTAAGGATTAAAAAGTCTTCGATATTATAAACATTACAATTTCCCCTTCCAGAGTATCCCCCTGCTGTAGAGACAGCCAACTGCACTGCAGCACAGGTGTTGTCTTGGGTTCACAAACATTAATTATTTTCCTACTCACTGCCAGAAGAAAACCCCATGCCACCTAGACCAAATGCTTATTTGAAGGATATTCTAAGAAAAGTAGAACATTACTGACTTTCTCTGAAAGAAATGAGCCATCTGGGGTAAAGACAAAGTGTTCAAGAAGCATACCCACATTCAAAGAAAACGCCCTCCAACTACTCTACCAACCAGAATTTACTAAGTGAGGTTTTCACACCCAGTTGAATTGAGCATTCAACATGAGAAGGAATCCAGTAATCAAATGCTCTCTTTCCAAAAGACTTAAGAAGCAGATGGAGATCCAAAAGGCACACCCATCTTCATCACCTGCACTCACATGTGGTTACTTCAAGTATGCCAAAAGTTAAGGCTGCCTCTCAACTCTCCAGTGCAATTGCTGTCATCTCAGTTGTTCTTTAGTACTTAAATAACTCCAAACTAAAATCTAGTGGATGTCATTTCATTGCACAATACAAAAAAAAAAAAAAAATCTCTTAATACAGAACTACAAAAAAGCACGTTATACTATTTGCTGTGTACCAGCCAAGGAGAAGTGATTCGAATGGTACTTGCCTCTGGAACAAACACTTCTGAGTATCCACATCACAGCAACTGTACCAGCTACTTAGTAGTAAATTAACTCTATCCTCTCCAAAACCAGGAAGAAGTGCAAGGGTTACTTTCAGTATTTTAAAACACTATATTACTGTGCCCTGAAACATTAAAGAATGTTAAAGTAATATCGTAACAATATTTGTAGAATAATTTGATTACAAGAAACAAAGTGTATTCCAATTTTACAACCCAACTAACAGAGACAAAAATTAAGTTTATTTGGCCAAGACAACACAAGAGTTACACAGTAAAGCCCAAGAAAAATTCATGTCCTGCAATATTAGCATTTTAGCTCATAGTAAGACTGCGCTTCTCCTGCAAAAGACGTAAAAAGTAATAAAACTATGGACAAATGTACAAACCACCATGCCAGAAAGCAGTTTCATCAGTCTAATGCCCTTTTCACTGTAAATGACAAAGCAGAAGCAGAGTTCTAACTAAACAAAAGAAAAAAAAAATCAAAGAAAAGGTATTCATGAATCTTACATGTAACTATTTCAAATTTCCATACAGTAGAAATTATCAGAAAATTTAGTACACCTAAAATTAAGCCCTTTCTTGTTCTAGTCACCTAGCAGGAAATGTAATACTCCTACCACTCTCCTCTTAGACTAGAACTTGTAGCTGAAAAAAAATCCAGCAACTCAGAAATTTATTGCAGATAATTCTATAAACAAAGTCAGTGTAGAGGGTCTGCATTTTAATGAAAACCAGAAGGCTTTTATTAGTATAATACTTTTTTTCCTTCTTTTCCCATCCAGCTGAAGCACTGACATACATGTGAAGACAAACCTCTAAACCTTCTGCCAAGAAAGCACTGGGACCGGGGTATGTAAACTCACTAGGGGCAAAATGAAACAATGTGATTGGAATTTCAGCTTTCACTGAACAGTTTGTTCACCATTACAAGAAAAAAGCTGAACATATCTGGACTTCGGGGAATTCTTTTCTCTACCAAAAGGAATTCAAGTTCTTTAGAAAGTATGCACATGTGTTGTATGAACAATGAAAACTTATTCTGAAATGTGTAAACTTCCCCTCCATAAAAAATAAAACACCCTACGTTACTCACCACTGGCTTTACCAAGCGCACTAAAAAGTGCTCTGCAATTCTAAGGACTGAAATATTTAAAGATACTATATTAACAAATTAGGGTCTCACCCAGATTAATCCAGTATAAGAACTAATTAAAAAATAACACTAATTAACTTTCAGATATTTTAGACTTAGGTCTACAGCATCAGTGACAACTTTACACAAGCAATAACACAAATCTTCTGTCTTCCAGTATTCACCTGCAAACACCTGAAAGCACAAATCATACCTACTTGGGCAACCCTCAGCTCATGAGCATGCTGCCAACAGACTTCTCTCTACTCATGCTTTCCTCCATCCCAAATTCTAATGAATTTGCCATTCCAAAGGATCATTATTTTGACAGATACACTCTAAAGAAATCCTCAGCTTGGTTGAGATAAAAGATCTTGCAATCTCCAACAACCATTTTACTATTCTCACTCAGGAAATCAAATGACAGCTACAGCATTTAGAATCTTGATAAAGGCAACTCTCAGATTTCATACTATGAACAAGGATACTGCATACATTTTTACAAGACAGCAATACTCTTCCAGTGTTCAGGATTTCCAGATTAGTAAAGTCTCATGTATGTTTGTACAAACTTCATTGAAAAGTATATACACTTCCAAGTACACAAACAAGTGGGGCCATAAATAAGAACAGATGCCTTTTTAATAGATATATTATAAAGCGTTCAAAACTCAAAAAAAACCCCTTTCTAAAAAGACAGTCAAGGACATATGTATGCATTCTTAAATTACGTTCAACATCAAATCCAAACTGATAAAGTCTCATGACAATGACACACCCCTTCCTGAAAAAAACAGTAAAAAGGTCAGATGTTTGTGAACCAGACAATTGCCGGAAAAATACAGACAAACATTTCCAACTAAAACTCAATACAATTGTTTTCACACCAAAGCCTAAAGCAACTACACTTTCAATAACCAAGTATTTGATCCTTACATAACTTTCTAGTTGGAAATCTCAGAGGTCTTCACAGGGATAAGATAAGCTGCACAATACTCCTTGTGAAGGACTGGAACCTCACAGCAATTAGCCATTTTATCCAGCATGTCACCCAAGACAGAGGAAATGTGTAACCATCCCATGCATCTGGAAAACTCTGTAATCTTATACTTTAGCCACAAGACACATTCCTTGCACACATTTTCAGACCACAACAGCAAGAGTACTGAATGAAGAGAGAATCTATACAGAGTACTGCTTGCAATCTTTCAGTTAAGCTGAAGGAGAAATCTGGGGGTGTAAAAAAAAAAAAATCCATGTTCCATCTCTCAAACACCTCCCTGTTAAATAGAGTATTGCCTTTAACACAGTGTATGTTAGCACACTAGGAAGTAAGTTTACAAAATATTAAGATTCAAGAGCACAGAAGAACTTCCATATGGAATATGGTTTGATATTTAGAATTATTTACAGTGGTTTGTTATCTGTATTAACAATACTAGTAACTACACAGCCACATTCACATTTACTGTCAAGAAAGGTTTCTCAGTTTCAAGAGGAAAAACTTTTTTTTCCTCGGAAAAAACCCTTTTATTTAGCTAAAAAATAAATTTTCTAATCTAGTGAACAAAACCACAGTACATTACTACAACAGAAGTATGCTACATAAAAGTTACCTACTTTTTGAATCTAACTCATATTTACATCCTGTGGATGTTTTCCATATATAATTACACTTGACAACTTTTAAGATTAGACAACATCACCACGCGATTTATCTTCTACAAAAAGAGACTGTGATTTTAAAATAAGAAGGAAACAATGTCTGAAAGTGGGACTGAAAGCAAAAGAATTTTTAACACTTTTGAAAAATTACTGATGCAACTGAGTTAATATTTTTAAAAACAGAACTTGGGTTTAGGCACAGAATGGATTTTGTTTAAGGAAAGATTAAAAAGAGCACATCACCAAATATATACTTTGATCTTTCTTTGGTCCAACATAACTAATTTCTAAAACACTACTCCACAGTGCCAGTGGTTTCTTAATTATAAAAGATGGTTTGCTTCTTGCCCCAAGGAGCTCACAACAATAGTATCATTAAATCTTCTCTAGCCATTTCTTTTTAATCATGAAATCTCAGCACAAAAGCCCTCAGCAAAATTTCTGTTTTAAATATTTATCAAGAGGTGAGAAACAGATGGCTAGACTGGTTCTACAGACTGAAAATGTACTGACATGGTATTCAAACTCTTTCTTTGCCAACTGCTATTAAGGGGTTCACAGGGGTTGGACAACAGAATGTGCATCAAAATTCAAAAAACATCCTTCCTGGTTGGTTTTTTTTTAAAGAGACAGAACAAACTCTTTAATTAATTTCCAAACAAGCCACTTCAGAGTGCCAATCACTGTGTCTCCTCTCATTACACCAAGAACTTCATTATCAGCTACGCTCCAGTCTCCAAAGCTTAGTAAGCCTTTAGCATCAAAGCAAATGCACTACATATTCAATTTAACAGCACAATAACCCAAGATGACAATAACCAGACGGATTTTTAAAATATTCTATATTAATGCTATTTGTACACTTTACACCCACCACAAAGAGAACTCCAGATGTACAGAAACATACACACTGAACAGATGCTCACACTGAGAAGATTCTTAAACATATCATAATCTATCATTTTTATTTCCAAATATTTGAAGTTACTACCCCCCTTCCTCCCCCCCAATTTTAGTTCCATCTCTCTATTCTTGCCTTGTATATTACAGCACATTTTGACAGAAGTCAGACAGGATACTTTATAAAGCAAAAATGCAAGTCTAACCACTACTTCAATGTGTGAACCCTCTTACTGTTCACGAGGTGAACATAAGCAAGCAGTATTTGAACAAAGCATGAAAAATCCCAAAAAGTTAATTCTGAAAAGTATCTGTATCTAAATTAACAGCAAAAATTTTCTTTCACAAATGAAGTGCAGCAATGCTACCTTGCAATTATGTGCCCCCTTTCATCAAATGACTGCTGCTTTACAAATGTTACCTACAAAGAAATTAAATATTAGAGATAGGAAAATTCGGCAGCCAACAGCCAAATTCTCAAAAAATATACTTCAACTGAATTAGAGAAGACAAGACTTCCCAGTTCTCACTACTATGTTCTAACCATTAAGAGAATATTATGCAGAGCAGTTCACCAAAGTATCTTACATCTTCTGTGGTCATACCATAAGGAATATGTTGCAGAGTGACCACAAAGATATATACACTGATGAGAATAAAACTATTTGTTGAATACTACTTTCAAATCATAATCAAAATCCACTATTATAATAAGAAAGCAGAAAAAGGGAGCATATTTCCCCCAGCAGAGAAAATGTTGTGGAATGAAACAGTTCCAATCACAGGATGGCTTCTATGATTCAACGTCTATTTTGCTATTATTAACTGACATTACTTCATACAATCCTATCAAAAGAAACACAGCAGGGAGCATGCTGTTTAGCCAAGACACACTGAAAAGCACGAAGTGCTTTAGCCTACTCAAGACATACATGTTTTGTACAACGCATATTCACTTCAGAGAATGGTGGTGTACTTATAAAAAAAAAACCCTTGCTTGAAAAACAAACAAACAGCTACCAAACTTAAAGAATTAGAAAATACTGGCCAATCAAAGAAAATCTTTCCTCTGACCTGTCCCTGATGTAACAATTTAATTAGCATACATATGATTTTAATACCAGAATGGCCATATTTAATAATTACTACATAAATACCAGACATAATTTCCTTTCTTTATCCCCTAAATTTTCTTCTGGTTCCTTATTTGTCTCTATATTCATCTATGCCCAGTTTTTTACTTTATCCAAAACAGCAAACAGTATAAAACTCCAGAACAACTTAAAAATTACAGCAGAAATGTAATTTAGCGTAAAATATCAAAAACCAGCATGAAGAGATAGAGCTTAAGAAGGCGGAGTTAAGGAGATATTAAAAAAGCCTGGTACAGAATCATCAAATTTGCTTCAATGAATTAGCAAAGCATACATACCTATATGCAAATGTCCTGAAAAACTGTAATCTCAATACCATTCTTAATCCTGAAAAATTCCACTTTATGAGATGAAAGCACTAAAGAAAGAGAGCTTTAGGCCCAATGAGGTGTCCAGAAAACCTGAGCAGAGGAGTTCTCTGCAGCTGGGAACTGAACACAGCGAGTTCTCATGCCCCTGCTGCCATCAGCAAACCCAGAGCAGCTCAGGCTGCCTCCCGAAGCCCCACTGATGCTAATAACAGGAAATGAAGGAACTGCTACACTAGAACACAAATATGTCTAAGAGTTTATTTTTATCTTGTTCAGAGCCCTGTCTTAGAAGACCCACAAATACTGTTTTTCCTTGTGTTTTTAACCTAGATTTAAGATACTTTTTAATGAATTTGATTTTGTGCCAGATCTTAAAAAAGTAATGTTTACTTGCCCAGCACAAGTTGTTAATACAATTAAAGTTTAATACTCTTTCAGTAAGTGAAGCACTAAAAATTCTTCCAACTAAGAAACCAGTTTGATTTATAAACATGTAGATTTTTTAAAGTATGATTAGATTCAATTTAAAAACATCTTAAAGGTATCCTGTAATGTATAAACTTGCATTATCTAGCTATACAGTTACAAACAGACCATTTTATGCATAAAGTTACCTCACTGTAGAGTTGCAGATCATCGCCTGATATCAAGGAAAAAATATATTAAATTTTGCTGAAATAAAAGTATTGCAGTAAAACTTTTAGCTTAAAATTCTTGCATTATTTCTTCAAACTAATGCATAAGAATTAGTGACTTACAACAAAAGAAATATAGTAGGTGAAAATAAATTTCAGCTAGTTTCACGACACCATGAGTTAAATACCTATCATTAAAGGGAAGCATGAGGTCAAAATCCATCTTTCTGCATATGTTTCTTAAATGCATGACAAAGACAAGCACTTTCATACAAAAACTGAACACAAGACAGAGTACAAAACCTTCGACTGTCATTTACAAGCAGAACAAAAAAAAAAAATACAATTAAGTGGCTACAGGCTACAAAAATGAGCAGATATGAGTAACCTAAAACCCTATTTTCTAAAGCAATACATATTTAAGTGTTTACAGCCAGTGCTCACCGAAATGCCAACCCCCATTCTCCTCAAGTGACACTCACTTCTCACCTGAAGTACATGCAGGCATGAGCTACACACACACTCTTGTGTGGCCAATACAAACCACAGCTTTTACTTATCCTTACTGCCAATATAACAACACCTTTAGAACTCAGGCTTGTTACAGCAGTGCCATCAGTACTTAACAAGTGTATTTTGTCTGAACGCTCATCGTGCGTACAAATCCTAGTTAAGTACAAGGCACTATGCAAAAAACTAAAGTAACTCCTAAATACCTTTAAATCAGGCTTCTCCACATAGTACACGTGATGCTATTACACCTTCATTTTGCATAATCAGACACAACTTAATTCAGGTGGCTTCAGGAGCTCCGCTGGCATTCCCAGCCCCTGCGCCCCGCCCAGCCACTCCGCCCGCAGCGCCACGGCTGCCCCGGCTCCTCGGGCAACCCCTTGTCTCGGCGTTGAGCAGATCTTTGCTCCTCTAGAGAATTATAGCCCTGCACTACAAAATACTAAAAGATAAAGATACTTAATGCAACTCGAAAGAAAAATAACAAAAAACAAAAAAACAACAAACCCACTTAACAAAAACACCCTATAACGCTAGGTCCAAATTAAGAGTTCCTGGACGAGACTGCAAGCTGCAATGTTTAGCTTTCAGTAATTTTTTTTTCTTAGTACAAATGTCTCTGCTTCACAGTCTTTAAAAGCAAATAAATGAAGGGCAGGCGGCATTTAAAGCGGGGACGTAAACGCTCCTTGGTACTCTTCTTTTTTATGCCTAAGCTTTCCCACGAGCAGCGTTAGCTCCAATAGCAGGAAACCTGAGAGAGGAGATACAACACCCCACCACTGCGAGCAGGCATCGCTGTGCCTCGCTCCGGCCCTCCCCCGGGAGAAGCCCCTTCTCTGCCGTCCTCGGCACAACCGAAGAGCCCTCGGAGGGAAGAGCGGAGCTTTAATAAAGACCTAACGCGAGACAGACACTGCCTGTCTTGTTGCTTCCAATTCTTCGTATTTAAAACAAATCCAATGCAGTGTTAGCCAATGTTCTGCAGTACTTTTAGAGACAAAGATGTATAGTAGCTGCTTCTAATCAGGGCCGGCAGCTGAAAACGCTTTGCTCGTCTGAGCAGCCCGGTGGTTTTCGGGGGAGCAGCAGTTCTGCCGCCGCCCCGAGGCTGCCCGGCGCGGGCCGCTGCCCGAGCCGTGCCGGAAGCACGGTGAGGGCCCCGCCGCCGAGCCCCGCGCTCCTCCGGCCGCACACAAAGCGCCCGTCCCGCCGTGGCCGCGCCGGGCGGGCGGAGGGCGAGGGGCCGCCCCGGGGAGCGCCATGGCCGCGCAGGCGGCGCGCGCGCACCCGCACCCCGGACGCGGCGCTCCCGCCCCGCCGCGGCCCCCGGCCCAGCGCCGCCGCCCTCCGCCAGCGCCGGACCCCCCGCCCCGCCCTGCCCGCCCGAGCCCCCTGCCCGCCGCCCCAAGGCCGAACAAAGCACAGCGCCTCCGCTCCGGCCGCTCCGCGGGACAGCCGCCCGAGCAGACAAGGGAAGGCGGCGAATCTCAGACACAATGAGAAGCGAGCCGGGACTCACCCACAGCTCCGTGCCCCAGCTCATGGCTGCTCCGCGGGCAGTGCCGGCTCCGGCAGAGGAGGGATGAGACGTCGGGCGGCGGCCGGAGAACGGGGCCCCCCCAGGCAGCGCCGGTGCCCTTGGTCACCGGGGAGAGGCGGCGGCGACGAACAACGTCGCTCCCAGCTCCAGCTCCGCCTGGCTCGGGAGGGGGAGCCGCGGAGGAGACTGGGAGAGGGGCGGGTCCGGCTGGAGCGGCGGGGCCGGGCTGGGAGCGGCCGGCGCTGCCTCGGAGCCCCGAGCGGCCGCCGGGCGAAGGTGTCGCGCCCGGTGCGGCCCCGCGGCCGCCGCGTTGTTACTCATTAACGAGGCGGCGGCGAGGCCCCGGGGCTTCGTGTCCCGCCCGGCTGCGAGGCCTCCCCGCCTCCCCAAAGCGCTGAGTCACGGCCGGGAGCGGCGGGGTCCCGGCTCGCCCCTTCCTCACCGGGCACCGCGCCGACACAGAGACACAAACAACGATTTTTCTATTGTTTACATCACAGCTCTATATGTAAATCACAACTTGAGATGTTAGGAAAGGTGAGGCTGGCAGCTGAGGGAAACAAGCCTATTTTTGATAGAGAACTTGGATGAATCACATCATTGACTGTAACAGGGAGTTTCTTCAGCAACTAGAAAAGGACAGGTGTTAAATCCTTGTCAAAGATTATTTTTCCACCAAAGTGTTTTAAAGCTACTAATAGAAAGCAAATGTTTTTAAAGCCACCTGACTTAAATTCCCCTCTGGGGGCATGAATTTCTTAATTTTCCTCTCATTTTTTGCTTAGAAATAATTTTTATAAAATGGGATAAATTACTGAAAATACTCAGCAAGCAGAACCCATATTGAGGATTAAAGTAATGAAGCAGAAATATTTATTACTCGTTTTTATAGTTTAGTTATATGTTTGAATTCACTCAACATGGCTTTCAGAATTAGGAAAGAACAATTTCCATTAAATGCTGGAAAGATCAATCAGCCTTTTGCTTAGCTACCAGCTTATCACATATATTTATACAATTCTTAAATAATCAGTTGATATAATGAAATAACACAGGTTCAAAACACAATTAAGTAAAAATTAAAAGAATTTGTTCATTTTATATGCTTTCAATGTACCTGTTGTAAATTAATACCTATAACATGCTGCACATATAATAATTTTAGAAAGAGGCATTTCAACACTTTTTAATCACACAGTAATCCATACTCCACCGTGTCCCAACCAAGGTTTATAAATGCACACAACAATCTGGGCAGCTTTGGTTCCAGATGCCTGGTATGACACTTTTTCTTTTAAAAAGGGTCACTTCGAGAAACAAATGTACACTGAACCTTTAAACACTAGAGGAAAGACTCCTGATGTGAATTTGAAATTTGTTGCCAGCTCTTGGAGAGACTGGATTTTTCACTTACTGATCATTTCAGGAAAATTCAGATTTCCAATTGTTTCAGTTTAGATATCTAAAAATGAACCGTAGAGAAACAACTTTAGAGTTAAAATTTTCAACTTTAGAAGCCCCAATAGAGTATTGAAAATTAATCTACTGGAAAATTGATTCTAAATTCTAAATCTATGGATCCAGAAGCTTTGGAAATCAGGCACTTAGTTGGCACTCAAATTTAAATACTGGCCTTTCATTGCATTAAATATACATCAAGAGAGTTTCAATGCATAATATATGTATTTATATTTGTGGTTGGTTGATTGATACGTGAAGTCTCAGGTTCTTTTACTTAACTCTAATTTAAGAATTAACTAATTACTCCTAGTTCTGCAAAATGTGCAATGCCAACATTCCCAACATGTCAGAACTTGTTTTCTATTTAGAGCAATGTAACAAAATCAAATGGCTTCCAGTGACTTGTAGACAATTTAGAAGAAGGAAACTGCAGCCTGTATCATGGGTACATTAAAACAATATTTAGCTAGACAGTAATGCTTAAAAAGCCTAATTCTAGCAATGAGGGGTTTTCCCAGGACAAACAGGATTCCTTCTTTCCAGGCAGCTCTCCCCAAAAAACACTTTTACAAACCCGAAGGTAAAGCAAGCATCAGGGCTGGAGGATGTTCCAGAGATTCTGAGTAACTTCACAACCTCCAGAACTGACTGAGAGGCTGCTCTGACATGCTGTGTAAAATAGGACAGGTGTCATCACAGCAGCCTCTGGGCTATACCTGCCTTTTAAGAGCATATGTACACGATAAAGAGGAGCAATCAAAAGATATTACTGAGCAGGTTTTGAACAAGCTAGCACCAGAAGAGGACACTATCACTGCACCTGAGTACCACTGCAGTCTGGCTAATTATTCATCTTTGGAAGTTAACAGTTAGACTTGGAAAGTCAGGCTGATTAGAAGTTGTACACAGTAACATACGGTTTCTCGGACCCACCCTAGTGTTTCTGCAGGCATTGTTATTCTCATTTTGTAGAGAAATAGCACAAAATCTGCCTCAAAGGATGAAGAAGTTTCCAAAAAGTCAAGTGCAAAGCCTGTTCTTCCCAACATACTTCAGTGCTTTTATTAGTGTTTGAATTTAAATATGAGCACAACTATTTTCAAGATTGCTTTCTGATTTTCAGTTTGCTTTTAACCCATACTTCTTCCAAAAATTGAAGGACTTTTAGGTATCAGGTACATATATAGAGATGTGCATTTCACCTTTACTTAACTAAAAATCAATCAGTAAAGAAAAGATCATAGTTCATCACAATAAGCTATTGTGATACAGGTAATTGATTTGACGTCAGAGACAAAAAGCATTTAGACAAATTATCGCAGAATTTGGAATTCATGAACAATATATTAAGAACATGTGACTGAAACAAATTTTAATTTATTAAAAATAAAACAGAAGTCTTAGCAGCATAATACTTACCACTTCAGCTTAGAGAGAAGTCTGACATCAGTCACTCTTATCCCCTTTTCCTGCTTAAGCACACTCTTGCTTTAGGAGATTCCCAAATAAATGGAATGCTAGGCTCTCCTCCTTCAGCAGTTCAGGATGTGGAATGACCAAGCTGTAAGACAAGGGGAAGAGTCTGCCACATCTCTGCAAGATATTGCCAGAAATGTTAAAATTAATCACGTAGAATTTTGACATTGTTTCCATTATCAGGGAATGCAACTGGCCCTAGGCCTAGAAATAATTAAACAAATATTACCCTACAGATTTTTATTCTTCTAGTCACATCCTTAAAATCATCAGTTGGAGGAGGGATGCAACTAAATGGACTCAAGAACACATTAAAGACATATTCAAGTAATTTTACATGCAGCAAAGGCTTCATGATAGATTGCATTGTTCTAGTATCGTTGTAAACCACTAGCTTCTTCTGGCAGATGATGACAACTTACTTTTAGCTTAGAAAATTTACTTTTATATTTAGCTGTTTCCCCCATCATTGACTCATTAATGCAGGCTTTAAAAGAAAACTGCCCAATTCTGCTTTTGGACTAAATCCACATAAGTCTAATAATTACAGTAGTTGTGTATTTTGTTAATTCTGTTCACTTTTCAACAGAATCTACTTGAGTTTCCAAGTATACCTAAGGATATTATCTTGGCAGAAAAACAATCTGCATCATTAATTTGGAGTGGCAGAAAAGCTGTCTGACACTCCCTGTGGGCACACTTTCTAAAGACAGAAGCAGCTTAGCTTTCCACTGCCACAAAACTCAGCAGGACCAAACAAATTACTTCCAAATATCTCTATCTCAGTGTGAGGTGCCATTAATCCTTTTCTTTGCTAGCCAGCAGTCTTTGTCATATTAAAATTGGATTTTTACTCCACCAAAAAAAAAAAAAAAAAAAAAAAAAGAAGGGTTGCAAAAACTGTATTATCTCTTTCTGCTTCAAAACCAAAAGAATTTAGCTCCCTCCTCCCTTTGCACATGTATTTCCCCCATCCCCAGCACTCTAAGTGCTGTAATTTTAAAAAATATTGATGTTCATAACACTTCCATGTGGTGAGTGGGTAATCATTACTTCACAGCTCAGGAAATACTTTGAGACAAAAGAATAGGTGTCTTGACACTTCAGCTTGCACCGAGTTCCCCACAGACTTCCTGTGTCTCCCAGAGGCTGGTTAACCATAACCAGCAGTATGCAAAGCATTGGGAGCTGTGCATCTGCCTAGAGACTCACTTCCACTCGGTTCCTATTTCAGCTATTAGGCAAAATAAACTTACGGTTTTACTCTGAGTGCTAATCTATTTTTTATTTAAAGCAGAAAATTACCCGGAAACTATATTAGTTAGACCACACCACTCCTGCTTCAAGGTAGAATGAAAACTTCATTTATAAGTGCAAACTCAGTCACCACTTAGAATGACCTAATTCTAATTTTTCTCCTATCTCTGAATTTTTGTGGGAAGAACTGTACCCTTTCATCTTTTCTAGTCCAGTTCCTGTACTGAAATGCATTTTACATAGCAAAATAAAGGCTTGTTTCTTTTTTTTCCCTCTCATCTCAGCAAACAGAAATACATCAACAGTGATTGAATAACAGAACTGAAAGGACACTACATACACCAGCTATAAATAGGAGGAAAATGAGAACTTCCATCTGCTTTTACAAAATATCCCGTGCTCACTTTTTTTGCCTGCACTATAGTCAAGAGCACATCTTTCCACACCATATGTAGCAGAGAAAATATGTTGTCAATCAGCGTCAACTAGCAATATTATAAGTACAAACAGCCTTATTTCACAGGGATTTACTTTTTTCTCAGTGAAACAAGACTATGACATGATAATTCAGCATTTCCTTTCGATAATATAAACTGTATCCCAACCTGGAGGCTGGACAATTACAAAATATCAGGAAATACCCATAAATCATTACTTTAAAATATAATTTTCAACTCTCTAATGCTTGTATTGCCTGCTTGAATACTATAAATCCATTTGCTTCCATTGTACATGTCTTCAGAATTATATCCAAACATAACCATAAACGCCAGGGCTTTGCTACCTTAATTTCTGTTAATTTCCAGTTCACCTAACCCATGTCTTCTCCATTCTGCCATCAACCCCTTCCATGCACGTTACTTTAAATTAAAAGAACATCAAGCCACATCTAATGTGCAGAGTTAGTATGGCCAATGTGAATCCTGACAGTCAATTTTTTTTCATTGCCATATTATCTACAGGCATAAAGATTATTTGAGATAATAACCAAAAACTTGAACAGTCATTGCTCTCAGCATCAATAGCAGCTTTCAAGCAGAGTGTATGGATTGACAAATGTATCAATACTGCAAGATGGAGACTGTCATGGTACTAACTCGAGCTGTAGAAAAATGAAGAGTGGATGAATGTGTAGCAAAGGATCAGCACCACTCATTTTCAGACTTGCTAACCAATATTTTACTATCATCTGACTTTGAATTACAATCAGAAACAAATGTATGCGCACTTGTGCAAAATCTGCCTTACCATTTGAACACACTCGGTATCCTAGGTTACTGTTTAATCTCTCTAGCGAGTTTTAATTTAGAGCTGGTTCGCGCATTTTCACCACAGAGCGGCCCAGGTCACCCTCTCAGTAGTTCGGGCAGACGCAGCCGAAAGCCATTTCCTGGGCTCGACAGCCGCCTGCCGGCAGGGCCAGCCCCGGCAGCGGGACGGACACGGCACCGGCTGCTGCTGCTGCACCAGCCGCCCCCGTCCCACTGACCGCCCTGGGAGCTACGGTAATAGGAAACCGAGAGGGCCAACGACCCCCTGATTGTCCTACCTTCCATGCAACTGCAGGTCTTCACTTCTCTCCCTTAAAGGATTTTATTTCAGTGGCCAGTGGTTTAATGTCAGGTGTCCTTCCCTTACTTTACATCTGGGGTGGTTTCTCCTCCTTTCATGAGAAGGTTGATGTCCGTGTTGCATGATACCATATTTAACTGATGCATGGAAAAAATTCCAAAGGATCACAATCTGTAGGGAAACTCACAAGTTATTCACGTGTCAGATAAAAGTCTTTCCCTCCCACTACTAATCACCTTAAAAGAATAGGAATCAGTAAATAAATCAACAATGGGAATGAGAACAGTGTGCTATGCATAGAATAGATATCCCACTAAGCAAATAATTTACCTTTCTGTCTCCATCTCACATTAACAAAGATAGCTACAACTCAGTTTATCATTTTTATTTGTTCCAAGCGAGATTCTGATCGGAGACTAACTGCAGAAATTTTCAAATAATCCCAGTGAAACAAAACCAAAAGTAAAGAAATCACTTATTTATGAAAGAATTTTGGTTTTGTAACATTACACTTTTGAAGCTCTATTTAACTAAATTCAAAGAGCAATGCTTGCTCTTTGGATTTCAAAGGCAGATCAAATCCAACAGGTAGCCAACTGCATCCTAGTAAGAGACTTTTCTCCACATCCCTTTGTCTTTGTACATTTTCCCCTTCAAGACAAGGTTACATGCAAACGGAAGAATATACACAGTTTATTAGGACTGTTCTTTTCCCTACCTAACACACTCATCTTCTAGTAGCCAAGGTTTTTCCCTTTGGATTTACCACACCTTGGGAACTCCCCTTATGTTCAGATCTCATCAGCTGATGAATTTCCAAAAATTAAATACACAGAACATAAGGGTTGTGTTGCTACTTTGTGTCCTTAATACATAATCCACAAAAAGAAGTTATCATGTCACTATTTCCTATGTCCTTTTTTCACATTAAAAAAAAACACTATTCTCAGCACCAAATCAAAAAATTGACTAAATGTGAGGAATAAATTCCCCCTCTGGGTTGCAATATAGAGACCACTGAGGCAGGTTACAAAAATATATCCCAACACAGATATGTATGAAAACTATATTTCAGCATTCAGAAGCTTTATCCTGTGTCCATAAGGGAGAAACTTTTAAATATGCTATGGTAACAGTCAATACTAGAGATTTCATTTTAGGGAAATGTCCAATTCTCAATCCCTTTTGCACATGGGTAAAGCAAAACACAGTTAAAGCAATCAATGAAATGTCCTCCCTCCAGGCTTGCCTGCTACTATAATTCTTCCCACAGGACTGCGTGATTCATGCCCCAGATCCTTCACATCTAGGAAGGGATGCATGCCAGCTGATCATCTTCCTGAGAGCAGTCTGAAGGGTGATTTTTGCCTCAGAACATCCACCAGTGCTTTTAAAAAAAGGTAAAATGATACTTAACATATTTTTACCCATTTTGGAAAAGATAACTTGCTAACAGTAGTGACATTGACCCATTTTCACATCCTGCAGACAGGATAAATACCTTTTTCATATTCACTCAAAAGCTGTCCCTTCATTTTAATGATATAATGTATCAAGATAAACTAATTTTTTTATCCATAACATTTCATTTTGTTTACATTTTTAGAACTATTTCTTTTTAAAAAGGCATCTCAAAAACTGTAAAATTTTTTGTAGAAATGAAAATATTATTGTTTCCAGCATTAGAACACATTGAAAACAAGTTATTAATGATTTAAGGCTAATGAGTTTAGTTGCACACAACTTGCCCAGCAATCCCAGACAATTAAATTACCAAAGGTATAGAACAGCTAATCCAGTCAGATAATATGGAAGATATATGTAAGTACATATTTAAGAAGCAACTGTATTTTAATTTTGAATTTTATTTGCTTGAATATTAATTATCTGTGTGTGAAAATGGCAGCAGTTAGCTGTTTACATTACAGTAGAATAAAAAAAAATTTATTGGTCACATTACTCCTTCATACATATTTTCTAACATTTTTAGAGAGTGATGTCTCCTTTACTGCAGGCTGGGATGGTGAACACTTTTGGATTTTGCATTACTAACACTGCCACTGCCCTGATAAATTTACTTCTCTTCCATGGATTACACTGCTGCCTAACTGAGAAAACAAGCTACTTGAAACTAAAACAACATTGAATTTGATTTCTAATTCAGCTGTGGTTTTTCACTCTGATCTGACAGAATGAAACTTGAATACAACATTAATGAAACCAAGTCCTGATCCATAGCCAGCAATCCCAAGCACTGTGTTATTACAAAAAAATGTTTTCATCTCTAACAATGACTTTTACAAGTCTGTTTGTTTTCCCAATTACTTGCTTTCTAGATGATTCACCCTACCATGAAGATAACATCTTTTTCCTCTACACAGTGCACCACCTTTTAATTCTGTAGCATGTGAAAGTGTTAACTTCAAAGCACAGTGTAACACTGCCCACACCTAATTAATACTTGTATCATGCTTTGAAGATGTAAAAGTTTATGGTTACTGACTAGTAAGTTTTGAACTAATACCAAAACTGGACTAATTACTACTGAAATGAGTGTGGAAATCATTCAAAGTTACACCATACAATATTACTATTCCAATGTTAGTCACCCTGGGTGGGAGCTGAGGGAGAAATAAATCATTGCCTTTGAAACAAGAAAAAAAGAAATCTCTGAAGTATTACAAAAATGAACCATGTGAACATTCAGCCTTAAAATTAAGTGTAATCTTTATATAGTTTAATATGCCTCTTATAAGTCTTCACCCCAGATATGCAAAGCATAGTAGCTGTTCCCATTTAAAATGCAGGAAAAAACCCCAAACTGGTTGTAACAAGTATTTTCCATCCTTACCTGAACTTTTGGGTCAAGCTGTGAGACAGAAGTCTTCATGTATTCCTGTAGTTGATGCAACAATAAATCATGGCCATGAAGAATTAAAATTAAATGTCTCTTGCCCCAGCATATGCAGGAGCATCATCTATTATGGATTTCTAGATTACTGAAATTTCTGCTAGGCTCACTCACACAGTAAAACCCATGTTTATTGGATTTATCCATGACTGATGTATGAAATTAAGTATATCCAATTGGATTCACTGTCTAATTATTTTGTTGCAAAACCTCCACTCCCCAGCTATTGGCTTCAGTTGTATTACAGCACAGTACCACAGAACAGAACATTTTCAGTCCATCTGTATCTTTCCAGAAATGCACCCTTGTTGCCCCACATACCCAAGAACTGGTGTAAGTCCTTCCAAAGCCATTATTAAATTCTCAGAGTTACTGATTTCTGTAGCTATGGTGGCATGGAATCAAAAAGAAAAGCGCTTATTTAAATCAGGGAAAAAAATTCAAACTAAGCACAAACATATTTTGAACAGGAACCTATGGGTCCTGATTGCCAGCAAACCTTAATGGGCCTACAGCAAGGCTCACAGACACTCTTTTTCATCACTGAGTTGCACCCATGCAGCATCCTTTAGTCCCAGATAGCACATTTATTGAGTGGACTTTTAAAAGTTCCAAAAGCTCAAAGAGCTAGTACTGACTGTAAGCAAAATCCATCTGAACACTGGCCAGCATCCCACTGATGTGCACTGTAAAGCTGCAGAGTAAAACTTTTCCATGTTAGACAGGTTAATAGTATAATACTGAATGTAAATTTAACCATAGCATGCACTACCTCTCACATTACACTTCTCCTCCTCCTCCTCCTTCCACATGGTTTTGTGCATGGTTTACACAAAATCACAATCCAACACTAGGAAACTAAAATGAGGTACACATTTCAGAGTAAGGGTTTGGCTGTTCCACAATGATCATTAAGTCACTTTACTTGGCATTGTTTCAAATGCCAAGTCACCTTTACTTGGCTTTGTTTCAAATGAAAACAATCTTCCCATAACCAAGCATTATTACACACAGCCCTCATTTGTGAAGGTACTTTTACAAAATCTGAAGAACATAATTTATATTTGTGGCTTTGAGGGACATTTTCAATTGTAGCAGAAATTCCAGTGTTTCAAAACTAAGCTCAGTTAGCCACAGGCAAATACTGAAACTCAAATACCATTTTAGGCATTTGATGTTTAGAATCCCTAAGATACTCCTAATAAAAGCACCTCAGTGTAGTAAATACAACTATATTTATTATCCACTAATGTCATGCAGACATGCACTTTATTAAAGCAATAGAAAGATTTCGTAAGAAAGTCACTTGAGCACTCTGAAACAGACTGTCAGAATAATTATGGAAAACCCACAGATAATCTCATCAACTCAATATTTAAGAAATAGACACATCCTTATACATGTTTCTTGTGAGACAAAGCAACAATATAGTTAACTGGCCAAACTTTATGCTCCATGTACCTGGTGTACCAAAAACATCAAGGGTACCATAAACTCAGAATTTTGTCTTCACTGAGCAGCTCCTGCATGGAAGCACAACAGCAAAGTAATACAAAATTTGTTTGTTGAAAGATCAGTGAAGATTCTCCCTGCAAGTGCCAGTTTATTTTCATACTTGGGGAGGAATGGCTGAATAAGTAATCTCTAATCATGACTATCTACATTAAATTAAATTCTTACTACCTCAGTCTCTGCCTGTGGCCTTTCACTTTGTGAAACTATTTCAGTAGCTGGTACACAATCTACAAGGCTTTTGTTCAACTTCTCAGGTGTAGAATGTCAGGTTATAAAAATAAATACATATTAAATGCAATTCCCAAGAGGAAAGAGAGTGGGTCAAGCCCAGAAATATGGTTTGCAAGCAATAACAACCCCAGTGAACAGCAATACTATCCAACAGCACTCAGGTTGTAAAGACTTCAGGTCACAAAAAGTGTTTGGTAAACCAAAATAAAAACAGGGTTTAAATAGTCGTAACTTTCTTGTTTATAAAGACAATGAAGAAGACAGACTGTTCATTAAATATAAAAGCAATTTTATAAAAACACATCAGAATTTTATTGCTTGAAGAATACAGCATATGAAAAAAGCACAAGAATGTCCAAAAAGAAAGGTCACAAAAATTCAAACATTACACCATACATACCAGATGCAGTAAAATGTTAACCTGATTTCTGCATCAGAAAAGAAAGGTGTGAAAATATACCTAGTATTATTTAGAAGGAAAAGACTCATTTAAAATAGAAAGGGTGAAGGTGTTACAGTACAAATTAGAAAAGCCAACACTGCACATTAACATTGTATCACTAGACTAGATTTTCTACCTTTGGTACTTAAACCTTTACAGAAAACCACTTTCTCAGTCAAACCTTGCCTAACATATTTTATGTAATATCCAGGGAAGTTTTTTTCTTTTTTAAACTTAAACATTCAAACAAATACTCTGAGTCTTCACTGCATTACTGCATTTAAAGACATGTTCACATTTATTCAATATGCAACTTAACACATCTCAAATTTAAATCAAAAGTCACTATGTGACTGAGATCTGAATACATGCCAATTGTATCTTGTTCAGATCTTTATGTAAAAATGGGCTCACCATTTGCTGTTTGCATCCTTATGTAAACAGACTGCTGCAGCCCTCCTCAAGAATTCTAACTAGAGCAACTTGCTGAGGACGTAAGTTAATAAAACCATCCACGTTGTTAGAGAGCTACGGGGTCATCTACAGCAGCATGCAAGTGGCTTTTCTAGTCTGCTCAGATTAGTGTACCAGAAGATATGCCAGTATTACTTCAAGTAACACATTAAAACTCAGCAATGGACACTACTGTGCTTTATTTCAACACAAAGGACAGCTGCTCATCCATTAAATCAACAGAACTATCAAAAGGACAAGTACATAATTTCTGTTTCATGTATTGCTGCTGATCACTCTTGGGGAACAATTTATCAGAAACCTGGACTTACCTACAAACCAATCTAGTGAAGAAAATGTTGTCTTTCAACAAGGTATCTTAGTAATCCAGTGGCAATCTAGTCTGGAGAATGTTGGCATTATGCTGACAACGACTAAACAAGGTTAAATAAATTCCCTCTTTTATGACAAGCACGCTGTTAGGGTCAGCTTTTGCCCTCTTGGGCTTGAATACTTAATCACTCCCAGTCACATCAGCAGAACAAACAATTTTGTTTCTTTAAGTTCCAGCTTTATATTTCAACAATATGAATAAATCTGGACTACGAAATACCATCAACAACAGTTAACATTAAACTGGAGTGAAGTAATAGAAGAGTTAGTTCTTCAAACCAGGCAGTCTTTGAAGTGAAATATTCAGTTAGGACTGTCAAAAGGATGTCATAATAAAACCATGGGTTTATTTTTTTTTCACCCCTATACAAAAAAAATTACTGAATTTGTACAACTCCTATTAAACATACCTTTTTTCCTAGCTTGGTGAAAATGTATCATTTTCAAATTTTAACAAGTGTGGTATTTGAGCATATATAATACTTATTGCCATATACATCCTCATTTTAAAAAGAACTAAGAATTCAGACTCTTCTATGCTGAACTCTACTTTTTTCCCATTAACAGATTATGTCTACTGTACCACTCCCCCAAAAAACAATTAAAAATTCTAAGCAAGATTTTATAGTTTAGTTAAAAGGGAAGAAATGCAAATGTGGATTTAGAGCTTTTTGTATAAATCTCACTATATTTTATAAACATGTTGTTTATTGTAACACTGTTTATTGATCAAATAAATGACGCACTGCTATCTAAAATTTCCATATACACCATTAAAAATCCAAAGTTGATATGATACTGAACCTTAAATCTTCAAGAGTTCAAAAAAAGACAGTTTATACATGTACAGCACACAAGAGCAGACACCCCTAGAATACCAACTGCCAGTCCACGATGCATACAAACTTACAGGTAAGCATTCATTTCACTGTTTTCATTGTGCAGGAAAAGTATTTCTTAGTAAGACAACTCAGCTGGTGATTTTCAGATATCATCTTCATCATCTTCATCCTGAGAAGATCCTGCCTGATTGGATGCACTGGCTGAGGCAGCAGCGAGCTGTGCCTGTTGAGCTGCTTGTTGCATCTGTAGCCATTCCTGCTGTGCCAGTTCTGCTTGCTGTTGTCTAGCCTAGAGATATGAATTTAATTATTAAGGCCATACATAGCTTGTGAAGATTCTCTAGAACACATTATCTTTAAAAGTGTTTTTATCTGTACCTGCAGATTCCTTTTATTTTTTTTTTTAATTAATTGCACATGCAAAAACTACATCTAGAAGTACCTTAATTATTTGCACCAGGAAATTAAGCTATATTCTCTCTTCTTCTGAAGACACCACTGTTTGGAGGCCTTACATTTACAAAAACAACAGACAGAAACTAGTGTACTTAAGTTCCACTGTAAGGACTGTGCTGAACCACTAATGAAAAATTTAACTGAGGCAAAGCAAAGGAAACTTTAGACATCAGTTTCAAGAGATCTTAACATTTAATCACAGTTCAGAGATGAGAACAGCCTTGCTTTGTTGATTACAAATAACAAAATTTCCAATTACGAAATCATCCAATTGAACCACAGAGGCACACATTATTACAAAAACAAAGCAAGCCATTATCTTACTTTGCTAAGCAATCTTTGCAAAACAGAGCTAGACAAGGTCTTCTCAAATTCAGGTATGACAACTGAGGATGGCTTTGCTACAGAAAGGTACAGTCTTTTACTGGAAAGTACAAGAGATTCTACCAAAACATTTCAAATAGTTAACTGATTAATCTTTATTTTTCTATCCAGGGTTTTCACTTGTTTTTTGATAACTCCTGCTGATTTCAACAATATACTAATTGATTGTGGTAAAGTTACAACTTCAATTTCTATTCTGAATGAACATTAAGAAAAAGTTTTCAAAATGAAAAATTTTAAGCCTTTTTTTATTCTTCCACTTTTACAAGTCATCACTAAGGCTATAATAATTTCCTTTCTAATCCTATTGCACTCACTGAATTTTCCTATTTTTTTCCAAAGCATCAAATTTTTTTACAGTTTTTCAAACTACAAGATGGCAAAAGATGATGTTTGGAAAACAATCAAACCCAGTTTTTCTACTTAGCAATGTGAAAAAAAGGGGAGTGTTCCATTATTTTTACATAGTGTCACATTTTCCCCTGTTCTAGCAGTAAAAAGTTATTTTACAGAAGTAGAAATCACAATGAAAACTTTTCAGTATTTCAAACTTCAAGTGGTAGCACAGTTACAAGGGTTGGAAAACAATTTAAGACATTGTAGGGCTTTAGAGGAAAGACAGCAGCACCCGTACCCAGGAAGGCACAAATATTTATCAGACAGGAGATACAACAGGGCTCCCTACTGCCCCCATGCAGTGAAGTGTGCAGTATACTCAGTGAGGTGATACACCTGCATGCTCCAGCAAACAGGGGCTCAGCACTTCACACTGGAGGCATCACTTTGTCAGTGCCCACCCTCACTGCCTTATCCGTAATGACAACACTTCACCATTTCAGAAATGGGAAGAGAAAAAAACCCCACATGCTGAAGAATTCCACTGAGTTGGATTCACCAAGAAGCTCTACAGGCATCTGGTAAACTTAACTCATTTACTGCACAACTCCAGTGAGGAAGCCTCAAAAAAACCCCCAAATCTATCAAGACCCTTGTCTTGCACAAAAACTTAGACATGCATGAATATCAGGGTAAGCTATTCCCCTGGCTTCAAATATTTACAATCATCCAAGCCAGAGTTATCAAACATTCATAACATTAACCGGCAGGTATTTTAAAACTAGAGCAAGAAGTCAGCATTAGTGTCATGCTCTAAAATATTAAAAAGATTAACACAAATAAATAAGCATGCACTTGTGTAACTATATTCAAGACTAATTACAGTACCACCAACAGCACATCACAGCTACTATTTTTGAAAAATGAGACTGTCATCCTTGAATCTAAGCAAACATTTTCCATATTACCAAACACTATTTTTAAAAGTCATTCATACAATTTTGTCAAACTGGCATGCGTCGTCTTAATTTAGAAGCTAAGGCACAGTAACAGAGGTTTAAAAAAAATCTACTTCAAGCTGTCATTCCTTAGACAAAGTGTGGCTTGCATAAGGTGGTTTCGGCAATTTTTTTTAAATTTATTTTTTTCAATGATACTCTGGAGCTACTACTCCCTTAACACACCTTGGTTTTCCTGCTTTTATTTTGTGTATTTTTTATTTTGTGTATCACACTGAGTTACTTGCACAAAATAGTAAATAAAAAACAGGTATCAAACTGACTATTATTTGTAAATCTTACCCAAAATCCAAAAGCAGCCATAGTGGTCTTTCCAATGTTAGTACAGTCATACAAGAGTTAGGCACATGTACTTGATCATAACTAATTCACTGCAATAGCTACATGGTATGCTGAAATCTTAAATGCCTTAAAATTCATCATGCAATGAAGACTAAAGTAGCTGGCATGTTGTAAGATGAAAAACAACAGCTTCAGCAAGATACAAGTACAGCAAAGGGAAGAGAAGGTCACCATAATGAAACATTAACTGAATAAGCATTTTCATCAGAGGAAATCAAAGTAAGCAAAGTGAGAAAATAAGACTCTGGCCTTGGTTAAGAGAAAAGAGAAATACCAGATAACTTTCCCATCTCTTAGTTTAGAGAATGGTCCTGTCAAACTAAGAGAATAGTGGAAAGAAAGATGGCGTAGAAAGATAAATATATAAAATTGGGTTTTAGTCAATTAAACTGGGAGATGCTAAACTATCAGGGAAAGCTGGAAGGGGACAAGGCTGGGATGAAGAATGTGTGTGTGTGTGTTAGTACACTATTTGCAGGCAAATGCTTTTTCCATGCCTCAATGGCCTCTTTAAAAATGTATGCATGAATTCACTCAGTTACAGTCTTGCCAAGAATAAAGTTTCTTTCCAAGTATAAAAAATAACATTTGTGCACTGATGGTCAGAAACAGAAAAGCTATTTTCACTTTTTAATGCTTCAAAACTGGTCATTTCCTAGAACACCAGCTGTTATTCTTTTACTTCCCTCAACTGAGTAATTCTTAATGTATTCTCCATGATAGACTGGAAATACCCAAATAGCACCAAAACCCCATGCTTTTTAAACCTAGAATATGAAATAGGTTCACATACGAAGTCCTATGTCAAATCACAGAAGTATCAAGTAGCAGCATCTTATTTGTTGACTTCACATTCCCCAATTCAAACAGGCCAAGGCCAATAGCATCTTAGATGCCACATCAATTCACAAAGAAGGGGATACTTCTTGAGGTGTGCACATGTTTGTGCAGCCCTAGACCTGCAGCATTAATTATTCCAACCTCATCAGGACAAGTATTGCTCCACTTACTTGTGCAAATAATTCCTGTTGCTGCCTTAGTAGCTCTTCTTCCGGAATGCCGAGGTTCTCCAAGCGTGAACTGGCCTTTCTTCTCTTTAGTGCTACTGTTTTGCATTCTTGTAAGACTTCTTTTACTTCACTGATATAGGAGCCAAACCCCAAACTTTCTAGTGCTAGAAAGAAAGAAAGAAGAGACATTGTTTACCTTTTACAAAGTTTTTGATAATAGATGTTGACTTGTTTATTAAAAAGAAAAAAAAGTAAAACACATGATAACTTTCCTATCATCTGGTGACAAAAATCTCTGTTCTTAAAAAGACCTAACAGCTATTTCTACCCCCCCCCCGCCCCCCCCCTTCTGCTATGTCCTTTAGGAATACATGTTTTTAGGCTAAAAACATTAAGGTTTGTCAAGTACAACCAAAGAAGCTTGCACTTGCAGAGGATTCAAGGCTTTCAGATACACTTCGCTAGAGATAGGCATTATTCCCCAAAAGACATCTTTTTCCCATCTTCTCTACATTAGAATCAACATAATTTATACAGCTAAGAAGTCCTTCCTATCTGAATTATGTCTTGGAGATTCTACTTTTCCAGTTTCTGCAAGTCTTCAGTAGAAGGTAAATTAGCAACCTAAACCAGAGCAAAAGTGATGCATGTAAAATGATCACAGATCCTTCAATAAGGCAGAAATAAATAATATTATGTCGGGTTGCCAAATTTTAGCTTTTGACTTTTAATATCTAAATTCCTATGTATAAAATGTATAGTTCACACAAAACGTATAGTTCACACATATAAAGCTATATTATGTATGAGCTTTTTATTGTTTTATTTTTTAACACAACCACTTCTATTTATCTCCATGTTAAAATGGATTCAGAAACTAAAATCTTGCACTTTTATCTGCCCAAAGAAATCTGCAGTGCAGCTATATCCTGCAACAACAGTTTTTTTTAAGGAATGCAAAGGGAGCAGGAAGGATTACAAAAACCCAGGTAGCACATGTGACAAAAGGCACAGTTTCCTCATGCACCATTTACTGTGACATGCCTCCACACACACCCTAAGTGAACCTATTACAGAATATACTAGAAACATTACTTAAACACCAATTATACTAGAAACAAGTATCAGTTTAATAAAAAAACTGGTTAATTTCAAGCATTTACACAATTCAGAGTTTACAGTACAAGAGTTGTTTTAACTTTTATCTTAATTTCAACCTTTTGTGACAAGCTATTCAAGAAATAGCACTAAACTGCACAACAGCAATCAACAACTTGTTACACACAAGATCTTAGTTACAGTAACTCAGACAATATTCTGACACTAATTTCATAAGCAACATTTTCCTACCCATAATTACAGCAGCATGTCAATGTACCATAATCTAAACAATAACCCAAAGGCATTCTCTAAGTTTTTGGCTTCCAACCTGTTCTCAGGGACACAACTCACACACTGTCTTCTTCAACAGGGCTGCCGGTGCTGCTACCTAGTCATAGAGCACCACCATCCCTTTAAAGAGAACACCTGGCAAAGGAATTTACATAATACTTATTTCTTTAAAAAAATAAAGTTAAAAGACAAACTGATTTAGAGATAATCAAATTACTTCAGAGACAGTATGCTGGTTCAGCCTCAGCCCACACACAGACACTGGAAACGCTTTTTCCAATTAACCCACCGTTTCCAGGAGAATTACCAAAAATTACCTTCAGAAACTTGTTTCATCCAGCCTCAGCATACAGGAGGCAAATCCATGTCTCATAGTCCTGAACTGGTAATCTTAAAAATCTACAGATATTTTAAGAACTCATTCAATTTTAAAATGTAAACTGTATATACAGTAAACATTTTAAAGTCATACTTTTTAAACCAAACTGAAGAAATATACAAGTCTAACATCACTAAGACAAACCACCATAGCAAAACCAGAGGTGTTTGTCTAAAGACCAGGGCTGGCAATCTGCTGCATCAGAACATGAACAACTGCCAAATCTGAAGTTAACAACAAGATGTGTTTTTACAGAAATTTTAAGTGGTCCTTAAAAGAAAATACATTAATGGAAAGAACTTTAAATTGTGTATTGAATATAACACAGACACACACAAAAATAAATTTCAAAACCCCTATGTGACACAACCAAGACAGATTTTTACAATTATTCAATATAACAAAGCCATGAAGAACCATATATGCCTCATCAACCTACTGCATCAAAATTCTACTGGCTGTGAAACAACTTACAAAATTTACCATCTTCTTGAAGCACATCAAGGCTTTACCAAACACATGAATGGAAGGAATATGGATCTCTATACCAGCATGGTGCTAAAATGTGGGACAAGTGATTACTACTTTATCAGAGCTGCTATTTCACCAAAACTCAAAGCCTTTCTATTTTTTGAGTCTGAAACATACCATCCTACCCAGATTGCTGAAAACTAAGTATCTTACTGAGGCTAGAATTATCCTACCAAATGTAAACAGCTGAATCCCAAAACATAGCATTTGGGGGAATAACACAACTCATATTTACAAATCACAATTATCCTTTCCCCAGTTTCCTCCTACTCTTAATGACTGCATGAAGGTGCAGGTCTCTGAGTAATCAGTGACACACAGTAATACTTCTATTTTATTCAATCAAATAATTAATATCTGAGACTTTTAAATTTTTATGCTCCTCAAGGAAAAAAGAACTTCCAAAATAAAATCCTAAACATGAACAGTTGTGTGAAATTTTTTTTTAATTAAGTGATAATATACACAGTCAGTATCCTAACAGTCCATGAAAAGAAGCTACAAGATTTGACATCAATCCACAATCTACCTTACTGCACAACAGTTCCATGTAGACCAAGTAATCAAAGTAACCCACTCCAGAAAACAGTGATTTTACGAGTCACCATTTTCAGAATTCAACGAAAATTTCATTTCTCATAAGAAGCCTGCTTTTTCACAAGCCATACAACATTCAAATTATTCTAGTTTCTGTTCCAGGATGGAAGAACATTCATTTGCTTACTAGAGCTGCAGATTCACAGCTGGGTTTCTAATGGAGGAATTCAACAATAAATGTGATCTCCACTTAAAACTATTACATAGCCTTGACACTTTTGGGTACCCTCCAAGAAAGCTGTCTTGCATTTTGTTACCAATAGTGAGTGCTTGGCATAGTCTGACTACATGTATCAAATCAGATCTCTAATGGGATGCGAGAAGCCTCTGCTTTCCTTTTCCTATGCTGTTGACAGCACTGTGCCAGTCAAGTGTTTGTGCTACCACACAATAAAACACAGCAAGGACCTCATCCATCTGAAGCATAACCCAAGGGCAGAGAGAGTTCTTGCTCAGCTTGGCAACACAATCATTGTAAGAGTGCAGCAAAGGAAGGAGTGTCTCAAGCACCACCATGCCGAACACCTAAGCACAGTGGCGAAGCGCAGTTTCACATTACCTCTAACACAGCCCAATGGCAGAGTGTCTCCAACTGCAGAGTGGCTCCTTCCCCTTCCTCTGGACCAGCAAAATACCCTTTCTGCTTCTTGTTCCCAACCCAGTAACTTCTTGTTTACAGCCCCAGTCAGCCAGCAAACTCACCTGAGAGGGAACCGCGCTCTGCCCTAAATTCTCAAAAGCCACAGGGTCAGTTGTATCTGCAATTGCCAGATCCAGATCTCAGAGGGTACAAAAAGATTCCTCTTGGCAGCACCTTGTGCTTAGGCTGGACCAGGTGTGATGTGATGGCCATCAGCCTCACTTGACTTCTAAGCATTCAGAAGGAAAAACGTGGATGGCCACAACAAACAGATTTCAATTGCCTAATTTGTTAGCATCATTGCCATGAAGCTGCATTAAGAGGCATTCAAAATAGCAAGTATCTTCAATGCATGAAAATGCTGAAATACTCTGTACCTATACACACAATCAATGTTTCCAAAACGGGAGACCTAAACCCTCAAACCTCACAGTGGGATCATTTGCCAACTGACCAGCATATGAAAGGAGCTAATAGCAAATACACCTCCCTAAACATAAGCAGAGCAGAAAATCCAAGAACAAAGACTTCCATCTCTAGAACATTACAAAAATGGATACACTGCAATATTTTACTAGAAAGTATAGATTTAATCTGAAAATAACTTTTCCTAACTCTAAGATGTGGTAACACAAGGACATAGAACCCAGCAAAATACTTGGCATGGGACCACCTGCTGATGTTATGCAAACTCACTTTAGCTTCAATTTGTATTTCAAAAAACCCAGACTAAGCCTACGACAGCAAGAGGTAAAATCTTTTCTATGGACCACCACTACCGAGCACAAAATACTTTCATACATAAACTCTTTATTGCCCTCAGCCTTAAAGATCAGGTCTATTCCTGTGTTAAGAACTAACCTCAAATGTTTTTTGTGGTGACTTGAAGAAACTATCCTTGTATTAAAGAGCATCACACCTAAAGTATGCTTCCATGTGCAAGCACAGGTTTTACTCTTTACATCCTAGGCTTCTGTGATGGAGCTACTTTGCTAAACTTTCAAGCTTACATGAATTTTCTTTAATACTAAAGCTCATACCTACTCCGTATTTTCTTTTGCTGTTCATGACCCAGTCAAGTACTGAAACCTCTTCTGGTGAGCAAGCCAATAAATTTCAAACAATCAATTTTTTTTGTTTGTTTGTTTCAAACAGCAAATATTGCTAAAAGAAGTATCAAGCAACAATATTTTTTTTAACTCACTTGATACCATCACAGTCCTGAAAATAGCTCTACTACAAATGCTGCTGTTAATATCTCTCCCAGGCAGCAAAGTACTCTTCCACTACTGCTGCTATAAATTTGTTTGCAGCAGACACTGGTATCAACAACCCTGACTCGACAAGCAAAGCAAATTAGTTCTGATAAAAGATGCCTAATGCAGACTTCAGGATGAGGCAAGAAAACTCCTTATTTGCGACAGAATAGAAAGAAAAACAAACGAGAAACAGAGAACTCGCCTTTTATTCAAGCAAGGGGAAGTCAACAGCAGAGAAAGATACAAGGGCATAGGTCACGTTTAAATGCTTTTTGCAACAGATACGAAGATCCAACATTAAACAATAAGACTGTAAGGACAGCCCTGAAGAAATATTACAGTCTTTAGAGATTCCAGACAAGACTACCATGGAATAAAGCCTGGGCCCCACATAATCAATCTCCAACTAGAAAGACATTCAATACATTCAGAATCTTAAAACACGCTGCATAACCATTCGAAAAAGCAGACCTCGTTTTACAGGTACGAAAAAGAGGAAGAGATTTGGTGACTCAGAGATTTGGTAACTCAAAGCATCACAGGCTTCTCTAAAGCACAAAACCACAGCTGGTCCTGAGCACACGCAGCAGCCGCTCTAACCACACAAAGACAACCTTCCTTGCAGTGTGACTGGCAAGCCGGACAACACACGCTTTTCCTCCACACCTTTACGAGACCCTGCCTTTTGTGTTCTACAGAGCTACAAGCAAACAGAGAGGAAAAAGCGGCAGCGGGACAGGAGCGGCTCACAGGTGACCGACCCGGCAGCGGCACAGCGGCCGCGGAAGCTCACCTTGTATGACATGCTCCGGGGAGATAGTCTTCTTCTCCGATTTGTTGCAGATTTCGTTGGCCTCGGAGGAGATGAGGTGGATGAATTCAGTGCAGCAGTTGACCACCAGCTCCCGGGCGTCGTTCGCCACGCGGACGTTGGGCAGCGTCTCTTTGATCATCTTGTTGATGGCAGCCCTGGGGATGGTGAGGTCGTCGTCGTTGCCGGACGACGAGGCCATCCTGGCTGCGCTCGGCTCACGGGCTGCGCTCAGCGCCCGCGCGGGGCTCCAGGGCGCGGGGACCCGGCGGGGGCGGGCGGGGCCGCGGGGGGCGACGTCGAGATGGGGCGGGGGGCGGCGAGGGCCGGGCCGGGGGTCGCTGCCGGACCGGGGGGTCGCGGGGCCGGGAAGCGCTGCTCGGGCTCAGGGCTCCCTCGGCCGCGGCGCCTGCCACTGCCGCCTCCGCCACATCCTTCGGCCACCGGCGCCGCCGCCTTATGACCAGACTGAGGGGAGGCGAGCGGCGGAACGCCCCGCGCGCGGCGCGGCTCGGCTCGGCTGGCCCCGGCCGTGCGGCGGCCGCGAGGCGGAAACGCTCCGACTCCGGCTCAACCTGCGAGGGACGGCGCTTCCGCCGGAAGCCGGAACAGCTTCCGCCGCCGGGAGCCCCGGAAGGGCCGCGGCGCCACGTGCGGCAGCGCCGGCAGCGGCGGCGAGGGGTCCTCCAGCCGCCCCCCTCTGCCAGGAGCTGTGCTAGGGCCCGGGCCCAGCCCCGCCTGCCCTTCCCCTGGGTTCCCACTGTAGCAGGGCATCTGACAGCCCCGGCAAGCTCGTTCCCAAAGCAGGATGGGCTTGGCGCTTCATCCGCAGTTTATTCACGACTTGCAGCCGTGGCTGGTTTTCCTCGGCATCTATCTCTTACACTGTATTTTCTGGTTTCATTCACTCCGTAACCAGTAGTGTGAGGGTTGTATGAGACAGAATTAGCCCCACAACAATGGTGTTTGTGGAAGGCCCATTAAAACCCACGGTCCTGGTCGTGCCTTGCTGTGTGCTGCAAAGGAAAACTGCCCGGGAATGCAGCCCAGCCCAAGCTGCAAGCCCGAGACAACCGCAGCTGAACGACACTGAGGGGCTTGACAGTCCCAGCCCTTCTGTGGATGTCTCTGTCCAAGCCGTACCCTGTGCTGACCCTCACCAGGTGGCGATGCCATCTCGGGCTGCAGAGGGGCGATTTGCCAGGCTCCCTTCAGCCCCAGCCGCACTCTCCTGTCATTTAATTCCTGCTTTCTCCTAGCTGCTGTTCCCACCTCTGCCCGCCATACGTTGATGCTGGGCTGCGGGCACTCGGTGTTTTGCAGGTCTGCGTTAGGAACATGCTTGGGGTCGCCAGCTGCGCACAGGGGCTGCTGCACATGCTGTTGTCCCCTCAGTCCCCTGCCTGCTGTCCCAGGGAGGCCCCTGCACAACCCCTGCACCTTGGGCCCCACCAAACGGGTCACAAGTGCAGAGCAAGCCCTGCCTTAGCTGCAGTGTTTGATACCCGCGGGATCTTGGAGCTCCTTTAGGGAGAGGCAGGGCAGGGCAGGGCAGGGCAGGGCAGGGCAGGGGCGCTGCAAGTCCCAGCACGGAATTAGATTTTTGGCTTACTGAGACAGTATTGAAGGAGAGAGAAAAACAGTTCCTGCATCCCGAGTGAGCTCCAGCTGGGCTCTGTGGGTGAGACAAGGACAGCTGCTGGAATGTGCTGAGAAACTGCAGCCTGGAGGCCCGAGGGACACTCGGCCTTCGCCTCAGCCCGGGCAGCACCGCGGCGAGGCCGGAGGTCAGGGAACAGGAATGCCAGGCAGGAACAGCACTTCAGCCCAAGCACCCTGCTCGGCCTCAGCTGACTTGTAGGACTGGGCTGAGAAAAAGCAAGGGGAAAGATCTGCTCTACGTGATAGAATTTGACACATGCTTATTAGGATAGCTTGGAACAAGAGGGCTCTGTCAGACACTCTGGGAACTGAAGGCATTTAATGGATTGAAATTACTTATTACTGACAATAGTTTGTTTTCAAAAAGTAGTACCCAGACAGTAAGAAGATATTTTATTTTAAGATGCTTTAAAAAACATTTTATTGTTCCCTATGTGCAATATCCTAGTAACCATTGCATATAAAGGAAGCATTCAGAATATTGTAATAAATATATACGAAAAATAAATATTCTACTTGTTACATTTTAAGATTGATGAGAGTTTCTCTTATGTTGCTGATAAATAGATCAGACTTCTGGAAATCAGAATGCCAGTGTGATTGAGGGATTACTATACTGATTCTATCCTAATAAGTAAAAACATATTTTTACGATACTAAGAATCTAAATAGTTTGCATACTATATATTATATTCTGGTACGTGAAGGGGGTCAGGTTAATACTGAATACACAAATATCAGTCAGTGTTCATGTTCCTAAGAAAACATCTCTGGAAAAAGCAAACACTAAACAGAATAAAACTACAGTTAGAGGATTTTAATTGCAAGGTTCTGCAAACTGTAACATTCAAGAGATACACATTGAAATTAATATCTCAGCTAAGCTCAAACATCTTGCGTGCCTTTTCATACTTACAGAGCAAAGGCATTTGAATAACAACATACTGTGTCATCAGTAGCTATAAGAAGTAATTCCAATTTGCATTATATAACCTCATACTTATTGTGAAGGTTTTCCCAGGTCAAAGCTCTTCCTGCTTCTCCACCGTAGCAATTTGATGAAGTTGAGACTTGCACTGAAGATTTTGTCATGCTGAAAAACCATTTTGTAGAATATGTCAATGGGCAGATCCCCATTTGGATCTGCATACTTCAGAGTTGTCATTGGAGTATACAAGGTGTTGGTCTGATGGCGAAAAGGTGGGTTTTCTGCAAGAATTATCTTTACTGTATGCTGTAGAAAAGGAGAAATAGAATTTTTAAAGAACTTTTACCAAGATAGTAAAGTAAAAACCCAATTTTCAGTTAAAACTGTGGAAAAGTAGAATAAAGTGCTAGAATTACATAAACCCCTGTATACAGTTTTAACAGAACTTCATTAGAAATTCTTCTTAAAATATTTAAAGGCCATAAGAAGTATTTATTATTTATTCTTAGTTCTATTTCTGTTTCTCTATACCATGGTGATAGCATTTGACACCTAAGTATCCTGAGTAGTCTTCCAAATCATTGTGGCTTATATGTCCACAGTAGGTAGATCCTCTCTTCTTCAGTTCACTGGGAAAGGATCAGGACAGTGCATTTTGCAGCAAGATCTGGGACACTTCAGTTGACACTGAAGTTATTCCTTACCAGCAAATGCCTCGTCCCCTCCCACAGCTTGCCTAAACTTCTCTTCCTGCAGGAAGCCCCAAGCACCAGAAACATCCATGTTGCTTTTATTGTGCCTTGGTGGTCTGAAGTGGCTGAGTGAACTTCCCTTAGTGGAGGGATTATGAGTGAGATGGAGAGGACAGAGCTTTTACCAGTGGTGGGAACCCTGTGTGGGTGTATGGTAACAATGCAGAATATTCAGACTACACCAGAGGATGTAAAGGGCATCTAGTATCTCAGTGGTATTTAAATTACAATTTGTAGTTGTATTCAATAGTTCAAAATGAACATTCTTTTAATATTTTATAGGCTTTTGCTTAAAACAAAGATTCTTTTGAATTTTTAAAAACACTTTTAAATTTAATTTGTGTTTAGTACATTTAATTAAATCTAATACTTCTACCAGAAAAACTCACCAACCAACCACTGCATTCATAAATTACAAAGAAAAAAAATTTAAAAAGAAGATGAATTTTTTATGAGTTACCTCTGCAACATCTTCAGCACTTTGTCCCAGGCTCTGGAAAATTTGTTTGTAATTTTTAAGGTAAATATTAGTAAACATCTCAGCTGTTTCTTCATCTGCAGCTGAAAGATCCATTTTCATTCCATCTTCAAACACTTTTCTTTCAAACTCTGTAACCACTGGGCCTGGTTCAATCAAACTTAACCTGTTCAGAAAAAAAGGTCTACTGGTTGTTGACTATCCTCCATGGAAAATACACCTAATCCTTCTCCAAAAGCAATACTGAAGAGTTGCACTAGCAAACAGTATATAACAGTACCTTCTGTAAAGGCAATCCATTGCCTTTATTGCTCTCCTGCTTCTCCTACCCATCCACATATAGTAGTAGAAATTTGCATTGTTTAATTTTCAGAGAAGTGCTGTAACTTAATTCACAACATGAGTGCAGTTGTTACCTGCTGTCTCGTGGCTCTGGAATCTAAGGGTGATTTATTCACAAGAACTTACCAGATACTAAGAAAATTAAGTAATGGATGGTAACAAAATTCATTACTTTCTGGACAAAATCCTGCATAGGTTTCTTTGTTCCTCATGATAATACTAGAAGTAGCTGAAAGAGATGGGGGAACTGCCCAAACATGGATTTTCTTTGTCAAGATGTTAGTGTTACATAATTTAAGATCCCACCACTGTATATTAATAAAATACAATATAGAGACTTTTACTGTGGGTGGACAGATTCTGGCTGCTGCCAAATCTGAAAAAATTTATTTTGTTCAGTAGCATATTATAGCAAATCACTGAAAGACAGTCAGATTTTTCCTGGTTCTTTTCTCAGGCAGTAATAATTCCCAGCCACGGTGTTTATCAAAACACTTTTTGGGACTGGGCCTCTTATTAGACTTGAGTTCTTCAGGAGTGTTCTAAAGGCTCTTCTTTAGAATTAAATCAAGCTATTGATCTTCACAGCAGAATTCCAGTTACTGCTGGAATTAAAGCCTTTTCTCTTGCATCACCCTTCCCATTAGACCTTGAATTTTTCCTATTATGCTTCCTCATTTTAACCTCCTTTTTGCTGTATCTTATACTCTTGAAATCTCATTATGAATTGTGGTATATCCTGTGTATCTTATTTTAAATCCCTCCAAACTTTGCAGAGCAATATGCAGAATCAGTTTTGTCTCTGAAATTCCACAACAGCAGCTGTCCTTTTTTCCACAAGGCCTAAATGCTTAGGCACACAGAGATGCAATGGACATTTACCAGTTGTTGGACTTTGCACAAAGAACAGTAGCAGAATTACATGAGTGTGAATACACATGTGACAAATCAAACCTGAAGTCCCACAGATGATGAACAGGACCAGTCACTTAAGTACTGTCTAAAATGTTAGGAATAGTACACCACACTTCTCACTTTCCTCCCACCTCCCTTCATTCCAGGTATCTCACCTTGTGTAACACTCTGATGGATTTGCACTTGCTCAGTCTCTGTGATGGGCCCTGGAACTTTTTTATCTGTGAATTGCCTAAGAAGACCACTATCCTTTCTAAAGGAAAAGATCACAGGTCAATCTTGTAATTTTATTCCTGTGACATTGTATGTAAGAATCTGTTTTCAGAAGTGTTACATGAACTGTATTTTATCCAAAGCTAAATAGCCTTTAACTGTTCAAGAGAATGTTTATTTTAACATCTAGATCTTTTTATTTGCTCATATAATGTGAAGAGTGTGAGGATTTCTATGCCTTTTGTGATGTACAGTTTTCAAGGGCTTCTCAGTCTGTTTAGCAGCAAGCTTTAAAAATTTTTTCCTGCCTCTGAATATATTTTAAACTATCTAAAGTACAACTGACACCAGTGGATCAATACCATTTGCACTGGTGGATCAATGCCATTTACACCAGTGGATCAATACTTACTGCAGTTTGAACTTGAGTGCTTGTATAGCTAAACTTTCGCAGAATCCTTCCACAGCAAACTTAGATGCAGCATAAACATCATTAAATAAGATGCCTGATGGTACAAATAAAACATCCTGAGAATGTGATTGTATCCAACATATTAATAGTTTAGTTTTTAAAACTCATGTGTTTTCCCAAAATTTCTACAGTCTTGCTGGGTAAACATTAGAAAAATCCTTGTGTACACTGAATCCAAAAACTAATTTTTGCCTATGTTCTCAAAACTGCTTAGTCTATAAAAGATGCTTGACTAATGCTTTTCCTCCCCCTAGCTGATGCTGTGGTCTCCTTGGATGATACTATTTTGTAGTCTAAGATATGAAAGTGTCTGTACATATAATACCATCTGCATTATTTATCAGCAAGACTTTAATTGGGTGTAGATGAACACAAAGGCTGAGTATAATGCAGGAGATACAACTGTGCAAGAGATCCAGCTTGCATCTGAGTGATTTATAAAAAGCACTACATCAATCCATTTAGGTGGAGGCTAAGTGTTGTATTAAAATAGCAATTCTTGGAGATTGATGGAGGACCCTTGCTCACCAGAATAATCCAGGTAAGATCAATGTCACAGCTGTAATAATTGAAAAACAATACAGCTAGACAGGATGGGACATGAGAGTAGGAATATCATTATCTGTCACTAAAATTTGACTCTCGAGTGTTATGAGATAAGAAACTTTACAAAAAGGTGGTACAGTTGTCTGGGATTGGATTTTATTCTATTATTATTGTGCAGAGTGTAGTAAGCATGTTTGTCTGTTCCCATAATTTTTTCCAAGAGGAAAGAGAAGAGTAATGCTAAGCCCTGTTTTCCAGATAATAAAAATACAACAATAAATTTTTTTCAAATTATAGAGTTTAAGTTAAAACTCTAAAAAAATGCAGGTTTTGTTGTTAAAATGCTGTGAGAGTAGCTGTATAGTAACAAACTACCTGAATGCATAAAACCCATCAGGTGCTTTTTATAGTTGGAACTTCACCATTACAAAGCACAAGAGTCAGATATGCCAGCTCCTACTTTCTTTTTTTTTAATTAAAAGAGGAAAGCTTTACATTTTGAATACTGAACTATTAATTCAAGCAAACAGAAAAAACAACTTTACCTTGTATTCCCATAACACTGCTTATTATAACTATATGCCCACTCTTTCTCCTCTTCATGTCAGGCAAAATCTCCTTCAGGAGTCGAACCAGGCCGAAGAAGTTGGTATCCATCACAGTTTTCATTTCCTCTATGGTCTGACATTCAATAGGTCCAATGAGCCCCATTCCAGCATTGCTCACTGCACAAAATGGGAGACAACAACAAGCAAAAACCTACATAAACATAAACTAGTAATCTTTACTGGAAAGCATTTGAAAGTAATGTGAGGACTAAGGGTTAAATGATCCTAAATAATCCTTAAAGAAAGGATTAAAATATGTTAGTCACTAAAGCTTTCCAAATACACTTGACATTTCCATATGTCTTTATTTTAAATTATGCTTTTAATCAAATTATCTAGTATTTTGCATTTTAACTAATTTATTTCTGATTAGACCTTTTTTAAAAAAATATAAAGGGATTACATTAAAATGAGTCAAGAAATACCTGTATTTGTTTATAATTCAGTATTAAGAACTGGAAAATACAGTCAATACCCATAATGAACAGAAATATTCAAAAAGTGATAGAACAAGCCATATTTTGGTCAGGTTTTTGTTTTATTAACATTCATATCTTCAAGAAGAAGTAATCCCCCAACAAAATAAACAAACTAAAACACACACTTCCATTGATTTTTATTTGCCTCCTGGATATTTATAAGTGGGGAATGATGATAGGACTGGCATTCTTCTCTAGAAGTAATATGTCAAACTAGAGTATAATAAATTTTGTAGAAACAGTTGTTAAGCACTGCTTTAATAATTAATCAGAAAAAAGGCAGGTCCATAATTTTCTATTCGGTAAGATTTAATAGCTGATGGTGTAAGCATTTCTATCTTACTAAGATACTAACATTTATTTTTAGCAAATCAGTATGAAAACACTTTTTGCTGAATAATTTGTAAAGTACAATTTCAATTCTCAATACAAAATGGAAATATCCTTATTTTCTTTGCATTTATTCTTTTACTTGCTAATTCCCAAATGCTGTTGCTTTCTTAGTGCAGACGGCTGTTACCTTCATTGTAAAAAGGGCTATGCTCCATCAATAGAAAGTCTTGCTCATGAAGGTGCCAGTTTAGGCAAAAGTTCTCACATTTACTAAATAAATATATCATTTTATCCAAGACACCTACCTGTGATCAAGTTTCTCCTTTGTAAACAGGGAAAACAAGCTTCCCTACTTCATAGAAGCAGGGTGAGATTTAATCCACTCATGTCTGCATGAAGTCTTAAGAACCTTGAACCGAATATACTATGTAATTATTGTTACTTTGATAATTTAAAAAATACACAAATGAAACTTCTCCAGGGTATTTGAGATGTTTTATAGAAATCTGGTATCTGTTCATAGCACACACATCCTGTACTTGCCTAGGACATCAATCCTTCTGTCAGGGATACTATTCACACAAGTTCTAATAGACTGTTCATCACAGACATCCAGTTGTTTAATTTCGAGGGTTTTGCCCAGCCTGTGGCCTGCAGCTTCCTCCAGTGGCTCTTTCTTGGCCAGATTCCGCATTGTGGCGTACACTGCAACACACCAAAAGCAACACTTACCAGAAATAAAATCTTTACTGTGGCAGTCTTACTAAGAAGTATTAAAGAACAATGGTTTCACAACCAGGTCTTAAATATCAGTGATAGACACCAGACAAAAACTGAAAGTTAAAAAATTCTATTTTCAACATATATTGTCACTAATTTCCCAGTCTAGTTCTGAAAACTTCAAGAAATTCAAAAGAAGAATTAAACAGCCATGCATAATGAAGAACATGCAGTGTAAAAAGAATACTATCACCAATATATTTTAAAACAGATATCAAATTATGCCAGTAAATTGTTTTTAAGTACCCAAAACCTAATTTTGGATTCCAGATATCCCTTTTTTTTTTTTTTAAATCACCATCAACAAATTTAGCAGAACAACCATAATTTTATTTAAAAATGGAAGACATACTTCCTGAGGTTGAAAGACTGTCTATTTTTGTAAGCTACTTCTCAAAACAGAAATTAGTTTTCTTAGTTATTATTGTAGCCTAATTACTCACAAAGCTCTAGATCTGCATCCAGTCAGTTAGCAGTAAAATACTTTAAGTATGAGAGACTGAATTGCCACAGATTGCTGCCTTCACCTTGCATTCTCAATCACAGCAAATATCATGCTTTGCAGCAATAAGATAAATCCCAGCCCCTTCATTCACCCTCTTATGCCTACACAGGCTTGCAATAATGAAGTGTGCTTTAAGGGAAAAAATTGCAAATTTAGAAACTGTTTACTTAAACTCATTGTTTTGGTCATCAAATGGGCATGGGCGTGTATATGTGCAGATTTTAGCAGCCAGAAACAAAGCTAACCACAGCTGTGAATGCATACCCAAAGCAGCATAATCCTGCAGATATTTTCAGCTATTCATTTTATACTACTGTCTTTTTTCGTTGTGTCTGTGTGTAAACTATTCAGTTCCAGTAGTTGTTCCATTTCAATACAGGTAGAGAAATATCAACTGCTTACAGAAAACAGTATATTTTCACTGTATTCTCTTGACAGTCAAAGAGGAAAATGAACCAGAAACAAGTCACCAAACTGAATACAACCATCTATTAAATCACAGAGAAAACACCAGCACCATCTTGAATAGTACGTTTTGATAAAGATAAATAACAGATAGATTGTTACCTTTAAATCTTTTCTGTTCATCTTTTGCCATTTTTACTGCTAATGCCAGTCCAATTCCTGAGGAGCAACCTGTAATGAGGACATTTCTTCTTGCCATTCTTTTCACTGAGGGGTTCAATTCTTCAGAGGAGCAACAACGTAAATGTAACTACAGCATAACGTGACTGGCCTTTAATGCTATCTCCAGCTTCCCTGAGTCAACAAATCTGAAAATGCACACCTGGACCTTACATGATTAAGGGATAATCTCCAACAAAACAAAATCGAAGCAGATGCTCCTACATGTGCTTATAATCTGCATTATCAAAACTGACTATATTTAATACAAAATCTGATTAAACTATAAATTGAGGCATTTGTAAACTACATGGATTTTTTTAATAGAATAACCAGCTTGCACAGTACTGGCAGGAAAAGCCTTGCCACAATTACAATTTGTCTGTAGTGCTAAGCCTTCCACTCACATCTGTGGAAAGTAACCTGCACCCAGAGTGGGATCCCTCTGCTAAAGCTGTTCAGAATTCCTACACCTACAGCACCCTCCTGGTTCTTTTGCAACAGACTGAGGAATGGATTTCTTCCCTGATGCGTTACTATTGTAAGAGTCCTAACAGGCATTACAGAAAAAAAAACCCAAACTGAAAAATGAGATGTGGATTCTGAAAGAGACAAGTTGTTGGACAGATTCCTCACATTTCCTTTTGGCAGTGTTCCCAACCAAGAACAGAGAAAGTGAGCAAGCATGCTGCACCAAAGAACTGACAGGAAATGTTGAACAGATCAGCTTCACTACATTCTTGCTAAGACTGAAATATCTTTCAACACTTTGGTTCTGCAATTGACAAGTCAGAAATTTAAAAAAATAAGAACTAGTCTGATGTCTAAGTTTTGGAAAAAATATTTTGCATATAAACTGTGGATTAAACAGAGGGGCATTTGGGCTGGCACTTAAGTGCAATTCGTGTTTAACATACAGTAACTAGGTAAGCATATGACATTCAGGAAGAAAATCAGTCCTTTGTTTCTGTCCTGAGTGACAGGAAAAAAAAAGACCTTAATAAGCAATTAGCCTTATGAATGGCATTCAGCTAACTGCAATGCCATTATACACAGTAGAATGTTTTCCAAGACTCAACAACCCCATGTTAATGCAACGCACTTCAAAAGAATGAACATAGTGTTCCAGGATTTGCATACATGTAAATTGGTTAGTAACTCAAGAAAAGTAGGACAATACAGAAATATTTAACTGAAATTACGTTCTAAAAAAAGTCCATCCTTTCCAAAAGAAATAAATTGGCTTCAACAGTATAAGTGGAATCATTAACTTCTCAGGCAAGCAACAAAACAGCAAAACATCTAAAGATTATATATAATTATGATTCTACTTATATATCAGGTTTGACCCACAGTTTAACCACATAAGTTAGTATACAGACAAAATTTTAGTGCAAATGCTATTTAGCTGATTCAGAGATTAGGCAAATTGCTTTTGCTGCTCATGCACATTTATATTTAGTGCATGTAGGAGGAGCAAATGAGGATTTATACAGTGCTAGTTAGTGGAATTCCACTAGTGTTGTGATGCAGCTGTAATTACAGATCAGTTATATTTTCCACTTGAAATCCTGGTTTGAAGGGCTTATATATTCCACTGCTTAAAAAAAATCTGTCTGAAATTTGATGCATACACTTCTAGGCTGAAGGCAAAGTGATGTGCATAAAGAGAGGTAAAAAATAAAAGCAGTTTAATTTGCAATTATTGCACCGGCCAACCTAATTCTGAGGTTTTTCCTTTACAGTTATGTACAGAAAGAAATAGCTTGATTTAAAACACACAATATATTGATTTCTGTAAGTAAGAGTGGTTTTTGTCACATTATAATTTTCATAATAGCAGAATAAATAATCTGAAACTGCAGAAATATTTTAGATGAGTGTATCCTTGTCAAGTGCTACCTTGTCAATGGTAGCAGAATGTGTGGCTGGTTTTGTAGAACCACTTAATGTAGAACATGTGGCATTTGTGGAATGTGTTTACATAAAGTGAAAGAGCCAGTACTGCCCAAGGAGTTTAGCACACTGCCACTTGCAGAGTTTCTGAAATAGCTCAGATAGGTTTGTTGGCTAAGGTACACTTTTAATATGCAAAACACTGAACTGAGGCCTGGTATTTAAACTGAAATACATTCAATTCTGTTCTTCTTCTTTACATCAAATAGCTTTGGTAACTTGATTTTCTGAAGTATGAATCACATGTCTTAATGCACATAAATCATGTGTGCATTAATCAGACAGACTGAGGTCTCAAAATCATATTTGCAGTTTCTGATGCTTATGTAAATATAAAAGTGGGGCCACTAGCCACTCATACCAGCTAAATTGTGTAGTACTTTTGGAAACCTGGAAATAAATATGTTTTAGAACGTATAGTTATGATGAGAATTTAATCAATGGGAACTTTTGTATGGATTTTCGTTTGATTAAAAATAATGAAAGAAACAGGCTCAAGCTTTATGGCCCTGTCCCAGAACCCTTTGCATCTTAAAGATACTGCTTGGAGTAAAGCAAGAAGGTTTTGCCAGCATCTACGATCAAATAAGTGTCCCAGAACATCTTACAAACAGGTCAATTTTAATAAGATGTGTCTGCAACACTGCCTGTGCACAAAAAAAGACAAAATATTCCCAAACATAAAATTGCTAATAAGGTAGTACCATTGTGCTTTTAATTAGAAGTGAGATATTAAACGAGTACATCATTTGAAAACCTTGGAAAAAGATGACAGGTGAAATTAATCCCTACAATTTAAATAAATTTTATTCTTAAGTATAAAAAATATGTTATTATATGACAGCAAAAATCTCATTAACAGTTGGTAAAATAAAAAGGTTTCATCTGCTTCAGTACAAGTAACTACATTCCTTACTTAGAAATACAACGTTAAAATTTCCTCTTTGAAGTCACAATTACGATGCAGCAACAGCATTCTTGGGTTGCTGCTTGTCTGATGGGCAGCAGCAGTCATTTCTTCACAGTTCTTGCCTCTGAAACAAAGTATCTGTTATGTAATTACCATCTCCAAATCAATTTGTACCAAGATGTTACTTTTCAGTATTAAATTATCTTACAAATCCAAGAAAACTAACAGCATGTCTCAAGTCCATGGCTGCCTCCTCAAATTCTGACCCCCAGATTTATGTTACTAATGCATTTTTGTTCACTGTTCTTGTAACTGAAGTGCATTTGCTTTCTCAAAGATCACAACTTACAAGTTTTCCAACACATATTAAGTTCCAGCAGAGAAATAGGAAAATGTTATGTGGAATCTTTTTGAGATGGAATCTTCATATGCAAATCCCTGTAAAATTTTTGTACAGTTTAAATGAGCACTGTCTTTTGAAATAACTCCTCTGTGTAAGGCTTAAGGTTTCATGTTGGATTGCATTGTTGTTAAGTTGCTAACAACTTAAGTTTCTATCAGTTCAGGAAGTGTCTGTAAAAACCCCATCAACAGTATCAAGGTATCAAGTATCAAGAGGAAAAAAGCCTATGATGTCCACCAACACAGAGCAAGAAAAATAGCAACATGGATGTAAGCTGTATATAGAAATAAATGCAGCCAAACACAGCGTGTTTGAGGTTGGGGGTTTTTTGTTAGAGCTTTAGCTTCTCCCTACCCCTCCTTTTACAAACAAGTGTATATGCTGAATCTAATTATTCAACAGTTCATTTACAGAAAAAAACAGGGGGTTTAGGTCCCTTTAGTATATGATACACATCAGCTATGCTTACATTAGCTGGTGCTGTAGCACAACCAGAGACTGTATCAGCCACTACTATTCACATCATATTATACTATGGTTTGTGTTAATTACAAATTAAAAAAGAGATTATGTTGGTTCTCTGTTTATCTATGCATGTTTAGGTAGGTGCTTATTCTTTATGAGGAATGCTATACATACTGTACAGAGACACTTGTAAGTAGCATATAAGCAGCTTACACCTAATGAACGAAAGATTATTGCAATCATCCCTAGTTTTTTTAATGCTATGCACAATTTTTCAAAAACATTGTAAAAAGCACTCTTTTAGAAAGTCAATCATTGTAAGCACTAATTTTTTCTTACTTCACTTACCATTTAAATACAATTTTACTTCTCATTTCAGAAGGAACTATGGTCACAAAAAATTAGTTTGCTATCAGTCCATTCTGCCCTTTTTTTTTTTAATAAAGAAAATTACTTCCATTTCCCAGAAAAATGAAAAAGCAATTCTTAATGTTCAGCAAGATATTTTCGGTTCCTTTATTTGGAATATTTACAACTTCTAAGGGTAGCAGAGTGCTGTATTGTTACAAAATCTTCACTGCAGATTGAAGCAGAGTAAGAACAAAGAATGATTCAAGTGAAAACTCTGTGACCTGGTTATTTTACGAGTCCCAAAGGGACAGAGGGGACCAGAACACAAATCAACCCTCCCAGCAGTTCCTTCCCTGAACTAATATATTTTCTGTAATAAGCAAGGAAGGTGGTGTATTAAGAAGAAAGAGAATGAGACACACTGTACCCCTCGGCAAGGCATACACACTGCCTCTCCACCCCTTTTCCCTAGACAGATAAGGCAATTTAGTTTTTAGAACTAGGACAGAAAATTTCTGTGGAAGACTGGTCAATCAGTCTGCAATATGTTACTAATGGAGGAAGTGTTTCCTTACACGGTGTTAATATACTCAGTTTTTAAACAAAGAAGGAACCACATCATATTCTAAGTGGAGCCAGAAACCCTCTGCAATACATTTCATATTTTATACAGAATGCTTCCAAAATCCAGGGGTTTTTTATCTACTTCACTACAATGAAAAAAAAAATTCATTTCCTTATCCCAGGTCTCTGAAGGAACATGGCTGGAGCAGGTCCATTTTCAAAGCCTTTCTTATATCATTCTTAGGCCCCTCCCTACCTGGTATTCCTTAGCCAAAACAAGACAATTTGTCTGGAAAGAAAGGGTCTAGTCAGCAATTGTACAAGGGCTAGCTAGGAAATTCTTTCCTTCAGAATCAACCCTTATGAAAAGTCAGGAATTGTTAATGATACGTGTGAAAGGTAGCAGCAGTCACTGTCCTGTTCTTGAGCATCATCAATAACCTAACAGAATTCAAGATGGAAGAGCTGACATTGCTTAAATTTGCAGTGAAAAAACCTTCATATTCAGCTGTGACAGAGCCAAGCCCTCATGATCTAGAACACAGATCAAACACCTTCGGTGTTCACACAGAAATAAGGCTTCTCTGATATCTCACCCTAGGGAAAAGAAACATATAAAATGCAGCATAACCAAAGTGGCAGAGGCGACAGGTGTTCAGCTTGGAATCATACTTAGCTGAACTTATTTCTGCAGAAAGCCTGTTCATCTCAGATCACATTTGTACTTGTAGTGACTGATTTGTGCACCAAACCAAAGATTTGTATAATTCATGAAGTTAGCTGTCTTCTCGAGTCTCTCCACACTCTCCCATTCACTATGCCAAAAAATTATCACTTCTCGTTCCTACAAGCTTGCTAGATCTCAGTGCTCTTCTGATGCAGTAATTTTCACAAGACAGGTATCTAAGTCATAAGAAGCTCTCATCATACAGCGTACTTCTTTGTTTCATTTCAAGGAAGACCATGTCGTCCATAGCCAGAAAATTAGGTCCCTAAAGATAATTAGTAATCAAATTTTTCCACAGAAAGCAGAAAATTAAGAGTGTAACATTAAATCTGTAATTTTAAAATAATAAAACTAGTTTAACTTTAGGAGATTAAGATTCAGGAAACATCAGGATATAAAATACAATGATTCTGGGAGAAGTAATGATGCTTATGCTAAAGAGACACCGTATCATTTCTTCTAGGCAGTACAGCAATGGCATTAAAAATTGATAATTTATTGTGTATCCAAGGTATGTTTTACCTTTCCAAGAGCTTCTAGGCTGCATTGTTTTCTTTAATTATTTTTTTCTTCAGCTGATTTATTTCCTGATCTCTCTGGAGCAATTCAAACTCTTTTTTACGAAGTTCATCTTTAGAACGCTGAAGTTTCTTCTCTAAGCTCTCAATCTGAACAGAAAATGCAATTAAATCAGAACCAATATTTTACCAAAGTCAGAGCAATTTTATAAAAAACTCAAATGTGCAAAACAAAGAAAACTCACTAATATTGTCAGTAGTGATATTGACTTTTGATTCCTCTGGAGTTTTTTATTTTGTCTACATTTTCCTTTACTAAAAGAGAAGTTTGGGAGCTGTATCATAACAAGTGAAAAAATAGGTTTTCATTTCTGCACTGTTATAGCCTTGCAAAATTTATAGTTTTAATTGACAAAGTATTTTTACTGGTACATCATTTAGGTACTTCCTTCCCTCTCCCTACAATAAAAAAGACTTTTCATCTTCTAGATTAAATCTGGCCAGCTATTATGTCCCAGGACCAGACTTTCTCATAGAATTACCTGCCCTTTTTTAGTGAAACTGTATTTTTAATTAAGCAAGAATTACCTGTTTATTGCATTCCTTAATTTCCAACTCTGACTTCTCTAAATTGCACTGTAATTGAATTATTTGTTGCTCCATTTCTCCCTTATGTTCATGAACTGTCATATCCAATTGTGTAATCTAGAGGTAAAAAAGGAAGAAAAGGAAATACTTTATTTTGAACTAATATGCAGATTTTAAGAAGCAATATTACAAACTATGAGAACAAAGTGAATGAAATCAATCCTTTGTAGCCTCAAGACTATTCTCTCAGCAGTCAATACAATGCTACATCCTAGGTATTTCATTTAAATAGTGGCCAAACATAAAAAGAAAAGGGGAAAATTGGGAAAAAGTCCATAGCTGAGTATGTTAGGTCCTCATATACACAGAATGCAAGCCTAGTCCTCCTTTTCAAAGAAATATGATTAGTTTATTATACTAATCCACCCTGTTAGGAAGTGCCAAATTTTGCAAAAAAAAAAAATCAATTCATCAAATGCTTTAATGAATTCCTGGGGCACGTCACAGGGTACTGTGGCAAAAATGTATTTCAAGATTTGGCCTCCTTACAGTGCCAGTTCCTTAAACAGATTTATTCAAATTCCCACTCCTCCTTCTCTCTGAACCTCAAATATTCGTGAATATAAAGGCTGGTAATTCCTTCAGTAAGAGGCTTATAATAAGTGACAGAAGCAGAATTTTCCCATGATGGGCATCAAGTCCTGAAGCCAGACCAAAAGACTGAAAATATTTCAAATGAGCTACAGAAATTCATTCACAACAAAAATACCGTTTCATATTTAGAGGCTGCTTTAATGTGAATCAAATATGCTCCAGTGCAAACAAGGAAAGGGATCTACCATCTCCAAGCACCCTTCAGCACAGATCTTCCTTCCTCTTAGCAAACATCAAGATGAGAACAGTTGTCCCATAACTTTATCACTAATGAAGAATCTTGGGACAGGTTATAACATCAGGCTTCTGATTTTCCTGGTACATAAGGCTTCAGCAACATACAACTGGTTTGAGGTTGACACTGTGGCTGTAGTAACCAGTACAGTTTGAGACAATACATCAAAGCAACCAAACCTAGCAGGCTTTTTATAAGTTATCTACTATGTAACAAGAATAATTGTCAGTATCATGTTTAAAAATTATCTGACCTGAGCTACTCTTTGTTTCAGCTCCCAATTCCTTTCTTTCAGGGCTTGGTCCATGTCAAGGAGTTCTTGCTTTTTGTCTTCAATTTCACCCTTGCAATACCTGAAATTCTCATGTGTTTAGTTGCTTAATGCACATTCAGTTGCTTAGCTTCAAGTATCCAGCTTGAAAATCATGAGATCTATTACTTACTTAAAGCATATTACCTTAAATGTGAATTGATTGCAAGGAAACAAACCCAAGTAGAATAATTCTGTTAACTATAGTCCTGGTGGGGATTTCCTATTACTTTCATTATTCAAGTTATTTAATTGGCTATATCAGGATTCTTTAACAAAAAAAAGTATAATTAATTTGTGGTGAGAAAGGAAACTGGACAATTTGACTGTTCTTATGATTACTTAACAGCTTTAGGATTCAGAAAACAACTTCGGCAGATTTTAAAACAGAATTCCCCCAAAAGAATTCAGCACCACTTTTAGAAGTTAAAAATGAGCTGGGGATCTCAAGTATCAAGTTATCTTATAGCCACAAACCACCTAAAAACTATAGAGAGCTGCTAAGAACATTAAAAAACCCCATCCAAACTACTTGCTAGTCTCAAGGAATAGCTAACACAACTAAGTTTTCATGATGGCAGATACCAGCTTACTTGAGCTCAGTTATTAGATCCATGATAGCAATGTTCTTCTCCTCCAGAGAGGACTGTGCATTCTGAAATGCATCTTGCAATTCCTGAAGCTGTGTTAAAGTGATCTTTAATTCTCCACAGGTATTCTGTAATGCAGATTCCAGTTCTGACATTTTCTGTAAAGCTTCCCTGCGGCAAGTCTCAGTTTGAAGCAGCTTATCTTCTAAATCAATCACTATTTTACACACACACCACAAAAGAGAATGTTTAATCATCAGTACATCCAGGTCTTTATAAAACAGCACTACCTAGTAGCACTTGTGGTTGTAATAAATTTTCAGTATCACTATTTTTTAGGACAATCTAGAAAAACAGTGACTACAAAAAAATTTTTATGGTACCTAAGTATTTGCTAGTTTTATTCAGTTCATAATCAACAATTGACTTGAAACATAAGGATATATCTAAAAACATCTGGCCAAGGAGACAGTACAGAGACAATATAGTAAGTGAATATGTAGTGCTAAGAAAAGTGCAAGCAGAATTGCCTGTATTTCTCTGGCTTAAAACAAGGGCACAATTAAACTAAATGGAAGAAGTTGGATTGGAAAGTTTGTTATTTCCACAGACTTGTGGGGTTTTCTGTTTGTTTCAAAGAGCTGCATTTTTGTGAATAGCATACGCTTTTATAAAATCTAAGTGTCTCATTTGACTATCACATTAAGAATCTGCATTACCAGTTTACAAGGAAACTACTTATACATTTCACCTGGGGTAAAGATATATACCACAAAAGTGAGAATTTGCAAAAGTATGTTAAAAAATGTTTGTGATTTTTTTGGGTTGTGTGAATGTTGCTCATTTGGGTTTGGTTTTGTTTGGGCTTAAAAAGATTATCATTTTTTGACTCATGTACTTGATTATGAAACGGGGGGAAGGAAAAATGTCTAACACATACAGAATAATTTAATGAAAGGAAGTCTGAGAAACAAAATAGCCAAATTACCCTCATTTGCCTTTTTACTGAGCTCTGATCTTGCTTCTTCCAAAGTGATATCCAACTGATTTATCTGCAGTGCCTTGTTTTCACCATCTCGTTTTAATTGCACTACTTCTTTTTCCAAGCCAGTAAGTTCATTCTTGCACTGATCCATCTCCAATTTAATCTGTCTAATAGAAGCAACCAGAACAAAATGAACCATGGAATAACAAGAGCAACACGCTCTAAGAGAAGTGTTTGCGAATAAAATAGAAATAAAAGTCATGTTAAGTAGGCTTTTCTTGTTATCAAAACTATACTCTAAGACTAGCAAGCTCCTGGAGAATGTACTGTCTACAATTACAAGCAAGTTGACATGCTTATGAATTGAACTGCTTTATGAAGTGCTATCTTAAGGCTAAATAGGTTGCCACAACATGCATTAATTCCATTGGAAAACTGTTCCAGAAACTCATGCCTCTGCTAGTCAGAAGTTTCCCTTCTGATTTGCAGTCAGTGCTCACAGAGAGACTGAAGTGTGCAAGCCCCCAGCTGAACACCATTTCAGACAGCAGTCTTTCTGATCCATATGTCGTGTGCAGAATACACCTCTCACTTACACTAAACCTACCTGATTGTACAATTAAGTTCATCCACCTTCTGTCTGTTTAAATCTGCTTCTTGAGCAGCTAGGCGAAGTTTCTCCTCCACCTTTCTCAACTCATTTTCTGCACATGCTTTCTGCTTCTGAAGCTCTTTTTCCAAATTGAATACCTATTTGAAATGGCATTTAAAGAGTACTTTAAAATTATATACCAAATAAATACACATCCTCGCCTTGCAACTCACATAGGGAGAGTTTTTACACAACAGTCTTCTTTATAGTCTGTATGTAATTTAAGACTAAAACTCTGCACATTTGAAAGACTAATAGTTTCTAGTAAATATAACAAGATGCAACTTTCTGAATTTAAATGCACCTCTCCTTAACTGCAGCCTAGGGTTTGATTTTCCAAGTACCTAGCCACTCTAATGCTAGCTAGAATTTTTGATGGCTCAGAACCTGGCTTAAGATAAAACAAGCCTCTAAACTCTTTATTTTAGATACATCTAAAATAATAATTATCAACTAGTTAATATAGAATTATCAAAGTTAGTTAATAATAACTAGTTAGTTAATAATTATCAAATAGTTATCAAAGAAATATTCAGATTTTATAGGTATTATGAAAACATATATAAGGCATTTAATTTTCTCTCTATATGTAGACACTTCTCACCATACTGTACCTGTTTTTCAAGTTTAATTTGATTATCTTCCAAGTCCCCATTTCTAATAGTTTCTTCCTGTAACATTTGCTGATAATGATGCAAAGTTTGTTGGAGGAGAATATTTTGTTCATTCATGTCCTGAATATTCTGACCTTTTATTTTTATTTCTTTCTGTAAATAATGAAGCTGAAAAGACATTTATTTTCCATTACAATAAAACATTTTCATTTGTACTTGCATCAGCTATTCTCTCTTAATGAGCACAGAATCACACTTGTGACTCAATGAAACTTTTGAGTCTGAATTCAGTTGCGTTACAGTTTCAAAAGTACATAACAGACCTCTCATAATTCATCACTGAGTTGGGCTCAATAAAACAAGGAAAGTACTAACTTCTCAGCCCCAGGTTTTGATTCTTGCTTTCTAACTATAACTTGTCAGTATTTTAAAAACATACATAACAGATTTTTAGTTTCTAAATTACTGAACTACTTTTCTTTCTGCCAGTCTTCTTTATTTCTCAGAAAGTCCTTGTTTTCCCCTTGAGATTTTGTTCCCAGTCCTCCTCTTTGTTTCTTCCTGCCTATATGGCAATAGTCATTCCAATAAAAAAGGGAATTTTGAGTGCCTAATTTGTTTTATGTTGAATAGTCTGTTTTCTCAGTGGTGAATGCCAGGAGTAACTGTTCCACGGAACAAAAAAAAAAAAAAAGAAAGAAAAAAAAAAGGGAAGTGTTCTTTAAAAAAAAAAAATCAAAAATAAATCACTAACTGTTCACTCTGAAGAGAAGTAGTGACTGGAACTTATTTAGAAAAACATAAATAGTGGTCATAATTACAAAGCCTCGCTTGCTACACTTGATGTTTCACACAGCATCCAGTCCCTTCATATGCAGTATAAGAACAATAGAATTTAGGGCTTAGGAAGCAGCAGTAAATATCACAGGCTTATGTGTGACACAGACCACAAATTTCCATCAAGTTAAGCCTGTACAGGGTCTAGCAATCTCCACTTGACTAAAGCCTCTCTCAGCAGGTAGGCCAGCACTGACGTGATTAGCCTACTATATAATTAGTTCACCCACAAATAAAAATTCATTCTAATATTTAAAGTTGACTCTTTCTTGCTTTCACATAGTAGTGGAAAGTATGATAAAACTCAGGTTCTTGAAGTAAACATTTTCTTATCCTCAGGACTTCTTTCTCATTAAGACCGTTGTAAAACAAATCAATTATGTGCATTTAAACTTAAATTGCAATAGTGCTCTCTCCATTTTTTCCAAGATAATGCTTTGTTCACATAATTCTGATTTTGCTAGTTCTTTCAACAATTCATTTATCTTAGTGCTTCTTTTCTCTTAACTTATCCAGTGTTTCCTAGTTATGATTTCTCCCTTTACTCTCACAAAATGTATAATCTTTTCCCAGCTTGCTTCCTATTCACAGTTCCTGTTGCAAATTTTGGCTGTTATTTCACAAACTTTTAGATTAAATCAATCATAACAAGTGTTCTCTGGAGTACAGAAGAGTTGTAAAACAACCTGTTACCTCTTCAGACCTTTCTTTCAGCTGCTTTTCAAACATCTCCTTATTTTCTTGTGACTGACTCAAATACACTGCAATTTCTTCCTTACATACATTTAGTGCTGACTCAAGTCGTTGTACCTAGGTGAATGCAATAGATTATTTAAAATTGCATGGCATGGTTTGTACTAACTAGTCTAAAAATTGTACTAAAAGGCATCTTTGTGTAAAACATCAGAAAAGCTACATTTTTATCGTAGGAGTATAAAACAGTCATGGAAGATTATAGTAAACTTTAAAACTGAAATAGTCTTCAAAAATTAAAAGTAGTTGTGAAATTCAAAATTACAATACTTCAGATTGTGTTTAGATCAGGTGAGACAATCAGTTATGAGAAGATATGCCAGCGTTTGTCAGTAGCTAGATTTTAAAAGCAAACAGATGGTCAATACCAAAAATGAATCCGTCATGTTTTATTACATATAGAACTGCATAAATAAATTTGGAATTATCATCATAGGTGAGTTGACACACGTTTTTGAAAAAAAACCACTCAGATCGTAATAGAATCCTTCTCAAAAAGTTACCAAGCAGCATGATTTCCCTTTCTGCACTGGGAGACAGTGCCTGAGTTTCTGCAAATGGGAAAGGAAGACCTTTGAGCAGTTTCACCACTGTTAATCTATTTTACATTTTTAATGTTCATTCGAGTTTGAGTAATCTCTAAAAAATACCTTATAACCTTGAACTGATAAAAATTATAACAAACAAACCCCCAGAGATCTTAAGGCACAGTAATTAAGCTTTCTTAACTGTTTAGTTTCAGTGCTAGGATTTCTCATCAATGAGAATTGTGCTGAATTTAGCTGCAGAATGACTAATGCTTTCAATTTTGCAATCAGACTGCCAGTTTTCTAAACCATACTGGACTGTATATCTCTGTCCCCAGCTGATCCAACAGCTTTTTGAAGAGAAATTACAATGTGTCCTAATTTTAAATCTCTGGAAAACATCCCAAATACTATAAAGCCACTTGGATAGAAAATTGGTCCAACATAAGCTCAGAAAGTGCATGAAAACAGCAAAGTCCCCAGTATCTTCTACTGATATCCTGAAGATTTAATACTTTGAAACCTGACTGGGGTAAATCCCCACACAGCACTGGTTAATTAAAATCCCGTTGCAAGTGCTGCACGGAAAATATTTATCAGGCAAACACTAGGAAGAGGTATAGATGGCTAAAAACATGACCAATATTATAGTATCATATATATCTAAAATATATGCCATATATAGACCAAAAGCATATATAACATTAGCTCTGTGAGACAGTGTTGGACTTTAGGAGTACAATAAGCACAACTTTGCCCTATTTGTAACTATAATAATTGCATAAAGCAATTATCCATTGCATAAGCTCTTACTGTAGGTTTCATCATGCTTCTTTTAATTAAAAAAAAGAAAACAAATCAAAATGAAACAACAGATAAAAAAGAAATACTTCAGATAAATGACTTCTGGAATATTTACTGAGACAGTTTTTCTATAGAAGATAGAAGGAAATACACCACTACTGCAAACCTTGAAACTACTACTTGAAAATTACAAAGAGCTTACTAACTTTGATTTTTTCTTCTGTTAACTGACTTTCCAGCATCTTCAAGCCTTGATCTTTCTTGACATTTTGATTTTCCATTTCCTGTTTTTACAGATATTTTTATTCAAGAGAACAAAATATATTACATTAATATAATAACAGTAATTTAATAAAAACTTATATTCAGAATCAGGAAAAAACTGCAGATCAGTGTATTTAAAATACATGTTCTTGTATAATGTATTTGTGTACATGATACTCTGAAGTGAATTTGGTTGCTGATAGATGTCTCTTCATATTCTTCAGCAGCAGGCATTGTTAAAAGGAATAAAACATTATCGTACTAGAACATTCTTGGTTTTTCACCTAGTGCAGGATTGATGCAATCATTCTTTATCCAGATCTCTTTCCTTTCATTAGAGAGAAAAGCCCAAGGGGCAATCCAGAAGCATAAAGACAGAAAATACTGAAAGGTCATTAAAATTTGTACAATATATAGCAGTAGTAGCAGTAACTGGTGACTACACTAGATTCAGTCAATTACTCAAACAAGAATTAAGAAGCTAAAACATAAACATCTTTCATTTCCCCCAATTTTCCCATGTATTTAAGGATATGCTTTTCATTACTTTTAGTCACTTGATTTTCATTTAAAGAAAGTCAAGAGCCAACCTTACCTCTCTGCTTCCTATTAACAGCCCATCCAATGACTCAATGTGATGCTGTTTATGTATAACCTCTTGTTGTAAAACAGATATTATTTTCTTTTGTTCAATGAATTCTTGATGTTTCTTCCCCAGCTGTGTCCGAAGCTGTCCGTAAGTAAATCATAATTTATCGTTTTAATAAGAATTTGTGCATCTAAATATGTCATTCAGTTCTATTCACCCATCATCTTTATAATGAAAATTAAATACATTCCTGCCATTGGCAGTATTGCACAGTCTTAAAACTATCAGGAAATCCCAAGCACTTAATATTTCAAATGAAGGAGAATGAAGGCAGACAGAGTATAATTGTCTGTCACCAGCCAAGACAATAAGACATGCATACATTCCTTAGTAAAAGATGAGAAGTTTCTTGAACAGCTAGAAATAATCACAGTTATATTTCTAATCACATGGAGAAACAGACTTCTTCTCTAGAGACTGAAAAACCTACCAACAGTTCTCCCTGAATGCAGATGCTCATATGACTCAGACTGGCCAAGGTTCAGCCAACAAGAGAACATTTTTGGAAGCTGTCATGCTTTAAACCCATTCACTAGGCACTAAAGCTATACTTTTGTGTGGTTTTTTGGTTTTTTTTGTTTGGTTTGGTTTTTTTTTTGGGTGTTTGGAGCAAAGAACAACAGTACTTTTCCTAACTCCTTATTTCTCTTCAGCTGAGCAGGATATGAATATTTCAGAGGGAAAGTTGTATAGCTAGTTAGATGGAAAATGTACTAAAATCAGGGAATGTAGGGAGAAGAAGCAGCTTTTTAACATAACTTTTTAAATGGATGTGCCTCGAAATTACAAGACAAATAAACACAGGAAAAAGTTACCAAGTATAACACTCATACATAGTACCACACCATAAAGGTCTTACTAGGTCAATCTGTTTCTCCAATTCTTTGTGCTGCTCAAAGTGAACCAACTTTTCATTTTCAAAAGCAGAAGTTATTTTTTCATGTTCTTCACTGATAGTGGTTTCCAGCTCATGAATGCGTCTGTTTTTACCCTGGGAAGCAGCAACAATAAAAGGACTTAATAAAAACATTTAGCTGTGATATTAAGCAGTGTTTTATTTGATCATCTAGTTTCTAGATTTCATAAAGGAACAACAAAGAAAATACTAAAGTTACACAGAGCAGGTGTCATCTCAGAGGATGTCACAGCTGTAATAGAAGTATAGAATGTCAGTAAATCCGGCCTCTACAGAGACAAGGTGTCTGTCAAGATGGACTATGGCACAGATAACAACTTCTGACAAAAAGAAATTCAGTGTTCATATGAATAGATAGAATCTTTAAAACACCATTTGGAAGACTTTTTTATTTACAAATCTACATGTATTTCGCTGAAACCAAAGGCAATTCTACAGGGCCAGATCTTCATTGCACGTGTGACCACAAGGAAAAGGCAGCATGTTCATTAATAACTTAACCACATTCAAAGGCAGGGAATAAAAGATGTTTTATTTCAAACAAGATTCAGTTTTTAAAACCTGTGTTCCCTAAAATCTGCATTGATTATTTAGCAGATCTGAAAGTCTACACATTTTGAATACAGGGAATACTACTGTTAAGTTAAACTTTTATGTCTTGTTACAGAAATGTAGTTTCTCACTGAGAACATTTTACCGTGAGTTCCTGTTCCAACTCAGCATTTCTTTCTGCAGCACTGGAATAAGCAATAGTCTTTTCTTCCAACTGTTTCTCAAGTGCAAAAAGTTGAGAAGATTTCTTTCTTATCTGAAATTAAATATGGCACAAAACAGCATGTAGACAACTGCTTCAGGTTTATTCAAATATTTGTATACAATTTCTTATCACCAATTCCATTTTAGCTACTACTATAATATTTTTAATAAATTGTTTGGTTGATTTTGTTGATCTATCATCTTTTATTACTTACAGAGAAAGATTCAGGACAGTTTACCTACAATTTATCCAATTAATTATCAGTGAAATAGCTATTACATATTTATAACATTTACATTCATTACTAGGAAATACTGCAAATCCCATTAGCTGAACTCTATAAACACATTAGCACCAGAATGGAAACATTAGCAATTTAACTTATTCACCCTGAGAAAAGCAGAAGCTTAAATTTTTTCTTTTGTGACTCTCTGGTAATGGAGTTCATCTCTGGCAACTACACTAGCATTTAATTAGGAAAAATACAATTCCTTCAACATCTACTTCCTAAGATTACCCGTTAATTCAACCACACCAAACCAACAAGACTGTGCACATTTTCCACATAACAAATCAAACTAGTAGCAGAAAAGCCTACCTACTACACCAGCTTTAAAACAGTATTTCTGAGAATTAAAAAATTAAGGCTGCTATCTAAGTCCTTCTGCTTGCTGAAAAGTTTAGTTTAAAATTTTCTCAAATTAATCAGATTTTAAAATTATTATAGCAATTGCAGTTTTTCCATAACTATTGTCTTCACTAACTTTGATTACTGAACTAAAGAAAAAGTGGCATATTCTTTTCAGTGTCATTAAAAACTTACTTCTCTCTCTAAGCTACTAGTTTTTGAAGCCTTCTTCAATAGGTCTTCCTGTATGATTTGAAACTGACTGGTTCTTTGAGCCATGCTGGTCTTCAAAGCAGAATTCTCATCATCTGCTTTTGTCAGTTTAGTGCGTAACTCTTTTGTCTCTTTCTGGAATTTTTGCCTCAGCTTTTCAAATTGTTTGCTTATAAGTTCCAACTGTTGACATTTTCTCCTCTCTCAAAGTAGAAAAAAATAAATTTAAAATTAATTTATAAAAGAACATGCAAACCCATAATGTAACTGAAAGCAGAGACTCATGAAAACAAACAACAAAAACCCCAACAATACTCCAAGAAACAAACAAACAAACAAACCAAAGACAGCATCGTCATGTAGGTGCCCTGACATAATTTCATGGAGCAGTCCTAACAGCAATGACAGAAGCAATCACAGAAACACTGTGACAGCAGGATACAAAGTCAATAAAAATATGGAGACCTTAGCACAACCTGCATAAAGAAAAAAATACACGGTTCCATTTCAACACAACTCCTAACTTAGCTATTGCTGAATGAGCAACTTAAGTAGCAAAAGAAAGGAATACGTTGTGTCTGAAGAAGATGACAGTTTCCAAGGCAGCAAAATGCTCCCTGTTCAACCAAATCATACCTGTTAGCTCAGAGGTACGTTTCAAAAAAGCTATAAAACTAACTTGAATCCCTCCAGAACATTTCTGTTCTGTGGATTAATTAGACAGAACTGCACAGCTATTTCAGCAAGCTTACCTCCTGGATTTCTGATCAATTTGACAGGCTCCATTTCCAGGTGGCACAACCTGCTGTTTTCTTGTCGTTCATTACAATTACAAAGATGCTCAGCTTCAGTACAGATGGTTAAGTTTGCACAAGGCTTTTGACTTTCTGCTTCTTTCATTGCCAGTTTAATGCTATTATAAAAGAGGAGACAACTATTAAACATTCTTTCTACACGTTAGTTCTAATACCGCCTTATTAACTGCCTATTCTTGCCATAGTTCAGTAACCAGAAAGTTATACCTTAGGTCTGCAATCAAAGGTTTACTTGATTCACCACAAGATTCAGAGGTAACTTCTTTTGTTGAAGAACTCCATAACTGGTGTTTGAAATGGTGCCATTTAAACTAAAAGTTAACAGAAAACAAAGATCAATGAAAAATCAACTTTTTATTGCTTCACAGCATCCTTAATTCATGTGTTATACTGGCATATAACTTTTAAGACAGTATATAACTTTTAAGACATATGCCAGGATGTTACAAGTTTGGATAAGTCAATCCTTAAAATTATTCAAAACATAATACACTGTTAAGACTGTGTTAGTTACTCTACCTCTTCAGATGTACTTAAAGACAGCTGAGAAATAATGGTTTCTAATATGTTGAGCTCTTCCCTTGAATCCTCAATTTCTTGACAACATAATTTCAAGTGGTTATGTTGCCGTGCAGTAAGTGCTCTCAGCTCTTCATTTTCACTTATTAGAGCACTTCTCTCTTTAAGTACTATTTCTTTTTCAGAAAGTTCACTCTCAAGCTTGATGATCTTCTGATCAGACTGACTCAGCATTGATGTCATTTCAGTGTTCTTTGCCTCTAGAGTTTTAATTTCTTCTTTTGTGTTGTGATTCTCTTCCTTTAATTGCCTAAAAAGACATTAAAAAGATATAGCTCAACATAGAGGATTTTCATTATTAGAAGCAGAGAATTATTAAGGAGACTCAAGCTAATGTAAGGGTGCTCATATACTGCCCATTCCTGCCAAAATGGCCTAAAGAACAACTGTTAAGACAGGAATGTGAGCGTGGACAACGCATGTAAATTTGAATACCCCCAAAATATCTGTGCAGGTGTTTGTCCAAACCTAACAATTCTAAAGACAACCAGCTGATGGTTGTCTTCCCTCATTAAAGCAATGAGGGAATTACCAAAGAACTCCTGAAAAAAAGGGGGGTTCAGCTTGAAATGAAACATACAAGCATAACAACGTGTTAACAGTGGGAGTTGGGACAGAGAGCAGTCAAAACCAAGTTTGATTGTTCCATAAGCTGCAGTCAGCATCACAACCTCCACTGAGGCCTGAGTGCGGCCTCCCCATCAGATGCCAAGAGTATCCTTCATTCTAGCTGGGACTGCCAACATGATATGCAAGAGGCAGGGACCCACAGCTGGCAGTGCATGAGCACCCCACGGGCAGAGCACAGCTACACAGCAAACCAGAGCAGCCACGGGGCCGTCAGGAGCAGCCAGCGACCCAGGGAATCAGTGTCCCAGAAGGCTTGGTGGGGAGCTTCTTACTGGGAATGAGTGGCAGCAGGTGGGATTAAAGTGTTTAAAAATTAGTTACAGAAAATAGGTAGAAATGTATTGGTTTGAACTGCATGAATTGAGTAGCATATTCACAGTGACATCTGCAACATGCAATTTCTTCTATAATAACTGTGCAAAGAATTTTTAAAAGCCTTTGTGTTACCTCAGTTGCTCCTCTAGGATGTCTAGATCCTTTCTGTAGCTGATACACTTTTCATTCAACTCCTCTTTTTCTTTTTCACAATTAATTAAACGTTTTCCCAATACCTCTTCTTCAGCTTTAGCCTTAAAAAGCAATTTTTTTTCATCACTGTACAGCAATAAACTAAGCTTCCATGGTCAAGAGGCTATTTTTAAAAGAATTATTATAAACGCTATGCTCTTGCTGGTAAGTTAGTAGGTAACACTATTGCTCACTATTGTGAAGAGTAGAGAGGCAAAGAAATTTTTCTGTCATTTAGGAAAAAATTAACTGAATATTTTAGGGCGTATTTATCGCTAACCCGGGCTCCGCGGCTTCTGTGCCAGAGCGCGAGGTGCTGCGCTGCTCCGAGAGCGTCTCGTTAGCACAGCCGCTCGGCAGGGTCAGCCACACACTCACACACGCGTGCACGCACAAACGCACGGGCAGCTTCAGCAATACGGCCGATGGCAGAGCGGCGGGAAGGGTCTCTGCACTGAATTCCATGAACAGAGGTTTACTGCATTCACACCGTGAAGGAGTCAAGAAGCGAAGACAAGAAACAACGGAGGGTCCAGGTTTAAGCACCGGAGCGAGCCGAGCACCAGGGACCAATGATCTGGGGGCACGGGGGCAGTACACAGGCAGGACTGGGGAATGGGGACCCATGGGGAAACTCTGGGGGAGTGGCGAGGGGCAAAGGCCAATGGGGGGAACCAATGGGGAGAACTTTTTGGGACATGAAACATATAAGGTAGCAAGGGGGTGGAGGGGCCACGGGTCAACCAGGGAAGCAGAACAATGCATCCTGCGAGAAGCCTTTCTGGTCACCCTAACCTGAGGAGGTTCTTTTGGTACCAGGAACTTGTCCCACCAGTGGACTCTCTTTGTTCCTTGCAACGTAGCCTCACCAGCCACCACAAATATTTGTGGTTGGCAACCCTGTTCCACAAGGAAAGAAGTCTAATAAAAAAAAATTCTCTGTAAGAGCTAACTGTATTTTCTCCTCCCACAAGGCAGTAAGGATTGACAATTTTGATCATTGGAACTTTGGGAGAAGAATTCCTTTTCATCTTAGCTCTTCTTCAGCACATGGTTTATTGAACAGCTTATACATATGGAGAAAAATAATTCTTTTAAAAGGATCTTGTATTTTTAAAATGTAAAATTCCCAGCTGGCAAGCAGGAGACAGAAGAAACAGCAGCAGTATTAGGATACTCCAAAGATGCAAAATCCAAAGATCCAGACCGTGCAAAGACAGTGTAAAATTATATAACAATTTATCACCATAAATAGTTGCTTACCCTGTCCCACCTCTTGACTCACTGATGAACTTGTTGCTATTAGCTGCCTGGCCTATTGGAAGAAAATTCTTAATACCATGGCAAATACAAGTGAAGAAAAAACTCTCACCTTTTCTAATTTTTCAGTTAGTTCTGCTTTATACTTTGTGAAAGCTCTTGTCAGCTCCTCCACATTTAACAAAGCTTCATTTCTCTGCTGTTGTGCTCTAACAAGCAAAAGATGTAAACCAATTTTAAAACCTACAAACTCCAGCCATTAATGTAACTATCTTCTCCAGTTACTAAAAACAGCTACTACAGTAATTAATCCAGGCACTTCCTTTCTTCTTCCAACTTTCCAAGCCCCAGATATCACGTGAAAATGTCTTCCAAGAAACAACCCAGACTCCCACCTTTTTGCCTCTATCATTCCACGCCACTGCCTCTTCCCCTATCATTACTCATTACGGAAGAAGCTGGCAGAGTAACCTCAGGACAGCTCAGGTATGCAGTCTGTTCAGGACAGCCAACACAGGCACACAAGAATTGCTGCTGCTCCATAACATTTCTCTCTTCCACTAAGGGAGTTGTGGGGATAGGGCAGTGCCTCATCAAAGTACAACCAACCCTCAGATTGGTGTCTCTCACCACCACTGCCCATTTGAAGATGGCAAAAGTATTCAGAGAATGGGATAAAAGCATTTCAGAACAAAAAACAGCATTAGTCTAAAGCACTTCAGTTTACCTGGATAAAGAATAGTAAGTTGTTGGAATTAATGATTAAAAGTAAACCATAATAATTATTAATACTAACCATAACGTCATATGTTGCCTGTAACACCTGGCAGAAGCTCAGCTTTTCTGAAGTACCAAAATATTTACATTTGCAACTAGTAACTAAGTACAGCTAGTTTCCCACATGCTCTGAATGAACAGCAATCATAAAGCAAAACATTTATTCAACCAGTAGTGCAAGCCTTATAGTATTTCAGGTTTTCTTGCCCTAAGAAGGTTAGAAGTAATTTCATGGGTAGAGGCACAAGTTAAACAGAGTTTGCATTTAAATGGTTCAAGAAATGCTTTCCCAAGCCATTAATTCAGTTAATTTTTGCCCCAGGTAATGCAGTTAAATTAATAGGGCAGGTAGGGATCCTTTTATTTATTCCACTCCTTTAAAATCACATTTTGGAGGTGGTAAGAGTGTTTATAGCAACTTCCAATAGTCAAATTCCCTAGCCTTCCCAGTGGTGATGGAACCACTAGGCCAAAGGAGGCAATAGGAGAGGGAAATGGGGATTGAGATGGAATTACAGCACCCTTTTCAACAGTACCATATGGACAGGTAAGATTAAGGATAACATAAAAATGCTCTCTTGATTGAGTTGTGCTTTTATCACTTTCCTCACACCAAGGAATATTGCTGAATACCAAGTACTGAGCATACACTGCAGGTTCTTGCAAGACAAAGACAAAAATAATTCAGGAAAAATATATTCTGGACACTGAAGCTTTCCACTGTAATACATCCATTCTGAAGAAAAAAAAATAACAGCTGATAAACTGGTTACTACTTTGTGCTATCAACCTGCAACTACCAGCTAATTTCAAGATTTTAAATGTGCCTATTTAAATAATCATTACCTTCCCACAGAATTTCCCCTTTTTTTAAAAATAACATCCTTAAAACAGAAAAGCAATTTGATTCCACAAAGCAAACAATAGAAATAAACACTTATGCTCTATTCTAGGCTTCATTTAATAAAATTACTTAGTTACCTCTTTCCTTGCTTGCTTTGTTCAATTAACTCCATTTTCAGATTTTTATAGCCCTTTTGATATCTTTGCAACATGTGTTCTCTTTCCGTTGCTGTTTTCTGATTTTGATCTAGCCTATCTTCTGCATCTCTAGCAAATAAACAAAGCATAATAAAAAAATAAGAACGTTTTGTAAAGAAAATAGATTTCTGTTGTTCTTTTCTACACATGATGTTCAAGAAGTGCTAGACAAATATGCTGTAACTCTCAAAACTAGGCTAGGAACACTCATAGTCTCCAGACTCCCCAGGAATATGTCTGCAGTCTGGAGTGGTGTCTAAGACTTGTCAATAGGCACCAGGTGTCACAACTGCCAAGGATCCAGAGAGCTGTCTTTGTGTCATGAGCTCTGATCATAGAAATCATATTTGCTCTGCCAAGAGGTGTGACTGGGAAAGAACACTAAAATACAAATTTAACATAAGTATTTATACTTTTTTTGTGAAGACAGACTACTGAGATATTTATTGACTATTACATAACATGAGGTTGTATGGCAAGTTGACAACCAGGTATGTCTTCCTGACACCTCTGAACAGTGTTTACATCAGCTTTATTTGGCCATTTGCCTTGATTGATGTATTCCTGAAGAAAGAATCCTTTATATTACAAAGAACACGGTCATGTTTAGAAATACATATGCTTGTTACATGAGAATATATGTGGTCATGTAGCAAACAATCACTCTGTCCAGTTGCAAGGGCATATCCATATTCAGCACACATTATAAACTGGTTTCTTTTACCAGTCTTTATTATTTTTTCTCAATTTCTTGAAGTACATTCAGCACAAGCTAAACCACCTCCCTCCTCCTGTAAGTGGCTCTGAAGTTGAAGACCCAAATTACATGACCCACACAGTACCAGTAATTATGTCATCCCTAAAAAGAGATTGGACTAGCAGTGAGACAACAATAAAATAATGATTTTAAAGTACACTTATTACTTCAGAATTTTATCTTGAGCTGAAACTTCTGCTTCCAGATTTACAATCTGTTCCTTCAACTTCGGAATGCTGACTAAATGTGTACCTAAAGCAGCCTCAAGATATGAAATCTGAAATACAAACATATTTGGAGTTACATTAACATTTACATATATACAGGTGAGAAACATAAGAACAATCTGCTTACTGAATGACAGCGCTCTTAACCTTACTGTAAATTATGTTTGTTTATAAAGTCCAATTTTCTGCTCGTTTAACATTCCTTCCAGTTCCAGTGTGACATGATGTCTAGCAAAATTATTTCTTTATAGGTTGATCTTGTCTCTTGCTTTGCCCCAAAAGTTTATAATCAAATATTTCTTCTTTCAGTGCCAGGCAGTCAAACATTTTGTTTATCTATTTATTTGCACTGTTTTGGAGATAACATTTCTCAAACAAAATGCACTAAGCATAGCTATATAATATTATATATAAACCAAATAAAAGAACATAGTTGTCCTGAAACAAACCTGTACAGACAAGTATACACTAAATCAGTAATGATTTATTAGATACAATATTCCCTTCTAACTCACCTTCACTTTTTTCAAAATAGCAATACTAATCCAACCTGAGAGATCAACTATTTTCGTTTCCTAGACAAATGACTACTGTGCCATTATTGTTCCCATTAATGTCTATGTAGCTCAGACACATGAATGTACAGTACTAAATACATTACTGAACTATTTTCTTTCATAGTGTATTTTTATTTTGTGGCTTACTGTCTTTAGACTAAACTTTGGAACATAAACAGATGGAATTCATAATTAATATAGTTGTTTTGCCCACGGAGAAATAGATTCCAAAGTATTCAGTGCAAGGTTAATACTGAATATTAAATATATACTAAATATTACATATTACACAGATTAAGATAAGACAAAACCCAACATATTCTGCCTGGAATTATAAACTCAAAAATCATGGTCACTGGGTGTCCTGGGGTTTGTGTTTCTCTTTGATGAATACACTAAAGATACATACTTTTGCTTTTGACTGCATCAATTCAAAGTTCATTGTTTCCACTCTGTTCTTTAGGCAGTCGTTCTGAGAAGTCAAAGATGCATTTTGCTCATGAAGGGCATCCAACTTCTCCTGAAGATGTTCATTTTCTTCCACAGTTTTATCCAAAGTTGTGGATACTGAGTAAGACTAGACATAAAAATACATTTGACTAAGACTAGACATAAAAATATGTCATAGAATCATAAATAGTTTGGGTTGAAAGGGAAATTCAAAGGTCATTTATTCCAACCACCTTGCAATGAGCAAGGACAACCTGAACTAGATCAACTTGCTCAGAGCCCTGTCCAACCTGACCTTGAATGTTTCTAGGGATGGAGGATCTACTACGGCTCTGGGCAACCTGTTCCTGAGTTGCACCACCCTCATAAGAAAAACACTTATTACAACTTGTTACAGCTAATCTAAATCAGTTTAAAATCACTACCCCTTGTCCTACAGCAACAGGACCTGCCCCCATCTTTCTCACAAGCCTCAAGTACTGAAAGGTGGGAGCAGAAACGTAGCAGAAGAAATGTACTCAAATGATACTATGCTTAAGAGGACTCACTTGGTATCATTGTCCGATGCTACAGTGTATCTACTCCAAGCCCGGCAGCCAAAAAATGTTCAAAAACATAGCAAAGAATAGAAAGCCAAAGTTATAAAAAGAAGTAATGAAGAGAAATATTTACTTTGGATTTTCTTTGAAAATCCTGGTGAGATGTTCTACCAGAATTCTTCTTACAGCTGGAAAAGCCTTGACAGTTGTAATTCAGCTGTTCAAAGTCCTCCAGACGGGAGTCTATCACCTCATCGAAGCAGTGTCTGTAATGTTCACTTGTACTAGTGTTCGAAGGGAGAGCAAAAAGTCACTACTCCGTTTTTCTTTTTTAGGTTGCTCATAAAGACTAGTCAAACGAAAAGCACAAAAGGAGCTAACTGCAGTAATCTGTCACACAGAATAAGGCAGATTCACACTACAAGAGACAGAAGGCTCTCACTCCCAGACACGCTCATACCTGGAAAGCTCCTTCTCTACAGTTTGTAGGTTTTTTTCAGTTCTCCTCAGCTGATTCTGTAACGACTGCACATTTGCGAGCAGGTCTTCGTCAGCACCACTTTTAGAGCAAGTCCACATACTACATTCCATTGGTAACATGCATAAGGCTAAAGTAATATTTAATATTAAAACACTGTTAAATGTGCATAAGGACTATTTGCAAAGATTAAAAAAAGGAAAGGAGAAAAAAATACAACAAAGAGAATACTGAATTTCCAAATGTAGACGTACATTTCACACACTACTCTTTCCCATGTTCACTAGATAAAAATAACAAATTGTCTCTTTTGTGAGGAGTTCTATGTGCATTCACGAAGTACAAAAAGCTTCATGACTTGCTATATATGAAAACCGGAAAAACTTGCTACATATTATTTGCCAAGAATCTGTCACGCAGCGCATCCCAGAGATCTGGCAGTCCCGTGCACCTGGCGGGGAGCCCGAGAAGCGAACGGCGTACACGCGAACGCGCAAAACTTGCCTCGCTGCCGGTGACCAGCGCAACGAGAGACGAAAGCGAACCGGGCCCGGGCGGACGGGCAGCACCAGCGCCAGGGGCCCGAGCTGGCGGAGAGCTGCGGCACGGGGCACTGGCGGCCGTCCCTCGGCTCCGAGCGGGTCGGTGCCGGTGGCGGAGCCGCCCCGTGCCCGCCACAACAGCGCCCAAGGCCGCTCGCACCGCGCTCGAACCGCGCGGGGCCCTCACGGCGCAGGCGCGGCCCCGCCCCCGGCGCGCTGGGGGCGGGAGCAGCACGCCCCGCCGCGGTGCACTGTGGGCGGGCGGGGCGCGGCGGCGATTGGTGCGGCGGGGGGATCCCGGCCCCGCCCCTCCCGGGGCGCGCCCGCCCCTCGGTGCCTGCGCGCGCCGGGGCTCCGCGCTGCGAGGCGCTGCCGCGATGGGGCCGCGGCTGCTGCTGGTGCCGCTCGGGTGCCTCGCGCTGCTGCTGCTGCCGCTGCCGCCGCCCGGCGCCGCCGAGTTCAGCCCTTCCCTGGACAGCGACTTCACGTTCACGCTGCCCGCCGGCCGCAAGGAGTGCTTCTACCAGCCCATGCGCAAGGAGGCCTCGCTGGAGCTCGAGTACCAGGTCGGGCAGGGCGGGAGGGCGCGTCTCCCCGCGGGGTGTCCCGAGGGGAGCTGCGGTCCCGCATCCCGTCGTAACGGCGGCGCTGCCGTCTCCGGGCCGTCTGCCCGTCCCCCTGTACAGCGGCTCCACCAGGCCCTGATGCCGGCAGCTCGGTCCTGCCTTGCTGGGGCCGCAGCCTCGGCCCCGAGGGGCAGTGACTGCCGAGGGATGCGGTGCCCTGCCCCGAGCAGTGGCCGCGGGGCTCCACCGGCCTCACCCGGGCGCGGGCAGCCCAGCGCTGCCCGGGACTCTGCCGGCCTCGGCAGAGCCCGCAAAGCCACGCTGGAATTGTGCACTCTTTAGAAGTTCTGCCTTCGGGAGTTAAAAATTAACTTACCTGCCTATTTATTTATTCTAATACGTTCTTTGGTGGTTTGGGGACACTTCTTTGTTTCTGCTTTAGAAGAGCTCAAGTCGCCATCCTTTAAAAGGGCTGAATGTAGAAAGTTCACGGTTGTGACCTTGTGTTGTAGCTCTAAAGCGTAAGGAACGTTGTGCTGATGCACAGAGCCCGTACTTGCCTATCTTCGTGCTGATATTAAACACCTTTTACCTCAATGATGAAAGTTTTACAGAAACAGCCGAATTTAACAGACTATCATTAAGATTTCAATGTCCTTCTTGGGAAGAGTCGAGTTTCCCAGAGATGTCTGGGATAGGTTTCGATCTCAGACTTTTTTTTTTCCTCCTTAAAACAAAAACTTTTTCTACAGTAAAATAGGTACAGTGAGGGAAGCTGCACTGAATATTTTCCACCCTACTACTACTGTGCCTCTAGGCTGGCCAGGATCTGTCTCTCTTTCCCTCCATCTGTTTTTCCCTTCTGTTTCTCAGTGGAAAGATAAAGCTGAAATTCCTGATTATTTCTAATACTGTTACATGCAGAACTGAACAAGAATGAAAGACAGAGGTGTTGAAGCTTTGTTCAGAGCCCTGTCTAAGCCAAACAGAAGTTTATTTTGCACAGAATAGGATTTTAGTTTGATCATAAGCTAAATAAAGACATTATTTTAGAAAGGGCTAATATGTATAACATTATACATGTAACTTATTTCTACTCAGGCATAAATTTCTTAGCACTACTGTTAACAGTAATGATTCATCTTTCTATTTCAATGTGTAGAAAAGGAGCTCTGTATATTATTGCAAATAGATTTATTTTGTACTTAATCATGTTAGTGGCTAAGGCATAGGAATATTTAACATAGGATGCAGGTCACTCTCCAAAGAAATAAGGTAAACACTATGCAAATAAAAAGGTTCTTTTCTGGGTGTTTAGACTGGAGCATACCCCTAAAGATACGTCACTATATATGGTTTTTAATTTGATCAGCTGTTAGCTAGTAATTTTCCTTGTCCTTTATCCATTTTTTTAAATTTTTGTAAGTCTTCAGTGTCAGTTTGAGCCAGTGTAAACTTTGCCCTCCATTTCAGCAGGAGCAGACTGTTGTACTGAAAAAGCTCACTGGAAAACAAGCAAACAAAAAATTCCCCTAGCATGGACTTAAGTAATGTCATAAAAATGATCCCTCTCCACCCCCTTATGCAGTTACTACCTTCCCTATAAAGAATTTCTACAACACAGTAGGTGTGGTGATACAACTGTAGCTGTGTTATACAGTTAAAGCAACACACCTTTTGTAATGCTGTAGACACTCCCTGAGAACTTAAGAAGCTAAATGCCTTCAATTCCTCCTACCTTTGGGAAAAGAGAATGCCTTGGCAGAATTCAGACCTTAAATGTGTATCAAAAGGTGGGAAGGACTTGTGGTACAGCTTTGATTGGCGTAAGAGGTTTGGTCCAGTTTTCAACAGTGTTAATTCACCCAACAAAGATGTCTTAGGGGTGACAGCACATAATGTTCAAGTATGTATAACACGTATGTACAGAAAAGTGATTTGTTAAAACATTTCTGCCACTGAAATGGGAGTAGTGCAGGTACTTACCAGTCAATGACATCTGCCATAGAAGTGCTAGATTTAGACATCTGTTATTGGTATTTTTACAGGTTGTTTAACCCTGCCTGTTGATAAAACTGTATGCATTCTTAAAAGCAATTAGGGAAAGGTTCAATAAAAGCCCAGCTTTGCAGGTTTAGATCACATTTAGTTTAAGATTCCGAAATTGCTAAAATGCTTTTAGGTCGAGCCGTGTTTTAATCTGTTTCCAGTTAACTTGGTGTTGGCTTATCCAGACAGATTATTCTTTCAGATTCCTTATTTGTCTGTTCCCTTACCTACAAACGTTTGCCTTCCCTAAAAATGTTTCTGTCAGCAATGCAAACAGGAATTCCACTGGTTGGAGGTTGGTTATTTTTGTTTGTTTCACAGGTTCTGGATGGAGCAGGGTTAGATGTTGATTTTCATCTGCTGTCCCCGAAAGGTGAAACTCTAGTTTTTGATGAAAGAAAATCAGATGGAGTTCATACGTAAGTTTAAAATCTTCAAACTCAGAAGTGTTACATAAAGAACTTTTCTGGTCTCTTTGGCAAATACAACTAAAATGAAGGTTGAGTACTTTTTATTCCTTAGTATTACAAAAGACTTTCTAATAGGACAGTTTGAGAACAACAATTTTCTTTTTATAGACACTGAATGCCTTTTACATGGATTGTACCATGAAGTGAAGGGTACTTTTGTTTTAATGATAGATGTTAATGTTCAATGGATAAAAATAATTATTATGCAGTTGAAAAAGGTCTCCATATCTAATACCAAAGATCATTTCAGTCATACAAATAACAAGCTAAAAAGTCCCCTATTTTTCCAGTCCTTTTGTCAAAACATGTAATATTTGCTGCAATTTCACTATACAGTATAAGAATTCCACTTACTGTGTATTTTTTGGTAATAATTAACAATGATTCAAAATCCCTGAAAAGAAATGAAAGCAAGCTGCTGTCTTCATCATTTTGAGCCTTGACAGTCAGTGGGATTGTTTTGTTGTGACTGTGTAATCTGTAAGGTGTCTTTAGAGTTCTTATTTTTATACAAAAAGAAGATCTGGTTATTTCTAAGTGCATGATTGCCAGTCTTTAAGACAAAGGTGTACAAAAACTGACTTTTTAAGAACCAGCATGGAAAGTGTAGTTAATCACATTTTGCTTAATTACACAGGGTGGAAACAGAAGATGGAGATTACATGTTCTGCTTTGACAACACATTCAGTACCATTTCTGAAAAGGTAATTTTCTTTGAATTGATCCTGGACAATATGGGAGAAGATGGACAAGATGAGGAAGACTGGAAGAAGTACGTTACAGGCACAGATCTCCTAGACATGAAATTGGAAGATATTCTGGTTAGTATTTTATCTTTAATTCTCTGCATTGTAAGAGCATTTGGAAAAAAACTCAGCGTCATGTAGCCATTCTGCCTCTGTCTGGTGCATCATCCTGGAATGTATTCCAGTTCCATATATTGCTTTTACTAATACAGGAAGTCTAGCACCATGGATCTCTCGTTTACACAAAGAAACTTGAAGATCTTTTCAGAATAGGCCCTTCATCAGCAAGAAGAAACTGGCTAGCTCTCAGTCACTTGCTTTCCAATTCAGCTTCCTTTCTTCCTACTGCTAAAATGGGACATTCTTCCCTAGCAGCAATGAAATTAATACTTTGACCATTAAGGTATTACTTAGTCCCAATGCTGTAGTTGGAATTACTGCATAATTTTTATCAATGTTTAAAAATAAGGTACACTGTGTTAGTCTCTTTATCGCATCTTTGCAGAAGTATGGATTGCTGTTTCTATCCTCAGTAAATTAGACAATACTCTATTAGGTTTTTTGCCCCCAAATTTTATTACACCTTTTCAAACTAATAAACAGAATGAAAGTTAATTTGCATAAACTACAGGTTCATCTTTGCAGACATTGTATGAGAGGTTATGTTTACTTAAACTGTATTCTGACCCTATTCGATGTAGGATTCAGACTACTGCTGAGTCGAAGCTCTTACTCTCTTTATGATCATTCAATATTGAGATTACTCTAGAAGCAAAGGATTGCTTGGTTCTCCAGTACCACTGTTCTTACTGCTTGGTAGGATGCAGTGAGCTATTGTTTGTTTGATCATAGCTACAGACAATAGGTATCTTAAAAAAAAAAACAACTCAAAATCCCAACATCTGCACACACTGAATACATCATGTAGAAAATTACAGTGTATTATTTATTGCCATAAACACAATGCAGATTTTTAAATAACAAAATAATGTTTAAAATCTTTTATAGGTGTATGATACACATTTAAATAATAATAAAATCAAATACAGAATCTGAAAAGCTGACCAGATCTTTAAAAATGTCAGTCAAGACACTTTAAAAAAGTGAAGTTTATATGTGGAGTTGTGAAGAAAATCCCTCTCACACTAACCACAAAAAATACTTGAATGGATTTGACAGACACTTGTTTACATACTGGTATCTCTTCCAAAAGAAAAAGAAATGCAGAACTTCTCTTTGAGAGCCTTGAAAATCTTATAAAGTAGGTTGTTTTTGTAAAGTTAACATTAGTATTTGATCCCATTGTTTACTTAGCCAAGTATTACTTTCCCTGCAAGGTCTATGAGGACTAACATAAACACTTAGTAGTTTAATTCCTTAATGAAAACACCTTTTCTGTTGAAAATAGGGAATTGTGTCTTATTTTTAAAGCTTTTGTGTCATGTTGATGTTCCTTATTGTGTAACAATGAACTTTATCATCATAAAATTATTTGGCTCCCCAAAATAGCTATTTTGAAATATTTTTGTTAAATACGAAACAGAGAAAATGTTACTGCTGGGTTTAACCGTATGGTTTTGGTTTTTTTTTTTAATTCTTAGCCTCCTCTTACTGCAAATGTTACTCTTCTCACTAAAAGTTACTTTAGGATCCATAATTGTATCAAGAACATAATTCAGCACTTCATGAGATCAGCTTTTATGTTGTTAGTATCTATTATGTGGTGGATGAAACTTCAAGAGATCATAGGGTCAGGTGTTTACTTAGTGCAGAATAAGGTGTGGATCTTGAGCTGCCATCATCATGGCTGGAGTGTTCATGTACTTCCTCTAGTTCCAAAGGTAACACTTTATGTCCTTTGTAGGACCTCCGCTTGTCCTATTCAAAATTTATTGTCCAAACTCTGCTTTTGTATCAAGGTTGAAGCAGTAGTTTATGGCCACTACAGTAGAAACACCAGAAGCAGACAGGAATGTAACATTATTGTACTTTTCTTTTGCTACAGATACAGGCCTGATGGTAATTTGCATTAAAAAGCTCCTTAATTTTATTATGTGGCAGAAAAAACTTTACATTTGCTTGCTACTACATAATTTGGTTTGAGACTAGTTCTGCAGTATTCACTGCTTTTTATTTGTCCAGATAGGTTTGATTTCTCTCTTACCTCCCTATGTATAAAAGAGAAAAACCAAAATTATTAGAGAACACTAATGTTACATAAATTAAGTCTTTTCAGGTGACACTCAATAAACAGGCTAGACAAATTAATGAAAACTGATGAGGTGTACATTTTAAAATGAAGTTAACTCTTCACTTGTTAAGAAATTAAATTACAGGTGGTAATACAGTGTTAATAATTTTGTATGTGCTGCAAGCTATCCACTTAATTCAGGCGTTCTTTTTTTTTCTAAAAATACTCTTTTGTTACTTACCAGGAATCCATCAACAGTGTCAAAGCCAGATTAAGCAAAAGTGTCCAAATTCAGACCCTGCTCAGAGCATTTGAGGCTCGTGACCGAAACATACAAGAAAGCAACTTCGACAGAGTGAATTTCTGGTCCATGGTCAACTTGGGAGTAATGGTGGTGGTATCAGCTGTTCAGGTTTACATGTTGAAAAGTCTCTTTGAAGATAAGAGGAAAAGTAGAACTTAATATTCGTTAATGTTCATATTATGATCATAACAATATAACAGGTATGGGGGAGGAGGGGAGCAATAAACCACAGTAAAGAAAATAAAGACCTTTCAGATTCTATTGAACAGACAGTAAAAATCAGGTTTTCAATTCACATTGGGCTTTTTGGATGTGATGGTGCTGGTCTTGTTTGTGTTTGGGGTTTTTGTTTTTTGTGGTGGTTTGTTGGTTTTTTTTAAAACAAAAAGATAATGCATCCTCCCAAGCTCTCCCATTTTTCCAAATGCTACTATTTTTTTGTACTTGTAGGATTTGTTAATGATTGTTGATGCCTACCTTATGCATAGCACACTTGGTGCATATGCAAAGTAATGTTAATATAACTGTCATTTTTTAAATTTTCACATAGAAGTTTAAGTAGTAACAGACATTGGTTTAGTTGCTGTTAAATACTGAATGAATTTACATATGTGCCTAAGTTTACAGGATTTGTAGTTACTGTCATTTTTCTTCAAAGCTATATGTTTTTAAAAATCCTTTGTTTCTGTTCTTTGGCATCATGGAGAAACACTGGGCTAACTATGTAAGAACATGAGATCTCCTTTTATAACAGATGACTAATATCAGCACTTTAAAAAAAGCACCATCAATGTGAAATTGAGTCAGTCTTGAAAAACAATTGGAGAAAATAAGTACAATTCCCGTTCATAAATCTTTCTGTCCTGTAGTTGCATGATCCTATTTTCCTTCTTGGCTGTTACATGAGACAAGTAACTACATGGTATACAAACAAATACAGACACACTTGGAAGTATGATGTGCAAATTCTTAGTTACTCTTACCTCATGTAATAGCTAATTTTTTTAAAAATTAATTTCTCATGTTTTTTCCTTTTAATAAAGGCAGGGGTTGTCATGGTATACCAAAACAAACATTGATTGCTGTAGTCTCAAAATCCCTCTTATTTTCCACTTTATTTTTATTACAATTATGACTAATGTAACAATCAGGTGACTTACACAGCCATGTAAAACCAAAGCTGTTCACCTAAGCTTTCCATTTTTGCTCACCTTCACAAGTCTTTCAGCTGTGTAAGTACACTCTCTTCATATAACCAGTGTTTCTGTACCTAGCTGTTCATATGACTAAGGCACAAATCACAGGAGCAGTAAGTACAGGCTTCGAGTTTTATGATCAACTGAATATGTAGTATCGCTTAACTAAGGCAAAGCTAGTATCAAATCAGAAATTTATAATATCTGGATGAGGTGGCTTTTAACAGTGTAGTGAGGGTATAAAGTTTTTGCCAAAACCCCTGGTACATGAGAGTTAACTTTTTTTAGTAGTTCAAAGTAATTTTTACAATGTGCCAAGTCATTGCAATTTCTTGTATAAATTTGTTAGCTACATTTCATCCTAAGAGTTTTTTAAAAACTTTATTAAAAGCACTTTTTAAAAAGTGTTTTAAAAAAAGTATATGTAGTAGTATTGTGCCTGTTGTGGGGTCATCTGTATGAATGGCAGAGTTGCAACTTTGAGACCTTGTGATTAAATACTGTTTTATGAATAAAAACAGGGTCAATAGGTGCATTGAAGAAATATGTTGTTCAAATGAAGCAGATGCTAGCAAGGGCTACAGAACATAGAAACAGCACTTCAGTTTCAACTTCAGACAAGAGGACCTAGCAATAATATTTCTAAATAGTTTTTATAAGCAAGAGTATTATTATTATTATTACAGAACTTGTTATAGAGGGCTCCAAAGGCTGTTGAGCTACTTCATCTTTCTGCAAAGCTGTGTCCAGAATAAGACTGTAACCCTTTAAGGTTTTGTGTATCTTACTTCCATATGATGCTTTCTATTCTAAACTGCCTGGAAGTAGAAAGCTTTGTTCTTACCCCAGAAATATGTCTAGGAAAAAATAATTGTTTCAGCTAGAGTAGCAAATAATGTTTTCCTGCCATTTCCCTGTCTATCTCCCAGTAGCACTATACCATGTTGTTATCTTTGCTTGCATCACCCTCTGCAAAATGCTGAACCAGCTCTGGGAAGCTGTGACTAAGATATCTACCTCTGCTCTCCAAGCTACTAGATTCGTTTCACCTTACAACTCCAACAGATAAGCTCTGCCAAGTTTTCCAAGGGCACCTTAAGGGATTGAGTTCCCGAGCTGCTCTGCTGTGCCTCTCTGACAGTAGTTATACATCAGGGGCAAACCATTTGGTGTCTCAGTTTAACCTGCTACTGACTGCAGCCTGCTCTGATCAAAGACACAGGACTGCTGCAGTTTGGGGTCTCCCATTACAAATAGCAATTGCTGGTAGAAGGAAAATGCAACAACTGGCACCAGAGTTCATCTGGAAGAAATTATTGTTTTGCAACTAAGAGCTCTGACTATATTTTCTCATCATTCAAGGTCCACTAGAAAATGAAAGAGGGAATAACTAGAAAGGTTCACTGACTTTGGCAGCTGGAATATGTTTATGATAGGTGAAGGATTTGGCATTCAAACTTACAGTTAAATAACATTGTATTTGGATTTTGAAGAGTAGGTTGCTTTTGACTGTATAAAATTTACAAAGGAGAATATAAATTACATTTTCTTTCTTAATGGACTTTTTATTCAGAATTAAATGTTTTAAGACTTGCAGATGTTGAATAATTATGCAAAACTGAGATTTTCAATAAATCAAGTTTAAACCTGTGTTTGTGTTCATTTTATAATGAAGAATTCTCTACCACTGAATGATGCAAAAGATCAAGGATGCTAAGCTAACAAGAATTTTGGTTTTAGTAATGCAGCTTTTTCATTTCTTCTTCATGCAGTATTCAAATTTTGTTCTTATTCACTGTAACCCAAAATCAACTTTATCAGTGCAGATAATTTACGATTTGCACAGGCATCAGATCAGAAAGACACCAGCTTCTGGTCTTTTTAAGAGAAAATATTTAACTGTCTATTTCAGCAGCAAATATCAACAGGAAATTGTATCACAGTATCAAGCTCACAATTAAGAATCTCATAATATAAATACTCCTGGTTATTCACATGTAATAGTTTTGCATTACTCATAAAATAATACTGAATAAAGCTCAAAATACTGCAGCATTTTTTCAGGTTAATTGAGTAACACACATGACAAATCTAAGCTTGTTTACCATTTCGTAAGACTCCTGAGACACTGGGGCCTATCCGGAAGTCTGCAAACCACATTGTTCAAGTACTGAAACGGGAACTTCCTTTGTGCTGCATTTTGAATCAATGAAATAGATCATAAAATATTACGGTCCAATGTTACATTGTCAGATTGGGCAATTAGTGGTAGAAGGAACAGTGATTTGACTTGGAAAAGTACATGAGCAGTAAAAACTCAAGAGCTATTTTTGGACACAGACACGAGAAATACCTGCAAGTTTCTTTTCCTGATCTCTGCAAGTGTGCACCATGAGAAATGACACCTTCTGCCTTCACTTTGCACGCACAACACAGCACAGCCTTGTGCCTCAGATCGGCACAATGTTTCTCGTGCTCAGCAGTGCAGCACGGCCTTGTTTAACTCCACTTGTTTGCCAGGTTGCATCAGCATCCTCAGTCCATGGCCATGTGGTACAGTGTTAAGACCACATTTTTAAAATTTTTACTCAATTAGTCACAGCAATTACTTAATTACTTCCCCCCCCCCCCTTTCTGGAGTATTTTTTTTTTCAATTTATATGGCAATCTGTTCTAAAGACTCATTAGCCCCAGAACTTAATTAAGACAGCCTGAAACGAAGCCTGAGCTATATCCGATGTCTTTAAAAACTAACAGTTTCTGTGTTTTAAAGAACAATTCTCCTTGAGACACTTTCATTTAAGAACTTAGCAACCTGCGGTGTAGACAGGAAACACACAACTCCTAGTTACTGCTCAGAAATGGCTTATTTAGTTAAGCCCTTCCTTTTTCCATGCTCTCCCCCTGGCTCCAGCAGTATTCCCTCACAGAAATTCACTATTCATACAAGAGGAATGCTGTATTAATAGTGAGGTACAGAGGTGAGTAAACACAATTTACACAAATTACTACAGAAATTAAAAATGCAATCAAAAGCTACATACCTTTTTGTATAAAGCCAACAATTCATATAACATAAGCTGATTTTTATCAAAGGTAAAGATAATAAAATAGTAACAGAATAATGAAAAAAATAAGATAATGATAAAAAACTCAGAAGTAGTAGTAAGCACACCTACATTGCTGAAGTTTCACCAGAAGCATCTGAATTACATCTCTCATGCTGTCTAGTGCTATAGTTTACAACAGTTAATGAGACTTGGAATCCATACTGTTGCCAAACTCCTTTCTTCCCTTGGTACTTACCAAGTTTCTGGAAGTAAAACATCCTTCCTTGCTCTCCATCTGCTACCTGCTAAATTGGAATACAGGTGCATAAGGAAGGCACTGAGTTGCCAAAAGAAAAGTTCTAGAAGCATATATCTATACATTTCAACCTTATGCTAAGGGACCCGAAATTAAACATCTAATTAAAGTCCTTTTCTTCTATGCTGAAGGATTTAATGGAGTTAAAACCTTTCCAGTTGTTCATTAATTCCCTTTCCCACAATTTCCAACTATTCTTGACGATCTCTAGAAATTTACCCTTAGTGCTTTTGGGTCTCTGCTAGCATGCAACCAGTTTGTGAAGTTATGAATACCAAATTAGAGGAACCAAATAACAAAGTAGGCAACATAAGTAATGCTCATGAATGAGAAAAACATGTACATAGCAAAGCAGTAACTATCCCACTAGATGTTGACACAAGCAAATGCAACAATACCCAAGTTTTGTGAATATTCATTAGAGAATGGCAAAGCACAAATGAAGGACTTGGAAATGGTGCTTACAGAAAAAACTTTATTTAGAGCAAGTCAGAACTATCAATTAGCTTCCTGCTTTAAAGCAGGTTTTGAAGTAAATGAGCTTGTTAAAGAGTAAAACTGCAGATATCAGGATTGGAAGGTACTGTATTGAACATTAAATAAACAGAAGACTAGGAAACCTAAACCACATGGAAGTCAATCAGTGCCAAACACTAAGTAGCTAACAATGGGAAGCAAATGGAATATTGTCAAATTGAGAAGCTGGAAACATAAATTAGATCAAGTGAAAGAAAAACACATACTGGTGAAATAGTATCAGTAAACACATTAGAAGAAAGATTATATGAAAAGAATGGTATGAACTACAGCTGTATTTGAAAAATTAGTATCTGCAAGCAAGTATTTTGGCACTAGTGAGAACCAGAGTAACTGCTGATATTACAGTATATGGATCTCAATGATGAAATATGTACAAATCTGATTTTAAAAAATAGCAGAGATGAGCTAATTGAGAACATTAAGGGATTCAAAAATGCAAAATACTAAAACACTAAGACAATACAAAAATCTTGTTTCATTGTTGCTGAATGATAAAACTGAAAGACAGCAAAAGCATCAAATTTCAAGCTCATTCTCAGACTGTGCACAGCTTATAGTGGTCTTTTGCTTTACTTTCTATCATCCTGCACTATCTTTGCTAAAAGACAGTTGTTTCCCCCCTCCAACTTCCTTCAGGGACTCCAAAGGAGACTCTTTTCCCATGTCTTCATTACACCTCACCTATAGATGATCCAAATTACAAAAAAAAAAAAAAACAAAACCCCAACAGCTAACTTTTCTAAAAACATTGACAACTCCCATGTTTAACCCATGCATTAATGTGTTTTTCTAACTAAATTTGGGTATCAATAGATATGACACCTCCATATGGGTGTTTGGCCATCAGTTTAAGTTCAACATTGACAGAATGAAACACAGCATCCTAAACCCTTTTTGCTATTTGTACAAAATGTAATTTTCTCCCATCATGCCCTTAACTGGAGGGTTATTTTTCATTCAGACAGATATGAGGCAACTAGAGACATGCCTGAACATATTACCTGTGTAGCATTTGCAAGACTCATCCTCTTCACTGTGCACAGAACTGATGCTTCTGTCCAATTTATCCTTATCACTGACTACTGCTCCATGGTCAGCCTTGGCATGTTCCATCCCAATTCACCAACTTCCTTTTAAAATACAACACTAAAGACCACTTTAGTAGGATGTTTAGGATGTTCCAAAGACAAACCATTTTTCTGTTTATTAAATTATCTTTGCCCCCTCTCCCTACACAATAAAGTGCTCCTCTTCACCTTCGAGGCCTTTTTTTGTCTTCATGTTAAATCAAAATAATGACCTGCATTTCATGTATCATGCTTAGAGATTTTTCAAAATGCCTGTTATGCATAGAAAAACCATAGTTTTATTCAAAATTCCTGCTGAAGTTTTTGTTGAGAACAATGATTTGACAAATAGTTTGCTATGATGCTTATTTTACAATTCTGACCAGTATTGTGCCATTATTTCTTTGCTGTCTTGTTCATGCGATACCTATATTTTTAGAACTGTCACAAGAGACTTCTCCTACCTAAATACTACTGTAATACAAATAAAACATAATGGAAAAATATTAAATATCATACACAGAGAAATGGTTCTAAATCAGTGACCACAACAAAGTTGAATTACATGTATTTACACACATGCATACATACAATGATCGAGTTATACCAAAATGAAATCATTACATACAGCAACATTTGTCTTTTTCCTTGAGACACACCACTACTACTACATACAATGAAACTCACATAAAATGAGAAAGGCATTTGTAGGTGTGCTTTAATTACTACTCTAGTTCTATCTTCAGCAGCACTATTGCAGCATTTTCCAGTACATGACACCTTGTAACAAAGCATCCCTCAACCATAGCTGGAACACCAGTTAGTGTCTATGTGCAGGGCAAGTGTCTCCAGGACAGGAACAGGAAAGCTAGAGACTGGGAAATGACGGATGAGAGGATGCCACCAAATATGTGCTTCACAAGAGTACAGAATCAAAACTCATTCTTCTCTCTTAAAAAATACACACATTTAATGTTGGTCTTTTAATTCTAAGAAAAAAGCAATTCCAAAAATACAAACTGAACATCAGAGTTAAGTCAACCACCATAATAAAATGAAATGACATTCACAATAGTTAAGTCTATGGACAGCTTGACAAATATTTTCTCCCCACACCTCCCCCACTAAAGTCCCCAAGTACATTCCAATATTTATCATTAAATGAATCTTTATGAAAAATACTGCTGGTGTTCAGTTAGAATTAAAGGACTTGGATAAAGTGAAACAATAAAGACAAATACAGATGGTGTGAGTAAGGTTACAAAGGCTTTACATTTTGCATTATCTCAAGATATAAACATTCAAAAATTAACATGAAGTTGCTGTGTTGTCAAAATATTGCAGCTATAGGCAAGGCAACATTAAATTAATAGCTGAGGGTGTGAGGAAAAAACCCACACATTTTAGTGAAGGTAAACAGAAGTGGGAGCTTGTAATTAGCATTTTTATAAAGCTAATATAACCCAGCCAGCCATAAGCCAAGCACAGGATAAAAAGCTTTCTCTGCTTCCTTTGGCTATAAGGTGACAAAAAAAAGATCACCTTTTCAAGATGTTCAAGATGAGCAGAAAAAGTCAAATAACCAAGTAATGGAATAAATAAGTACTAATTCAGGCAGTACACTTTAAACCACTCTGTCACTTGTTAATGTTACAGAATTTTATTTTGGTGGCAAACTGTAAGCATGTAAGAAAACTAACCTTATACAGTACAGTGAATAACCACCAAAGTAAAAATATTCTTCTGTTTACTCTTTGGCTAAAACCCCCTCAAAAGTAGCAGACAAAGAAAAAACATCTAATACTGGCAAGAGACTTTTTGACTTTTTTTAACAAGTAAAATAATCTTATCAATTTAAAACTTGGTACATTTTATAAACACAAAAGAGGTAATGTTGTAATAAAATCAGTAATGTTACTTCAAATGGCAACATTTGTTGACCCTGTGCAATAATACACTTCGTTCATACTACACTTATCAAAATATGACTGTTTCTACAGATATGTAGAAATCCTGCACAACTCCTGTCAACATACTTTATAACTGGGACATGAAATTTACAATCAGAGTGCCACAAGAACTTTCAAATTGTTATTTCCAGTAGAACTGATTTCAAAATCTTCAGATCCTGCATTATCTTTTAATGGTTAATTCAAACAGAAAATAAAGGAATGTAGAACACACAAACATCAATAACTGCACCCATTGCCAGAACACGCTGCACTGGTTGGACACTTTTCCTTAGTACATAAAAAGCAACAGCACCCAATAAGCCTGAGAAGAAATGCTGCTGTGTAAATACTGGCAACTATTCCTGAAAAAAGAATTATGGGATGTATTCTCAGAAGCTGACCGATCCCATAATTGTATTGCATAGGTCACAATCACACATCTATATACACGCCCAGGTCTGTGTGTGCATATACACCTCTGTATATACGCACACACGCGCACACGCACACACACAGAGAATATATTAAGAAGACAATGAAGTCTGGTCACAGAGCAATTTACAGGCTCAATATATTTTTTCTTTTTTTTTTTTTTTTTTTTTACACTTTGTTTGAAAGAAAACTTCAGTATTTTACAGTCTTCAGTAGGCATTATATACACTGCACTTATGAAATCTAGAAAGTATTGAAATAGAAATACATTTCTGCAAACATTTGGGTAAGAAAACAAACCAAGACTTTTCAAATATTTGTGCTATCTACATAATATTTTCTCTAAATCACAATAACTGTATCCATGGAATGTTCTCTAGAGAATGTCATCTTTTTTTAAACACCATGCACATTTTTAAGCAATTGTAACCCAAAATATCCCAACCTAAAACAATCTAACAATGTTCAGATAAAAAAATTTAAGTCTCAGATCAGATTTTAAAAAGGTAAGTCTTTATCACAAGAGTTGTAATGATAACAATTACATGTTAAGGCTAAACTGGTTTTGTTTTTTGTTTTTTTTTTGAGAAACACATTTAAAGACCATTTCTCTCGTGGCTCTGCATTATGAACTGTACTTACAGATGACAGTGCAGTGAACATAATGTTCAGTCCTACAGTCAGGATGCAGTTGCTCCTTCCCACTCCACAAGATACTGCACCTTTCCATCAAGTGTCACCCGACGAGCCAACACACGGTATTTTTCCCCACAAGCTATTCTACCTGCTGCACCAAAGTAACTAGTGATCGAGTTCTTTAGATGATTGAGCTGTAACTCCTGATCTGCTAAGTTGTTAAGTATCTCTGTATTGAGTTCATCATACTGGTAGTCTTCCTTGCTCTCATCATCTTTTACAATTTCTGAATTTTGAGTCTGGAGTGCTTTTCGTGGAAAGCGGCCTCTCCTCCTCAAATGTGGTATTGCAGCAGGCCAAGTTCTTCCTGTACGAGTCCTTTTTCTCGAGTCAGATAAACTATTGAAAATAAAACCCCACAGCATTAACTCCAAGGAAATTCAAAATGTATGCTGTATCATCAGTTATTTCCATGCCACTCATGTAATAATTTTTGTTGTTTTTCACTCATAAAATACTTATTGCCCACAGTTAGGTAATTGTAAGTATGGCACTTAGGTAACAATTTCAGAACTCTAAATTAAACATGAGCTTTTTAAAAACTGACTATTTATATCACTAATGCATACAAAAATTACTCATGAAAGCACTTAATAGCATGAACCAGAAAGGGGAGACAAAACAGTAGAATCCATGTACCTCAATAAAAGAGAAATTTATATTTGCTGAACTTGAGAGGGGGAAAAGTTCAAGTAACAATTTACTTGCAGGAAGATTGACTGTAGTTAATAATTTATTTATAAAGACTGTGCCAAAACTTTTCCATGCTCTATTGACTGTAAAAAAAATCACAGCATACTTAGTATTTTATAACATGAATACACAAACCTACAAAAACAAAAGCTGCTAAAATTAATGCAGAGTACACATCAGTTCTTCTGTGACCACTAGTAGAAAACTAAGCTCAGCAAACGTTTACACAGTTTAATTCTTTTCAGTAAATGTAACTTAGCCACTTATTTTACATCAAAAACAATGGTTAGTGAGCACCAAAAAATCTTCACCCTGTGAGTTGTAAGCAGAACCATTAAAGACTAATTTTCATTCATCCTATTTCTTTATATTTCCGCACGCAATTTACAGCTCTACTCTGAGAATATTTTATCAAAATTGATACACTACAAATCTTATCTTTATAGCAGATAGTGTAACTGGATAGTTACCTATAATGTCTGGAAATGCTAGATGAGGTAGTTTCTTTCATACTGGCAGCACCTGTGGATTCCACATCTGAGGTATTGGATGAATGTGCAGTTCCATCAGATTTCCTGTTTTGCAAGATAACAGGTTTGCCATGTAAAAAAATAATCTTATATCAAAAACTGAGCTGACCTTTCAGAAGCAAACATATAAATTACATAGTGTTACAATGCTTTATGGGAGGGGTATTTTTTTTAATTTACCCAACAGTGCAGGGTAATTCCAAGGCTGGGTTCTCTATCACCGGAACTGGTTCATTATCCTACAGGGAAAAAAAAGGTACTTCAACTTAAATCTTGATTTTTTAATTGATTTTATTTGAGAGCCAAGTGGGGGAATATAAATTCATGTTAACTTGTTATGTTTTTCTTCAACATTTATGATGCAGTTAGAAGGAAGGGAGGAAGGGGGAAGAAATATCCTTACCAGAGGAGATGACTCTGGAGTTTTGTGAATCATTTTTCTTGTATAGGGACCAGGTGGACGACCTACTGATTTTTTTTTCCCCTTTCTTTCTATACCATTACTTAATTCCCTAGAAGAAAATTGGTATTTTATTCTGTATTATTGATGATAATTTTCATTGAATACATATTTTCCTTTGGCAATGAATATACAATTAGATATTGATTTCTAAAACATTGTATTAAATGAGGTGATTCTGGCAAATCAAAATTTGCAGGTAAAAAGCTACGTGGTTTTGTTTTTGTAATAACATCAACAGAGTCAAGGTATTTCTAGGGACATTACTGATTCCCAAATGTTGAAGAGGAATGAACAAGTGTTAAATATAATTTATTCATATGATCACTCTTAGTGAAAAAGATGGCACATTTACCAATACAAGCTACTATTTCACAGAATACTATCTATTTAGAATTCTAGCTAATTACTGCTTAAGAGATCCAGTAAGGCAAAAGGTTTTGTTTCCCAAATGACAGCAAAGTTGAGACATTTTCTATTTTCTTACTGCTAAACCTCATGTCGATTTTTTTATAAGAATCCTTATAGAAAGTTAACTACATTTGTCCTAAAACCTTGTTCCTAAGAGTAATCCACCTTTACAATTATTTTTTTAAAAAACCCATTCTACAAAGAAAAGGCCTTTTTTGCAGGCACCAAAAAATACCCAAAGTAGCCCCAATTAACCACAACACTGCTAGGATGACTGGGTTATTTTACCTCACATCAGGGATTGGTTTAGAAGACTTTCTGCCTTTAATTTTGAACTCATGAGAAGTTCCTTCTGGTTCTTTATCAGCCTTTAAAGCAGCATTCGGTGGCACAGGAGGAACTCGAATTCTCAAGCCAAACAAATGCTTCTTTTTCTTTATTTCTTTTCCAGACATAAACCTAGATGATGTTCAATTAATTGTTAAAATTCTGATACCAGGGAAAGCAACTTTTAAAATAGCAGTGTACATGCAAAACAAAACTACGCAAAGAGAATATTCATTCAAACACTATTTTACTCCCCTCTTTAACCCTATCACAATCCTCCCTCTCAAAAACAGAATGTGAAGTGGAAAGAGGATGGAAGTTAAAACAATTTTTTCTCATAGTCTGGGTCCCAATCAAAAGAGTCATGTGATGCTATAGTTTGAAATAGAAACAGTATTTAAAATTTAAAACGTTATCTACAGCCAGAGTGATCATTACATAGATTAAAGACTATAACCTAAGTCAGATTAAATAGGCAAACAACATTTAAAACCAAAAGTACCAATAACTTACATAGTCTTGTAATCGTTTAATGCCTCCAGGACATGCTCATATCTCTCAGATTTTGGTGTGTCTGCCAGCTGTAAAGTATTAAGAAGTCATTTCTAAGTAATAGAAAGATTCCAGTTACTCTGAGTCATTGTAACTACAGATTTGAATGTGAAGTACTTAAAATGCTGTGGTTGTATATTAATCGTAATCTTATATATTCTGTGATTTACATCCACAGAATTAATGCCAAGACCAAGACCAGACCATTGAATGAGTTTCACTTTTAAGAAGCACAAGAATAATATCTCAAACATTTAGTGTAATGAGGGCACGTAACACCAGATTGCCCTTCCGAGACTCCTAACAAAAAATCTTCTGTATGTACTCCCAAATTAACTGAGATTGCAAACAGAGGGTAACTGTATTGACAAAAGAACTTAGTTATGATAATTTTTAACCAAAATCCTGCCACAGGACCCAATTCCCATTTTTTTATATTACTCAATTTGATAAGAAAAAAAAAGGAAAACATACAGAAAAATTATTAGAATTTAAAAAAAACCCCAAACCAGTAGGTCTATTTTCATGCCCCTTTTGCTAAGGCCTAGTCTAACATCCCTCCTTTCACCAAAGCCTGAAGTAACTAGTCCCTATCAAGCTTTCAAAACATGGAATCTTCTCTCTGAAAAAATTGCATGAAGAATTACAGAGAAAAGCAGAACAAGTATGGTGGCAACTATAAAATGGATACAACATTTATGTAATAGAATGTAAAATAAGATTGTTTACATTTACATTTATACATCTACTTTTCAATTCCAGCAAAATGACTATTATCTCCAGCTGCCATGCCAAAACTTGTAAATTTACCTTTAATTATAGAGCTGACAACAGTTTAAGTTTCACTTTTAATACAAATATTAAAGACCAGACTGTACAACACTGGCAGCTCAAAGAAACCCAACAAAAACCCAACAATGACCAGATAATTCCTAAAGAACACAATTCTCACCAAACAAGACACAGAGAAAAGGTAAAAGAATTCAATGTGCTAACAGCTAAATAATTGAGTAAATAGACTCAAGAACCCCAACCTCTTAACCAATTTTGAGCAAGATTGGCAGTCTACCTGACTGCTAAAGCTAAGGAAGGTATTCAAGTGGTTTTAGCTAAAGAAAGTAACAACCTGTTTTCCATGTTCACCATATGCTATCCAGAGGTCTGGCAACTCTGCAGCACTAAACTACAGAAAACTGCCACGTATTTATTGCATTCGAAAGAATAACATGTTAAAAACTACTGGCTTAGGAGGTCTGATAACTCCATCATTTACTACTATCTTACCTACAGCTAAAACCCTTTTCCTCTTACTCAAGTATGAATAGGTAGAGAAGTAAACTAAAGTGTCATTTCTAACAGTGGCAATTTAAGGAGATTACAAAATCCCTAAAATCATTATATGGTACATGTCAATTATTTCTGTGATTAATTTCTGTTTCCCTCATTCCCTATAACCAAAGTTAATCAGATTTTTCAAGATAATTTTTGCCAACTTCATGAGAGACATTTAAAATCTTTTCAGAATAAAATCTTGAAATTTCCTCAATACAGCTTGTATGAATTTATTCAAAATCTAGCCCTACAAAAATGTAGCATTCAGACTTCAAACTAGCAGTTTCCTTGAAGGTGTAGAAATATTAAAGAATTGAAAACAACACAAAGAGGTGAGTTAATTTATTTTGGATCTGCCCTTTCCTTCCTCCCCCTTAGTTGCATGTTTTTCACAGATTGAGCATGGATGGATTGAAAGCAGAAGGGGGAAGAGCACAGAGAGGACTGCAGCCTTTCAACTTCTTCAAAATGACATGTGTGCTCCAAATCAATGACAGCTTCACTCTCCTCATCCACTGCCCTGACCAGCCAGTCTGACATGAAATTATGTTAAAGAATATTACATTAAATGAACAAACAAATTACTTCTACATTTCCCTCAATACTAAGGAAAACAAAATTCAAAATTAAAAACAGCTTACATACTTATTAGGCTATACAATAAGATAGCTAAAACATTCATTCTATTGAAAAGATGATGTGAGAATTACATTGTGTGCAGCCTTATTTTAATCAAGGCTCAAAACTTGATATGACAGACTTATGGATTTTATATGACTTAGGTAAAAGACGCCGTACATACCAAAGTAAACCAGATATGTATTCATGACACTAATTCTTAGTAATGCTTTAGTGTATGCTTGTCATTCTAACAAACTACTGAAACTGATAGTTTAAAATATGTTTAGACTATTTCCCATTATTTATGAAAAATAGTTACTCATTTAAACCACGAACATACACTTGGTTCTCAAATTGTGTGTGCTAGTAAAAATAGACTACAGATAAATGAATTTACTGTAGAGAAGTATAAAGGCAGGATTTTCTCATAATTAGAAAACTTCAACCCATTACATGCCATGTATTAAAAAAACCTTCAAAATCCTAAACAATTTTCATGCACAAAATAAAGCACTTACTCTACTAGCAGTATGCCAATCTGAACTGAAATCATAAATTTTTGCATCTAACCTCTTATGCAGAAACAAAGATCAACACTGGTCCTCTTAGTTAAATATAAAGTCAATCTGCTTGAGTAAATGGATTTCTTTTAATGCTAAGATAAATGCCCAGTAATCAAATAGCTGGGAAAATAACCAGTATAGTAATGAACTTAAACCAAAACATTTTGAATCCAACTGAAAAAGGATCGAAACAATTTTTAGACCTGGACACAAACTGACCACCCCCACTGTATGAATTAGGAAGGAAAGAAGAAATTTTTGAATACAGTATTTAACACATAATGTGTTACACCTTAGAGACTTTGACTGTCATCTTCATACACAATATACTCTGCATTCAATTCTACATTTAGATTTTCTGGTCCAGGCACATGAAAATATCAAAGTAGTGAAAAAAATTATGAAATTAAAGGAGAAGGTAGATATGCAACAGAATAAACAGTTAAGTAATGAAAAGTTGCTATGCAAGTAATTAGCTGCATAGATAACTTGAAGAAATTTTACAGTTTAGAAAAATATACACCACCTAAAAACCATTCTATTTCTGCAAGGAAATTAAAAATTTTTTCATTATTTGGGATTACCAGATTTAAGGTACTAAAGGATTTAACATCCAGAGTAAAACAGTTCATAGGTTGTTAACTTTCAGGACATGTGTATGCACTGTGATTTAAGAACAAGAAAGGGTATTCCACCTACTTACCTCACCAGGATGCAATCTATCCCAGTTTTCATTAATGTAGGCCATAAGTTCAAGCTCCGAATCAAAATATTTCTTTTTATGAATAACACTTAGGTTGTAAAGGCATAGATGTGCTATATCTACCCTAGAATATTTGAATAAAAAAAACCAGAGAAAACAAGTGTATTTCTTCCAATTGCTTTCCTTTGAAACAATTTAGTAGAAAAGATATTAGCGTGATACAGTTGGAGGAACATGAAGCCCAACTTAAAACACTCAATCCAGACACACCATGAAGCCTCCTGCAATTTCTCTTCAAATGATTCCTTCTGTTTTGAAACTCACTTTCATTTCTGCCTCATCTCATTGTCATGATATTTTTTCGAACTCCAAAACTGGTCTGGACCATGGGACATGTAAGCAAGTCTGAATTCATACTTGAACGTATCGGTCCTGAATTCATGCAAGTATTTTGGTGAATTAACATTTAGCAAGGTAATTTCCACCATGTGTTTGTTAGCAACATTGGATATAATTTCTATTACAGATTAGTTCCATTAAGACTCCTCACGGAAACTATTACAAAATGTATCAAGATGTGTACTCTGGTACTCACTTTGTTTGGCTTACATAATACAGCAGGATCCTAAATGTGCAAAAAATACTTAACTTTGATATCTCAATCTTCACATATACAACAAGTGAGTAGTTGTTTGTTACTTCACTGAATGATCCCAGGAATGAATCCCAAGAGCATGCAATCACAAAATTATCTCTACAGTTAAGGATAAACTTATTTCTGGTCAGATACACAGCAGGAATGACTCGAGAAACAGCTCAAGCTAACAAGTAGACTTCCTTTTTAGCAAAGAGAACCAAAACACCAAAAAGGAAAACAAAGCATGTATTCAACTCACCCTTTTTTTTAAAAATTCATACTTACCATCTCAAGGGTAAACGTTTGAGGTATTCTGGTCCAGAACTGCAAACTGAGCAAATGAACGTATAAAACCTAAAAATATATACATATGTATATGTACATGTGCCTGGGTTGTGGGTGTCCATACACACACACACACACAGTGTTTTAACACTCCGATTATGAAAAAAAGGAAAATTAAGCAAGCTAGAAAAACTCAGCTATGTGATATTTGTGAGTCCCTTTCTTCTCTTACTTTCACAACTTCTGTAATCTGTGCTGATACCTACTGGGCCAGATGCAAGGTACTTCTTCAATTTCATCCTGCTACCACTGTTTCATTCTGCCTGAGAAAGTCCCTCAGCCTGTGACTGTATCAATGAAGATGCTCTGTAATGTCCCCAGCACAATCTCTCAAACGCAAAAACCTGTGCACCAGCGTAAACATGCATTTTAAGGACCCATACATTCCTGCATCCTAACTCAGTTCCTTCATACAAACATTCCAGCAAAATTCCTATATAAAATTATAATAAATAATTAATTAAATACTCTTTGATTCTCTTCTCCAGTTTTCCTCTTTCATCTGCTGCAAGTGCTCAAAGTTCCTCTTAAAATAAAAGCACAGACCAGCACTTTCTCATTTCTTTTTGTCCTAACTCCTCACACATGAACAGAGGATGTAGAGTTCCCCTCAGTCTAAGTATGCCTCCAGCTCTCTCCAATGCTTTACGCTGTTAGTGCGGGGAACTGTTGCACACCCAACACCAACAGCCCACTCCGCGCAAACTCCGCGCAAACTCCACTGTTTGTGTAAGAGGTAAGTCACCTACACACTAGGAACTCAAGAGCCTTTATCCTAATAGGCCCACTAAAGGGGTCAGCTTTAAAGCATTCCATCTCCTAGCACCTATGGTATAAGGGATTTCCACACAAAGTGAAGTCAGTAACAGCTGGAATCCAACTCTCCACTGGTTACCTCTCCACCACCCACCACTGCATCCCCCGTTCAACTGAGATGAACTGTATTTTCCTGGCACCTGAACACAGGCTGTCTTGTTTATAAACTACTCAAAACATAACCCATTTTTGAAAATACTCCTGTGTTATGGATGCTCTAATAAAAGCTCGTATGTGAGACTTCCCTCCCATTTTAAATAAAGACAACCATAAAGTACAGCTTAATTTTCTTACCTGTCACCAAAAAGCATTGGCTTTTGGAGGCACTGCACACAAGCCTCATGAAACCACTGTTTACATTTGCAGCACTGCAACATCTTTAGATACCAGCTTCAACAACAGAGAGAAAAACAAGATGTGTTTAAAAAGTTACTGAAAATTGTTTCTTCATTATGTTTAAATTAAATAGGAAGAGATCTTTTGACCCAAACTGATTTTCACAGTTTATAAAACAAACTCATCTCTAGGGATATTTTAGTAACATTTACTTCCATAATGAATTACTAGAAAAGACAGACTAGGAAAAAGATAGCCTAGTAAAATAATTAATTAAGTTATTAAATTAAGGAGAGAAAAACCATTTAATTTACTCTGACAACCACACCTTATAATTCTCAATAATAAGAATTCAGGAACTCCATACAAGCTCCTTCTGACATACCAGATTAGCTTCCTTGTTATTTTCTAAAGCACAACACAACTGCATTAAGTCACAAACATCTGTTCTGGGGATCCAACTACTTGAATCCTCAAAAGAAACCTCATAGTTTACACCTTTTCCTTTTTCAGCTTCTCCCTTGAGAAAAGGAACCATGCAAAACTGACAGTGATGTTTGTTGAAGTCTCAAAATTCTCAAACTAGAGCTCTGTCCTGTGTCTATACACTCAAAAACTTTGCTTCTTTGTGGGACTCTTTACTTGCCTTGACCTCAAAACTTCAACACTACCTTATTCATTCACTCATTCATGCTGACACCAGATCACTCATCTCTATCCGCTTACGAAATCCTCTTCTTGCCTTTCTTGTAAAAAATAACCAGCAAAGGACTCTAACACCATTAGAGGAAAAAAAACCATCTTTCTCCTGCCAGCAACTGAAAATCAGGATATGATGCTATGGTAGAATCAGACAGCTGTCTAGTCCAACAAAATTTAGTAAACTAATCTCTAGGTACATGTATCTTCATGACTTACGACAGAGCTGAGTTAACATCAGAAAAATAACACCTAGAACTCCAAGACTATTAACAAACAATTCCATCCAAACTCAACACATCAACAATAGCAACACAAAAAAAAGTTTCTTGCTCATTACAGAATGTACTGTGATGATCTGTGATGGTCACATGACAAAATTAAAACAAACCAAAATATTTCATGGGAAAAGAAATTAATTAAGAAATTAATAATTTCCCACTGTGAGACACTTAATGTATATAGAATTCAAAATCCCACTTTGCATCCAGTTTCTAATACATACACACAACAGAAACTAACAAGTTCACAAGAAAGTCTACAAGAAAAGAGTCAAAGTTTGCAAATACATTAGAGATAAGTTCTTACATATTATCCATTTACTTACTCTCCAGGTCCTCCACAATAGCAGTAACACTGCTGGACATTGGTTTTATGACCTGCATCCCACTCAAGGTCTGTTGCATTATATGGTAACGTTTGTTTCATGACTTGCAGTGCTTTGGCATTTGGTCCTTTCTTAAGCGCACCACCTCTCTGGGCCAAAACAATTACATCAGTTTACAAAAAACCATACTATACTTCTGAAACTTCCAAAGCTTTTAATTTGATTGTAGACAAGTTTTCATAACTTTCAAGTCAAATACTTTCACGTGCATTTATGTTTTCATACTAGCATGCTTGTTTAAAAGTGAAACATTGTCGGTTTCTAAAAACAGCATTACTTCTCAACATACAAAACTTGCATTCAGATCAAAGATTAAAAGACAACTCTGAAAAAAATGCCATATCTTTTTATTGTTTCAGTTTCAAAAACAAAGATGCAGTATGAGATGTATTAACATTTCTTTTCTAGGAACACACCTTTGTTGTTGTTGCGAAGACACACTGTCGACAGAGCCATTTATCATCTGAATCAATCACACTGGAATCAATATTTGGTGTGTGACACAGCTGATGGTAACCTGTATGAAAAATGATCAGCCAAACTGTTATTAAAATGACAAAAGAAGCTTACACAGAATTAACTATATATAACTTCAATGCAACTATAAGGCATTATCCATCATTAAGTGCCAAAAACCTGAACAAAAAGATTGGTAACACATTCAAAATGGTCTTTTAAATTTTCTTAGTAGAAAAAAATAATCTTGACTTACAGAACAGGTGTTAGTCACTTTAACATGGATTATCATCTTTCACTGAGCTGTTAATAGCCACTAAGGGCTACAAAATTTAAGATCAGTTGAGCAGTCAGTCATAGCCGGGCAAATATCCTCCTTTGTGAAACAAATCAAAACATCTTTTAAAATGCAGTAAACAGAAAAAAAATCTAGTTACCTTGCCCACATTTATCACATATAACCATTTCATTTGGTGCTTCTGAATACTCTTCCTGACATATTGTACAGACCATTTCCCCACTCTCAGTGGCTCCTAGACAAAGACGAGATTGTGATTTGTTTCAGATTACATCTGCAGTTGGAACAGTTACCACATGTATAGCCTTCTTCATAATTTCACTTACAGATGCATGCATTGTAGAAACACATTGTTACAGAGCCAAACTTCTTAGTAAGAACATATTCAAACACTTTGTACAGACTGTGTTACAAATATTTATATCACTTATCGTAAGCTATCAGATATTTATAGGCTTTATATTGCCTACTGACCATGCAGTCCATGGTTCCTCAACATCAACAATAAAAAAAAAATCAGTAACTGAATAAAGAATGTAAATTTAGGCTAAAAATACCTATCTGGACAACTAATATATCTTTTGTATTATATTATTTTGTGTTTCTCTCCACATAAATATGTACACACTTTGCATATCTTTTTGACAGATCTGCCAAAACAGCCTTAAACCCTTAACATCCAACATTACTACTGTTACTACTACTTACACATATCTGCAAGCATACAGAAACACACAGTTAAGATAGAGGTAAGAGAAAAAATAAGTTTGCAAACTGGAAACAAAACTATGTCTTGCTCCATTTATACCACATACCAATGTAACAGCTGATTAAAATACAAGCTTCTTAATTACAGAATATTCTGAGTTGGAAGGGACCCATAAGGGTCATCAACTTGAAATTTTCTCATACTCATTCATTAAGTTTTGATAGCTAGAATAAATGAATCAGATCATAAACTAGCACTATACAGAAGGAGAACAGCTTTTTTTTTTTTTTTTTTTTTTTTACAAGCTTCAAGAAATAAAGCAGTTGATTTTTTGCTATTACAAATACAAAGCTTCTCCTTCAGGTAGACAGTGTTTAGCTTAAACATCAAGAAGCAACAAGAACTAGAGCAGATTTCCACTGGTTTTATAGAATGAGGAAATTGTAATGGATTTTCAGAAAGAATTATCATCCATGCTTCATTAGCATTAGGTTATAAAAAATATTTACAATCAAAATGTCTGAAAACCAAAAAGGTATTATACAATAGGTGCCTCACTTGATAACTACACATTTCTTTATACCACACAAATACTCTAAAACCTGTAATGGTTTCTTATCTGCAACAGTTATGGTGTTACTTTCAAATTTTTAGAAGTCAAAACTCTGTTCAAACATAAGATTTACCAGGTTTTAGTTTCTTTCCACATCATGTTGTTTCAACTGAAAACAGTACAAAGAACATAAACTTGGTGTAAATTGAGTTTTCTGTTAAGGCAGAGAACATAATCTACCCCCATCTAAACAAACTCAAATGTGATTATTTTTAGAAGTCTTCTCCACCCCACACATGTGAAAACAAACAAACATAAAAAACCCCAACCCAAAACAAAACAGTAACTTCAACGACAGTTGTTTGAAAATATTTTTTTCTTACTTGCCTAATTTTTGATCCTGGATCACATTAAATTATACCACTCTTTAGAATAAACGAATATAATGTAATCATGTTTTTAACAGATACAGTAATCTAAACAATGACTACTTCATGGAAGCTCTTGCCTGTTTGTATGTCCTTCCAGAGAACCCAGGATTTGGAACTGTCTTCAAATATAATGAAGCAGTTCTGTTTCAGTTTGTTTATCTGAAAGACAGAAATATAGTGGAAGCCATGAGTAAAAGTACTAAACAGAAGACTGTATTTCATACTACATAAGCGAGACAATAATACTGCAATTTTCAACAATAAGTGATACTTTACAACTCCAGTGAAGTTAAAAAATGTCTTTACCTTTTTGATAGTTCCAAGATAAAACAAGCCATCTGACCATCTAGCTAGGACATCCTGACCTTCCTCAAATTTACAAAGCGGCTTTTTGGCTTTCTGTCCATCACGTAATGACAGCTTGGTCAGAGATGCTGAGCTCTTATGGCTGCGACGTAAAGGAGACCGCTTATGGACCAGTGAATTACCCACCGCTGTAGAGTCTCTAAAGGAAGGGAAGCAAGAGAAGAGGTAACCAGAATTAGGTTAAAAGAAGTGTGTGTTGGAAATACCAGTATGACTGACTCCAGGACCTCAGGTAATGGAAGACCTGCTCGTCTTTTCTGACTTTACACATCTTTAGTAGCAGTTCCTCTGTTACTATACAAGCATACAAAATCTGAAAAAGACAAGTTCATAGAAAGAGAAGCATTCTATGAAATCAACTAATGTGAATGAGAATGGGGACACACAAACTTCCTAGCTCAGAGACTCTTCACAGAATCACCAGAAGCATTGAAAAACACATCAAAAACATTCAATACAGGATTACTTATGCAAAACTCAAATCACTGCCAGTTTTCTAAAATTCCAAGGAAGCTAAAAAGGTCCTAAGCCAATTCTAACTGCATTACCTTGGTAGGGATAATACAGGTTAAGCATTATGCTGGCTGAAGGTAAATACTAACTGAGGTATCCCCAACACAGAATCATGCTTTGCCACTAAGCATAGCTATAGAGCTTTACAGCACAGGATGACTTTCTACATGTTAAATTTCTTACATAAAATAAATTTTCCTCTCTGTTAAAATAAGAGTGGAAAATAATAAGGAAGGAAAAACAACAGATCTTGCAACATTTCTTCATACATGAAACCCAAAATCGTGAGTTATTTGTATCAATAAGCATTTTTCCTCATATATTCCACAATATATAGTCTATTTATATGTAAGTGTGAACATGCTTTTATGTCAGACTACCTGTGAAACACTATGCTTCAATTAAAAGAGCAAAATATAGAAAATTATAAAACAAGACCAGACAGTGCACAAGGAAGAATCTTCATAAGTAATACCCAGAATTTGAGACTATGTAATAAAGCTACCATTTGTATATCCAAATGTATTTTTTCTAGAAACTACATGTATGTGTAACTAGGATGCAAACAGTTAGGGATCAGGGAATTAAATAGGATTGAAGAGCAGTTTCACCTCACTCAAGATATCTTAGGTATATTATCAGCACCAGAAACATTTGAATTAATCTCAAAGCACCAACAAAAGCAGTAAACTAATCAGTGTCCCATAGAGTTTGAGAATTGCTATACAGATATTCAAGAAGTTGCTCTACAGCTTCAAAGAGAAAGCAATCTTCTCTCTAAAGAATTTACTATTCCCATTTAATATGACAGTAAAACTGGAAAGGTAATGGCTTAAAGTATCATATTAAACAGTTTAAACCAGGAAGGTTGGGCACAAGAAAAATCAGCTGCTTTAAGATATTTATAATCAGTGTGACATTAAACAATGATATGGCAGTAAGAGTAGCTATAATGGGCCTCTGGCATCCTCATGCACAACTGGGTCACCAATTTAAGTCCTGCTTGATCCCAAATACAAAAATATTCAGATGGGTAACTAGGAAGACCAGAGGAACAAACAAAAACCTTTGGCTTGTTTCACAGCTGGCACCTGGTCACTTCATCTGACATCCTTCATCACTGCATCAGAAAATTAAACTGTCATTTCCCATCTTCTCTCTTCATGGTGCAGTAACAATGTTCAGACCCACCACCCAGCCAGATTTCCCAGATAAAGAATCTTACCAATTCTGCTGCTTCTTACACAAAACCTGATTAAAGTTACTGCTGCTTTTCCTCAGCTCTTCTCTAACCTCTGATAAATGGAGCAGGATACATGTAGCATTCAAAATAGGTTTACCATCATAGAGTAAAAGCACAGCAGCCCAGGACACTAAGTTTCTGCTTTCTTAGTACTAACATCTGGTTTACAACTGTTTTGACAGAACTACTCTCAGAGAGGTTCAAAAATTTTCTTTCCGAAGTTTTTCTAGGGTTTAAGACCCTAGGAAAAGCTAGGTTCACCTGGCTAGGCTAGCCTAGAAATTGGTAGCTATTTGTGCTACAAGGGAGGAACGTTTGCTCTTCTTTTCCAGTACTTGAAAAAATGTGCGAAAGATCTCATACTGAATACACAAAAAGACACAAATTCACTTATCATAAACAGTACAGATTGCCGTTTAAAAAACAACTACGAGCTTTATACTCAAAATAGTCTTCAAAAGCATTCTTTTAAGTACAAAAGTTTGTCTAACAACTCCATTGAAATCATAACAAAAAAAAGTGTGCATAATTTTCTGGCACAAAACACTTAAATGAATCTATACATTTACTTATACAACAGCATAAATTCACAATAGCAGCTTCAGACCCTGAGGAAGCTTGATACACAGTAATGTGAGCCAATAAACCAGACACTTCTCCATTGTCCATACTGCTCTCTCTGTGAGTGATGGCAGTGCAGAAGTGACGACTAAACAGCTCACGAAAGCAGCTCCTGCTGAGGCAGTTTATGGTTTATCTCAGAGACTGAAAATAGGGCTAGTTACCACAATAGGCTGACAGTAGCTTAACAGTTGCTTTCCACATGGATAGGAAGTTTCTCTCCAGGGAAACATTCCCTCAATGTTTTTGACTGAGATTAAGTAGGAAGAGCTACTGTTTTAACAAGTTGACTTTAATGAGCAGGACGTTAAGTTACTTACAGTAGGTGTCTCTGAAGTATCCTCTGGAACTACCGCACAAGAAATGCAGTGCAGACCAGTGTAAAAGCTACATGCATAAAATGTTACTAACTTGCCCATCTGTCTTGTCACAGCTCTATCTGTTGTAGTGGAATGCCAAAAAGTCACACCTACCATTAAAATAAAACTCTTGCTGGAAGTTAAAAGGCAAACTGAATTTCAAAATTGGCAAGCAAGAAGTTTAAGGTTCCATATTGCCTAGAAACTTGCTTTCCAGTCTTCCCTAAAATTAGCTTCATAGCACCTTCCTACTGTACTATTTATAGTTACCAACAAAATTAGTAACCTTGAAATAACAATTTCCCCATCTTAAACATTTCTCTCCAAGAACTTATAATTGCACAATATCCAACAGATGCACTGTCTTTCAAAAAATATTTTCCAATATAAAGATCTAACTTACCTCATTTAACTTGCACAATCAAGCTACGCTGTATGTCATACAGCATGTATGGCTTTACATCTATTATTCAATACTAAGTTTGTCATACTGTATTCTTACTCTGACACTTAAAATGCAAAACCAAAGAAAAGTACTTATATACCCATACAATCTTTCAGAAGTTAGTGGTAGCAGTCAGTAAAATGTGCCTGCACACTGATATAGTTTGAAAATAGAAATGAACTTCCACCTTTTCTTGAGAAGTTGATGTCGTGAAGTACCGAAAATGCTCACCAATTTTTCACCTTGAAGTCTAGATCATAGCCACAGATATTCTCAAGCAAGACAGACAGAAGAATACCTTATATTCATCTACTTAATGAATTAGTTTATAATATGTTGCAGAAGCAGAAGATTGTAATTGTCAACAGAAATGGCAAACTGCCTCCCAAAGTAAACTACCTATATGAGTCAGATTTATGAACCATAAGCAGTTACTATGCCTAGCATTGTATTTATTAAAATTAAATTTGTTCGTTTTGACTTGCTTGTAACTCTAACCTCTTTACTAGCAGTTAGTAAATTTTGGTGTTCATTTGGTGCCTCTACTCCTCTACAGCAATCCTACTGAAGGAAGAAGTGGGAAAAGCTGGGAGAAAAGATGCAAAGAGGCTGGAGGATCAAAAAGACTGAGCATTCTTGTTTCCAAGTGTCTTTTTCTTAAGATCATTCATACTACTGTACTCCTTCAGTCTCAACAACTGCTATGAAAAAACTTTTGTTAAGAAAAGCTCCCTTGGACAGGTTTGGCTTTTTTTTTCCCCCAGCCATCTCAGTTCACTGATCTGCTTCACAAAATGGTTTGTAAGCACAACTGAATAAATGCAAACAAGCAGCCTAGGACAAAAACTCCCTCAGCTGGCACTGCCAGACTGCATGACTGAACTGTAGTGAGGTTCACTGACAATCCATTCACTTTCAGGAAACTTTTTGAGAAGGACCACCTGATTCATAAATGCTGCAATGGTAACAGGTGATAGCTACCCTATGAGCACAGATAGTATCTTTAATGTTTCCAGAAACTAAGTTTTAACAACAAAGTGCCCAAAGAATACTAAGAGAAAATTTTAATACACTGAGAAAACTCAATGTGGGACAAAGAGCTCATTTATTCCTGGTAAATAGAAATCACAGTGAAGGGATGATGACTTTAAAGATTTATCAAAAGGGAATTCAGACTAGAAATCACACACAGAGCATTCTACTAAGACAACTCACAGAGGTTTAGGATCTATCTCAAAACTGGAAATGCGGTATCGCACAGGAAAGGAAAATATAGTGATAGGACTTATGATAACCAGAGATAATCACTTCAAGTTCCAGAAGTATGATGGTATTGCTAATTAATCACAATTTTTTTTGGTCTGAAGTTGCAAACTAGCCTTTTATTATCCTTTATTAGGGAAAACTGAACTACCAGCAGCCTGTTCTTCTCTCCTTAAAACAGGACAGTTAACATTCACATGGAATGAGGGGAGTGGAGGTCTAGCAAGGGCTCAGAACACACAAAACTGATAGCAGTTTCACACATGGCTTACCCAATACAGCAGCTTGCTTCCTTCCCAGCAGCTCTGGAATGACCAGCTGCCTTCTCCATTAGCTTTCTACTCAGTTTTCTTTCCCTTACTATGGATTCACTGACTGATACTTAAAACAAATCAAAGTACAAAGAGATCTGGTGACTAAACAAGCCAGGTAACCAAGTGCTCACAGCTAGAAGACAGCAGAAGAGGGAAATTAATCTTGTCTGAGAGTAATAATGTTAGCTTGTTTACCCAGCTCCACATAACCAAGCTAAAGCCATGTTTCCAACATTGCCTGTGACTTGGATCTAGTACCTACATTAACAGCTGGAGACATGCTGGATCCTAGCCACATTTCTTCTTTTCAGCTTCTCCACTATTTATGGGATCTCATACCAACCATTATCTGCTCACTGTGGCAAACATACTCTCCTCCCCCAAATAAAAAGATTCTGTTGAGTCAGAAATTAGCAGGTCAAAATTAGCAGGATGACAAGTCAAACTTAAGTTAACTTCCTCCACCCCAACCCAGATCCAAACTTCAGAACAGGTCAATTGAACAAAAAACAAAAAAGAAGAAAAATCAATTACATGTAAACAGGCCATTATAGTAGTACATTGCCATTAACTTCTATTAAGCAAAGGATAAAGTACAAATCCAGATTTATAGTCTATCCTCTACACTACTTCATAGACTGAAATGAATATTGCTTTTCCAATGTGCTGTGCCATACAACATCTACAAAAGACACTTGGAGCTCCTTATCTTTACACTATTTTGCATGCTAGTACAATCAAAAGCCAACTGTACCAAAGAAGGGCAAAGGGACCATAATCTAGGCATCCCTCAGTCTAGAAAAGTAGAGAGTAATTATTGGGGGATAAGAAATACATTATTAAAATTACTTTCAGTTTTAAGCATTTAGGAAAATACAATAATTCAGGGTAGAAAGGTTCTTAGGAACTCTCTAGTCCTGCTCAGCATAGCATTAACCATGAGGTCAAACCAGGTGGCCACACAAGCACCCTGGGCCCCTGTTCCACTGCAGAGCTGCCACCCCGGGGAGTGGGGATGTTCCCTCCCCCACCAGAATCTCTCTTATTCCAATGTAGGCACAGTTACCTCTTGTCCTCCTGCCATGCACTGCTGTGAAGAGACTAATTGAATCACACTAACTTTCTCATAGGAGCTGGAAGGCTGCAGTTATGTCTCCCTGAAGCTCAATGAACCCAGCTCCCTAAGGCCCCTCTCATAGGGCACCTGCTCCAGTCCCTGACTGTGGTCCTACACCAAACTCACCTAGCTGGCTGTCTCTTGCAGTGGGAGCACGAAAATATAGCATTCTATCTAGATGCTGTCTAACAAGTTTTGTGTAGAAGGAAATTATCACTGCCCCTCAGTCTTCTACTTCTGTTAATATAGCCCAGGATACCACTTGCCTTAGCTCCCAGGACACAGTGCTGGCTAGCATTCTGCTTTCTGTCAGATCCCCAGCCAATCTTAGCCTGGGGTTCCTTCTTCAGATGCAGGACTTTGCTTTCTTATCTGTTGAATTTCATGAAGTTCATGTTCAATCTCTTCCTTCAGCCTTGCTGAAACTGAGGTTAGACGAGGTTCTCCCCATGTTAAAAACCCTGCCATTTTTAACACAGAAGGTGGTCAGGTTGTTCAGGCCATGGTTGATATCTTTGGTGACTGTTACTAGTCATCGCCTTTCCATGCATCCAGAGACATCCTCCAGGAAGACTTCATGACTTCCCTAATGACCAAAGTGAAGCTAACCAGCCTGTGGTTAGTTGAACTCTTAGCCCTTTCCAAAGATGGGTGTAACATTTACTATTCTCTAATCATTACAGATTAGCTCTGTTCTCCACAACCTGTAATAGTAAGGAAGAGCCCTACAAGAACATCACACAGTTTCCTTGGTGCTCTTGAAAGCAGTCTGGTCTGATGGGCCTACATGAGTCAAGTTCATGTTTGTTCAAATGTGCAGCAAGCCAATTCATAGGCCACTCGAGGAAAGTTTAACAAATCCACCCTGGATAGAAGCTAAAATAGCATTTAAAGCAGAACAACTTTGTCCTAGCAATGATTTCAGGGTAACTATTCTGTATAAGCTGCTCCTTGTCAATATGATATGAAAATTGTAACTTGCTTATTCTCAGCTTTACCCAGTCAACCCTAATACTACCCATGACAATCAAATGTGATTTCACATAATACATTACTACCCCAATAGGGTGGTTGGCTTTGGCAAGGGTTTTAATTCTTTCAAAGGGCCTTACCTTTTGGCTATGATTTTTTTTTCCCTGAATTCTTCTGTCTGGTCAGACTTTTTAAGGAACACTCCAGCTATCCCATAATATCTTTTCATTAGTGAGTTTTTTAAGTAGATCCATGCTTTCAGAAGTATATACATCACATTACCTGACAAAAGTAATAAATTTTGCTTCTAAGAAATAAAAAATTGGTAATAAAAACTACGTGAGGCCTCACAGCCTATTCATCTGACTAGCAGTTACATCTATGGGTCTGTTGCATATCAGAAAAAAGTTTAGCCAGAAGACTGAGGGGAAGCGACTATTTCCTTCTCCACAAAACTTGTTAGCATCTAGATAGAATACTGTGGTTTTGTTCTCTGACCCTGTGAAATATGACTGTCCTTAATATGATTGATCCATACTGTTAAAAAGAGGCAGTCACCAGGATAAGTGTACTCCCATGTTCATAATACTATAATCATTTCTAATTTTGTTTTTACTTGCTCACATTCTCCCTCAAGAAATTTTAAATAAGTGGTTTAATTCCATTTGATATAAATAGTGAAAGCATTACAGTTTAAAACATCATTACAGAATAACATATTTCTCTACATATTTAGTATGCAGGGAAATAGGACAGGGCAGACATGTATCGCAAGAGCCATTTGTTTGGGATCGATCACGTGTTTGTACAAGAAGAGGCAGAAGGTACAGGGAGAAAACAATGGTACCAGGTCACGGGACACCTTTTCAATCAGAATTTCCCTTAATTGTATCCTAAGCACATCTGTGAATACAGCAACTGCCTCTTGGGTTTCTGCAATACCCAAATCCAGTACATGCAGCAACACACCTGCGGGAGTATGAGCACGCATCCCAGCAATTAAAGAGATGACAACATGCTGACTTGCTCTGGAAGAAGTGGGGAAGGAAAATGATTTCAGAGCTGACCAAAACCCCAAAATGGTAAGTTTTCTTCTTTAAGGTTAGTCTACAAAAACAGCAACCTTCATAAGCATTCCACAGAATTAAAAAAACAAATAGATCTGAAACATAAGTAAAGTAGTATTATCCTTGAAGACAGATAGTGAATGAAGTATGTCCAGACCCATCAGGAATGCTCTCATCATTAGTTCTCCTTCTCTCAAAGAAAGTTAAGCTTCTTGATTTCACTCCTCCATGGAGATTACATCTCCAGCAATACCTGTGGTTTTACAATTCTTCTCCTGTTGTGTTTTGCTCAAAGACACACTTCCCCTCCATTTCCGGCAAGGAAGGCCTGTAAAGAAGGTGAAACCAAGTCTGCAGCAAGGCCAGCGGCCAGTTGCACAAAATATGTGGTCAATTCACGAACTAAGAGAAGATTCATATTGGCTTCTAGTCACATCTCCAAGCTTCCTCTTCCACAACTCACGTGAGGAGCACAAAATATGCCTTAGTGCCTCTACATTACTTCACATCCATCTCCAGGGAATACAAAAGTCCACTGTCTACTAGGAATTAACTGGAACTCATTTGTTACAGCTACTCTTCTCATAAATTTTACCTGATCTTCTGGTGCAGGGAGGGACAAACATAACTTCATACTAACTACCAATACATGTCTCTTTCACCTATTAAAAAATACATATACTCACTGCTGACTAGGCATATTAAGTCACATGAGAAGCATCTACATCCGATTTAAACTTCTTTCCAGAACAGAAAAGGCAATTTGTTGAGAAGCCACACACCTGTACTTGACAAAATAAGGGTTAACTGCAGAAAACATTATACTCTCAGTACAGATTTACATTTCACAGATTGTACCTCCTTGCAAAGACCCTTCTCATTTTCACTATATTATGCATCTCCTTTCATACTCTCAATCTTTGTTTTCCCTTATTCTCCTCTAAATGAAAAGCTATGAACTCACTAACCTGTATTCTAATACAGAAACTAAACTTTCCCCCCCCTCTCTTTTAATCTCTTTTTTTTTTTCAAATTAAATGTAATTTGAGCTCTCAAAGAAAGGGACAAACGTTACCAGGTTAACTTTTACCAACCTGACTAGAGATCAAAAGAAAAAAAAAAAAACCAACAGCGAAACTGTTTAGTTACTATCCCACACTTTTGGCAGTTTGAGTGCATATCACTGATCACATTCCCTTACTCTAAATCAGGAGAAAACCATGTCATCATCCATTACTACGTTTGACCTTTAAAGTTATGATAAGCTGGGTCTATCACAAATTCTAGAAATCACCATAAGGCTACACTGCTTTCCTGGCAGAACCTTTCACTTAATTATGCAGGCCCTCGACTTCTAATAGCACCCTGATACTTCATGGATGAATGACAACCCCTCGTATTTCAACACTAATATCAGTGTCCAGAACATCCAGCACAGACCCATATTGTTCTCTTTCACTAAAAGAGGTATCAGCCCATTCTTTCCACAGAATTCAATACCAAAAAAATCAAAATGCATTACTGCACATGCTTTCAGCCAGCAACAGTTACCACACTGTAGCAGACTAAAGCCCTACCGTGCATTCAAATCGTCATAGCTGACAGAAATTAAAGAGGTGAGGCGTTGCAGAAAAAAACAAAAAAAACAAAAAACCCAAAAAAACCCAAAAAAACCACAACAACAAAAAAACCCCATCCCAAACAAACAAACAAAAAAAAAGAAACAAAAAACACAACCCCCCCCAACAAAGTTACCAACGAGCACCACTACCTCTTTGTGTTGCTGCTCTCTTCGCACTCGAGCGAACGCAGCCTACTCGGACAATATCCTTAAAGGAGAAGATGAAAATCCAGCTGGCGCGAGGCTGATGGCTCCTCACCGCTGCAACCCCCGGCCTCGCCGCCGACCGGCCAGCTGCCTCCCTCCCTTTGTTTTGGTCACCGAGAAGCACCACTGACCCCTCACATTCGCTTGCCAGCGGCCGCTCGGAGGGAGCTCCCTCCCCTCCCCCCAAGGCCTCGGGGCCCCCCGCGCCGCAGCGGGGCCCCTCGCCGCACTCCCCGCCGTGGCGCTGGGATGCGGCACCGGCGGCCCGGGCTGCGGGGATCGCCTCCCACCGCGCGGGCCCGGCCGCCCCTCCCTCCCCCCCACCCCTCACCTCATTCGGTCTCTCCAGTGGTGCCAACTGCCTCATACAGGGAAATCGGCGAGCTCGGGAGCCTCCCCCGGCGGCGCGGCGCGGTGCGGCCGGGCGCTCGGTGCGCAGCGGGCCCCCCGGGCGCGGACCCGCTGCGGAAGGCGGCGGGGGACGGTCAGACCCGCCTCACGGGCAGCCCGGCCCCAGCGCAGCCCCTCGCCATTTTTGTTTCCCGCGGAGGAGGCGCTGGTGCATTCTGGGAGCACAAAGGGCCGCGGCCCCGCCCCGGCGGCCCCGCCTGCGCCGGCAGCGCCGGGGGCGGGCGCGGGAGCGCCGCGGCGGAAGGACATGGGTGCAGCCGAACCTTCGCCGCTGCTGAACAAAGAGGGACTATTTTAGGCGTGCGCGGCGGGAGCGGATCTGTGCGCGCAGCCGGGGCTCGTTTTGGCTGTGCTGCTCATTGTTCCCGCCGCACCTGAGGGGATGCGGTAGTGCCCGGGTCCTGCCGCCCCGCGGGACCCCCCGCTCGGGCTCAGGGACAAGCTCCCCGCGTTAGTGGGGTTGGCCCTGCCATGTAGAATGAGCCTGGGTCCGCCTTCTTGCTCGGGTTGTTGGCGAGGCGAGGCCCGGCCCAGGTACCGGAGGGTGCCGCGGCGGGCCCGTGGGCAGCGGACTGGACAGTGTGCTCCTCTGCACTGACATCGGGATGCTGCCATTTTAGGAGACGAGCTGAACCTCAGTTCCAGTTTTTAGCAGCAGCTGTATTAGCTAAACTAATGGAACAGGCTGAACAGGGAGGTCCTGGAGTCTCCCTCTGGATTCGTTCAAAACCCACCTGGACGCATTTCTGTATTACCTGCTCTAGGTGACCCTGCCTTGGCAGGGGAGTTGGACTGGATGATCTCCAGAGGTCCCTTCCAACGCTAACAATTCTCTGATTCCGGAAATAGCTCTTTGTTTTCCATCATTGTGTTTGTAGTTATTCAGACTCAGTACTGGGCCAGTGTCTATGGTCCACATGGTTAAGCACGGCAGTTGCCCAATACCGTGGTAATAAGCACTATAAAGCTTTTGTCCTAACCATGTAAGGGCCCTTGCTGTGTGCCCTGTGTAACACTGGAATGCAAGTGCTCCCTGGATGAGACCTCACCCACCGGTGTCACTCTCAGGAACGGCTGAACTTGGAAGACTGGATGGTGAATTTAGGATTCCAATCTCTCTCCTGCTCAAACTGCCCAAGTTCTCAAAGCATTCTTCCCTCTTGGGATAAGCCACTGAAACTAAGCTACTGGATCAGTTTGCCATCCATGGAAAGGGGCACAGGGAGGGAAGCCTGGGCAGAGCACTGGAGTACAGCTTAGTGTGGCCAATTCCTAGTTACATCAGAATAAAGCAGTATTTATAATCAAAATCCCTAGTTCTGAGTTGTTTTAAATTCAAGTTTGAGGGGATAGTTGTCTCTTGGATACAATAACGAGACACTGTTCAGGAGTCATGATGGTCTGCTAAAAACAGACTTAGACAACACAAAGAGCCCTGGTTGCTCTTCACAGATTTTCATGTACCAGTCAGGTACTGCTGGTGCTAAAGGCAAAGGGTCACCAGCAGGAGAAAAAAAAATTAGACTCGGTCTGAAGTATATCCACATACAAATTCTTGTATTTAAATCACAATGGTCATGTAAGAACCGGTGTTCAGCTAAGTTAAAAAGCAAACTTTCTAGTCAGCAACAGAATAAACATCAATAATTGGCTACATCACAACTTCCTCTTTTACTGTCATACTTGGAAGGTCTTACCAGCCTGTTGTCCTGCTCTATCTTTAAAATTAATTTAATCAAAATTTGTCAAAGTAGAGTCACTCACCTGTAACGTAAATTGTTTGTTTCACCACCAGCTCCAAAACTCCCACAAACTCAACACAAAATCTTCTGACAAGTGAGACACGTGCCATCTCTGCACTCCTTGTCCTTAAAATATTGTTCCCAGCAGGATTTTGCAGAACTTCATTGAAGAATTGCAGAGCTGCATGGCCCCATCCTACCCACAAAGCACCACTTGTCACAAAGCTAGGAGTTGCTGCTGGAATAGCATTATGTGAGGGCAGCACAAAAACAAACTAGGAATCCCTACAGTATATAAGAATAATTAGGATTTGATAAATTGATTTGTTTGCTATTACATGGATTGCATTAGTTAGGCCAGAATGTACCCTCAAAGCTTGTTACCATTAGCCTTATTACTAAAAACAGCAGACTGTGAGTATTTTACCACAAGCTAGATTCTATGTAATTCTCCTGTAATATCCAAGAAGAACAACATGAGCTCATAGCCAAACACCAAAAAAGAAAAAAAAATATTAACTCTGTTTCATTTAAACTCAGCTATTACTGGTAGCTAGAAAGATTCCAAGCTCTGTACCTCCCACATAGACACCTCATCCCCCGCCAACTTAATTTAGTAACTCATACTATAACATCCTTTTTGATCACTTTAGCAAGTCACTGAATTTCAGTCTGAGAGGAAGCCCCTTTCCAGAGCAGAAGCTGTGTAACTCCTACCCATCCGATCCATCTGCTAGATCAGGTAAATCAAATGGCTGAGGGGTACATAGACACAGGTGACAATTTCAGTAACTTGTATTCCAGGACAAGAAATTTGCACAGAAAGAGTAACATTCATTATTCCTCTGCACAGCCTGATCAGATAATTACAGGGTTGGAAATCTTACTGGTATTGTGCAAACACTCCTTTACAAATGGTTTTTAATTTAAAATGCTCAAATTAGCAAACCTATATTTGCAAAAGGAGGATCTTTGTTACTGACTGACATATGTGGGGCAAAAAAACCAACAGCAATAGTAAAAATTGCTGGGTTTAGCAATTTAGAATGTTTAAACAACTCTTTCTAGCATTCCCATGACTATACTATGAGATGTGCATGTTTAATCTGATTTGGAGCAAGTTAGAATCTGTCTATTTTCTATTCAGTGCTAGTAGCAAAAACAACCACTTATTTCTTCTGTTAATATTAGGCAAGACTGTATGTCATGCCTTTAGAAGGAATTTTCTTGACTTTCTTTTTTGTCTTCTGCTAATATCTCAAAAGTATTTGAAAGTATAGCTTAAGTAATCTCTCCTGGTGTGTTTTTACTTCCAGATATATTATGTCTGTACTTTGAGGCACAGAATGACCAAAGACAAATTAAATTACTTTACCTGCAATGTCAGTAAGGGCTTCCTTGTGTAGAAGTTTTGGAGAAAAATAATAGTCTTTTATTTTCTATCATATTCTGCTTAATAATAGATATGTTCAGCTTTATTCCACATCATTTTATAAATAGCTGTGTTTCAGAAAGAAGCTAAATAATAACAACCTAGCACTGTCTTTACCTCTGTTTATATTTGTCCATATACTGTTAGGCAATCTCTTGCCATAAAGACATATAAAAGCAAAGTGTTGGATTTTAAAAATTGTATCTTGCCTTGCTGGTACAGCAGACAAAGACTAAATTTCATATTCAACATGTAAATTCCCTGGTAGCCAGTAGAGATGGATAAATTTGAAGAGTCAGAACAAAGGCATTTCCCGTAGCCCTTCTCTCAAATGTTAATGTATTTTTTGCAAGTTAGTGTTGTTTCTTATCGTTTCAGTGCCCCAATATCCACATAAATATGAAACAAGCAAACCAAAACACACAAAAACCAGAAGTCTAAGTCAGCAGTGTATGTAGATGAGAGCACCAACTGCTGCACAGTATTATTTCCCATTACCTTATTGTATCACACAACATAACATCAAAATGATACCCTTGAACAAGACAACACTGTAAAGCTTATCCTTGTACAGATGGTTGTCATGACCACAATTCAGCAAGGAGGGAAAATTAGATCCCAGGACATTTTCTCTGCATTGTTTAAGCACAGAAACAGCAAGGAAGCTCATCTGGAATCTTCCTATCTTAAAGCAAGATGAATATGGTACATCCATTTTTACAGAAACATTATAATTAGTAAGACAACGCACTTATGCTGCATTTATTAGGGCTCAACTCAGAAAAGAATATTCAATTTCAAAATTTAAAAAATAGGGAAGTGATAAGATATAAAGAATTTTGTATTAGTTATGTTACAACTAGCTAACAATTGTAGTATTCTCTCTTTATGCTAAAGATATAAAAATAGCACAGAAAACATTTTAAAACAGACATCTTTAAATATTACTCTAGATAGATAAGAATATTAAAAATTTTTCATCCTCACATAACAACAATAGAGAGGAAAGTAAACTAATATTACTGGTGGTAAAGTACCTTGATGTTGGTCTTCACTTTTCTAGTACAATCCCTTTGCCATTTCTACCTTTTTTACCTTCTCAAGGATCAGGAAATCCTGAAAAAAACTGTCCTGTACTCCATCATCTTCTTGTGAATGTCTTGCCAGATAAATCTTAAACTATAAATACCCTCTTAAATGTGTTCACTGTCACTGTTGACCCAATTTAGCCAGTCAAATACTGGTTTCTTCTGTTAAATTCAATGTATAGGAAAACACGTTTGCCCCACTAATCCTAAGCAATTATTTTTTTATTTTTAACTCCTTAATATTTAAAACTCTGCTAACTTTTGAAGATAGAATAATATGAGTATTGCAGTCCTATTTTTTATTATTAAATCTCTAAAGCCCTTCTGCAATACATATATTAAACAGCAATGTTTGTATCACAATCTGTATTAGCCTTTAACTAAGCTATATTTAGGCTTGAAAATCACTAGAGGGTTTTTTACCTTCTAAAAATTAACATTTAGCAATGTTCTAGTTGTTCTTTAAATCTTTCCCTGTCACTATTACTGAAAGCACCAAAGAGACTTAAAAAAAAAAAATCAAAATAACCAATTCTGCCTGATAGCGCTGCATCTAATAGCAGATGCTTCAGATGCTTGAAAAAATGTTAAACAAGCTGATGCTTAAAAAGCCCTTAATGTTTCATTCACTTAAAATTTTATTCCAGATGTGTAACCTTACTGAAATTTGTTATAAAACATAAGCCAAGATTTTGTATGACTGAGTGATCTTTGGTAGGTGGATAGATAGTTCTTCAAGTGCTTTACAGTTCATAATTCAAGGCAGTTAAAAGCTATTAAATGTTCACATCGTTCTGCTCTAAGCCCTTAGTTATTCCTATTTTGTAGTTCATACCCTGCCACGGCAGAATTCTCTCTGTTTGCTGGAAGTGGCTGAACAAGAAGCAATCCCTCGGTTGTCATATATGTGTAACAGTGCAGAAATAAAACAACTTGTTGTAGACTGAGATACTCAAGGATGGAAATAGTAAGAGTTTGAGCCACAGTGTTTCTACAGGATGCTAGTTAAGAGCAGGAAAGGCTTTTATTGTAAGAGATTATGTCTCACATCTATCTTAGTTATACTAACACTTTTTTGTACCTGAAGACAGTGAGTGAGTCTGAAGGAGAAAAAAATAAGTGTTTGACTAGGTTTAGCCTGGCTGAGGGTGCTTATGTATGAGTTACTGTGTTCTTACTGCTAGTACTCTTTTATCTGTATTGAAGACTTATGAGCAAATGTAGCAGTATTTTACTCCACGAAATAGCTGTGAGAGAACTGCAACTTATTACTATTCCACCTAGTGGGAATTTTGTGAGGGTATGCAAGTGTGGATCTTTTTTTCCTTTTTCGTGTGAGACCAGTTCATAAAAATCCGAGCTCATTATTCAGAGGTGGAATTTAAGAGAGGTTTACTCTCTGCCTGCACTGTCATTCTGCTGCTGTGGTCATATAATTGCCTCCTTTCAGAAAACAAACAGCTGCCAAGGCTTGAAATTTTGGTTAATTGCTTGGATCAGAAAGAGATTCCGGTTCTCAAACTCCCTGAGAATTTGGTCATGCACCAGTGCAATGCATTCCTTCCCCTACTCTCTGAATAGTTACTGAAGCTCTAGCTGGTGACTAAGGTTAAAATGCAGAGTCAGCATTTCAGAGTGAAAGCCTAAGCAAGCATTTTATTCATTCACTTCAGTATAAGTGCTCTGCTCTGCAGATTTGCAAAAGTAATTGCAGTCTCAAATATTTTACATCGTGATGGGCTATATCATAACTTCTTGGGGACTGGAGCATCATACTGTTTTACGGTAAGGTTTTGTCTGTCAGCATCTGTGCTCCTTTGTGGACTGTAAAAATGTCTGCTAGAGCAGAATTGCAAGCTCTTTTGTGGTTAGATTTTGTAGCAGTACAGACCAGACTTACCTCTTAACTGTAAACTGAAGTTAAAAAATGTTTAACAGCCCCTCAGGACACAGTGACATGGCAGAATATTGCCATTTCATCTGCGATGAAAAATATGTTCTGGACATAAGTTTGGCTGGAGGGAGAATTAGTACAGAATTCCTTCTGCTCTTCCACCACTGGAATGCAGTATGGGCCTTCGAAGAAGCTTTCAGCAGGTCTGCTAAGTCCCACTCAGATGGAAAATCCCTCACTTCTCTTATTTTCTTTTCTAATTTTTTTTTTCTACCTCATGGCATGTCTCTATTTATGAAGGTGGAGACAAAATACTTTTGAACAGTGCAGCATGACAGGACCCTGCTAACACTTAGCCAGGGTTGAAGAGATGTTTGCAGCCCAGAAAATTCAGCTGTGGGGGCTGAAGATAAGGCAGTCGTCCTTTCTGCTGTCAGCCCAAGGGGGCTGCACAGAAAGAACCCTGAGTGGTCCCAGGCTGACACACCAGCCAAGTCATCAGTTGCATGCTTCATTCTTGCACCGCCTATGAAATAATGATACTGTTACACTTGTTAACTTTGGTATGTTTACTTAAAAGGTACAATCTAAATATCATTGTTTTAGCTAATCCAAATGTAATAGCTGTTGTCACATGCATATTTTGATCACTCCACAGTGATGTCATGTTCTCTCAGTCTGAAAGCCCAGATTTTGTTCTAACACAGCATTGCTTATCTGCATTCAGCTAAAAACAAAGTATAAAGAAACAGGATCAAAATCAGTTCTTATTTTATCAGTCACTCATTTTCTATTTTGGCTTGTTTCACACCAGCACTGAGGCACATCCATATCTCTACAGTCCTGACTCTATCCCTAAAATCTGGGGCCGCTGCAACCAACAGGTTTTTCCTTTTCTTTTTCTCGTGCTATGTTCTTTGTGATGAGTCTATAAACATTTGTTAAGTATCCAGTTGTCTCCTCTGCCAGCTTTTGCAGCGAAGTGGAAATGTGAATTTTACAAAGCAACACATCAAGGGCTGGCAGTCCTGTTGCTTCCCTCCCAGTATGCTGCCATGGCTCCCACTGAGCCCACGTGGGTGCTCCTCTGACCTGCTCCATACCCTCAGTAGTATAAACTAAGCCCACAACAGTGGTTAAAATATTTTCTGCTGTCAGTCTCCTGAGCCTACTCCTCACAAAGGCAGGGGAGGCCTGGGCTGAAGAAGGGGGTGGGGAGCAGAACACCAGCAAGGGGCTTTAAATCCCTCTCTTCTCTTGTCTGACAGCTGCTACCATCTAAGGTTGCACTCACTTCTGCTCAGGGACATGCTGGCTGTCCCCTGTGCCAGCAGCCAAGCAGAGGTGGCAGCTCAGTGAACTGCTCCTGCTGAAAAACATTAATGCATAGATGTATATAAAACATACACATGTATGTGTAAAAATAGGTTTGTTTGCAGACAGGTCAGCTTGCAGTAACTTCATGGGTAGAGGAGCTGAGAGCATGTACATATTGAAGAGGAAGTACAGAACTGAGGTAGCAGAAGAGGTGATACAAATATTCATATCAAAATGGAAATGCAGCGAGAAAAGGCTTTTTTCCTCCTGTGTTTAAGTTACAGAATGAAACACCTACAAGAAGCCAAAAGGGAAACATAAGCTCACCTTCAGTTTGATCTCATGGACTGCCATCTCTTTCAGGTGTCCAAATGCATGTTCCATGGTCATGGACTGCTTATGAAGTGAACAATTGAAGTGTTTCTGATTATGGGACAAATGAGCTGCTTCTTGAGTCAAGAAAGCAGAAGTTTGACAAGGACTGCCAAGTAGGCACACTGGCCCTGTGAATTCACTACTACTGAGAGGTGTCATGCGATGGCCTCAGCCTGACTGGGGTCAAGGACCACGTGCTTTCCTCACTGGGCAGTACCGATGGACATACAGGGGTACTGATGGCTCTGCTGTGCCCCAGTACACCTAATCAAAGTCCAGCCACCTGCCCATGTGGAATGCAAATAGAATACCCAGACCTGCCAAGAGCAAATGGGAAGACAATTTCAGGATAAGAAAGACCGTATTCAAAGGGCTTGTCAATATGAAAACACCCTAAAAACCTGAGATTAATGAAAGAAGACAGTGCACAAAAGGGAAAGCCTAATAAGCATGTGTGAGGATTATCTAAATCAGAAGTCAGTTTGCTATAGATTAATTCTCTTTCAATTACAACAGACTGTTGTCGGCTTGCCTCTCCCAGGAACTTTACCAGCTGTCTCAAATTTCTCAGGTGGGATCAATTCTAGGGCTGTACATGCCAAGGATAGGAGTAAATGCAGGCAAGCATTGATAAGACACTGCACTAATGTGAAGGAGATTGCTAAAAGTAGAACTGTGGTTTTTTTTTCCTTGCCTGGAATTCAGCGGACCAAGAGGTCAAGTAGTGATGGCCTCCAAGGACTTTTTAATTTACTGCAGGTTCTAGGAAGTAAAATGCCTTGTGACAGTGCTATCATGCTACTAAAGATCTAATGCTGTATCAGATTACTGGTGTGATTTAATTACCAACGGATGGCCTGTGGTGAAAAGGGCACCCTTACTTGCTAGACCTGTAAATCCAGGTCTTATTTAAAAACATTTTCTTTAACAGACACAGCAATTTATTGAATATGTCCTTTCCTTCTGTTTAGAATGTACTTTGAATCTCAGATGATGGCTGGAAAGAGGGATGGGGGGAAAAAAAGAGGTGGAAAAGTGGTATAGTTACCACTCTGTTCTGGCTTTAAATTAAAACTAATTGTAACCATTGATTCCTGATGGGAAACGATATTTGTGTTTGGAGTTTGACTGGAAGTAAAACTAGACATAAACCTATATCCTTGTTATGTAAATGAGTCCAGGTTCAAACAATACTCTGCAGAAGGGTTTTTTATGTGGACAGTAGCACGATGAGAACAAGAAGCTGGGATAAAACAGGTAGAAGCTGGGATGTCAATACACAGAAAGTCTGTTTGTTTGTTTGTGTATAAAGAGGAATTCAAGAAGTAAGTTGATTGAAAACTGCAAATCTCATCAAGGTCAGCCTAAACTATAACAAAGTATTTAATATGTATCTAGACAAAACCGAAAATAAGTATCTGTAGTAATTTGAAATATTTTCATAGGAATCACACGATTTGTGTAAACTACAATGACTGCATTGACCAGCTACGACTTAACTTCTTAGAGGTGTAAAAGTCTAACAAAGACTCTCTGTGTCTTCAGAGAACTGTTCCGTTTACCTCACACGCTACTTTTTTTTTTCTAATATACTGCCAAATCCCAAACCAAAATTGGTGTTTTGGGTTGGAAATGTGGATTTATGAATTGTTTCCTTTTGGTCAGCTACACTGTCATATAAAAGATCTAGAAAGGGTCTGATTGCCTGCTTGATCAAAAGAAGATGCTTTATCTGCTACAGCATCTGCCTGAGAGTGATGGTGGTGTCATTGGAACGCTGTGTTTGGAAAGAGGGCTCTGAACCTACGTACAATGAGCATTCAGGGCATGCACAACAGTTGCACTGTTCCCCATAATGACACTGAATATATTCAATTTAGCACAAAAGATACATGTTCGCTGTGTTTCCTCTGAGATAATAAAAGATTTAATTAACTGCAATAGTTTATCCTTTGTATGTTTAGACATTATAGCAATTTTTAATGCACTTGATTGTATATAAAATGCAGCTTTGATTTCTTTTAAACAAAAGACAAGGAATCAGATGACATGATTTCTGATGTAGATTCATACAGAGCAATCTTAAAATACATCTTTAAGTCCTGTGTTCTTACAGATACCATATTGTCAAATAACAAAGTTACTTCAGTTGCAGTTCCATGATGCATTTTCCTTAGCTGCTGGGCTGATTTAATCAGTTCTGACCACAACCTGCTTCTTGGGTGCTCTCCACACACCCTTAGTACAGGCAAAATCTTTGTTCAGCTGTGCTGCAAATTTCATAACAGAAATAATCCGGATTAAGAATAACCTCTAATTAAAAACAATTGAATAATATTGATGGGTGGGGGCTGGCATGGTGTGTCTGTGATACAGAAATAAAATGAGCAGGGAGGGGGCAAGACAAAAATAACTCCTTCTGTTGCAACTTCAGTGTTGCTGTAAAAGCATGTAGCAGAACTGGTCAATGAGAACTGCAACACCAGACTTGTAGAGCCTTGTCAGAAGTGGGCATAAGCCTAATTTGACAAGATATTCTTTTAGCATGTTAGTATGGCATAGTCAGTCTATGACTGTAGTGATACTTACCTCGAAGTTAAATGAAGCATATAGCTAAAAATAATACTGCATATTATATTAGCATAAGCTTTTAAATTTTTTTTTTATTTTATAGCGTTTTAAACTGTTACTGCTCCAAATTGTCTTTTGTCATTCATTTAGGGGAAAAAAAAAACACCTTTAGAAATGCTGTAACCTGGTATGTATTGTGTTGTCATTCTTTTATTATGTTGTATAGATGGATAAAAAAGTCTGTTGTTCAGAAATATGTACTATTACACAGAAAAGAACCCAAAGAATATGTTTTAGACTACTGAATTTATACTGTCTGGGTATTCTTAATAATGTAAGAAAATTTGTGTGTGAAAGCAGTTCCCTACTTTGCTTAAAACAGTGCTTTTCCTTCTAAAAAAAATCAGTCTAAGAATAAAATAGTTTTACTTTATTCTAGCAATTATATTTACAGTGGGAATTCCTGCTACATACTGTAGAAATTTAGATGTTGACAAATTTAAAATAATTCAGTTAATACCTAATGCCTACTGGCATTTTTGATCAACAATCCCACAGGACTTTCCATAAAGTAGGCTACAGGAATTAATTAATATACAATCAATACATTGCCTACTCTAGGGATTGATAAAGGCATCTGCTCTGTGCCAGGAATGTGCTCGACTGTCTGTTTGTTGTTTTGTTTATTTAAAGGGGAGTGAAAACCGTTTTACCTAGAAAAAAACTCAATGATAAATGCTTAAGTAGATTAACTGTACACATATTTATTAAGAGCTTGGAATTTTAGTAATATAGATTATTTCTTCATAAGGATAAGCTTTTTAGGAAAGTTCATGTATTACAAATTACCTCAAAATTACCAACTTCAATAAGCTAATACTAAAAATACATTTTAAAAAATGTGGACCTAAAAAATTGATGACCCTTACAATTAGAGGTTTCCTGAAAGGAAATATTTATTTCCTAGAGATTTCTTCTAATCATTACTGCTTTTTTGAGGGTGCTGCCAGAATCCTCTAACAATTCAGTACAAGATTTCTGTATTTCATGTATAGAGGTTTTGAATGTGGACAAAAAAAGTAAGACAAAGTGTTATGTTTTGATTAATTTTTATCTATGTCATGAAGACTTTGATAAGGCATGCCACTACACTGTACTAATTCTTGCTTATGAGACCAGATTGCGAGCTTCATTAAAGCCTGTGAACTGAAGCAGATTTACTTTAAGGCCTGACACAATTATTAGTTCAGTTCAAATTCCTACATAACACAACATTTCATTCATTCTGCCCAACAAATCAGTGGGTTGGAGTATATATTATAAGGAGACATCAGTTTTAGGGCAGACTTGAAGTGCTTTTCGTCATATTCCATTTTAAGTAGTTCCTGTTTCTGCCACTTCTTCCAAATGTCAAGCTATTCCTGCATTTCTGAATATGGCAGTCTGCAGTGGCATGCAGAATCAAAATGGAGAACTGATGTGGCTTTTTTGTGTTAATTTTGAGTTCAGCAGACAGTTCACCATTCAGCTACACAAAGAGCTGCATGGCAGAAGTGAGAGAACAGCATGGGAGTAGGTGTAAGTAGTGGAGGATGAGTGAGGAAAGGGCTTCACACAGCAGCTCTGCTATCTGTAGTTGCTCGTCTGCCCATTTTTCTGCTCTATGCCATAGCTGGCAGAAGGCAGGGCAGAGTGAACTCACTAGCTGAGGTTCACAGTCAGGCATTTTAGTGTGAACTGACTTCTCAGGCAATTAAAGCAAATGTGCTCGACTGTGAACTGGAAGAGTTCTGTTGTGGAAATGTCCTCAGACAGAGGGGATGGCAGGACAGCTGGGGGTAGCAATGCATTAAACCATTGCAGCTGTTGCCTCCTTTGCGCTTCAGTCAGAGCTCTCAATGAAATGCACCACGTGTTGAAAAATGTTCTAGGTGACCTGTTCCAATACTATACTTCCTCAGGAGTTAAAAATTAACATCTTCTTTCTGAATTGAATTCTGCTTCTGATTGAAATCTCCTTCTCATCTCGACCTTCTTGTATCAGTATATACTAGCTTCAGTACTGGAATCCACTACTTAGAACCTAAGAGGATTTTTTAAAGAGTGTGGGCTAGAACATGGGTATTTCCTATCTCACTGAGCTACCTTATGCAGGAAGCAGGAAGGTGGAAGTGTTAATTCAGGGGAAGAAATTTTGGGAAATGGGAGTACAGCATGTAGAAAATGCCAACAAGACTGTTTATGGAAAAGTCTGTAATAAGAATTAAGACTAACATTTCTATTATATAAAGGTTTGTGTTTTTTAACAGATGACTACCACAAGCATAAAAGAACAGAACAAAGAAGTCTTTTACTTCAAGTAGTGTGAACAGAAGTTCAGAGTGGATTATAACTCTATTTTGCCTCTAATTCAAAGAAGGAAACAGCCTGGATAATTAAGTAAAATAACCATGTTGAAAGCTGGGTGCATTTTAAAAATCATTACACAAAAATAAGTTATCTGAAAATGATAAAAGGCTTTCCAAACCAGAAATAAATTAATGCTAGCAAGTGTACTCTGATCATGCATTTTAACATATAACCTCAATTAATCTTGAGTAAAATTCTTGAACCTCGTAACTCCAGCAATTAATAGAGGAAGTAGACTTGAAAGCACAAAAGTGTAGAAAGGAAACCTAATTTTATTGGTTGATTGAATCTGAACTGTGTTGTCTTTGTAGACTTTGAAACAACACGAACATAAATGTGAACTGTTGTTTAGCATTTGCTTACAAGTGACCACCTTTGAATCTTTTCTTCTGAGCACTGTATTTCTGGAGTTTTCTTAGTCCTCTAATGTATACAGGATTGGAACATGTAAAGCTTTATATTCTGGATTTTTGAAGACCTGTTTACTCTGGATAAGTTATGTTATTAAGACCTATGTACTGTAACATTTTTTAGTACATTTTGAATTTTAAAAAATATACCAGAATAGAAAACATTGTGTCTCTCAAAGCAAAGACTTGTATGTCAAATTAATCAGTATCTCTGAATGTTTAATAATAGTAGTTGTATCTAATCTCAGTCAAGAGCCAAATGATGGCATTTGAGTTAAATCAGTATGTGGGTGCAGCTGCTTCAAATAACTGAAAGAAGCAAGTCCAACACCGCTGCAGTAAGTTAATGTTTAGCTTTCATTTAATGTTAAAATCTGTATTTCTTGCTCAAGTAACAGAGACTTGCCTTCAAAAGAAATTAGATAAAATTATGTTTTAAAGGTGCACATTACACTGTCTTGAAGAATTCAGATTATTCTCCATAGTTTTTCAGTATTTTCATTTGTCTCATATTTTCATTTCTTATATGTCCAGAATTCCTGGATGCTTCAGTCTTTGCAACCATTTTTTGGTTTTTCTGAGTTATGCTTAATGTGTAATAAGCTCCAAACTGTGATGGAACTGCAGGTGAATGTAAGAAGGTGTTATAAAACCACATTTACCTTTTGACACTGTGAGTGACAAACACTGCACTGTACAACTAGCAGTTGATTTCTATCGTATACAAAAACCCTGCATCCCTAGAATAACAACATTTAGTATTTTTATAGCTGGATAGGAAACTTAAGAATTAATAGGTAGCAATAAATTAGCATAACTTCTACTGCTTGGACATTAAGATATACCAAAGTTTTGGCATGGGCCTACAAAAACAGATAATGTGTGAACTGCAGAATGGAAACGTGTGAATGGAAAGGCTGTACAGTCAATAATACATCAATATGACTTATGTTCTACCTGTGGGGTTTTTCTGCATCTGCCCCCCAGTTTTTAGAATATTCCTTTGGGTCTACAGCGGTATCCACAGCCTGTGAATACAAAGACGGTGCATGTTACATGATTTCTGTTACTGTTCTGGCTTATGTGGTCTAGCTTTTCACAGGAGTTACCTCTATTGAGGCTTAACCAGGGATTTAACAGGTAACTGAAAAAGGCTGAAACAGCCTTATTTTTTAGCATGTAGCATAGCCTGGGCACAAAGAGTACTGGAAGAAGAACTAAACATTTCAGTGCTGGAATAAAGCACCTGCTGATGATGAAGATCTCATGTACTAAGTGAAAATATATCCCCTAAAGAACACATGCCAGGAACTGTTTGGATCTAGATGTAACAGGAATGAAACATTTAGATCCTTGCCAGCCATATGGGACACCAACATTTCACAATTACTCCCAGCCTGTCATTCCAAGGGTTGGCATAGAGCACTGGATGAAGTAAGGGCTTGAGATTATTCAGCAAAATGTTTGCTTTGTGGCCTCCTCTTGTGTTGCTGTTCTGTTGCATGCCCATAACCCAGCTAAACTTGTGCAAACCACTGAGCTGTAGAAGGAGGTGATGCAGAAAGTGCAGCCATCTGGGCCTGCTGAATAGGAAGAGAAGAAAACCCTGTGAGAGTCACTGGCTGTTATTAAAGCCAGGATTGCTTTTACAGGAGTGCCAAATCTTACTAATTAATTTTCAGATTTATACTTCAGGGTGACTCTGGCAGTGATTATATTATTCAAAAAACAGTCACAGACTGTTCTTGAATCTTAAAGCACAGATCTCTAAATTCTGCAGTTTTAATCCTTTGTGAGCTCCTAACATTTGGTTTCCACATACACATCCTAAGAGTAAGCCCTGCCAGAAAGTGGAAGCCTATCCTTACAGTAGTATTTTGTGACCCATCTTCTCATCAAAGCAGCCTTCTTTGGTAAGTGCACCGAACACCCAAAGCTGTAACATGCTATGTTCATCTCGTTTTTATCCCAACACCGTGGCATAATCTTTGTGCCTAAAGTTTCATAGTCAAAAAGCATCAGGACTGGAGGGTCCCAGCTTCTGGCTTTGACTCTGCTAACACACTGCATTAAAAGAAGTCACAATCAAGTCATAAACACAAGAAGGCTGGACAAAAATCAAAATTTGCATAAGAAAGGGTGATTTTACTTGAACTGAACAGTGTTCTCACAAATTGCAGTTGGACTGAGGCTTCCCACAGCACATGAAGGGCTGAGAGATCCTCTGGTGAAGAAGAAATTGGTAACTTTCCCCCATTTATGGCATTAATGTGGAATCATAGAATGGCTAGGGTTAGAGGGGGCCTTAAAGATCATCTTGTTCCAACCCTCTTGCCACGGGTAGGGACAACTCCCACTAGACCAGGTTGCTCAAAGCCTTGTCCAACCTGGCCTTGAACTAGAGCATCCACAGCTTCTCTGGACAACCTGTTCAGGTTGTTCTCGCCAACCTCACAGTAAAGAATTTGCTCATGTGTTCATACGGGTCCAGGCAAATGCTTCTTCCTTATTTTGGAGGAACTACTCATTTTTGGGGTCTTGTGGGGGGGGTTTCGGTTGTTGGGGTTTTTTTTAAGACTGCAATGAGCCTGCAGCTGTTTTTAATACCCTAGCCGGTAAATGACAGGAGCCTGTTCGCAATCAACGACACGCGTTATTTATTAACTTACTTCTCCATAATCGTCCCCAGACAGCGCCCCGAGCACTTTCTGGCAGACACGAGGGGAACTCGGGGGTGGCTGTCGGTTCCACGGGCTCCGCGCGGGCCTGGAGCGGGAAAAGGGACTGGGACAGCCCCAGAGGCTCGTGGCGGGCGGGGCTCGCCTCGCCCCCTCAGCCCCGCCTCGCTCCCTCACAGCCGCTGCGTTCGCCCCTTCGAGCAGCGGCGTGAGTGGTGGCTGAGGCGGCAGCCGCCCGCCCTTCCCGCTGACAGCCGCCGTCTCTCGGTGCCCGAGGCAGCTCTTCCCCGCCGAGCCGAGCGGAGCCGGCGGCGCGGCTGCAGCGGCAGGCGGGGGAGCGCTCCTCACCGCTCCGCCTCCGACCGCCGCCCGCTGCGGGGATGTGTGATTGCCATGGCGAAGCGGCTCTTCCCGGGGGCCTGGCTGAGGAAGCCCCACTCCGCGCAGGTAGGCCGGCGAAGGGCCGGTGCCGGCGCCCGTCCCTCCCCGCAAAGTTCCCTCCGGAGCGGGCGCCCCCCGCAGGGCTCTCGCCGCTTCCCCCGGCCCGGCGCGGCCGCCGTTCCCCTCCCGCCTGCGCCTGGCGGCGGCCGGGGCTCGGCTGCGCCGCGGTGCCGCTCGGCCGGCGGGAGGCGGCGGCGCCGGGCACGGCTGGTGGGTGTCGGGGCACGGAGCAGGTGTCGGCGGCCTCGGGGCCGCGGTGCCTCTCGCCGCCCGCCGCCGGTCGGATCGGGCCTCTCCCGCCGCCTCGGGCGCAGCGCGCTCCGCGGAGCGCCCGCCCCGAGCGGCCGGCGCAGGACCTGTTACGCGGCAGGCGGCCCGCGGCTCCCCGGGCTCACGGCGCTGCCAGCGGGGCACTGCCGCGGCCCGGGAACCCCCCAGGTGTGCCCCACGTCCCTCCTTTACACCTACTGCTGGTGCTGCAGCCATCCATCCTGTCAGCGCGCGGACCACAGCTTGGATGAGCAGTTCATATTCCTTTTTCGTGTCTTCTAAAAAAAATTAATGTCGGGCACTTTTCTTCTGCTGCTCCATGCATTGCCTTGTATGTTCGTAGACACACTGTTGTATTTCTATATGCAGGTACATGTTTGCATTACTTCAGTTAGCAGAGTAAGGCTGTTTTGGTTGGAAGTGCTGTGGCTATTGTGTAGTAGGAAGTTCTGCTGTGAAATGTCAGTTAGTTACGACGTTGTGGTAGCTTAATGGTTTATCCACGGGATTTCCTTTTTATCAGTTGGATTGTATTTTAACTAGATTTTAAATAAGGTGAGCATCTGTTGTGTTGGAAGATATAAATAATGTTTACTTTTCTTATATATGCTGCTTATGTGTTTGTCATCTGTTGCTATGCTTAGTGATCATTTGATTAAAAATTTTAAACCTCATATTGGTGCATTTTAAAATCCTGAATGTTTGAATTTCCCCTCATCTGGAACTTTTCCAAATGAGAAGAAATTTTGTTCTTTTTTCAGAAGTACCTAGAGTGGGATGTAATGTTTAGTGAGAAGCATACAGATATAATTTTACCCTCTTTAGTATTTGTTTCATGGTATGTACCTGCAAATCTGGGTCAGTATCACTTGGGTTTTAAACCAAAGAAGAGTACTCTAGATCTATTTACCGAAGTAGACAATTGTATAATATTTGGATTCCTATGGGATAAAGCCTTCAGTACAAATAGAAATGAATTCATAATCTATACGCTACCTTTCAAATTAGAAGTCTCCAAATTGTTTGCCTCCTTTGCCTTGGTAGTCTCTTATCATTATATGGTGATATCTGATAACATTCTTCTCTGCTCTTCTTCTCAAAATTTAATTTAAGGCCTTCCAAGCAAAATGTTATTTTAAAATCTGCTAAGAAACAGGAAGACTGCAAAATTATTTATTAGAAAAGCCAAAGAAATTAAATGTTTGTTTCTATTGCAGATTAAAAAAAAAAATTCTGTGTGTGCTTTCTTATACTGAGAGCCGATTTTGCATATTCTGCGGACTTGTTTTAGGAGATTTAATAGTGGCTTTGTAAACATAAACATGTTTTTCTCTGTCAGTGAATGTATGTTAATATCTGATGCATCCATAGAATGGCAGCAACTATCAATATATTGGCGTTTCTTGTCACTGCATGTTACTGTTGGTACATGACAAATGTAGTCATGATTTAACTACACTAATTGCTGAGTGCTTTATTGAGATTTGTCTCCAAAGAAGCCAATGGTCTCTAAGTAAATGGTAGACTTAACTCACTGAGGACTATGAGCAAGGTGGAAAGACTTGTGTAGTGTTTCTATGCAGCATTTCAAGTAGCACACCAGGGAAGATGTTTGTACAGTGGAAGGTTGTCACGGAGTGAATTCCAGCTTTTGCTGGCATTCCAGACTTCTTGAAAACTATGCTGTGAAATGAATCACCAGAACATCAGGTTCTGTGAGACAAAACTTAACACCTGTTCTAGCTTTTCTGCCCCAATAGGAGCAGGATGTTATGAGCTGGGTTGCAACAGATATTCTATGGCAAATGTTCTCTTGATTTACACACGCTTTAGCTTTTGTGCAGAATGCAAGATCCATAGGTAAACAGTTGATTTTTGAGCCTAAAAAAGACGTTCTTCCATGTGTCAGCTCATGTAAAAGGAGCAGGGCACACTCTTAGATATCTTAGCTCAGCCCAAAACTTAGTGTTAGGGACTCTCTGAGTCAATGTTAAAGTTCTGTCACTCTGTAGAATAGTAACTCTGAAGTACAAAACTTTGCCGTTGCTTAGACTGCAGATCATTTAATAATAGTAAACAAAACAACAAAAATACCCTAAAACCTGACAAACTTTTAAACACCACAAAATAATTTAATTGTATTTATAGGATTTTGCAGTTGGGTGATTAACACTGGGATTTTGTTTTACAAGGAGAGGTTAGTGTCCCAAATTTAAGAGACATGGTCCTGAAGTTCTTTCTGATAGCTGTAGTTAGCAATTGCATTGTGAGGCTGAGGACTAACCAGCAGGATTGCTTGTGACAACAGTCATGTAAAGAGCACTTGCACGTGTGGAAGTTTGGCCTTTATAGATCCTGGACCAAGTTTACAGACTCTTTAGAGGTGCCTCATGGACTGCAGTAATGTACGAGAGACTGTCTTCGATGGGCCAAAGAATAAGCAAGTCTAAAGCCCCACACAGCAGAAATTTCCTGTACAATCTCTTTGCTCTAAGATTTTAATCCCTTCTGTTTTGCTTAACGTTTTAAGGAGAGATGTCCCATTTTCCATCTTGGTCATTATTTTATTTCAAAAGATACCTCAGCTCTGTTTACTCAGTTTGGTTATTCAGGATGCAAAATAATTCAAGACACTGGCATAATCATAAGCATGCACTGTCTGCTCTTAGAGATATGAATGTCTCCTGTTCCTGGCATCCAAAACAGTGTGGGCTAATGCTCTTAGACATCATGTCAGCCTACCTGAAGTGCATCCTGTGATAGACAAATCAACCTGAACAGAGAACAAAACAGAATTTCTAGCATGATTGGCCTACTTTTTTTTGTCTGTCCTTTTCTATTGTGAGCATGTAAGATGAGTGGAGAGAGCAACTCTGATTTGGAGAAGGTTACTACGCTATGGTTATGTGGAATACTTTCCAGAATTAAGCTATCTCTACTATTAAACAAAGAAACACTTTAATACTCTTTAACCATAAAAGTGTTTTAAATAAAAAGTAGACTCACCAAAAATCTGTCAAGTTATGTTGCATGTTGATTCACTACTCTCCATATGCTTTGGAGTGCATCCAGGCTTGAGTTTTGCAAGAAGAGGTTTTCCAGTTCTATTTCAGGGGATGAATGTCTGATTATTATTCAGTGCACATGACTTAGCAGAATATACGAGTGATGGAAGAAGCTGAATCTGTAATATCAAGCATTACAAGTGCTTTCCTTCATTCTTGCATCCCCTGGCTCACATTTAAGTCTTGATGGAAGGGTAGAGATGAAAAAAGAAACTGTTTCCTTGTTTTGAATACTTTCTTTCTTTTTTGGATAATTTTGGAACTCTCAGTCATTCTGTTGCCCTAAAAATGTTCTTATTACAAGTTTCCTGGCAGTTTGTCACAGTTTCAAATGGAGCCCATCTATATGTGTTGCTCCCTAAGCACTGTCTGGGACGTCTTGCTCAGAAATGTGTTCCAGTGATCTGCATGGTAGGTGTAAGTCCTCTGTGTTGTGGGTGCATCAGCACTCGTGTGACCAAATCAGGCTCAGTAAATCCATGTTCCTGCATTAGGACAGTGTGTGCACGTGCCAGATGAAGTAAACTAAGTGTGTCTACACTCACAGACCAATTCTGGGGAGAAAATGAAAATTTGGTAGGGGAATGTATGGGAAGAAATCAAATAATGATCAGGCGTTTTCCTGAGCATGATGAGGAAGTCCTTACTAGAAAAGTAATTCCCTTTGAACCAGAGAGTGGAACCTTGGTTGTCTGTAAGCAGAGGGATGCTGTTTGTCCATGCTCTGAACTGGCAGAGTGGCTTTTGCAAGTCAAAAGCTGCATGACTCCATTGGCACAGTGCTGAGCTCAAAATAAATCTAGCTTCTCTGGAACTTCCTGCCAAATACATGATGTAGTCAGATGGCATTTGGGGAGGATTTTCGGTCTCAAGTACATTCTCTTTCTTCCTAAGGAGGAGGACAATATATACAGTATCTGTACTGTGAGTATGGTCAATATTCTGCAGTGGTCCTGAGGCCTGCAGGCCACTGCTGGTCTCTGAAGTTGTACTAAATGCATACAATAATACAAAATTTCATGAAGTAGCACTTTGGTTTAAAGTGTATTATAAAGGTTCATGGAAGGATTCAGCAAGAAACACTGAGGAATGAGGAGGATTTGTTGTCCCAGAAGCTTTGGTTCCCAAGCAGTTTTTACACAAGAAACAGCTTTCCCTAAAATTGTCAGTTTCATTTCTGTTGATCTTCCCCAGATTTTACTAGTAGTTTCCTGTGCTTCATGTTCTGCTACATAACAGGGTTATTAGAAACAGCTTTAAAACCCCCCAAATTATAAAACCTGTCTCTAAAAGAAATCACTGGAATAAAAAGTTAATTGTAACTCTCTCTTTTTTTAACCGGGTAGTTTTAAGATTGTCAAGTGAGTGTCTGTGAAGGTGTGAAGGAATAGGGATGCACAGCTGAGGCATGTGGCAGGACCACAGCTCTATGGATTGAAATCATCTTTGGGTCTTTTGAAACTGACTTTTTCTGGATTTTTTGTTTCCAATAGAAAGGGTGTAATGCATGCTGGCTGTTTGTCATATTTTAATAAATTCTAATAAGTTATTGCAGTCTTTCTAATTAAAAAAATTGCTTATTTACATTGCTACAGTTCTGTGTATATGTGTGATGGCAAAATTGCTCATCATTACTACTTTTCTTGGAACCTTTTCCAAACATATGGGATAATTTCTCTATGATGAACAGTCAAGTTAGGACCTGTCAGTCTGGAAAAGAGATGACATCACAGGGAGGTGTGTTATGGAGGCCTACAAAATCATGTCAGACGGGGACAGAGTGGACAGAAATTGTTCACTCTTCCAATACATGAACTAGGGGGTATCAAACAACGTTAATATGAATCAGACTTCAGTAAAATAAAGTCCAGTGCCTGATCTTGGTAGTGGATAGTAGACCTGTAAATTAATTGCTAAAGTTTGTTGTAGATGCTAAAAGCTTATGTAGATTTTTAAGGGAGTCTGGGTAAATTGAAATATTTTAAATGAAAGATAAATTATTTGAGATTTACTAAATGCAGGATATCATAGCTGGCTTAGCAAGTTCTTCTAGAGGAAACTGGGAGCACATTTGGTATATATTATATATGATCTCAATCTTCAAGAGTATCTTTTTATAGGTATTGCTGAAGATTAGGATACTGATAGAAATGACCAAATGCTGACCAAATATAGCTGCTGTCATGCACTTTCCTTACATCCTGCTGCTAAAGCTGATCCTGACCTTCTAATTAGTTTCTAATCCTGATGTGAGTATGAAAATCAACCTGTTAGCACACCAGACTCTCTGAGGAGGAGGAAAAAAGAAGGAAAGGATCAAAACATCCCTCCTACTTTGCAAGACACTTAGCTCTCCCTCAGTTCTTAATTTATAAATAGATTTTCCTTCTGCCCCTGTGAAAACTGTCTATGTGAGGCCACAGAAACAACAGAGAAGTCATGCACACTGTTGTGGGAAAGACCACTGAAGGTGAGGCTAGTACAGAAGAATTTTATTTGCATAATTAAATGGTGTCATTTCAAGGAAGGAGAGAGACTTCAGCACATGAAGCCTGACCCTGAAATCCACCCTGCTAATTGTATATCTATCTTGTGTGTTTACACATTAACACAGATTATTTTTTAACCAAATTCCTGGTCCGTTGGATTTGATTTACCATGAGTGGGACATAGGTAACTAGTCTTAGAGAAAAATGCACTTAATTGAGCTCTGGCAGTTTATGATTTTTGATCAAATTGGTTCCTGCAGTCTGGCTTGCCCTGTGAGGGTCTGACACCTTTTGTTCTATTATTTATATCTCTTATTTAATTTTCCTTCCACTTACATAAGTCAAACTGACCTCCCCTATCAGTTTTGCTCACTGAAGGAAGCAAATGTTCCATATAATGCAGTCTGCTTATTTTATCACTGTGGAAGTCAAGTTCCTTAAAGATGAAATGGTAAATCATGTTTACTGCTGCCCAGTGAATTACAAACAGTATTTTCTCTTTGTGTGCTCTAGGTACGTCTGTCCTATGTGCGGATAAAGTATCTCTTCATCTCTTGGTTAGTAGTGTTTATTGGCAGCTGGATTATGTATGTTCAGTACTCCACCTACACAGAACTGTGCAGAGGACATGACTGTAGGAAAATTATAGTAAGTATATTTAGCATAGCTTTTTGAAGTTTGACTAATTCAGTCAGTGCCACATGTAATTTAATCAAATTCTCATATTCCATCATGATGAAGTAAGATTATAATTTCAGTTACAGATAAAACCAGTTGTGTCTCTTAACATTATTTTGACATAGGGTAATTTACATTTTTTTCTTAGATTTTTCTTTCAAAACTTGGGTGTTGAAAGAGATACAGTTTTTGCCTCCTTTCTTAGGCAATTCATTAAATATTTTTCTCCCTGTTTGTTTCAGTGTGATAAATACAAGACAGGTGTTATTGACGGGTCAGCGTGTAGTAGCCTTTGTGCTAAAGAAACACTGTATTTTGGAAAATGTTTGTCAACAAAGCCCAACAACCAGGTAAGGGTTTACTCATCCAACCTAGTTTTATTATTTCCCACTGAAATGTCATTGTCTGGAACGCCAGGTAGACTTTACTGTCAGCAAGTTGAATCTGTTTAATACTGATTATTTCAAACTTCACTTGCTGTGACATGCAGAGCATGTGTGTATATATATACACACCCATATATATATATATATACACACACCTATACAGAGAAGATACAGTATAATACAAATTAATACATATAATATGCACCTATATACAATAATATACATTATTCCTATATGTAGAGGGGTATCTCTTTATTTTATAATATATGTATTTTGGAAACATATATAATATATATTGAATCCTTCCACAGTTTGATAGAATGTGCATACTTGTACAAAGCATACTGCTTCTCTGCTATCCTGCATCACAGATAGAAGCAGCAGCCTTGTAACGAGCTATGCAAAGGTGGCAGTAATGCCAATCTGTTGTTTGGGAAGCATTTTGTATTTTGGGAAGTTTGTATTTTGACAGTGTAGTGTCTCCAAAGTACCTGCAGCAGTGGGTTGTATTTGAAGTTGCCATTGTTCAAATTGCCTTATTCATCGTTTGCACACAAGATTCAGTTTCTGATCAGTGTCACTGTTTGACTCTTGAAGCAGTGGTTGGAGGACAGGTGGTCTTCAGATGGACTACATTCTACAGTGTTTTATACCTTTTCCCCTCTTTTTCTGCATAGATGTATTTAGGAATCTGGGGAAATCTGCAAAGTGTTATAAAATGCCAGATGGAAGAAGCTGCTCAACTTGATTTTGGTACTGACCCAGAACCAAGGAAGGAAATAGTCCTATTTGATAAACCAACAAGAGGAACTACTGTTGAGAAATTCAAAGAAATGGTATATGGTCTTTTTAAAGTAAGTATATTCTTATTTATTCTATTTTGACAGAAAGGCTTGTTTTCTTGAAGCTGGAGAGAATACCCTATTGTATGAGCCTTGTTCAAGAGTATGTTAGAAAAATAATCAGCACAGAAATAGTTTTTCCCAGAGGTGCTTATCTTGAAATTTGAAGTAACTAATTATCAGGGTTTTTTCCTTACTCTTTAAATGATGGAGGCTGGCATTCATCTGGTCTATAGATTTTGCTAGTATTTGTATAGAAAATATGATGTAAGGCTGATGTCAGTAGTGATGCATTACAGCAGCGTTGTCTCTAACAGTGGTGAGCAGCAGGTGTATTAGGGTAGTTTTTAGGAAAATTTGGAAAAAGTTGATCTGCCTTTGTGTGAGCATTCAGCTAAAAATGGAACAGTTCTGATTCCAGCAATGACTTCTTTCTCTGTAGTCCTACAATGGATGTGGTTACTTCAAATAACAAAATTAAGCATTTCAGTATAGTTATGGGATTTGGACCCAGTTTTGTCTTGGTACCTTTAATAATTGGCCAAAACGTAGTTGATAACATGATTTCACTACATTTGTAAGGTCTGATCAACTGAAAACTAAACCTGATCTAAACATTTGAATTCTGCACACTTTTTTGTAGAGAACATTGAATAAGCTACTTGATAAAATTTTTCTAAGGACTGATCTGATCAAGAACAATGTTTGAATTTTAATGTTTGCATTTTGAAGTGCAAAGAAAGGTAGTACTTCCAGAGGATTACAATGCTCAGTGCCTGTGAGAACAGAACAAAAAGGAAGCTCTGCACGCACCTGATGGCAGGTCCTGTTACATCAATAACCAATGAAAACTAGAACATACCCTGTTACTCCCATTGTTCATAGAAGGAGAGTAACAGGAGGCAGAATGACAGATGGATTGCGGGCAGTTAATGAAATCATACTTCATCTTTTTCGTTTGTTGCTTTTAGGCAAAATTGGGTGAACAAGGAAATCTTTCAGAACTGGTTAATCTCATCCTGTCTTTCGCCGATGGAAACAAAGATGGGAGAGTCTCTTTGCCAGAGGCAAAATCTGCATGGGCACTCCTGCAGCTAGAAGAGTTTCTATTAATGGTGATCTTGCAGGATAAAGAACATACTCCCAAGCTGATGGGTTTTTGTGGGGATCTCTATGTGACCGAAAGAGTTGAATATACCTCTCTCTATGGAATCAGCCTTCCATGGATTATAGAACTTCTCATTCCCTCTGGCTTCAGAAGAAGCATGGACCAGTGGTTCACTCCATCATGGCCAAGAAAGGCAAAAATAGCTATAGGGCTTTTAGAATTTGTGGAAGATATTTTCCATGGACCTTATGGAAACTTTCTGATGTGTGATACAAGTGCCAAAAACTTGGGATATAATGATAAATACGATTTGAAAATGATGGACATGAGAAAAATTGTGCCAGAAATTAATTTGAAGGAAATAATTAAAGATCGTCAGTGTGACTCAGATTTGGACTGCATTTATGGTACAGACTGTAGAACACTATGTGACCAAAGTAAAATGAGATGTACCACTGAAGTAATTCAGCCAAACTTGGCAAAAGCTTGTCAGCTCCTTAAAGACTATCTGCTTCGTGGTGCTCCTTCTGATATCCATGAAGAACTAGAGAAACAACTGTACTTGTGCATTGCCCTGAAAGTCACAGCAAATCAGATGGAAATGGAGCATTCTTTAATACTCAATAACTTAAAAACTTTACTGTGGAAGAAAATTTCTCATACAAATGATTCTTAGCTTCTCCAGCAGCAGAAGAGAATACTGATGCCTTGGGCCACTAGAGGTGGCCCAAGACATTTGATAAAAACAATCTGCACCTTTTTAAAAAGATATTTCTTTACTCAGATTTTATGAATGGTTCTTTCAGTCTTGCCCTTCAGTCAGTAACTTATGACAGGGCTTCTCGAAGAATGAACATGCCACTGAATGATCGAGCAGAGGCCAGAAGTACTTCTGGTGTTCAGTGCTGTTATGGAAACAACAACTCTGCATGCTTGACTGTTCTGTGCGCTTTGTCAGATCTTGAACAGGATGAAAGTATTCACTGTGCCACCACATCAGCTGAGGGAACATCTTCCATTTCTGTGAAAAACATTGCTCATTTGTGAAGTACCTGCAGAGGATTTTTCTCCTAAGTAGTTTTATGAAGAATTGCCACTACTGCAAATAATGTGTCCAAGTCCAAGCTGCTGTTATGAATAAACTGAACTGTGAGATTGAAGTTTACTAATACCTTGGCATGGCAGAATTTGCACATTAAAGAATTTTTTAACTGTGGAAAATTAAATTTTATTCTAGAATGTATAGGTTGTAATATGAGACAAATCAGATTCTGTTTACACATTGTTACCTCATGCTTACGTCTTGAATGTTTAAGTAGTTCAACATTTTTTAATTGTCATTGTATGGTGAGCCCTTTGGGAGCCAAGAATTCTAGAGAATTATTTCTTAAAGTCATCTATATGGTTTAGCAGCAATACCAGCATCCATTTCAAGAACTTCACTGGAAACCTTTAACCCAAATTTAGCTGTAGCAAATACTGAAAAGCAAGGAGTTTGTGGACTAAGCTATAGTATGAAAACTGAAGTTAATTTTTAAAAATACTGAATAGCAGAAGTGTCCTATCAGTTAAAAAGGGAAGTTTGCATAGTGTAGGAATCTGCTGTATGACATGAGAAAGAAGTTAATAGTTGTGGATAGTCTTGGCTCTTTACTGTCCCTCCACATTCAGCTGTACTTCAATGGTAACTACTGCAGGAAGTGTGTAAGCAAGCTAGACCTGAATTTTAAGACAGAAGCTGGATTGCTCAGGATTGTGCAATATTGCTCAAATGGGAGCCTATGAGGTATTTTCCAGCTCATTCCTAGCTGTTACTAAGTGAGTTGCAGTGTGTGTTCTTTTTTTCTAGTAGCATCTCTGAGTCATTGTTAAAACTCCAGCCATGAGTAAATAAACATAATCTGATCCTGGCACTCCACAAAGCATGACCACTCTGCTACCTTTAATCTCCACCCTATTCTTCAGATTTACATCTGTGTTCATAATTATGCAGAATTGGATGTCCATAAAACACCTTAATACATGCTCAGTACTTGCCTGTTGAATGTTTAATTTATAAATGCTTTAGGTACAAAGTTGTTCAATCTTCATGATTTTAATGGCAGTCATCTGTGTACTTCTGAATCCTGGCCCCTTAATTCATTTTCACCAGAGGTAAGAAGAACAAGCTTTATTTACGTATTTGAAAGGTTAATTGCTCTAGGTATCCTGTTTCAAATGCATTTCTAGAATGATGAAACTGAACTACAGGACCACAATAAAGTAGTTTCTCCATACCAGATGTAATAATATGCAGCTTGGGTTAACATTGTTTTGTGAACACCAGCCTTTAAGAAATACTATGCCCATGCTATTGTCTTGAACTTGCTAATGTGCTCCAGCTATGAACTAATAAGTATTTGTAACGAGCAATGCACTAAAAGTGTAAAATGGTCATGTTCTTGGTGAAAAAAGCTGACAGTGACTGCTATTTGGGCAGAGATTACTTAAAATACCCAACATCATTGGGTATTTTAACAACGGGAGAATATGTTTAATAGTGCAGTTTGTTGTACAGAATCTTCATTTTTATTACTGTTGCATCAAGTTGAAGCTTTCATTGGAAAAAAAATACACTTTTGTTTATAATAAATCACAGGCCTCTTTTCTTTTTTCAATAGCAGTATTTACACCAACTACCAGTATCTTACAGCAGAACATTCCTCCATGTACCCTCCTTGATTAATGTTTAAACTGTGCAAATGATTTCTCTAAGTCTAGTGGGAAACCTATTGGCACACAGAAACTGAGAGGTAGGAGGAGACAAAGGACCAGGGCAGGACAAGGCTGGTGAGAAATACTTCCAGGCAGCTCAGCCTGCAAGCTGCAGAAAGAAACACACATTGGGCTCTGGGTGGGGGCCACCCTTTAGGATAAGGAGATGAAAACTAGTGACTGGTGAGGTGGATGGACATGGAGAGGGGAGGCAGGAGGAAAAATGAAGTAGAGACTGGCATGGGGGATAGGGTGAGGAGTGTGAGGGTATAAAAGCCCAGGGGTGCTCCTCAGAGCGACTATTTAGAGTTGTTCCTGCACCAGGAATGAACTGCCTTGTGGAACGGGATGTCGTGGGCTCTGCTAAGGGAACCCTACAGGTGAAAGGGAAGGGAACATGGTCTGGCTGCATGTGAGTGTGTGGGGATTCAAGGAGGAAAGGCTCTGATGTGCAACTGCCAGGGAGTCTCACAAATGTTTCCTTGACAAGGCCTCCATACCTACTCCTGTACATGCAACTTAAAAGTGAATTCTCTGATCAACTAAATAATGTGAAGTATTCAGCTTAAGAATTTTAAATCCTTCTCTACTTAATAGCAGCAAGCTCTTATACTTAGTCCTTGATACTAGCTATACCAAAAATTAATCTAATTGATTTCCTTCCCCTTCTTACAGGAGTAATTCTGATGCAACAGCCTTCGTCTTTGAAGTCTGTCACCTCTCTTCTCTGTGAAAACTCAATTCACACAGTACTTAGAAAGAGGAGAAAAAAAACTTTTCAGGTACAGACTATCTAGATCATAAAATATATTCTCTGCTTTTATAAACTATACAAATAAGCTGGTCTTACACAGTTGCTTCCTCAATAAATTTATTGCCACTTTTTCCAAAGCTTCACAGAAAACTGTGGAAGTTGTCTTAACTCTCAGTTCTGCGCTCCTGGGCCCTGAGGAAGCTGGCTTTCTTCTGAGCAACACGGTCTTTCTTCTGGGCAAGGGACATCTTGGGACAGTTCCATCTGCAATGTAAGCACAGGGTACAGTAGATCCAAAGCAAAATGTAGTCAAGAAACATGCAGTGCATCACAACTGTGGTTAAGAGCGCAATGGAAGAATATATTCCCACTTCTGTAACATGCTTTATTTCCTCATAATGACTGAAGGCTGTACTTAGGGCACCACAAAAAGGCATGGTTAGACAGTTTTAATTTCTCAAGAGATAAACTCTGTACTCTCTTGAGACTGAAGTAAAGACATTAAGCCCAATGTGATAGCTGTTCCTTCTTTTCTCCCACACCCTTGAAAAATCAAAATAGTTTAGTACTGACAAAATAATCAATGAGCTCTCAGCTGAAGAGAAGCAGCTTTCCCACTGAAAACACTGAGACTTGAAGCTACACACTGTTCTAGCTATTCAAGCCACAAGGATTCTTCACTTTGTTTTTTTTATATACTTAAGAGCTCTTGAACTTCATTTTCCTACTGCTAAAGTTAACTCCTAAATTATAAAGAACTGCATGTATCTTAATCTGGTCTAGAACACATGACTATTGACACAACTGCAAAATTGCATTAGTTGTTTTACTGTAACTAAGATAGCTCCAACAGAGAAGTCACACAGATGTTAAAAAGAATGAGAATTTTACCTCTTTTTCTTGACTTCTCTCTTCGGTTTCTTTTCATGGACTGGATTATCCCGTATAGCAGCATGGGCTTTTTTGTACATTTCTTCCATCTTGGAAAAAAAAATTAAAATTTAAATTCACCATAGTTGTCCAGTTGTTAGGAGTATCAGAAATCCAAGATCCCTGCGCCTGCATTGTCCCCAGGCATGCAATAATGCTGCTCTGTCCCAAAGCCAACTCTGGCTCCATAATGGCACAAATTTGAAGAATACCTTTGCTGGTAGTTAATTAAGACCACTAGGTATCAGCTTTTTAGATGTACAAAGGACAAGTGGCTTCTAGTGACCTAAGTCCTAGACTCACTTCATTTGAATACAAGCTGTAACTGCTGTTTGCTTAGAAAGCAGATGGAGTCGGCCATTAACATTACCTTCTTTTTAGAATGTTAGAAAAAACTAGCAATTAGTTAAATTTACAAAAAAAACCCCAAAACCCCACTGAAATGAAGGGATAGAGAATCAAGTTTGCTGTAGCCTAAAAAGGGTTATGAGGGAGCTGTTTTTTAAAGCTCTAGGATGACTTATTAAGAGAACCAAGCAAGAATATTACAGGCCCCAGGACAAGCCATCTGGAAGGAGTTTAATACTTGGAAAAAATAGAAGAAGCACCTCTGTGTTCTTACCCATCTTCTAGTATTTTGTGTAACTCTAAAATGTGAAGCAGTACTAAAATAAAATGTATTACAGTCTATAGTTTCATGAAATGGTAGCTTGGGCTCTCTATTCACCTGGAACAGAGAACTCCCTCTAGGGTCACACAAACAGTAACAGATTTGACACACAACCGCATGCTTGCTCACAGTTACAACCACTACAGCTGCAGAAATTACAGGCTCTGGGGCAGGATAAGGAAGGAGTGGGGAGCCTGTATAGAAACTTCTAATTTAGTTTCGGGGGGGTGGGGGGGAAGTGGATTTATAGGCAGAATAGTAAGTTTCACAGTGGGGAAAAAGGGTCCTGCTTTCAGAAGTTCTACACTATATTATAGAGCCTTTAATGAAGGAAAAAGTATTTTCTTTGCATGGGTAACATACAATATGAGTCACATAATTTTACATATCAAACTTATTTCGTTATTACAGAAGTCCCCATGCAAGACTTATCAGCATCTCTGTTACTGCCCAAGCTCCAGCTGGATAAAGCTTACCCCGTCAGGTGTTACATTGTTCTTTATGTACTGGGAGAACTGTTTCTTGTAAGCATCTTCGTCCTCCTCCATGAGGTACCGCATATAATCAGCCACATTCTGGCCCATGATGTGCTTGCGGTGAACCTCCGCATTGAACTCCTTGCTTTCCGAGTCGTAGCCAGGGAAACGTTTGGTGCTGTCAAACAGCAGGTAGAGTCACATTAAGACTCTAATTCAAAGGCTAAAATGCACACTGAAATGACTGATACATCAGATTCTCCTACAGGTAACTGAGGGATAGGAGCCTCTAATAAAAAATAAAAGTTTTAAGTTCATCTCGGCTGCCATCAGTCCCGTCTTGAAACACTGCAGTACATCATGTACACACCATGGACCAACTACAGCGTGTTCAGTCACTGCAAGTATCATCATGTAGCAGCCGAGTCAAAAAACCTGGACAATTAGTCAAGAATAGGACACCATGGGATAGGGTAGGAGAACACACAAAAGATCTCAAGATTTTTTTTCCTCTACTACTGCTAGCAGAAAGCAGCAGTTAGGTAACAGTCAAAATATCCATGTGGAAATCCTAAACGAAGGTGGACTGCTCAGAGTTACTGCTGTACTGACAAATGCAGCAAGCATCAGTTGGGTTTGTACCTGGTTCGTAGTTTTTTCACAGTGAAAATTAATACCTACACACAATTTGGTAATGATTTAAACCAAGCAAATATCCTTTGAAGATCTGTTAAGGGCATTCACTTGCTTTTTAGTGAAAGCAACAAGATAACTCTTTAGTTTCTACACCTTGACAGTTGAAAGATTCCTAGCAGCACTATCAGAATTGCATTTGTGGATTAAAAAACAACCAACAAAAAACCCCCTGACCAAGAACCTAATTACATAACCATTACCCTATCAGAACAAAATTATTTCAACATAAATTGATTCATATAAGTAGACTGTCACATACAGAAGCATCTCAGGTTAACCCTGAAGGAATTCTTTGTAACACATATTACCTATGAGGGATAGACAGCCCACCATCCACTGCACCCTTCAGAGCACCGAACACTTTGTTTCCAGTGGTAGTTCTGGCAAGACCTGCATCCAGGTAGCATGTAAAAGCACCAGGCTTGCCATCCACGCTTTCCACATTGTATTCATCACCAGTGACTTCAACTTGGCCTTCATAGATCTTATCAAGGCCAAATTTATTCAGAAGCTGTGGGAAAAGAAAAAGTACTGCTGAGATTCTTTCCATTTATTGACAAAAATGTAGAATCACCACTACTTCGTGAATTTGCAGTAGAATCATATTTTTAACTAACTTCTTTACAAAAATGATGCACCCTGTACTAGTAACAAAGCTTTATAACAACCACCACTGTAAGTGTGTCTGTTAAGTTCCAACCTTCTGTTCCAACAGGTACACCACTGAACTTAAGGCTTACTAATGAACCCCTGTGGAAAATGGATGGCTGCTGTTTACATGTTTTTGAACTCTAAAAGGTACATTTCTTACATTTTTATCCTGACTCCCTCCCTCCCACCGCCAAACTTAAGGGCTGAGACATTAAAGTGTGCTGCTGGAGCTGCAACTGCGTGCTGTCATACTTTTCACTGTGATTTGACAGTCACAAGATGCATCACATCTATTATGGTGAAGAGCAAAAGTTATGATGCTGAGAACCCCAAAGACCAGGTGGGCTGACACACCACTGGAGGAAGGGAGCTTTCCCTTCCATGAGGGAGCCAGGAAAGCAGAGCAGCAGCCCCCAGTGCCTGCCTGTACGTACCCTGCGCGCCAGGAGCAGGCCGGTGCAGTAGGCAGCGGCGTAGTTGGTCAGGCCGACCTTCACGCCGTACTTGGGCAGCTCGTGGGCATAGGCAGCACAGACAATCATGTCCCCCTCGATTCTGGCATAGGCAATCTGGCAACAAAACAAATGTTAGCTTAGTGCTCCCACCACTGGGGCTCCATGCACTGTCTCTCTGACACCTGCTCAAGCCGACAGGAATACTGGATCCAGGTGTGCAAAAAACTGCCAACCTCTGCATGCAAGCTCAAGGAGCGGTGCTGTTACCATTTGTTGGGCGGTTTTTGTTTGGTTTTTCCCTCCTCTTGTGGCTTTTTTGTTTGTTTCTGCAAAAGGAGTAATCAACTCCTCAAGTAAAGACACAAAGAATTCAAATCTGTATTAGGCCAGCTAAAATGTTTGTCAGCAACAACTAGTGATTACCTTCCCACATAGATCAAGAGACCAGAAACTGCCTCCAAAGGCAACCTTTCAAAGAATCATCATGGATGGGATGAATTTTGTCCCACTTTCTGATACACCTCAAAGAATGCAAGAAACGTGTGATAGTTTGTGGTAACATTGTTAGTAACCTTATGGAATGATTTTATTAATCATGGTCTGAGACCATCATCATCCCAGGGGTCTCCTGTGAGACAGCAGCACTATCAGATTTAGTTTCTGCTTTAGACTCTCACACCTCTTCTCTGCACCCAAAAGTTGTCCCATTTTTTCAGGATTCCTACATACTGGAAAGGCACTAACAGTCAGAGGTAAGCACCTGCCACCATCGATTTTTGTTCTGAGTTTCAAAGATAAAATAACCTTGTTAGTGACTGAACTGACTGTTCTCAACAGATAACTGCTCTATGAAAAAAGAAGTTAAACTTTTCTAGCTGCTTCTTTCTTGACCTTAACAACATATATTTATTATACAACAAACATTCCTAACTTTTTAACTTCAAAATTAGTCAAAGCATTCTAAAAGTGAAACAACTGAACCACAGTAAGGAACTGCATATGATGCTGCACACAACCACATACTTAATGACCATGAGAAAATGCCTACTGTTCTTATTTACCAGTTTCCCTTAATCTCACAGGACAGCCCTCATAAGGCCTCAGTGCTTCATATGAGCCACACAACATCATGGAAATAGAACTCTCAAAACAGAAGGCACCTTTACATACAGCACAAGTCAATGTGGGTTGACAGGTCACACTGTCAACTTGGTTGTCTTCAGCCAAGAAAAAAAGGCTTCTTTTTGAAGCCCTTTAAATATCGCAAAAAAACCCCAGAGACATCTTCCCTCTCCCAAAACTGTTCTACTTATCCCAGCATCATTAAAGCAGCACAATCTTACATTGCAAATGTGCACAGAAAAAGTGCTAACACTTGTAAAACTTCTTTCCTACAATGCAAATGGTTTTTTACTGAAGCTGTGGTAACACTTAAGACTGTACTCCTTTAAGGAGTTGTTTTACAATACAAAAACTGTGCAGATCCGCCCTAAGAAACCCCAGCTGCTCCAAGCCTCCCTCTCTGTGCTGACTTCACCCTGGCAAGGCTGGCAGGCCAGCAGGAAACACCGCAGGCCTTACCTGGCAGATGATGTCTCTGTTGGTAACGCGCACAATCATCCTGTATTTAGGAGTGTTGTACTTGTTTTTGTCTTGAATTACCAAACGTTTGCGAGCATAGTAATCAGTTTTTCCCTCTGAAAAACAACAGTTGAAGTGTGCAAAATGCATGAACAAAGTAGGAATGAATATTCACCAAGGACATTTAATTGTGCGTTACAGGGAATTTAGTAATACCTCTCCTTCTCCTGAATTTCACTTGGTATCTCTTGAAGTACGCCTTATTCTTGACAACTTTCACAAACCCCTTGGATAAGAAATATAAACTACATGTTATTAACATATAATCCTGTAAGCCAAGATCATTCTAACTAAATGCGCCATTAATAAAACCAGAGTGCAATCAGAAATTAAACAGATTTTCTTGTATGTTTAGATAAAAAGAGCGTTATAAAAATGAAATGGAAAAAAACCACCGGCACATCAAACCCTACAAATTCTATCCCTCCCACAGAAACTGATGTTTCAGGAGAAAACCGAAGTGTATCTGTTAACTGAAGGCCCGTCCGCACGGACCGGAGCAGTGACCGTACTCATTTCCTACCACTCCCGCACAGCCAGTGACTTCTCTAGCGCGTTGTGCCACGGAGCCGCTTCCCCTGCAGCCTCCCGCCCTCAGTCAGTCCAACACGCGCAACCCGGGGCCGGCGCGGCTGCTGCGGGGCACCGGGGGTTGTATCAGAACCGGCCCCGCGGCCCGGGCCCGACCCAGCCACCGCCGGCGGGCCCCGGCAGGACGCAGCGCATGGGGCCAGCGCAGCCGGTAACGGGGCCCTGCTGGAGCCCCTCGAGCCGCCCGCGGCGCAGCCCCGGCAGAATGGCAGCCATTGCCACGCCGGCGCCGGGCGGCCGCCCCGAGCCCGCGACAATCGGACTCCATCCGTGCGGGCAGCGCGGCACGGCGCGCGCGGGACGGCGGACGCGATGCCCCCGAGCCCCCCCGTGTCGGTACCGACCATCGTGCCAGGCACTGTCCGGTCCCTCAGGCCGGGGCCCGCTCCGCACAACGACTGCGCTCCGCAGCAAACGGGAAAAGGCCGCGCGGGCCGCGCAGCCGCAGCTCCTGCCCTGCCCGGCGGGGCGGGGCCGCGCGCGCGCCGTGCTGCCCCCTGCCGGCCCGGCGGACCGACGGCGCGCGGTCCGAGCAGCGCCACCGGGCACGGGCGGCTCCCGCCGGGAGCGCGCCCCGCTCTGCCCGCCGAGCGCGCGCCCTGAGCGCCGCGGGAGCCGCCGCTGCAGCGGAGACGCTGAGGCGCCGGAGCCGGTCCGGAGCGGGGCAACGGAGCTGCAGACGAGCCTGGAACATGAATGAGTCCTGTGAGGAGCGGCTGAGGCAGTGGGGGTGTTTTGCCTGGAGAGAAGGAGGCTCAGGGGAGACATTATCTCTCTCCACAGCTGCCTGAGAGGAGCTTGTGGCAACATGGGGGCGGGCCTCTTCTCCCAGGCAACCAGCGATAGGACAAGAGGACGTGATCTAAAGCTGCAGTAGGGGAGCTTTAGGATGGACATTGGGAGGAATTCCTGCACAGAAAGAGTGATTGGGCATTGGAATGGGCTGCCCAGGGAGGTGGTGGAGTCGCTGTCCCTGGAGGTGTTGAAGACTGGGCATGGCACTCCGTGCCATGGTTTAATTGACATGGTGGTGTTCGGTCAAGACTTTGACTTGACCTCAGAGGTTTTTTCCAACCTAATTGATTCTGTGATATCAGAGAAATACAATTTTAAGGAAAAAATAATATTGCTGTCATCTAATATTTACACCTGATGCGTGATCGCTTCCAAGTCTTCTTACATTAAATGCCTAGGTAGTTATTAGCCAGGGATATATCACAGAGGAGGGGTTCTTAAACAGAAAAAAATCCATAGATTTGATCTTTTTAAAAATCACCAATTATGGATATATTATAGGATTTAAATTCCCTTCACTTTCTAGAGAAAATTCTTGCAACCAATCAAACAGCAAGTAATTAAAAACATCAAACCAACCAAAATCTCAGTTGAATACTGTTCTTACAATAAATTATAGATGCTTGGGATTCTTGATATTTGATGAAGTAAAGCAAGGATATAGACTTGCATGTGTATATATATACACTGGATCAAACAGGTCAAGTGGCATCAGGTTTCTTGACATTGCCAGACAATAGTGAATCTTTGCTCCTGATGCATTTGTCTGGTTATCCTCATTCATTTCACTAAAAAAAAAAATCCCAACAATCCACCTCACTAGTTATACATGAGCCAATATTTTAAAAAATGTATTAATTTGATATAAATAACCAAGAGAATAAAAGAAAAAATAAATGTTTACTACAACAGGCAAGTACCAGCATGGTTCCTACTTGGTAGGGACCTGCTAGCTTCAGAAGTAATGTAACTGTCTGAAAAGATGTTGTAGCAAGATGCAGTTTGCCCTCTCCTCCCTGGCAACTAGTGACAAGAGAGCATAGCCTCGAGCTGCACCAGGGGAGGTTCAGGTTGAATATCAGAAAGAATTTTTTCACTGAAAAGATGGTTAGGCTTTGGAAGTGGCTGCCCAGGGAGGTGGCATAGTCACCATCCCTGGAGGAGTCCAAGAAAAGACTGGACGTGGCACTTATTGAGAAGGTGGTGATCAATGGTTGGACTCAGTGATCTTGGAGATCTTTTCGACCTAAATGAAAAATGATTCTGTGATCTAAGAATGAATTTTAGAAAGTTCAGAATTCTATGTGCTTTTCAATTTGTACAGAAAGTATCTCTAGCAGAGCACATTGTTTTATCTACCCTCTAGCATACAAATCCATAGTCCTCTAAAAGTGTGCTGCTACTGCTGGGCAATTACTTCCATGACAAATGCCTCACAGAAAATGGTATCATAAGCAAGACTTGTTGTTAGTCTTTTTGTTAAACAAGGAAAACCAAAATCGATTTCTTCTTCTCTGTTTTTCCTCCTCAAATAGCTCACCACCTGTTAACCTACCACACCCACATGCTTTCTTGCTCATTGCCACCCTGCAAAATGAAGGCTCCAGCGGAGCTTATTAGCCCCACCCCAGCATCTCTTAAAATTTAGGGTGAAGGGCTCCTCTGGCTTTTAGTGACGATGTTTGTTGGAAGGGTGACTGCTATGCATGCATATTCTGAACATGTTAAGGTAAAACCTAGTGTTTTCAATGCTTTAATGAAGTACCTTTTATTCACAACACATTGATAGGGGAAAAGTATAAGCTTTCCTTTTTTCCTTTAATGCTATTTCTCAATTTCTCTTGTATGTGGTATTTTTACTTAGGTGTGTTCTGGAGAGTAAGGTATCAAGCAGGGATTTTAGAGCAACGTCTATTTGTAAGTTTCTTGGACTGGCAAAACTGATACTTGAGCATCATCACCTGCAAGCAGGGACCCTTCTCCCTGTTTGTCTGCAGAGGACTCGAGGCAGTAAAGCTGTTGTCTGTGACTGGACTGCCCCATGTGGTCACTTGTAGGAACTGTTCTGGGTTGGTTTTTTTTTTTGCTGAGACTTGCAGGAGTGACAGCCTTTTTTCAGTGAAAGTAAGTTAGGCTGAGGGCCTGGTTATAACCTCTTCCTGCTATTACTGCAAACTTTTTTAAAAGAGAGTGTTCTTTGCATACTTGGCTATAAAGCAGTGTTGCAGAGTACTGTATGTATTCTGGTAGTGTTGGAATTACTCTCATAAATATTGGTAAAATAAAAAAAAATTTTAAAGGTTTTGTTAGAATTCTTCCAAATGAAAATTTCTATGTGGTTTTGTCTAGGAGTCTCTATTCACTGTAGAAGGACAATGGCAAATAGGCTCATTATTAGATGGGGAGCTGCTCCGGGCAGACAGTCTCTCAACTGTTTGTGTAACCTAAGCGGCATCTGGCTGAAACGCGTCTGACCAATGTCTGTAGGGACGGGCCTGTCTAGCCCGAGGCGGTGGTGCTCCCGGAGAACGCGTTACTGGGTGCAGCTTCCAGCGTAGGGACGGCAACGTGGAAATGCCTGGGCAAACATTCTGATTACACCAAAACCCCAGCTTTTCACGGAGCAAGGGCTTCGCCTCGTGTGGCGGCGGCGCGGTGGCTTCGTGCCGCTACCGCGAGGAGCGAGAGCGGGCGGCGGGGATACCGCGACCCGGGGCCGGGCGGGGGCTCGGCTCACGGCCAGGGGCCGTGCAGAGGCGGCAGCGCTGACACAGCGGGCGACCTGCGCGCTGCGGGGACAGCTCGCCGCCCGGCCTCCCAGCATACGGCACTGGGACCCCCGCGAACGGGGGCGGGGGTCTTGGCAGCACCTGGAAGCAGGGGCGCGGCGCTCCCGCCGGCGACCCCCGGGCTCCGGCCGCCCGCAGGAAGCGCGGCCGGGCACAGCCGCCGCCCGCCCTTCCCGGGGGGCCCGCGGGGCTGGAGCTGCCCCTCGCGGCGGCTGCGCGCCCAGTGCGCCTGCGCGCGGCGCGGGCAGGGACGTGGCCCGGGAGCCGGGGCCGGCGGAGCGGCGCGCGGGGTTCGGCGGGGCGCGGACGCCGATGCCCGCACGCGCCGCCGCTTCCCGCCGCGGGCAGCGCTCCCAAGGTGAGGCGCGCCGGGCGCGCGGCGCCGCCGCGGGGGGCAGGGGGCGGCCGGGCCCGGGCGGAGCGCGGCGATCGCGGCCGCGCTGTCCCGTCCCCTCGGGCGGCGGCGGGGCCGGGCCGAGCAGTGTCGGAGCGGCGCCGGCCGCCCCCGCCCGGGCCCTCCTGGCGCGGTGGGCGGCGGAGCGGGCGGTGCTGCCGGGCAGGGAGCGTCCGCGCCGGGCGGGGTGAGGGGAGGCCGCGCTGCGCGGCCCTGCCCGGCTCGGGGGCCGCGGGGCCGGCGTGTCCCGGCCCCTCCGCGCCTTGGCGGCGGCGGGACACGAGTGGGCAGCGGGTGCGGTGGAAGTGCCCTGAGGCACCGGCCGCGGGAGGGGCCGCGGCCCGGGGAGCCTCCGGCGGGTCTGTCTGCAGAGGGCGAGTTCTTCCTTGGGTTATCGGCGTAACGCTGAGCCGGGAACCCGCAGGTCTGTCATTCTTGAGCGAGAAAATTTTCAATTTTCAAATGCGAGAACTCGTTTCTCGCCACCTCCTGCTGCATCAGCCTGAACGTGCTTATATAATGAGGGTAAAAAGTCGATATTAATGTTCTGGCTACTTACATATTCCAGTTTTAGTTATTCACTTACGACCGTGTTTCTGTGGTTCCATGTAACAACTGCTAATCGTCAGCATTGATAATCAAACCAATTTCATAGCAAACGAGAAGTTGGCTTATACCATTTTCAGTTTTCAGCGTGAGCTGCCATTAACACTGCCCATATCAAAACATAGTATTCCACCTCAGCCTAGGATAACTTTCTCTTTCCCAAAGATCACATACAAAAGGTATAGAAAGGAGACACTGATACAGAGAAGAACAGATAATATTCAATATGTTTTACTTATCTCCGAAAGTATTTTTCAAAAAATTCACTATTTTCCTTATTTTTTTTTTAATTCCCTTTGTTTCACATGCCTAAAGGAGATGGCAGCTGGATCTTGTTTGGTTTAGTGGTAGAGAGCATTAAAATGTTTTGTATAAATGTGCCTGTTTATTTCTCTTCCCTTTCCCCAGTGTGAGTTGTCAGCTTTGATCACAATTGTACAGTTCTCTATTTGTGCTTATAAAGATTTAAGGCTCATATTGAAATACACAGATATGAGTTCTTTTTCAAGTAAGGATTAGGAGAGGAAATAGAGACAGCCAGTGAAAGAAGGGCACGATCAGGAGGAAAGCACTCAGTATTATGAGTCAGCATTGCCTGAATTTTATCAAGTGGGATGTCAGCAGCTGTAGCGGTTGTCACGGAGTGTCCATCCAGCCCCACAGTACTTCGAAGAGGAACAGATGTTTGGAGAAGAAAGCTTCAACAGAACAGCCTTACTTCCTTCCCATATCTCCTCCTACACTCCCGCAGGTTGAGGCTTAAAGACTTCTTGAGCCACAGCTTGTGGCTTGCACATTTTGTTTTGGTTATGTTGGTTTGTTTGGTTGCGTTTTTTCCGCATTGCTCTTCGTATCTTTGTCTCCTGTGGACTTATTTAATTGCTGTTGAACAAGTAAGCAGGAGGTGGTTGGAGTAGTTGAAAGGAAGAGAGGAGAAAAGCCCTTCCAGATTTATGGCAGAAGAAGGAATGGAGAAAGTGACATTCCTAAACAGTTACTGTCAGTTTATTCTCTGTGTAAGACTGCTAGTAAACAGAGAAATTTTAAAAATGGAAAGACAAGTCCTTTGTCAGTGAATTTTGGAAAACAAAAATGCTTACTTTGCTATTTCAAGGTTCTAATATCACAGTCTAGAAGGGGGAAAACACCTGAATTGGGGATATGCATACTTAAGATTATGTTTACCCTTTCTTACTCCTATGTTTCCTTAACTAATAGAAAAAAGAAATTCTAATGCTTAAGAAACAAGCATAATAGAATTTAATATTTTGTGTATAATTTTGAGTGTCAAATACATAGTTTAAAAGAAAGTCTTTTCTGGCGTGTCCAAGAAACAAGAAAAAAAACTAACCCTGAGTTTATGAATGTTGCTTTCTAAACTAGCCTATACTTGCCTTGATTATAGTCTCTTAATTAGTATTTTTTTCTAGACCCAATTAAAACAGTAATAGTTTTTTAAAAAGGCAAATAGTAAATATTATAGGAATATGTAATTTTGAGTTGTTAGATGTGTTCTCTCAAGTTCTTGAATATGTCACTGAAGTTTGTAGAGCATGCTGAATTCAAGCCTTGTGCCTTCTGTATTTGTAACAATCGACATCATCTGTTGCCAGTGTTTGGATTCCTTTAAGTTGGGAATACTGTCTTGCTTTCATTGTAGTGATCTCTGCTCAAGCGTCTGTGCTTGCAGTGCATCCTTTCCTTCTCCAGCAAGTGGTGATGGATGGTGCCTGGGCTCTGCTCTGGCCTTGCTCATTTTACACACGGTTGTGATGAGTTTTTGTTGTATGTGTGTGCACAGAAACCACTGCTCAGAGGGAGCAGCAGAAGAGATTTTAGTGAATTGTCACTTTTCTGTAATTACTCTTAGTGTCACCTACCTCCTGTGAACTCTGGAAATTATTCAGTTTAGCCATCAAGTGGTGGTTTGGGGACAGCCTAGGAAGTGTTGAGCCTGCTCTAGGGTTCAGGCAATGGATCTCCTTTCAGTCATGATGACAGGGACGATGCTGTGGTCCTCCTGTTATTTCGGGCTGTGTGACTGTCAACTTTGTTTGCTGTTTATCTGTAGAAGTGATCCTTCCCAGTCCCAGCCAGGCAGTTGTATATTTGGGGTTGGAGTACAATACTAGGATGGGTTTTTATTCTGGACAAAAAGTAAGGTGGTATGATGGAATGACTGTGGACACTTATTTTGTCCTAATTTCCAACTTGGAAAGCAGCCAAAAGCCATCACCAAGTATCTTTTTGTTCTTTTGTCTGAAGAAACTTTTCCTGTCTCTGTTGGGTTATGTTACTTTATCATCTTGTCTGACTACTATTGCTTTTGCTTCTACAGTTCGATCCTTTGGGGGGAAAAAAAAAAAAGAAAGAAAAATCCAAACCTAGTATTTTGGTCGTAGGCTGTTTTTAGTATGTTCTGCTGTATGGTAAGCTGCTGAACTTCGCAAACTCCTGAGTTTTCTTGGCCTATTGTCATGACTAAATATTAGCATAGCATTAAGTACCTGTTTGATGGCATCATGACATGTTCTTAGAATTCTGACTTACCAGTATCTTATACTGCATTAACTATGGGGGGGGGGTATGTTTTCATCAGGCTGGGTCAGATGGGGTCAGTCTTTCAGTAGTGGATTGTTGTTGCCATAAATTGGCCCTGCACTTGTAGCTAAGAAGATATTAGAGGTGCTTACTGTTATTTTTGTTATATAAGGCTAAAACTATCAAATACCACTTAAAATGGGTGTAAAAAATTAATAGTTAGCCAAAACCTAACATTTTGAACATGTACTGTCCACATAACTATCATGTAGAAATTAGTTTTATGTCTCATTTTTTGTGCATTCTTCTTGATTATATGTAGTTCAAACAGTGAACTACTTCCAGGCACAGTAAAAAGAAATTCCAGCTTCTATGCTATCTGAAACAGCAGAGCTAAATATAAATAAAATAAATATAAATATTCATTGAGCAAAGTAATTTTTTTCCTCCATTAGAATGCGTTAGTGGTGGAACTTTGGGTTTGGCTGAAGTCTTAGTGGGTATTTCTCAGCCCTTTGGAGAAAGCATTGTGATTGGTCCATCTAAAGACAAAATTACAAAATCAGGTTTAAATTCCGTAATGAGACACATTATGTTAAAATGGGCTTGGGATTTTTACATGAACTTTTTGGTGTCAGGCTGACACTAAAAATAATCTGGGTTTCATTGATCTCCTTTGTGTTCTTCCCCTAGAAGGCTGTTTTGAAAGAAGTAAACAGGTCCTTATTTCCAAATAAAATGTGCAGAAGTCAGTGGCCAACTAATCAGAACATAACTGACTTCATTTGATGATGAGCAGATACATCATTTCTCTGAAGAGCCATTTCCCTTTTCTTTATTAAATATCTAAGGAAAATTAGATTTCTCTGTGCTGTGCTGAGAGAAGGCTGCAGGAGCCCTGTTACAGACTTGAATAGCATGGAGGGAGACCCTTCCACAGCACCATAATATGCTGCTTCCAGTTATGCTGTAAGTGCTTGTGAGGGCAAGTCATGGCTGTGGTAAGTAAATTAGTGGGCAAAATGAAATATTACTGCAGGACCACAGATGTTGGCATGGATCGTGTTAAAAAAATTGACTGTTGATGTTTGCAGCTGTGTTTATATCTGCTCTGTTTACTGGATAGCTTGGACACCTGTCCAATGTGGAAATTACAAATTATTTATGATTCTCACTGCTGAAACATTTACCTTCCATTTCTTGTGTGTCAGCAGCTGCAGGTTGCAATGAGTTGAAGTTCACAAGAAAAGCTGGTTACCAGTCAGTCATTTAGAAACTGTTTCACTCTTGAGTGTAACTGATAGAAAGTGGGCCTTTTAGATGATCATTTAAAGGAGAGGAATATCCTGAAGGTGAGGGTCTCACCAACCTCTGTCATGTGTTTTTTTTTTAATTCTAGAAAGTAATTAGTGAAGTTTTGAGTGTTACCATACTGCATAAGGGACATGCTTGTGTCCTTTACTTTCTCCACTAAGTCTCATTTCATACATCCCTTTGGAAAGGGAACTGTGCACAGCTTGGTAAATGAGAGATGAGCATTTTGGTTCTAACCTGCACCTTGTGCCAGAAGTTTATCTGGTGTCTGCAAAAAAAAGGAGAATTAGACCTAGAAAATTATTGAGCTGCTAGTACGTAAACAAAGTTGCAGGGACTGGTATGTTTTCATGTGTCAGATACTAAATCCTTTTAAACTTAAAAATTTACAAGCAGTTAAATTTCTATCCTTTCTAAATGAAGAGTTGTGTTAAAAACATTGATTTTGATTAAGGATCAGTGAATGTTTAAAAATAGGACTCAGTTGTTCCTCATTACCAAAATACAGACCTAAAGCTTTTAGTAAATTTAACTGCACTTGTATACTTTTGTTTATTTTTGTTGTAATGTAGTGTTGATGCTAAACCTGTCTCCTTTCCAGGAGGAAGCTAGACTTTGGGGAATGAGTAGGAAAGTAAAATCTGTAGAAAGGAGCTATAATTATAAACACGTGTCCTTCAGAGTGTGTTACTGTTTTGTAAGTGCCTGATGATACTTGAACTCCAGTTAAATAATTGAGTTGCATTCTACTGAAAAAACAAAACCCCTAAATCTTCCAATCTATTGCATAAAAAACCCTGACATGGTTGATTTTATTTTAGCTGATTAATCTGATTGTTCCCTCTGTTTTGTTAGCCAAGGGGTTGGTCGTTCAAGTATGTGTGTGTGTCGTTGGCATGCTGAACCTCAAATACAAAGAAATTTTCCAGACTGAGGTCTAAGAGAACAAAGGAAGTTCTCTGTTAAAGGTTTTTACTGTAGTCTATCAGTATTTTTTCTGCAGCTCTGAGGAGCTCTCAGCCATCTTTTGTACAAAAGCACTGTATCTAATTCTTTTCCCTTGAAAGAAGGCCTCAGTTTCTTGAAGATTGTTACATTCCTGTGTCAGATGTGAAACTTTTTCTGATAAAGGACCATCTTTAGATGGACAGAAGATAGTGTCAGGAAAAGCACTGTGGTTTGTTTTCTCAGCACACTGGGACAATGCCTGACTGCAGAGGTAATTAAAAACCTGGAACTGTTCTTGGAAACAGTGCAACTTGGTCAGTGATGGAAATGTTACTCATATGACTTTGAGCAATGGTTTCAACATTTAGTGGGTTGCTACAACATTTCTAATGAAGTTCCTCTTTGAAACACCTCATATATTAGTTGTACATGTGAACTGCCACTTCAGGTTTCTTTGGGACTATCAAAACCCCATGACATGTTAGTCAAATTATGACTTTTAAAAAATGATGCTATGTAAAGCTTTCTGATAGCCCAAATTTTATACAATCTAAAATGTTAGACTGCTTTATTTTTTGTTTCAGAAAGGCTTGGAGAACTAGTGTGTACCAAGTAAAATGCAAGCTAGGGAATGCTAGCCATGATATTCCTGACTACTGTTAGGTGATATTACAAGAAAAATCAGGAATATGAGGGCAAGTCAGGACTTCTCACTCATGCTTTGACAGAAGTCAGTTATATGAATTTGTAGTGTAAAAGACCCAAATGAAGTTTACAGTGAAACATGTTTGAGCCCTAAATAAGGATTTTATCTTGTCAGGGAGCATGATAGCAGGCTGGTTCACCAGCTACATCTCCTGCATGCGTCATTGACTGAGTTGGTTTAATTTATTCTACAGGTATTAGGATGCTATTAACTTTGAAGCAAGAATGAGACTGGGTCTGTGGAATGCTATAAAACTGGCTTGAAAACCACACATACAATTTCAGACCCAATTATGTGAGACTTCTTTTTATATGTAGAGTAGTATGGAGATTATTTCCTGTATTCTGGAAGTTCCCATTTCTTTCTCTCCATGAAGAGAAGAAATTGTTGAAAGCAAATTATACATACAGTAGTGTTTGTGTAAGGCTTGCAGTTATTTTTACTTTGTCATATGGTAAGAGTAGTTGAGACAGTATTTCAAGATATCTGTAATCTTTTGGGTAATAAAGATATGTGTAATCCTTTGATACAAATGTTCCTCAGGGAAATGCAGGAAAAAAGTAGTAAGCTAATTCAACGTATACAGTGAAATACCTTTTTAAAAGAAGTCTAAATAAATTTTTTTAGAAAAAAAGAGATATTGTTTGGCAAATGCAAATACACAGGGTGCTTACAGATTGAGGCCTTCTGTAAGGTGCTGCACGTTGCCTGGGTATTCTCAGGGAAGGAGGTTTATACACTTGTGTGTAATGTGGAATGTTGTAGTCTACCTTTAGCTGGCCTTACTTCAAATATGTTATATGCAGCCTCATTGCAGTATTCCTTTGAGTAACTTGGAAAACTAAACACGGTATTGTAGTTCCTCTTGGTCATAAAGCCCCGTGATCATCAGCTAAATAAAAATGCTAAACATAAAGTTGCGATACTGGATTTTATGTATTTTAGTTGGCATATATATGCTGCGTATCATGCATCTGTGTTTAGTGTCAATATAAACATACATTAGCGTTGCAATGTCTTGGAGGATGTAGCAGACAGGTCTGGGTCTTGCCTGATTGACTCATCAGGTGGCTGAGAATTGCTGGTAGTTCTGTTTTCCTAATGGAAACTGCACAGGAGTACCAACTCTTTGGTAATTAAATCTTGTGTCCCCCCCATCTTTTTAAAGATCACTATGTTCAAACTCAAAATTCAGACATTTCTTTAGGAGGTATCTAGATGACCTTAGGCAGGCAGATGCCTGTGAAGTGTTCCTGTGCTCTGGGTTCGTTGGCAAGCCAGGAGCAGTGTTAATGGGACTGGGAACCTGAACGAGTGTGCCTGCTTTGGAGCTGGGAGATGCCTGCTTAGTTCCATGTGTCTTCCTGTGCAGGGTAATGAAGATGTGCCCCTGCCTGCTTGTCTCCAGACCTAGCCATCTTCAGTGGAAGGAGTTGGTGTCCCAAGAGTGGGTTGGAAGTGGCATTTGTGTTCAAAATCTTGGATAAATTGGCAGGTTCTTGAGTGATTCCCCTCTGGAGAAAAAGCACGTTTTTAAACTCCATTGATTCTATTTTTGACCACTCATTAATAATAATTAGTAATGGCTTGAGTATCCTGATAGTGCTCTTGATAGTTTGACATACATCCCAGCCAATGTAGGTTACCTTTTGTACTCTTTAAAGGTAACTTATTTTAGCATCTGAAAAATGCTGGGAATAACAAGGAAACACTAATTCTCTTTGCAGAGTTGAACAAGTGGTTGAGGTGAGTTGAGCAAAGAATCCTGTTAACTGGGGACTTCCAGCCGGGGCTGGTTAGCTGAAGGGGAGTGGAGAGCTCGCCTAGATGTGGGAGGTGTCGGGACTCGGGAGCAGTCTGCGCTTGAGCTCTGCGTGCAGCTGCCGGCTGCGGTTGGCCGGGAAGGCGCGGGGCTGGAGCAGCTTTGGGAGCGGGAGGGCTCCATCAGTAAGGGGGGAGCGGCAGAGGAGCGAGGGTGACGGCAAGGACCAAAGTCCTGACTCATGTGTAGTTAGACTGATCGCTGTGACCTAGCTCAGATCATAGGACGGGAACTGTGGTGTATCTGGCTGTCCTTGTTCCTGCTACATAAAGCTCAGCACGTGACTACAAGCTCTTTTCCACAGCAATGAAGAGTAGCAAAGGGAAGGACACTTTGTAACTGAAGAGCGAAGCATCGTTCTTGAAGGCAAAATGCCTGCAGATGTATCACCGTTAAAGTAATAACAACCAGGTTTTTAAAGAAACGTTTGTTTAGGAAAGCCTTGAGGACACTGTCCAAAAAACCCCTTAAGATTAAAGGTTTCATGAGATTTGTTCTCTTGAGTCTTTCCAGAATGCCGTGTTAAGCAAAATTACATCTCTAAAGAGGGGAGGTTAAACAAATGCTCATACAGATTTTCCTGAGTTTGCTGGAGGTGGTGATGCCCAGTGAAACTCTCTGCTGTCATTCATACTAAATGTATTCTCCTTGCTGTCACTGTGATTTGTAACTGGGGCAGCCCCAGTTGCTCTGACAGGGCTAGAGTAAAACCTGTAGTTCTTTCCTTTGTGCTGTCAGAGGAGAGGTACAGATCTCCTGGGAGTCAGTAGGATTCACTTGTGTACTGTGTACATATTGTCTTAGCATGTCTCAGATTTCTTGTTGCAGAGGTTGTCAGCAGAAAGGTGGGAGGCAGCAGTGGTCGGTGGTTTAGTGATAGCCAAGTTGGATGTTCCCTGTTGGATGGAATGGTGTACATGGAATTGGAAAGCTACTGACATGTAGCAGGGATTTCCAGTCTTTATTAAGAGGAGGGTAAAGAGTTGGGAAGGCAAGTATAGGAGTACTCAGAGTATCTACAGGATTGCCGGTGCATTGCTTTTCACAGGAGGAAAAATAATTACACCAAACTATAGATTGGCAGCTTAAATTTGGTAAAATAATTCAAGTAACTGGATCGCCACATCACTAGAATCAGCTCAACAAATGTAACTGCTAATGCCATACTTTCCTGAAGAGAATCAACATTACTAATAAACTACCATAAAAATAACTTGCTTTATTGGCAATGATTTTCTGTTACAATTTAGACTAAGTTCTATTTGCATGTTAGTATTTAAAGGGAACCAAAAGAAAACACATACTAAAGAAACAAGCAAAACCAAACCCCTAAAATTACTATGACAATATATACTCACTTTCAAAAATCCTGGTATTTTATAATTGACTTCCTGGACATTATAATTCTGAATCAGAGTATTTTATTTCCCCTTCTCATAAAAATTCTGATTTGTTCTCAGATTAGAGTAAACCCACACAAAGGAAAGAAACGCTAAAAACTGTGCATATGACTTATTTTACAGTAAGTGTTCTGATACACATTGGGTTCTGGAGGCAGTTTACTAGAGTCATAGGTATAAAAATATAGAATCATCTTTATTAATGAGATACGCATTTGTTCAGATCAGGTTTCTTGGGATACAGCCCAAGGTTTTTTCATTTTCAAATTTCAGTGACCTGATTTCTGGAAGGTCTTAAATCACTTTTCAGAGATTAACTCTGTGAAATCTTCTGCCACTGTTATAAATTTTGAAATTAATGTAGGTGAAATGATGAAATATGAAAAATCCTGTTACTGTATCCTATTTAGGGAAATGGATGATGAACACATAGCTAAATACCTTCATGTCTAGGCTCAGGAGTCTTCGCTGATGCTGACAATTTAAGAGAGCTGGCTTTAGATATTTAGGAAACCAGGAAAAGCCTGGCAAAAAGGATGTAGGCATGACTAGTGAGCTATTAGATCAGAATTGTGTTTTTCTTAATTTAGCTTGGCTCTAGGTGACTGCCATAGCTATTTCTCCCTAAACAGATTCCTCATGTGTTTTTGATGCAAACTTCACTGTGAGCCTTTTGATCTTCAAACATTTGCTTTTGGCAGCTGTGCACTTTGCTGGCTCTCTGTGTTGATGTTTTCAGATAGCTGGCTAGGAATAGTTTTGGGGTACTAATTCTCTGATACATTCTAATGAAAGTCTGAGCTGCCCTGAGAAACAGTATTGTTAGGCACATTGTTTTGACTGACTTAACCTGCTGTCTTGCATGGTTTTCTTGGCCATACTGTTTGATATTCTTCACATAATTGGCTTCTACAAACCTTTTAGCTATTTTTTTTAATGCCCACTGATATATTGGGGAATGAATGTTAGCAAGATTCTTGATTTCTGTCCCTACACCACCTCCCCTTCAACTCTTACTGTACAGTGTAAGCCTCATCATTTATAAGCCAGATTGACCTTGAATTTTGTTTTTTGCCTTAAGTCTTCCCAGTTATCTTCCTTTGTGAAAAGATAAAAATTGAACGTGTGTTTTCTCTTCCTGTTTGCACCACATAGGGTATTACTGAAAATCACTGCTTTTCTAATCTTTATACCTAAGATTCTTAGAGTGGGTAACTCTTAAAGCCTGCTGTGTATGACAGTCATTTTTACTGTGTTAAGATTGGCCCTGTTTCTGCCAGCATTTACTTTTTGAATACTTGCATTACTTGTGATATTTTAAGCAGTTTAAAGCCTTTGAGAAAATAATCAGTCTTAAGTGAGATGTATGAATTACCTTCATTATAATGTAATTTTATTCAAAGTGAAACAGCAGTAATTTATCCTTTCACAGCAATAGTGAATAAAGGATATAGACTGAGTGAAATATTAATGCATGTATTAAACTTAGAATTTTGAAACCTCTAGTAATTTTCATTCCTTTCTTTTATAAAAGATGGTGTCAAATGCTAGTGTTGGAAGCAATTTTTTTCCAAGACTGTATTTAAAAGATGTGTTGGGATCTTTGTGGTTGGGGTTGTTGAGGGTTTTTTTTTTTCTTTTTCTTTTTTTTTTTCTTCTTTTGATACCCCTGTGTTTTGCTGTCCAACAGTGACAAGAGCCATCTGGAACCTTTCTGATGCTTATGTTGGTATCTTACTATTCCCACCTGTGGTTTGCATCCCTGCCTCTGAAGACTTCTAGCAAAATTTGATACCATTTTCAGAATGAATGCTAAGCATCTGGAAATAGGAAACTTCTTCCAGGCTTCTAGGAGAGCTCTTAGGTGTCATGTTGTTGTTGGAGAGTAAGTGGGAAGGTTGAGTACCACTTATACGGGTTTGGCCTGTGGTGTTCCTCTTGTTTTCTGAAGGCATTCAGTGTGTCTTCTTTTTGAAATGAAGTGAAAATAAAATACTGCTGGATTTGATTGACAAAAAAAGTTCTTTGTAGTATTGTATCCAAATAAATGCTTCTGTCTCAGCAACCAGTCAGTCTATATATTGTGTTTCAGATAAATGCACAGTGTGATGAGATGGAGTTTATTTCAGTAGAAACTTTGCTTTAATTATATTCTATTGGAGGATCTTAGGAAGGGATTTTTTTTTCCCTGTAGCTCAGTATCTGTAGTACCTTAGTAATTATTTATAGGCTGTACTGCAGAATTGTTTGTGGCATTGAGTAATTCAGGGTTTTGAGGAAATCAGCAAAGTTCAAAATAAATAGTCACCAGCAACACCACTTCAGAAGTTCCTCTTCAGCCTTGGTTTTGCCAAGTTTTAACATTTGCTAGGCAACTAGCCCTTCCTCTGAGGGGCATCTGAATTTCCTCTTGAGTTGGGCTGGGGAAGAATTAAACTCTGAGTTACTGTAGGTCAAAGCCTCTTACATTTTTAGATGCTGAAGGGAAGCTCTAGTGCGGGGTTCACTGGAAGATGCCCCCAACAGCTGCTCTTCTTTCCACTGCTCAAGTAGCAGCAGATAATGACCAGCACCAGTTAACCTTTGCTTTCCTGACCCCGCTCCTCCCCTGACTACTTGAGTAGCACCTCTTGCTTTTTCCTCAAAACCCTGGGTCTGTTCAGGCACTGGCAGTGGGACTGGGGATCAAGGATGCCTGGTGTAGGAGTGACCTGAAGAGAAAGTGAGGAAAGAAAAGAGGCAGCAGTGTGATGCCTTACTGTGAGACTTTCAGCTGTTGTAGATGCATGAGCATAGATTCTTTGTGACTGTTTTCTGCACCCTGGCAGTGCTAGAAGATAATTTGCTCTGGTATAAATTAGAAGTGCTGTGCCCCTGCTCTGTGCTGCCACTGTAGGGATTAGTGAAGTGAATTAGTGAGCAGTGGGTGACCTGGGGGGTTACACTCATACTCTGCTTCAGTGTCTATCGGTAAAGTAGTTGACTGTTTCTATTTCTGTATTTCTACAGTTTCTGTGCCATTATTTTAGTTTATCAAGATGTTTTAAAATAAGCTTTTATTTCTATTTATTTTTATAATGGGAAGTCGGAGCTGATCCTGGATCCTGTGGTATTTCTGTACTGCAGAGATGAGCTCTGTGAGTATACATCAGGAGTTTCTCGGGGTTTGTCTTTGTGGATTAGCAACATACTTGCATGTTACTTCTATAATACTGTATTGCTGTTGATGCTTGTGTTACTTCTGACAGCCTTGGGGTCCTGGAGAAATAAATAATCTGTGTTGCTTTGTGCATATTGTATATTTTTTCCTTTGTTTGATGCAGCAGGTTTGCTGGAAAAAAAGGAGTTAAAAAAGGACAGCTTTTGCATCCTCTTCTCTTTGTCGATACAGGTGGCGACAGACAAGGTTGCAGGCAAGCTGAGCTCCACTCTCTCATGGGTGAAGAACACGGTATCGCACACCGTCAGTCAAATGGCCAGCCAGGTGGCGAGTCCATCTGCCTCCCTACACACCACATCCCCCTCCACCACTCTGTCTACACCCGCCCTGTCACCATCCTCACCAACACAGCTGAGCCCAGACGACTTAGAATTACTTGCTAAACTTGAGGAACAGAACAGGTGAATGGAAAACTTTTTGCTCTTCAAAGTACAGTAATGAGACTAAAATTGGTTTATTTCAATTGTAGCATAGAGGCTGTTAAAGGGGAATTAGTTAAAACTTCATGGCATAACGCTTCAGTTTGAAAGCCCAAAGGTTTAAGAATTTGTGTTCTTGTGCTGTGTTTTTACAAATTACAGTTTTGTAGAACTCTAAAAAGTGGTTTTTCTCTTTGTTTTACAGGAGTGTTTATAGCTGCCTCTAATAGTAAGAAACTACACTGACCAGTATTTTTAGTATCCAATTTAAAGTAGAATATCTCAGGGATGAGACTTGTGTATAACCTTCTTACCTTCTAAGAGAAAAATTGTAATTCCTATTAATTTCTTAAAATCTCAAGTATTTCTCAATTCTATTTTTTCCACTTTTATCCAGTCCTTGTTTCAGCTACATAACCTGCTGTGTAAAGAGATAGAACTGTGCTCAGCCACCTTCTTGCTGTTACACTAGTGGTGCCAGATGCATGTCTTAAATTAATTAAAAGTAAATTCCTAATCAGTTTTTTCTGTTCATCTTGCCTTTTTTTGTATAGTAAGTAACAGTTTTCCTGTTAGCCGTTCTATGAGTGCATATTTATCTGCACCATGTAAAATTCAAGATGCAACCTTCAGGTGGCTCAGTTGCTCTTGATGTGCACAGTGATTGCAAATCAATACAATATCACTGAGAAATTAAATTGGACTGTATAATTTCTTAATGATGAGTTTCCAGAACCCATACTCATTTTCACTTTTGAGGCAGGACTCTTAAGTCATCTGTCCTTTTGCAAAATTTGGTTATATTTGACAAGTATGTTTCAGTAGTTTTTGAGAGGTTGACTGTAAACAACTTGAGCTCCAAGCAGATTTTTAGACTTGGCAGGTAGATGCTGGGCTTTGTTACCTACTGATGGTGGCTATCCCTGTGCTGTAGTGAAGTGCAGGGTTTGGTAATTTAGCTCAAACTAGCTTCTGTTCCAGCTTCTGTGAGTGTGCTAGACTTTGCAGTGAGGCAATTGAGGTGCTCTATTTTTTGGCTGGGTTGGGTTTGTTTGAGTTTTTTTGGTTGGATTTGGGGAGGGGGGTGGGTTTTTTGTTTTTTTTTGGTGGTTTTCTTTTGATAGTGTTTTTTTTGTTGGTTATTTGTGTGTTTTTTCTTGGGTTTTTTATTATTATTCTTGGTTGGGGGGAGGGGTTGTTTGGTTTGGGGTTTTATATTTGTTGGTTTGTTTGTTTTCTCTGCTGAGTCACTTCTGAGGGCAGTAACTTCCAGTGGAGGAAAAGAGTAACTGGGGGCAGGAGGGGCCAATGCCTGTATGTCACCTGGCATGTCTTCTCTCATGTCTGCATTCTGCAGCCTAATAGCAGCACAGTTTGTAGAGAATTTGATACATCTGCCCAGATTTTGACAATAGAAGGATGCTTCTAGAACGACCTCATATGTTCTTCCTTGTGGTTTGAGATTGTCTCTCTTCAAAGATGAACTACACGTAATTTTTGCTGTGCAAGTCAAAAATTATCAAAAGAAGCAAAAAACAGTTGAATAGTGCTTTTAAGAAAGCTAGTTTGCATTTATTCTGAGGCTTTCTAGTCTGTTAATGACAAAGGGACTAACTTTTATTTGAAAAGCAAACTGTTCTTTGGACTGCTTATCTGTGTTGGAGAGTAATGTCTTTGCATCTAGAGTCTTCTCATTAAGGCCTGCAGTCAGACTGCCTGGCTTGTTAAAAGAAGAATGTGAGCTTGGCCTTTCTGTCTCAAGTCAGCTTTCTTCATTTACTAAGTATACCAGCAAATCTTGTCTGGTTTTATTTAATTTTAGCCAGATCTATTCTTAGTCCCACACTAGTCTTGTGTGTGAATTCTAGTTAGAGGCTACCCTATCAAGTGCTGGTGAGATACTGCCCTTTAATACTGAAATTCAATGCTCTTACACCGGGTGCACTGTAGTTTCAGAACAGTTTGCATCTGTAGTTTAGCACAGTGGCACTTTGTTGACAAGGAATTGTACTCTGTTCACAGGGAACCATTCTTTCTGCTTGCTGGAAGAACTGCTGCTGTGGATGTTTGTAAAGGTTTTGAGTTTTTTGTAGGGTTTTATGTGAGAAGGAGAATATGAATTAGGTAGACAGTTAGAAAAGGGAAGAACTCAAATTGTTTCAAGCTATGTCTTGTAGTATTCTGTAATCTAATTATACTGAAAGTCCCCACAGAATAAAGAGGAAGCTCAGTCCAGAGTCCTGGTGGAACTGTTTGGCATTAGTAAATCATTTATAAAGTTTTAAATGAAAGAAACAGTGACTAAACGTCACAGAACTTGCGACTTACTGTAAAAAGGACTTCCCATTTTCAAATCTAAGGACAATGAGTTTAGCCAGGTAAGGTCAAATTACAGAAACTTAGTATAACTTCTACAGAAAGCTGTGAAAAATTGAAGTGTCTCATTAGAACCTTGTTTTTATAATCTTAATGTTTATTCTGTGCTTTTTTTTCCTCTGTGATTACTTTGAATTTGGTGTTTAGGTGTTGTCTTGGATTGAGAGAAGTAGTTTCAAACTAAATTTTCGTTATGGATCAGTATAAGCCAAGTTTCTAAACATTTGAAGTGGATTTAAAAGTATTTTCTTCAGAACTAGATTTTCTGCATTCCATTAATAAATGGAAATTTATTTGAAATTTTTAAAAAAATAAAATTACAAATGAAAATTTGTCTTGAAAAGGCTTTGCTTTTTTTTTTGTTTTCCTGAAGCTGTTACCATTTAACTCTTTTCCAAACAAAATGCTGCTGCGGAAACTGTACTACTTGTCTTCATGAATTAAATTACTTTTTCCCTTACTTTCATAAACACCAGTAGGTGAAAGCTGGGAACAGGGAAAGCTAGTATAAATATTTTTATTGTAGCAGAGATCTTAAAAATTTTAAGTATGCTGAGATTTCTGTACCATCTCTGATACAATATGCCTTGGGTTATAATTTATTAAATATCTGAAACATAACCTGACCTTGCTGAAATGCTGAGGGATTAACTTTCATGCTAATTTTTGAGAAATTATTCAACCTCATGGCTCTGATGTACTGATGTTGGAATTCTTAGAAGTTAAAGCACAAACGAAGCTCTTGGTATAGCGAAACACTTTCAAGTTAGTCTGAATTCTTGCTCTTACCTAACACGTGGTCTAAAAAATTCCCCTCTGCTTATGGGGCTCAATATTAGTTGAGGATAAACAAAGTGTTGCCTTTTTGCCAAGTTAATGGCCACAGCAACCAGCTCACAGGGAAGTATTGTCAGGAACTTGTCTAGCACTTGACACATCTTTATTTATACTTTGCTGCTGGAGGTTCTCATGTTTGAACTCCTCACTTTAATTACACATTCATTAGCTCTACTAATCACTTCTGTTGCCTGGTCCTTGGTCTGTAGGTCTGTGATTTCTCCTGTGCATTTATAAAACACCGTGTTGATTTGTGAACAGTTGTCAGCAAATGTCAGTTGTTTTAAAATTGCTTCGAAGGTTTTAGTTGTTCTGTCTTTATTTACACTGTCAATTTTTTAAAAAGTGTGATCAGGTAGACTTCCAGGAGGCTAATTTTTTGTCTTGTAAATGACTGTATTTTTAAAAATTCTTTGACATTTGATGTTATCATTGGCGATATTTAACTTCCTTAGGTTCTCTTTGTCAGTCTGATGCATGACAGCTGTGGGTGACATTTTTATCTGTTTCTTAAAATGCTGCAGTGTGAACTATTCTGTCTGCAGATTTACTTGAGATCTCAAGAGAAAGCAGTAACATCGAACAGTTCTTTTCACATTTAGTCCAAATGAATGCTGGTTAAACTGTTTCACTGAACTTCTGCATGCATTCTTTGTGAAGAAAACAATTAATAGTGTGATCCTTTGATTAGAAGAACTTGAATTTGGTTTTTGTGTACTTTCTTTGCAGACTCTTGGAAACAGATAGCAAATCCTTAAGATCAGTAAATGGGTCAAGAAGAAATAGTGGATCTTCTCTTGTATCTAGTTCATCAGCTTCTAGCAATCTCAGCCATCTTGAAGAAGACTCGTGGATCCTGTGGGGGAGGATTGTGAATGAATGGGAAGATGTACGGAAAAAGAAAGAAAAGCAAGTTAAGGTAGTAATTGGAAGCTGATTTTTTGGATATATTTGTAATGTGATATAAGTGATACTGTTTTATCTTTGTGTTGGGCTTATTCTTTTTAAATAAACATGTTCTAGTTGCATCTTTCCACCCCTAAGCCTTAGTGCTTCCTATGTAGCCTTCCTATGTGCTGTCACCCAGCAAATGTCTCCTGCTGAAAGCCAGATGCATTTCTTGAATACGAAAGCTTTCAGTTTACCTCTGATGAGAGATTTCCATGAGTACAGGGATGATTAGCTTCATGTTTCCAAAAATGGAATTACTAAAAATCAACTTAAGGGCATCTGATAGCTTGATGCTATGATTATGTATATATATGCTATGCTGCTGTATACTGAGCAGCTCTTTTTTTAAAGCATCCTTCATAGGAGAGTTGATAATAGACGTCTACTTGGAAGCTCTGATGAGTTCAGTTTTTGTGCATGCTAAGTATGTTGACCCCAGAGATGACCTTAGGCAGAAGAACACATAGTTTCTAAATTCTGGATGGACTGGAACGAACTTTGACCAGTGTGTCCAGTCTGGGTTAGTTGTGGTCATGTACAGAAGTGGAGTTTAATTATACTTTACACTCAAACTAAAAAGCATTTAGTGCATTTGAACATATCCATGTTTCAGTGGCAGCAAGTACAGCAGCATGGGATTCTTTTGTTAGTAGGCAAGTCTGTTCTGCTTTGGTTCTTTATTGGCTGTAGGCTGTAGTTTTTATGTGCAGAATACAAATGTGTCAGGGTCTTTTGAACAGTTTGAAATGTGTGTCTATGAATAGGTTGTGGGAAGGCAGAACAATGAGCTAAAGTAAAGTATCTTTTATATGAAGCAGTTGTGAAGAGAGAACATGACTTGAGAGAGGAAACAAGGGAAGAAAATGAACTCAGGATTTCCTGCTTGCATAGGGAAAACAGTTTCTGGAAAGGTGTTCCAAAAGGCCATGAAAAGAAGGCCACATGAACCTGGCAAGAGAAAGAAGTGAGATGGTAGTAAGTAGATCTGGTTAGTTAGAATTTGTTTGAACATTTTCAAGTGTCACAAGTATTGCTTGTTTTTATAGCTGGACAAGTACAATTTGAGGAGTGTTTCACTAACTTTCAGGGAATATTTAATTATATTGCTGACCTATATTATATTGAAAACTAGCCAAGTTTTCCTTTGCTGTTAAATAATTCTCAGTATTTTTTTGTCGGAAGTCAGCCTTAAGTGTCAGTCTGCATTTACGATGGAATATCAGAGCATCCATACCTTATTCCCTGATTAGGCCAGTGGGTACACAGGTAGCAGCATAGGTGTCTTTTTGTCCTGGCTGTCAAAGCTGGTCTTAGGTTATTAGAAAACTGGTTACTTTTTAGGTTTTAGATGTAAGTGTCTGTGCCTTCTCCAAAGATGATGTTCCATCCTTTACATCTCTCAATCCACTTCAGAACTTCCTTCCTGTTTATGGAGGGCTTTTGAAGGATGACATAAGTCCTGCTGTTCAATTCACATGACATCATTTTAGTGCTGCCCAGTAGGTATGTTTTCCTGCCGTTCCTTCTAGGAAAGTTGAAGCAGTTAACCCTATTATTCTGTCAAGCAGGTACATGGTAACTTAACGAGGCATTAGCAAAAAGTTTCTTGCTTTATTAGCAGCCCTCGAGGCTTTTGGGGACTGATGTGCAGTTGCATTGTGTTGTTGACAAAGGATAGCTAGAGACAGTTGTGTAAAGCTGATGGTTTAGGGTTCTTGTCTTGGAGTTGGGAATCTTTGAGGAAGTAACATCTCACTGTTGTGTTGTAGACAGGAGAAACTGTTGGAGGGGCATTAGTATGATGTTTCTGAAGAAGGATGGATTGAGAGCTTAGGGATATTAGAAAATGGAGGGCAGTGAAGCAAAGCTCCTATAGTAGAGTTCAAGCTTAAGAGAAACAAAACTTGAGAGCAAGAGTCTCTTTGAAAGTTAGCAGTGTTGCATTAATTAATTGTAATGCTGGAGAAGTAGAAGAAATATCTGGAACAAACAGGAAAAAGAGGAAGCTTTGCAGAATAGGAGATTACTCTGGTTTCAGAATAAATACTAATGAAAGAAATTAGCCTTTAGGAGACAGAATACTTGATAACAGTACTTAAGTTACAAAAAGTTATTAAAATAAATAGTCTTGAAGAGACAATCTTCTAGGTCAGAGTGATTCTAGTTGCAGAATGTACCACCAAGACAGTCTGTTAAATTCCTGAATAATGCTTCTTTCTCAGTTTTCAGATCAAGCAACAAGACTACTTGTCCTTGTGATTTCTTAAATGACAAGCAGCAGGTTCTTAGATGTACTCATCTGGGCATGTTTGAATTGTATAACGCCTAGCAGATTTTTTTTCAGAAGATAAAGTAAATTTAGTTAATTTAGTAGGTGTAAACTCAATGTTTTCTTGGTCCAGTGTCTGAAACTGCATTTAAATACTTTCTTAGAAGGTAACTTGGAAATAATGGCACACCAGAGAAATTAGACACAAGTTGTCAAGTTTGTTAAATGACTTCTGATAGTTGTACTCTGCAAATTTTTTGTTGTAGTTGGCTGTGCTACAGTTAGTTCTACTTTTCGTCATTTACCTACTTTGGAAGTAATTTTTAGTCAGTGATTTCTTAGATCTCAATTACTACAAATATTACTAAGGGTGTTATCTTCAGTAATCTTTTGTGAAATATAGACACAATTGTATTAAATTCTGGTTAAGTTCTTGTACAAAATTATTTGAATATTCAGTTTTTCATGTAACTTGCCATGGATAAGGGACTACTTTCAGTAGCTAATTTAGCCACTAAAAAAGATTCTGAGACTGCTTACTTTTGTTAGCTTACTAATCCTACTAAAATTGAGGTTATAAACTATATGAGTAGGTTTGCCATGATGTAAATTTTTTTCTGAAATTGTGAGGAACTTGAAGTGGTTTTTTTCTTTAGGTTTATTTTTTGTAATATTTTCAGGAAATTAATTTGTCTTTTTGTGCTTTAGGAGCTGGTTCGAAAAGGGATACCTCATCACTTCAGAGCAATTGTTTGGCAACTTTTATGCAGTGCTCAAAGCATGCCAATTAAGGATCAGTATTCAGAGCTTTTGAAAATGACATCTCCTTGTGAAAAATTAATAAGAAGGGACATTGCTAGAACATACCCTGAACATGATTTTTTCAAAGAAAAAGATAGTCTTGGGCAGGAGGTCTTGTTCAACGTAATGAAGGTGAGTTGGTATTTCAGCCCTTGAAAATATATTAGCAAGAACATGCACCAGCTTGGATTGCTTTGTATATAGTGAATTTGCACCAGTTTCAAGTTGTTGTAAGTTTTTTCAAGTTACTCTTTCTTAAACCATAGACATAGGAATGGTTTAAAAAAATCCCATTTTGTATGTTTTAAGTTTTTTTCAAGTTACTCTTTCTTAAACCTTAGACATAGGAATGGTTTAAAAAATCCCATTTTAGTTTCAAAGGCATTCCTGTAAGTTTTTTTATATCTCAAAAAGTAAAAACAAATTGGCATCAAAACAAAGTAACATACTAACTGTTGATAGTATAATGGAATGAAGTGTGCCATGAATTAAAGTCTACAGTGTTGCCCAAGAGAACACTGGCAAACAGAACTAGTATTCAGTTTGCAAGTATTTCTGAAGTACACATGGCAGCAGCAAATGGCAGCTACAAGCTAGTGTGCAGTTGTTCCAGTGCCCAAACACAAAATGAAAATGCTAATGTAACATTGTTTGCATTATTTAGTCTTCACTAGAGCTTAAACTTTGAAGGTCAGACTTTTCCCTAGAACATAGTTTCAATAGAAAAGTTGGCAGGTTTCCAAATCATAGTAATTTCTGTAACTCTAAAACAAAGATGCCACAAGTGTGGAGATCATCAGAATTTATCCATCTGTAAGTAAAACTGCAACACCTGTTTCTCTGAACAGAACTTGTTTCATTGTCTGGTCTGTCTCCTATAAAAGTAGTACTTTGTGAGATTTGTATGCCAGTGGTCTCTTATCTTTTGGCACATTCCTGTAATTGAAAACTGCCTGTATTTTTGGTAGGTATGCCTTAGTTTTAGCTTTGTAGGTGATCAGAGAGCAGAGTTTGCAGCAGCAGGTAGAAACTAGAATGTCTGACTAAAACTTCTGGATAGGATGTCTTGTTGGATTTGGGGAGAGGAAGAGTAAGTTATTACAAGATAGCAGGATGAGCTATGATTACTTTTTATTGATAATGAGGTTTTAATTATTGAGAGTTTTAACTTTATTTCCCAGGCTTACTCTTTGGTGGATCGTGAGGTTGGGTACTGTCAAGGAAGCGCTTTTATAGTTGGATTACTGCTTATGCAGGTAAAAATATTAAAAAATATGTGAACCTTTAAAATCCATGCTAGACTGCATAATATACTGCGGTGCTTTTTCGGGAATTTTTGCAATGGTTTTCCTTCATAATTTCGTGACAATGGAGTTGTCAAGGGCAGCTGTTTACTCTGCAAATGAAATGAGATTTACTTTGTGTCATTCTATTTGCCAAGATACTGTGTTTGGAGTGGGAGAATATATTTATTTCTCAGAGCTAAGGTAGGATTACAGGCTTGCAAGCTATTTTGTTGAGTGATATTTCAAAAATAAATGAACTTCTAATTTCTGTTCTATTACATGGAATCTCCTCAGAGTTCAAATGGAACTTCACAGTTGATTTGATTATCTTAAAGCTGCTGTTGTATTACTGGTTTTTGGTTTATGACAAAGTAGGGTATATGATAAGAAACTTGCAGACCTCCATTTCAGTTTAGAAATTATTTGCTAGAATTTAGCATATACAAAAGTTCATTGGAGTAATTGGCTGTAAATCCCTTAAACAAAACAAAAACTTCAAAACAAACCAACCAACAACCAAAAAAACTCCACTGCGTGCACATGCACGCACACAAAAAACCCCAACCCTAAATCCTCCCAGGCATTTACTCTGATATATCGTTATATTTGTCCAGAGTTTTTAATGTGCTTTTTTATTTTTAATATAGATGCCAGAAGAAGAGGCATTCTGTGTGTTTGTTAAATTAATGCAAGATTACAGACTACGAGAACTCTTCAAACCAAGCATGGCTGAACTGGGCCTTTGTATGTACCAGTTTGAATGCATGATACAGGTACATACAAAATCTATCAAACTTGCTCTTCAGTAACTATTAATAAGGAACGTGGGAATTACAGCTCAAGAGCAGGCATGTCAGTTGGCTAACAGGCTGTACTCTTGACAATAGCTAGTTCCAGAACTTTAGAAGTAAATGCATGTGGTTCTGTGAGCAATTTTTTTTTAACCTTTGGCAGACAGTAACTGGTTTTAAATACCAAAGCATGGGATTTGCTGCAGTTTAAGCATTTGAATGTTTAATTCTGTTTGAAGACTCTGAAAGTCAAAGTCTTCATAGTTAATTTATAGTATCTTAAAAGATGAAAATTAGGAGATACCCTCATATATAGAATGTTAATTGTTTACAGATTTGGAATGCAGGTTCTTCCTGATCAGGCTGATGGAGAAAAATAGGTTTCTGTTTTGTGATCCAGTTTTTAGCATGATGATCAGGGGTGAGATATCACATAGCCTTAGATTTTGTCAGCTCTTTTTAGTAGCCCATTCTAGATATTACTCTGGGACTTACAAGCTTGACTTCCCTTTAGGATCAGGAAGAGTTTTTGTAATCTGCATTCTAGGGTAGATATTCTATAGGACATTCTGTCTTGGGACTTCTGTTGCATGGTTCTTGGTAATGATGAGTCGTATCTTTCCTAGTCCAGTTGCTAGTACAGACAGCTGCTAACTGTGCTAAGTATCAATTATTTTCTTGTATTCAAAATTTGTCAAAAACATGTCTGCAGTAAAACTACAAGCAGAACCTTAACATACTTGTGCTTTTTATTCCTCTTCTTTTCCAGGAACATCTTCCAGAGCTTTATGTGCACTTTCAGTCTCAGAGTTTTCACACTTCTATGTATGCATCCTCATGGTTTTTAACTATATTCCTTACAACTTTTCCACTACCAATCGCAACAAGAATATTTGATATCTTTATGTCTGAGGTAACTACTAAATACTCATATGTTATATTTCAAGAGTAGCTGTTGAAAGCAGTTATTTAGGTAGTGGTATAAATCCCATCATGATGGACAAATCTCATAGTCTTGCTTTTTATTTCTTACACTGATCAGATTATTTTAAGGGAAGGTGTGTGCATTTTGTCAAGGAAGAGCAACTAAGTCATTGAATGTTGATATTGTGTGTGGCTTTGTGCTCTAAGCCTGTCGAAGTGTTCCCAAATCTGTTCTTTCTGAATGCAGTGTATTAGCATTGCATGCAGCAGGGACATCCATTTCTCAGTATTGTGGTGAGTTTACAGTGGAAACTAATGCTGCTTTTGGGCCAAGGTTAAAGTTCCTTAGGGATACGCAAGCCAAGAAGAAGGAGTGTTAGTAACTTTTATTGTCCAGATGATGATCAGTGCCAAAGAAATTTAGGGAATTATTCAGCGTCATTATCACAAAGACACCTATGTTGTGTTTAGGTTTAGAGCTTTGCATAATTATAACTAGTAACAAACCATAGCTTAAGCTTGCTCTGCAGTCATCTTTTAGAAAGCAGTATGTCCAAGGTGGATCCTTTCAGCTTGCCCTCAGGAATGTCCAAGATAGGGTATATAGTGAGACATTCCCTTTTATCTTTTTCAATAGTTTAACTGCATTGTACCGTGCTTTGTTGAGAAGTACTTGGGATTTTTCTACTAGATATACTTAGAAGGTTTGATAGAGCTAACCTAGAGAATTCCTGTCACTCAAGATTTTACCTCATCACTAACTTCTCTGAGGGGCATGTCTGGCATCAGGACAAATAGCCAGGCTGCTTGTCCTTGGAAAAAAAAAAAGAAACCCAGAAGCAATTTGTTGAGAGATTTTTTTTCGGTAGCCCTTTTACTTGTGTTTACTTGGGTGAGATTTCCAATGTTAGTAAATAGTAGAATAATTCTGTACTGTTGACAATGCCACAAATAATTGTTGGATATTTTTTAACTTCTGTTTTCAGGGTTTAGAGATAGTATTTCGAGTAGGTTTAGCATTACTTCAGATGAACCAGGCAGAATTACTGCAACTTGACATGGAAGGAATGTTACAGGTAAGCTATGGTTATAATAATTTTAAGAGATATCTGAAATGTGTAATGTGTGTATATTTCCTTGCAGCTGTTAATTATATGTAATCTTGTGCTCTGATTGCTTTTAGCACTTTCAAAAGGTCATTCCACACCAGTTTGACAGTGGTCCAGACAAATTAATCCAAGCGTCTTACCAAGTCAAATACAATGCAAAAAAGATGAAAAAGTAGGTATAACATTTTGAGAAAATAGATTATACTGTTGCTGAGTTACTGCTTGTTTACCCTTAAGACTTGTTATTTATTCAATGTTTTGCTTTGAATTTTCCATCTTTAAATTTTTTGGGGGGTTTTTACTACATAAACAATTAAAACTGAAGTTCTCTCTGCAAAAAAATTCTTCTTAAGTAGTATTTGCTATTTTTCTTAAATATAATAAAGCTATGTCTCATTTACAAAAATAACTAAAAAAGCTTTTGAAGAAAACTGCAAGTTACGGGGAATTACAGCACTTCAGTAAAAAGGAACTGAATAGGAAGGCTGGGTAGGGGGTGGTTTTTTGGAGGGAGGGGAGATTATTTTGGATTTCTTCAGGGTGAAGCAGGGAAAGGAGGTAAAACTTTTATGATCTGGCCTAAATGCTAAAGATTTTAGTTCTCAGGAACTGGAGAAGTATTCAGTATTCACGGTGCTAAGGAGTGCATTTATGGTCAAAAGTGCTGTTTAAAATATAAATTGATAAAACTTCGTAATACCATTGACAACAGTAAAATAACTTTTATTCGGGGTTTGAAATCTTGAGAATACCACAGAATACCACTACTGTTGTTGTTGTTAAGGTTAGTTGTATGTCTCTTCTGCCTTTGGTAAATGTTGGTTTGATTAGCCAAGCTGCAAATACTGTGATTTGCCAGGGTTAAGTCTGGTGGGTCACCCATTGGCTGTAACGTATCGTACGTTCACTGTTGCACTGCAGGTTGTGCACAGGGTCTTCCAAGCTGAATTTGTCGATCTTTTTCTTTTTTTTCTGTCAGCAGCCTATGGTCAGTAGAGTGAGAAGTCTTCTCTAAAAAAGAAGTAACAACAAAGCTTTCAGGAAAAAATATTTTCTTTGCAAACCAGTACAAGTGTATGTAGTTGAATATCCTACCATTCCAAGTCTGAACTTCCTGGTCTGCCTTCTGTAGAGGCATTGTTATCTCAGCTTGTGGGTTTTTCTTGCCATGTTTTTCATTGGGACAACTTTGGTTTTCTGGGGAGAGGCCAAAATTGTTTCATATTTAAGGTATTTTTCTCAGATTTCTTTGCATCTTTTTCTCCAGGCTTTCCAAGCTCTGATTTCTTTTGGCTGAGTCTATTGAACTGATGATTGTATTACATAAAGGGGTTAGTACAGAGTAGCTCCAAATTGCTGCCACTGTAAAGTATTCAAGCAAGCTCCTGCACTTCAGAGTGCTGGTTCAGTCTGTTCGTATCTACTGAAATCTGTGTTTAAATTTAGTACCCACTCTAAGCATTTATAGGAGTGCATTTCAGAGAAAATATCAATGATCTGTGTCTCTGTTCTGCTGTTGTTAGGTATTACACCAACAAGTAAATTATCCTCAATGTTTCTGATCATAATTTACTATTTCTAATTTTTAGGCTAGAAAAGGAATACACTACAATAAAGACAAAAGAAATGGAAGAACAAGTTGAAATTAAAGTAAGGAATCCTCAACAAATTTATTCATTAATAAGTTTAATTCCTAGATGGGGGGGTTACATGGTTGATCTCTGCATGTAGTAGGACATAATTAAGGTCCCCAAATTATTTTCTTTCAGCATTTATGTTTTGGATGTCTTTTCATAAAGGACACCTACAGTGAAATTATTGAGACTTCTGGTGGACATTTAAAAAAAAAAATATTTGGAGACCCACTGCACTTACATTTTTATTATTTCCTGCTGACAAAAGCTTAGTAACAGATGCTCTCATTTGTCAGAGGTTCCAAATATGCTGGTTTAGATGTAGGTGCTCCACACAGGAGGTTTGTATGACACATGTTAGGATAGACTTTGTCAGAGTGCACTTGAGTGGTTTGTCTTTGATTTTAAGATCTTGATTTTTTTTTTTTTTCTTATGCATTGAACCTAAATTGTAGTTTCTTCTGTCTGCAGTCACTTTTTCTTTTAGTGCTTTTGCAGTTAATACAAACTGTGGGGGGAAAAAAAGCCAACCTGCCAGTGCAGTTAATTTTTCCCTTTTACTAACTGACCTACTTCCTGTATGTACTTAATCATTGCATCTTTTTGCTTTTGTGACATAAATAGGCTTTTGATACCTTTTTTCCTATTTCACTTTTTTTTTCACAACATGTTTAATCTGGATTTTCTTCCTTGTGTTTTTAGCCAGTTCTGTTAGAAAAGACAGTGGGAGAAATGATGTGCAAGTGCATTGTATAAAGCCTTGTTGAGGGAGTTAGGTAAAGTCTTCCTTCTTCCTGTCCACTGGTAGTCATTTTGCCTTTCAATATCAGTTTTTAAGGCATCAGTTCTTCAGAAAAATGACTGTGAAATGCACCTGTGAGCACAAAGGTATTAGGAGTCTTTTCAGGCAGTTTTATTGTACTAGGCAGTGAGGCATTTAGCAGCCTGAATACCTGCTGTAACAGCAGCTGAAATCAGAAGATTTGCAGGGCTCAAATGACAGCTATTTGCAGAACAGGACAAAATAAAACCATATGAAAGACAGCTGTAACTTTAGATTCTAATATACTAACTCATATCAAATCCTTTCCTGGTTCTTGCCACCACCCCCTCTCCCCCCCCCCCCCCCCCCCCCCAAAAAAAAAAGAAGGCAACAAAAACCTCCCCAAAATAAAAACCACCAAGCCAACCCCAAAAAAAAACCTACCAAAAAAACCCTAACCAGTCAATGCAAAGCTGTCTGTTTCTAGGCCGTACTTTGGGACTTACGTAAATAATTTCTGACTTACCAGAGCTGCTTAGCAGAAGAGGCTACTTTAGGGGAGATAGAAAAGCATATTTTGAGTTTGCCTTTTAGCCTGGCAGAATAAAGTGTTCACTGAACTGATACCTGATGCCCTGTTCTGAGGGGTATGGATCTCTTCTATCTGAATGCTGACCGCTAAAATATACAGGAAATTCACTGGTAAAGTACAGAGTTCAGAACAATTCTTTCTTGCTTCTGAGACGTTTGAGGTAATTCTCAGTATAACCTTACAGATTAACGTAAATTCTTGTGAGGAAAAGGAAGGAAACCTTGTAGCTGCCTCATTAGCCTAATGTCCTAATGCAGGGAGTGCACTTCATGTGCCTTAACCACAAAGACTTTGGCTCTGTTTATGAAAGGGAGGCTGTCAAGTCTGGTGTGGGGTTAAGCCCTGTGGTTCACCTGCAGACATACTGCATTCAGCTAATGCAACACAGATGCTTTTGCATAACATGAGATGTGTTCTCATTTTTGCTATATCAAGCTGTTTAAACTTGTATTTTGAGCTAGTACATCATATGAAAGGATGTTAAGAAGGTCACTAATTATTTTTGTATTTATATTGATTTTCATGGATGTGATGAAATAAAAATGTTAGTTGGCTTTATCAGACTTTCAGTTCATAACTTGAGAAATGGATTTGTGAACTGTTTACCTTCCAGAGGTTACGAACTGAAAATAGACTACTCAAACAGCGCATTGAAACACTAGAAAAAGTAAGTATGCTGGGGACTAGATTTAATCTGTGTTAATTTAGACTTTAATTGATGGCAATTTCATTCTATGAAATGGGAATCTCAGAATTATAGTTTACTGTTTTCCTGATAATCTCTGGTGTTTACTAACAGTGCTTAGCCAAATAACATGGCCATCACCAAGCAATTAAGGTCAATGCTTTAAATATGTAACGTTGTCTGCTTCTTAGTGATTATAAAATCAAACATTTTGAGATACCCAACTTGTGTTGTACTGTTTTCTTTCTGAATTAGAAGCATATGTTCAAAGTCCAGAAGACTCCATGAAATAGTGGACTGCTTGGTTGGAAAAGAGGTCATTGTGAGAGAATGCTGAGTTTTGAAAATCTGAAGTTGCTTGGTGTTTTTATGTAGGAGCAAAATGACAGACCTACCAATGACCAGAGAGATGTTGCAGCCTTCACATTCAGAACAGGAACACTGCCATTCATTTGTTCTATGTAGTTTTGAGGTTTCGTGGCAATTTTGGGGACATGGTGGGGAGAATATCTAAAGATTTATTTCTCGTATATTTAGTCTCGTTAGTAGAGTTTTGTTAGGTTTTTTTGTAACTGACTGAAACGTCAAAAGTATGCATGGGGACTGCTGTGGATACATTGCCAACATGAAGGCACTGTTCTCCAATGGCCTCTCCTGTATCCTGGTATCACACTTCCTGTGGCAGATTGCATCTGAACTGCTCTGCTCAGCAGTGAGAACATTCCTGTCCATCTTAAGCACAAACAGGGACCATCTTCCAACAAATGGAATTGAATGCTCTTGTGAGTCACAAACAGTTGTTCATGTTTCACAGGGAAGAAAATGGTAATGTTTCAATTGAGAGTGACATAATTGAAAGATGTTACACTTCAGATGTTAAACCCCATTGCAATTTCTCGAAAAGCAGTCTATGTCAAATTCTAAATAACTGATTTCAGAATTTAGTTTGGAAAAGACGCATAATAAGGACACATTGTGAAATTTGTGACCAAAAATACAATTCTGTGAACGTTTTTGTTTCTATTATTGGAGGTTTATAAATGACTGGAAAAGAGCAGGCTCTCTTTGGGAAGCTTGAAGCTGTAGTGAATCATTTCAATACCCTTGGCAAATATATAATAGTTAATATCCTTGTTTTATACTTAACTCGTAGAGGTTTGAAATATTTTCTTTTTTTTAATTATGAAGTCCATGATGAACTGCTAGATGCTAGTGCTTTTGCAAATTCTGTACTTAGAATTTTGGAATTCACCTTCAGATTATCCCAGTCTGACTGGAACGAAAACATTTCAAAATGGGAAAATATTATCTATTAATAAGAATTTCTGAAGATCATTATCATTGCAACATTTGAAAAACAGATCATAAAATGTGAAAAATACATTAAGTTCTGTTGGAAACTTAATTTTTAAAATATTTTTCCATCATTCAAACTCATCTAATTTAGTTGTGATTTCCTTAGTGTACCTTAACTTCTAAGTAATAGCTCTTATCTACTAGTTTGAACTTGAATTTTAATAAAAGTTTCAAGGGCAAAGAAGGTCTATGAATAGATGCGTTTGTTGTAGAATGTTCAAAAAACTGAGTGGTTTCAGAGGTGATAAAGTAGAAATTAATTAAATGCAACTGCAGGCCTGTAGTGCTTGTCAGTGTATAAAAATGAAAATTTTTCTTGCAAAAGTTTGGCAAGGAAGAGAATCTATGAACTGCTCAATGAGTTACTGCAAGAATTCAGTAAAATAAAACATTAGCTGTCATAGTTGACATTTCCTGCTTGTCTGTCAGTTTGCACCATTTAACTTCCCTGCTTCATCTTAGTGGAAGCTGTAGTTCTGCATGAGTGCCTCAGTGCTTAGTGGAGTTCCCTCTGTGCTCAAATTATACCTTTGTTTCATGTTGTAAGGGGACTGTAGATCGTGTCTTGGATCTATCTATTAGATCATATCAGATAAGGCTTCAGTAACTTTTGTTAATTTAGGGAAGCAAGCCATTCAGATAGAAACACCCAGTCTCCTGTAGGTGAATTTTAAGTGTTACAGTAATCTGAAACCTTTTTGTATGAAAGATGGACTGTGTTAAATCTATTGCAGAAAAGGCTGCTTCCTGAGACTTTCAGGCTGATTTGCCTTCATTGATATGAAGAGTTGTTAATTTTGCAAAAAGAGCTTGCACAGAAAATGGGTAGAATTTGGGCATTTTCTTTCTATCAGCTCTTGGTCTTTTTTGTCACTATGATCAGCCCCTTGTTTTTTGGTTTCCTTTTTCCTCATTCCTATCTGAATTTTTCCTTTGTAGGAAAGTGCTTCCTTGGCAGATAGATTGATACAGGTATAGTCTTTTAGTCTTTTACTGTATGACTCTCTTCCTACTCATAAAAAACCCCAACTGCTTTAATGCATGCGTATTTGCATGCTGTAATCTATCCTTGCTTTGCTGATTTGGAATAAATACAGAGCTAATATATCTTGCTAGAAACTTGTTTAATTTTGTTTACTAAAAATATATAAACCCAATATCTGCACGTTATAGTAATTTTCCTAACCTGTTGTAATTTTTTGTCCAAATTCCTGTGGCAAATGGATTCTATGACACTGTATTAACAATGAAATTGAATAGCGTGACCTTCAATCTGTGCATGTACAACTGAGTGATAATGCATGAAAGGAATTTTATTGAATGCAAATACAAAACTGTGCTTGCTAAATGGTTGCTGAACTTAGTACTTTATTACAAAAGCAGCTGTTTAGTACTACCTTGTCCTAAAATTTCTACCAATTGTACTCTGTGCTGTTTGCAAAACCAATCTGATGAAATGAGCAGCTACGCATCATAAAGGCAGTTTTCCTTGGATTTGTCATAAGTGCTTAAAAAAAAAATTATGTCCTAAGGGACAAGTGACAAGGGCCCAGGAGGCTGAGGAAAACTACCTCATAAAACGGGAGCTGGCCACCATCAAACAGCAGAGTGATGAGGCCAATACTAAACTGGAGCAAGCTGAGAATACCATCAGGGAGCTCCAGCAACAGCAGCAATGGGTAAGGAGCCTAGCAGCACATCATCTCATCTTTTTCACTCACTTGTGTTTATTTTTCCTCATCATTACATGACATGGTCTCTGTGCTGTCTTTGTAAACACCTGTTCATTGTGATTTGCATTCCTAAAATGACACAAATTTAATTAAATCAAATTTTGCTCTGTTCTACTGATAGATGAGATTCATAACCCTGGGTAGATGTAAGTTACGAGTTAATTAAAAAAACTAAACAATATACCCACAATGAAACACACCAAGCAGAAAACTCAAAAAAAACCCCACAAACCGACCCAAAACCTTTCCACCAAAAAAGAAATACTAACAAAAAACCAGACATACAACCTCTGATAGCTCTTAATGCTAAGAATCTAGTCATTGCAAGTTGTGTCACTCTGGCTACTCAAATTTGAGAATTGATTCATAATGCCTTTACCTAGTGTATAATTTAAGTCAGTTTCTTTCATGTTAATGTTTCTTCTGTGTACCTGTGTTTGTTTTTTTCCGAGTATGCTAATATTTACTGCTCGCTGTAGAGAGCATTGTAGAAGAGCATTGTCCCTGATTTTGGAACTACAGAACTTGATTAAAAAGTGTGGGTTTATGTGCATATGGAGCAGGAAAATAATTTTTAGTAGCCCTGTATAGTACTGTATTTTTATGCACTCAGGGTTTTAGGTAGTAAAACGTGCAAGACTTCAGACTCTTGCTGTGAGACTGAAGTTACTTCCCTTAAGACACTTAAAGTGCTCACTATCTTCTCTTTGGGGATACAGGGGAAAGCATTTTAGCATCTTCACTTGCTGAATGAACTGTGCACTACTAGTGTTGATGTGAATATCCTCATATTGTTTTAAGTAAGTGGTATCCGAGTGTATTGTCTGGAATCTTGGGAATGTCAGGTGTATGAAATATGACTTACTAGAACTACAGCATACTGCAGCTACTTAACCAGGTTTCATAAGGTCAGTATGTTGGTTTTACACCTCTTCCACTGAAGCTCTAGAAATACCTGTGTCTCCTATTGGAGTGTAAAGATGAGATTCACTGTTAGACTGAAATCACAACTTAAATGCAATGTTCTAGAATTAGTTTATCATGTCTGTTTAATGCATTTCAGTGTAAAAAAGAAACGTACTTTAGAATAGTCGCAAGAAGTGACTATTGAGCTGTTACTCTCTCATGTGAAATACTGCTTTTTATAGAACTTTAATAATTTCTTTGGGGGGAAAATATGAAGAAATTATGATTAGGAAAATGGGGATGGTTTAGTTATGCTTTTCAACATTTTTAGATATATTGTAATCTTTCAAGTGAAATGCAATGAGAAGTGTTTATAGACTTTTGGATATATATATATAGCTGTTGATTGTCTGATTACAATAGTGTACACACCTTTGGAATATGTTTTTTAGAGGCATCCATGTTAATGACCTGTATGCAATTAAAAGTTATTAGAAGACTAAGATACTATTACTTATTTATTCATTAATTGGTGGGAATATGACTTTTAAAGCTAATGCCTTTAATTATGCCAGGGACCTTATTGAGTAGCAATGATGGGGAGGCTTGACAGGTTGCCTAAGTGTGGGAATTGATCCTGAGCAAAACCTTAGATATCTGTGGATTGCAAAATTGGCTGGGTTGGAGCTGTGAGGGCAGACAACTGGGCAATTACTGCAGGAATGGAGAGTAAGTCAAATTACGAGCACGATTCCTTCTTTCCATGCTTGCAGCATTGCTTTTCTCCACTTAAACATGAACATGGCTATAGGAAATCGTCTGACTATGTGTGTGGAACTGAGACTGTAAATCCATGTGGTTAGAGACAGATTTGTGCCTAATAGCTGGCTTATTCTGAAGTGTAAGGAATAGCACTGTGGTTTTGAGACCCCTCAGAATTTTACACCATGGTGAAAGTGTTAAAATGGTTTAAGTAAGGAGTGTTCGCTAGATTCTGCTGCATCAGTAAGATGTGTAATTGACCAGCCTTTTAACTGTTTCCAAGCATGGAAGTGGGAGCAACAAATAGAAGCAGCTGCGTGCATCTAGGGCGCCACCTGGTGGGAATGCATGGATTTATTTGGAATTTTTGCATTTTAGTGTACACTGGTGATTTTTTGCCACTTGCTAGTGCCAATAGCTTTGTTCTTGGCAATACTCCTTTTCAGTATTGTCTTGAAAGTATCTGATTTAATGTTTTCTTCTCTAATTATTTCAGCTTTGTTTTTAGCAAAAATGATTGCACTGTAAACTTGTAAATGACTGCATAGTTTATCTGTACTTATTTAAAGATACAGCATCTATTGTATATATTTTTATCATCTACAAATTTTTAAGTCTCAAATTGATTGTTTCACCATGATAGAAACCATAACGTTTGGACATGAATGTCTGAATAGAAATGTATGAAAAGAACTGCCTAAAGGTACTTGCAGCTGCCTCTTCTGAGCAATACTGTGGGATTAAAAAACCCCACTGTTTTGCTGGTAGCAAAAATGATGTAAACGATAGTATTTCTAAGGTTAACATACCCTTGTAAAAAGGTTATGCATTTATATTTGAGTATTATCAAGGGTTTATGCTGTCTGTATGAGACTGAATAGCATAGGTTGGATGGCTTAACGGTAACTATTAGAGGTACTTACTGGATTTGTCTGAAGAAATTCTCTCCTGCAGCACTTCTGAATACAGAGGTGGGTAGAGGAGTATTCTTTTGATCAGAAGCCCAAATTACACACAAGTTTATTTCTTTCTGTGCTAAAGTACTTATAGGGAGTTTTTAGTTGAACCAGAACGGCTTCATTATGAAGTGTGGAGTCTACTTAAAGAGGTAATCATGATACTAACGAATGATACTAATCTGTCTTTGGCTTGTCTAGTCTTTAAATGTAGAAACTTGCCAAAGGCAAGTCATGGTGGCTTACCAAATGATTAAGAGGAAGGTGGCTTCTTCCTCAGACCGCTAGTAAATCAAGAACTGCGTAGAGGAAGTTGTGCCTGACTTGAACGAAATATGGACTTTTCTTTTGAGGCATGCTAAGAGCAATGGTATTTGAGGAGTTAGGGGAAAGGGTAGTCAGCCTATTGTAACCTACTCCTGATAATTATGTGCTGAAGGTTTTATTCTCTGTTCTTTTCGCCCTTGTGTTTCTAAATGAGAAGGGTAGCTTTTTGCTGAAGGTAAATACCTCCAGAATGCAAATCTTGTCTTTCCCAGTGACACTGTACTTGTCAATGATTACCCAGTTCATCAGTTGGAATGCTTTAAAATTGAACCTGATTAATTGGAGGCTAATCAAGCTAAAATTAGTTCACATCTTATTTTTAAATAGGATCTTCAGCTATATTATGTGAAGATAGAATTTTAATTGACTAAGCATTCAGATGGAAGCATATGCATTTTGCAAGGTAATTTATAGTGATGTATTTGGTTATTGTTACAGCAACTTCATAATGCGTAGTTTCTTTTCAGGAACTCATGTTAAAATGACTAATAATAATTAAGAACATAGTAATTGATGTTGGGAATATATGCTTGTAAATGAGTGTTGCAGCTTTATGGAAGGCTTCACTTTATTTTTTACAATATACTTTCCTAATACTATGTTCTGATTTGCAACCAAAAAGCAGAAAATAAGAATTCTGTATTTAGTGAAGTACTATAGTTAGTGCTTAAATGTGTAAACGAAGTTAGCTGGGCAGCTGCTGAATCAGCTGTTAATTGCTCTTCAGTATAGTGTACTGGAGAACCATTGTGTAATTATATCTGTCACCAGCATAATAATATTTGGTGTGGTTATGTTTATGAAAATTTGGGTGGAAATAAATCCAGTTGTGTGAAGCCAAGCAAGGACTTGTTTCTTTCACAATTAAATGGCTGTAGAACTACAGTTTTAGTCCTTTATATTACATGTGTCTCTTCAACATAGGCAAGAAGGTGTTATTGTGGTTAAAATGTTTGGCTGGTGCCTGAAAAATCTGTATTTGCATTGTGGCTTTTGTCAGAAATTCTAGGGTTTAGGGCAAATATATAAAAGCAGATTTTTTTTTTCTTGCAGTCAGTTTAAAAGTTGCTTTCAAACATTGTTTTAACTATAAACTTGTGTTACCTTTGTATACTAAATTATTGAAATTGTGCTTTGTTTTACTAAGTAGTAAAACTCACAGCTTGTAATTTGTGAGTCTTGTTTTCTTCAGTCTGTTCTGATCTTGGCTGGGGTTTTTTGCAGTATATCAAGATTTGATTTAGAGTTTGTTGTGGCTAAATAAATAAGTACTCTTAACATATTCCTTATGCAGGCGATATCTAAAGACAGATTTAAAGACTCGTGCTTGAAATTGGATTAATAACTTTTCTTACCTTCTCCATTACTAATTATTTGATAAACATCAATTAGATTTTTATAGAATGTATTTACATTATTGCAAAATCAGCATGTATTCAGCTCTTCAAATCTGCTGTTTTCTGTCCATGTCCTGGAAAATACTAGTGAACTTCTTCCATTGCCAGAGAGAGAACACTGCATTTGTTCACATTCTGTATGTACCACAAACAGAATCTGGAACAAGAAATGTAGAGTTCATCTAAGTTGCTGTGTGTATCATGGGATAAACTTGTACAAACAGCTGGGGAATAAAAAAGAGTTGTTCCCTCTTTTCTGCCTCTGCATGGTGTTATATGTGGTACTTGTGTTGCTACATGATGTGAAGCAACTGTAGAAATTAATCAGCATTGACCACCATCCTCTTCCTTATGCTCAAATCAGGTCTGCCTCCACTACTTGTTGAGGCAAAACCAATGTGTGGGTTGAAAATTAATATGAATTAGATTAGTACTGTATAAGGGAAAATTAATATTAATGTACAAGGATCATACTATTTCTGTGTGTGTTCAGGTGCACAGTTAAGTAGGCCTCATGCTTAAGTGGATGGTGTCAATGACACTAAAAACTTCCTGCCTGAGCTGTCTTTGCCTTTTAATGCTTTGTGCATATCCCCTCCATTACAGCTTCCTGCAGGCACATATATACAAGAAATACAGTAAACTGTAACACTAAGTGTAGTGTAGATTTTGAATTTGGATTGTACTGTAAGTCATGACAAAAGGTTTAGTTGGCATGCAGAAGTATAAAAGCAAATGAAAGACTTATTTCCTTGACCATGTAGTTACATTTAAATCCTTGTTTTGGCCTGTTTGCCTCTTATTTGTACATTAAAAGTCAGGGCATGTCACACCCTAACAGAAGCATGTGGAACTGAAGACTTCTGTGTATTTTTTTTACTGCTTTTTAGATGCAGAAAACTAAATTGTTTGATGCAAACATGAAGTAAGACACAGATGTATCTTTAGTATAATGAATAATCTTTTTAAAGTTGAATTGTTAATTAAAACTTAATCTATGCATCCAGGCATAGTATTTTTATTTCACAATGTGGTTAATGACACCAAAAATATATTAAATTGTTTTCCTCTAAACTTAATTTTCAGGGTAGCTATGTAAACACAGTAACTAAACAACTGTGCTTTGAGGATTTCAACACACACTGTTTTCTTCAATCAGAAATTTAAATACTGATTTAGGTTGGTATTGCCTATCAAGCAAGTTTGACAATCTGCCAAACTGACAAGTAATTTTAAAGTGACACAGGGAAGAAATAAAATGTCTTTTTTAACTGTTGATTGGGGAAAAAGTTAAGTGAGTCTTTTGAATACAAATGCTTCGGCTGGATGTATCTGAATTTCAGAAGGAATATGTATAGTATGAGCAAATGAGAGCCAAGAGCTGGAGTGAAGAAAGGGGCAAACCAAAGTCATTGTGCATTGAAGCGCATATAGTTTTATTTTAAATCCAAGATTATGGAAGGAATCTGTTGAAGTTTAAGTGAGTAGGGATTGAGTGATACTTTTATTAACCTTGTAATTAACTAGTCTTCCCTAAGCACCTTTTTCTGCATATCACAAAATAATCACAGATCATTTGAGAATCTTTCAATTTGGTTGACAATGACAGAAAAGTGTGAGTTGTTGCTTGTCAATAATAATAGGGGTCTCAGTTTCGTCAGACACATTTGGCTGTGTGGAGGTGCAGTTGTTTGAGAGGCAGAGCAGTGGGGATATGTTTGGTAGCAGTCTGCACTGACATATTAATAGACTTGTATAAGGTAAGCGCTTATGGTGGTATTTCTGATCTGAAGCATTTGAATGTACTTTTTCCACCAAATCTGGTATATAAAACCCCTTTCAAACAATCTGTGGTTCATACTAAACATATTTCTGCAAACTTTGTAGCATAAATGCAGTTCACGATACAGTGAAGACTTTGTGCTACAGCTGGAAAAAGAGCTGGTCCAAGCCAGGCTGAGTGAAGCAGAATCTCATTGTGCCCTGAAGGAGATGCAAGATAAAGTTCTAGAGATGGAAAAGGTAAATCAAACCAGGACCCTTTATATAGAACAGCACTCAAAACAGACTAGAGGTCCCTGTAATTCTTTGCAGAACTGTGCTCTAGAACTTCTCTTCTATGCTTCTGTGATTGCAAGACGCTTTTCAAATCTCAAAGTACAATAAAACTAAGGTCTGGGAAAGGTTTGTGAATAACAGATCACTTTTCTTCTATTCCTGAAGCCTGCTGTAGTGGAAAACTTGGATTCTGGTGAAGTCTTGATAGGAAACATCAATTATTTTGAAATTCTAAGCCCACAGGAGCAGTGGGCTTAGAGTGAGCATTGAGATTATGTGAAACTAGTTTGGGAGGGGAAGAGGAAAGGGTTCAATATTACCATTCCTAGGTACTGAGTATCTTCCACTCCCATTCCATTATGGGCAGGGAAAGAATCCCTTCACCGCTCAGTATCAGAATCTCTACTGCTCTTTGGGTGCCATGCTGGCTTGTAACTTACTGATGCCAGAGTTCAAGATGTACTCAAACCAACTGGCAAACATTTACCTTTCTTTGCAGCAAAATTTAACTGCAAGATAAAATAGCAAAAGAAGAAAAATCCCAATAATTGACCTGATATAAAGCATTCTAAGGAATTAGTTTCCTTAGGAAACTTTTACGAGCTATATACCCAGGCTTTGGCTAGGGTATATTACTAGCTAATTAGATTAACCTGCTGGAACCAAGATTTATTTTTCAATTATCTGAGGGGCTTGATGAGTGTCTGATGGGCTTAGTAGTATGGTAGTTTTTACTGTATTGACCATTGGTAAGAATTTAGGATACAAGGTATTTTTCAAAATTCAGGAGACTACTTAATCTTCATCAGCATGGAGACAGCATACAATGAAAACTTATCTGTGAAGAAAAATTGGAGTAGTGGAGTCAGTTCCAGTGTACCAGGCGAACTCAGATGTACAGCAGTATTTCAGTCTGTCATGATGAACTTACACACGTGAGAAAGGGGCTGAAGTGAACTCCCTTAAATTCCTACAATACAGCTCTTTACTGCTGTTAGTGATGAGTTGTGAGTCTGGGGAACTTCTGCTGAATAACCCGAGACTTGCATGGCTGTACTGACAGTGCCATAAACATTCAGAAACATATCCTCTCGTTTCCTGTATTTGCCAATACTCAGATCCTATGATTTTGAAACATGGAATGCTAATAAATGGCTGTTGTGCTGTGTTCTGTTAATGTTAATGATGTGCTTTACTCAACTCTCAAGAAAACCTGACAACTGTCATAGTATTACGTATCTGCAAAAACATTTGATTTTACTGAAAACAACTACTGGGAAATAAAGTAGAAAGTGATGAAGGACAGTTCAACTTTGAATATTTGGTGACCAATGATTTGCTGTAGGGATACTGTATTCAGACAGCCTGTCTATTTTCTTCGCCTCGTTTTTCTCCCAGATTTCCCTTATTAGGATTTCATCTCTGTTTTGCTTTTCTTGGTGTTTTCATGTTTTCTGTTTAGCCTTCTCTCGCCTTTCTACTTTTTCCTCATGTGTCTTGCACTTTCATCTCTAAGACTTTTTCTTGACTGGTTGTTGTTCGTAAATATTAACACATGGTTCCTTTGTCAGCATATCTGTTCTCCTTTTCAAAGGCTGATGACCTACTTCCTAAAAACTAAATTTCCATTTATTATTTTTCCTGTAAACCTAAATAAAAGTTATAGCTTTAAGGTATAATTTCAGTTCCTTGTTTGCTTTACTTTTTATCCACTAGATCAAAACCTTTCAGATTCCTCTCTGTATTTTTCATGATGTGTTCAAATATTGTAAATATGATGTTTTGTTAGGGATACCATTCAGGGAAATCTTGAAGTCAGAATACCTAGAACTACTACCTTATAATTTTCTTTTGTAGTTGGCAGTTAGAAGTTATTTATGCATACTCACTATATCCAGAAGCTTAGCTTTTTTGATGGCTTTTATTTTGTAGAGGATGTGCACCTTAAGTTTTCTTAGTTATTGTTCCATGTCTATGTTCTGGAGTGGGTTTCACTAAGCACAATTTTATTCAAATACATATTTAAGAGGATGATCCTTGTTGCAGAGGAACAGCTCCCTCCCTGATGAGGAAAATGTTGCCAGACTACAAGAAGAACTGATTGCAGTAAAATTAAGAGAAGCAGAATCTTTGATGGGTCTCAAAGAACTAAGGCAGCAAGTCAAAGATTTGGAAGAACACTGGCAGGTATGGGTAGCAATATACTTTTATGAATTTTTATTTTCAATGATAAAGCAAAAGACTAAAATTTTGAGATAATGAGTTCAAGTAGAAACTAATGATTGTCGATCAAACTGCTGAGGTGAGAAAATCCTTAAATTCAGCTGTCACGAGAAACTTAACCTAAAACGTATGTTAGAAGTTGGTTGTTACAGATGGCAGAGGGCCTGTGCTACCAGGTAACTGTAATGGTTGGAGGGAAGTACCTTATCAGTACTCCTACTTTGCTAAATGTTAAAAAGGGCTAGAAAGAGACAAGTCTCAGGATATACTTGAAATTCACTGACTTACTGTAGTTGGGAATTAATGTGTTCAGGTTTTTGTCTATTCTTAAAACCAGTAAGTTTCCAAGCTTTTAGGATCAACAGGAGAACTCTAGCTATTTGTCCCCATATAACTCTGAGACCTTAAGTGAAGTAAGGAAACACCAGGAAGGATCAGGCACTATCAGCAAAAGCATGCTGTTTTTCTAGCGTCATCTAGCTCGTACCACTGGAAGATGGAAAGATCCTCCGAGAAAAAATGCAGTGAATGAGCTACAGGATGAGCTGATGACAGTGCGGTTGAGAGAAGCAGAAACTCAGGCTGAACTGAAAGAGACCAAACAAAGAATGATGGAGATGGAAACACAGGTATGTTACTGAATGCTAGTACATGTGAATTGAGCTGGTTGCTGGAAGTTTGGTGTTATCAGGTAGATGCCTGATGAGGATCTTCACTGTCTACAGGCAGGACTTTAGTTCCAAAATGCGGGGTCTTCTTACTTCTGTTAGACGAGGATGGGAGACTCTAGTGCACACAGTACAACTTTATTGTCTCCTCTTTAGTATTTTCCAGGATTATGCTTTCTGAATTTCTCATTTGGATTAGCTGGTAGATTCTGAATGTGTGTGCATCTTAATTAAATTTTAACAGGTGTAATAACAACAAAAGTATGTTTAAGGTGTTTTAAATTTCACAAATCTAATTGGCAATTCTGATAATAGTAATGTTTAGATGGCAGTGTGTGCTTTCTTTAGGTGACATTGCTGATACTAGATTTTCTGCTGAGGTCATGAATCTGGTTACTAAGCTGTGGACTCAGCACAGCAGCTGTGTATTGGTCAGGGTTTTTTAGCACGAGGTTTGCCTTTTATGTGCCAGACTAGAAAAGCCTTGGTTACCCCTGCTGAGGTTTGTGCAGAAAAGACAATCGTACCTTGATTGCCAAGATTCTTTTTGTAAAACTATTAAGTTGTTAAGCACCTGAAAGTGCACTAAAGTGGTGAGTTCATGTTATATTAGTAAACTCAAGTTAGTAAGCACAATGTGCTGATGATTGAGAAGGATTTTTAATAGACTTCTAAGAAATCTTCCCATGAAATACCTGCTAAATGTAACTTTTTTGAAAGAGATCTATGCATCCAAAAAACTAAACAAACAACAGCTTTACTTGACAAGGTTCAGCAATTCCAGAAACCAGAAGAGCATGTAAGGACGTGCTATTGAAGAGAGATTAACCAGCTGCAATGCATATGAAGGCTTCTTTCTGACAGAGGGATCACTTTATACCAACTGCTTAAGTTTCTTCTTGCCTTACCTTGTAATATTTTCACTGAAGTGTCAACATTGTTTTGGTCAGTAGGGGGCATAGAGAGTCTGCTGTCTGGCTTACATTTACTTATGTATTTCTTACTTCAGTGTTACACATCGAGTCTTTGTATGTGCTTATGCTGTTTAGCTGTCATCTGAGAGAAATGCCATTCTCATGGTATGGTGTGCACAGCTTCAGGTACAAGTGCTATGACTTGTACTTGTGCACTGATCTCAACTAAGGTGCCATGTTGCTTTCAGGAATTCACTGGACAGAAAAGCGTGGACAGTATTTCTGACATACCTGATCTTTCCTGGATGCATAGTGTAGCTGAGATGCAAGTTCAAAAAATCTGCCTTACCTAGGCAACAAATTGGGAAAAACAGATCTATTGGAGCTTTGCAATAATGTTCTTACAATGAGTCATCTGTTGTTTAAGAACAATTTGAATATCCTGGTCATAAACAAAATGTCATGCAAACTCTTCTGATTACACTTGGAAAACTGAATGCTTTTTCATCAAAAGTTTTTTATGGTAAATGATCTCTAAGTCTGTTTTGTCAGACTTCAGGGAGTTAGATTAATAACCTTCCCTTAACATGTATTTTGTTTCCCTTTTTTGTCATGAATTTCAGAATCAGATCAATAGTAATCATTTACGAAGGGCAGAGCAAGAGGTTACCAGCCTACAGGAGAAGGTGCAGTATCTTTCTGCACAGAACAAAGGACTTCTGGCTCAGTTGAATGAAGCAAAACGTAGACAAGCAGAGATTGAATGCAAGGTAAACAATATCCTGAGAAGTGCTAATATATATTTACATTTTAGTCTTGTCTGCTATTGTTGGATAAAATTGGGTCTTAACTGAGAAGCATAAATCATAAAAACAAAATTCTTTTTACCGATTTTGACAATATCATCTTGAATTTACCAGCTCACAAAAACCACTTGAGGTTTTGACACAGCTGATTCTTTCTGGTCCCACAAAGATAAAGTTTTACTTTAAAGCATGGTTCTGCTCAGAAAAGTGTCTGTGTATAATATAAAAAGACACACTTCAACAACAGATTCTTTCAGGCTTTCATTTTTTTTGCTGTCTTGCCAGTTTCATTTGTTTCTAGTGGGACCCAAATCCACAGTGCAGCAAAGAGGTGACTTCTGCTGACTCATTAAACTCCATCACAAGCTTTTAGGAAAAAAGACACTGAATCTTAACTAGAAGAAATGGCTTTTACTGACTTTCTTGTTTGCCATGATCTCTGGTTTCCTAAGTACTATTTTTTTAATGCTGACATTATTTTTACTGATTTTTTTTTTAAATAATCACAATCTTAGTGATGTCTTTTTCATATAACCCATAACTTACTTTGATTGCTTTTTGATACTGAAAGGGCTCATTAATCCTTAAAAGACTGAGGATTGAGAGTGTGTAGTCAGTATTCTCTTTTATGTTGACTATAAAGAGAGCAATATACTCTAACCTGATAAAGAGTTAGCACACAACTGTTCTCAGTGGGATAATACACTTGTAGAACAATGTTCTAACATGGGCTAGAGAAAAGTGTGACAGTAATAGAGCACCAGTCATACTCTTTAGAGATTCTCTGAAAGTAGCTATGGTCAATAGCTGGTGAAGTATCTTTACTGACATACACTAACATTAGGTCCTGAAACTTGTTTTGCAGCCAATAGAAAAGAGATTACAATTTACACTTTAAGATGTTTTACAAGTAATATTTCATTATAGATCAGAAACAACAACAATTATTCCTGATTCTATTAGTAACTGATTTTGGTTTTTTTCTTCCTGTTTTTTCAAGTTGTTTAAAATCATGCTCTAATTTTATTTTTGTCTTGGCTAGGTAGCAATATTCTACTGCCTCAAAAAAAAATACTTGGATTTTCTACTCCCCAGTTGTTTTATGCATAACAAACTCGTACGTTATTTCAGGAGCTTGTATATTTCTTTTAAAAGATGGCTTGAAATGCTTAAGCAGAAGTTAAAATTTTTGTAGCCAGTTGCATCTCATACCACCTGTACGGCAACTGTTTTTGTCACTGGTGTGTATTGTTATGTTTTTCCCTTTTTATCCGACTACTGCTTCTACAGCAAGGACTCAATTTCCAATTGTTTCTTGAAACTCACCACTGATCTTTCTAATCAGTTGTGCTAAAGAATTTACAACATAAGATTTGTGCCTCCACCCAGTCTTGTTTTTCCTACCGTATCAATTTCTGTGGTAATTATTGAGAACATGCTTTGTTTGAGATAAAGCATCAGTGCCATCTAGAGCAACACTGTTGATTCATCTCTGATACCAAAGTCAAACCATGCCAGTCTTTCCTTCAGCTTTCAGTTAAATACATGCAATCCTGTGGACTTGTTGGTTTGCCTTCATTTGAACAACCATGCAACAGAATTTAGCAAGAACGGCTAAACTTTGGCTAGCACAATAGATTTTTCTGAAATGGTCTCCACTGATTACAAATGCAGTTAATTGGATCCTGTGGATGATACACCTCTGTTACGGGAATATTTTTTTAAAAATAACCCAAACAAATAGCATGTTTTGAAGTAGCTTCTATAGATAAGCTTTGATATATTTGATTTGATCTCAACCATACTGTCTAATGAAGGGTGGTTGAGTACTGTTAGTTTGAAGCACAGATTAAAATAACGGAAGTACTGGAACTGATTTGCAGTAAATGCAGTTTAGTTACACCAGTCTGCTATAAAAGTAGGTGTACTTGAGCCTAATCTGTCTTTTCCGCAGGGCTGTTTGCTCTTCACCTGATAGTACTGCTCACTAATTATCTAACACTCCTTTCACTCTGTGGTTGTACCAGGTTACTGATAATGTAATACTGTTTACTGCTCTGAAGTCTTGAGGACTTGCCTCATAAAACAGGACATTTCTTTCTCTCTTGTTCAAACTCAAATTACCTATCATTTATAGACAGACCTGTAGGTTAAACTTACAGTGGGAGCCGACTGTAGGTTATGTGCATTAGTATTTTATTCTAAACTGTCTTTGTTATATACTGTGACTAAGATAGCTGGACTAAATGAGGTTGAGAATGCATTTCCTTTTGTTTCATTTTTTTTATATTTTAGGACAAAGGAAATGATGAAATAACTAACTCTTGTGTAGCTTTGCTGTTTCTATAAAGTCCAAAATTAAAGCATGAGCTGTTTTTTCAATTATGTTTATTCTTCTTCTTAATTTACAGTATAATATTTCTGGAAAACACGACAGTTGTTTTCTGAACCTGGAAATTGATAACAGCAAGTTTTCAAAACTGCACAGATTTTTTTTTTTTTAGATTATTATACTTTAGAGTTTATATTAGATTATTACATACTCCTATGGGTTAAAATTAAATTTGAGTTCTTAGAATAGTGGTCCTTTCACAGCAGTGTATTAAGTTTTCTCTACTTAGGATTTCGGGTAAAAGCAGTGCCCAGTTTTTAATCAGCTAAAACTGGTACTAGCTAGCTCCCATTTCTGACTTCTTTCAGAGTAAAGAAGAAGTGATGGCAGTACGGCTCCGTGAGGCAGACCGCATTGCAGCTGTGGCAGAACTCCAGCAGCATATTGCTGAATTAGAAATCCAGGTAACAAGCGATGGCATTAATTGTGAAACTTGATACTGATTAGATTTTGTACTTAGCCAAGTTTTTTCTTCCTCTGTGTTTCTTTATTAGCATACTGTAAATACAGGGCCAAGTGGGATAATGCTATATTGCTGAATTCCTATACAAGCAAAGCCTTAAATCTACCTTGTGTGCATACTTGTGAGCTGTTAATAATTCCTTCTGTACAAATACCACGTTAAAGGCAAAATACTCTTTTTAAAGTCTGACTTCTGTTTTGGTTTTTTTTCTTGTAATTGGTACTTCTTACCAATTAATAGACAAGATTGAAAACATCCTCTGCATACATTTTGATTCCAGCAACCATCTTTTTTCCTGTGACTACTCTTCTGCTATGATCAGTATTGAAGGATTTATTGTAAAACTCTTACTCCCTTTATGTAAATCTTAAAACCAGAAGTATTTACTGCTACCATGTCATCATAGGATCTCAAGATGCATCCTTTGGCCTCTGTGTTGTTCCTTACTCTTTCAGTTCCTTCTGGAGCTTTCACCATCCCATGAACTTGCTTTTCCCTTGATGAGAAAACCAGAAATAACTGTTCTTCATATTTTCTTGGCTTTGGGAAATGATGATGTCTTACTGTAGTCTGACCTTTCTATACTCATATACTGTTGTCCTGTCTGAATTCTGCTGCAGAGTTTTTCTTGGTTATTTTTACTAAGTTACAAGCTAATTACTCTCTGGTTTACTTTTTTTAAAACCTGGTGTTGCTATTGTGTTTCTTCCCTCTGAAATCTTTCCTTTGAGGTGATTTTACTGTATTGTGTCAAAGCCACCTTTTCCCTGATTTCTCAACCAGTTGTATCTTTTTCATCTCTTCATATATGGAATGTGCAAATACATTCCATTGAGCTTGCATAAAGAATTTTTGTTATATTTCCTCTAGTGCAGCAGGCACTATATCCATTAAAAGTTAGAGCAGCCATTTCTCTAAATGGTATAATGCTTAGATAATGCTGTGATCAGTACATTAGAAATACCTAGATAAGTACAGTAAGCATTGCATATGAATCATTTATCATCTAGTAAGATAACAAGAGAGTAGCTGAGTTAAGGTCAATCTTCTACTCAAATTAACATTTAAAAAAAAAGAAACGGGAAAGTTTAAAGGTTACTTTAAATAATGTGATTTTGTAGGTGAGAAGTGAGTACTACTCATTTTGCATTATTTTTACTTTAGCACAGACTTCAAATGCCATCCTACTTCCATTATTTGATTGATACACATCTCTCAAAAAGTGGTCGGGATCTTATGAAATGGTGAATCCCCTAATGCCCAGTTGGGAGTTTTTGGATAGCTCTCACACAATTCATATTGTGTTCACTTTTTAGTGTAAATACATCTGACTTAGTTTTCTGTTGTTTGACTCATCAAATCATCCATGCTCCATCATTTTATTGCTCTCCCCTATTCCCTTTTTGTATTTCTGCTTAAGTTAGGGATCCCAGAATTACATGCAGATTTTTATAATACCTTGTTGTAAGACATAAAAGAAGTGCAGGAAAGTAATCTATATTCATGATTCTGGCTAATACATCCAAAGATCATACAGTCCCTGTTTTGTTGTAATATTGCACTCTCTCATTTATAAATTTAAATAAATAAATTTAAATAAAGTAAATATAAATAAACTCTCTCATTTATAAACAGTTGTTTATCCACATCATCTCTCCTTCCTTTTCACAAGTACTACTTTGCACAGTGCAAGTTTTAGTTATGCTTTTATTATTCTAGGCTTTTTGTTTCCTTCCAAAGTGCATTTCCAGTTCCAATCTTTATGGTGTTCTCAGATTATCACCTGCTAATGATTTCTTGAGTTTGATCTTAGTAAATTTCTTGGTTTTCTTCACAGAAGTGAGAGTGGCTGTGCTTTCTTTGTATACAGTGTGGAGAATGAAGTCATTTTGTGGCTGAAGTTCACATTCATTTAATGAGTTTGCACTGTTAGGTTTTTGGTGAACATCTGATCTCTAATTTACACTAGCATGAAAGATAATTTCTTCAATTGTGAAATACAGATTTTGAGTGTAAACTTTATAATATTTAAAACAAATTATTTAGCATAAATAAGTTCTGCTAATGTTAATTTATTTTTGATATACTGTAGATGTGACTTGAAATGCTTTTATTGAACTATGATAGGTTGGGTTTTTTTTTTAAGAGTCTAAGCAGATATTTTTGATCAGTGTGTTTTGCCTGCAAATACAAAACTTAGGATCAAAACTTCCTTTTTGGGTACTCATGCTCAAAAGCCTTGAAACACCTCCACCAGGAAAATGTAATAATGGAGTTGGAAATCCTGAATTCCCAAAGCTTATAAACTATAAAACATGCAGTTGATAACAGGACTTAAACAAAAGCCACTTTTTAAGGAAATTGAAACTCTACGTTACTTCTTCCTCACTGGAGAAAGAGCTGCCTCCCATTCTCTTCTGTTCAGCTTGTTGCTGTAATTGCTGTCACCTGATGTGGGGAGCAGAGGCCCTTTTAATCAGGACTTGCCTTAATGACTTGAAATGCAATATTTAATACCAGAAATACATTTAGCCAGTCTTGGAGCATAGGTATCACAATTAAAGTACAGATGCACGGAGCATCACAAATAGATCTTGCCTGTCATGCTGTTTCAAAGCCGATAAAAATGAAGGGAGGAAGTTAGCCTACCACATAACCTTCCCTTTTTTTTGAAGGGGTGGTGCTTTTCTGAGAAGCTTAAGGGATTAATTACCAGGTCCACGGGGGCCATAGCAATGTTTAACCTAAATTGCGAGGTTTTCTTTTAAATGTTTGTGTAGGTGTAGGTGCAAGACAGTGATGTTAAATTTGTAAGGCAGAGTATCACTACTCCTACATACAAACTGATCTGACATGACACGCACACATGCTAGATTTAAATCACAGTTTCTGGGTCACTCTTAGTTTTGGTTAGTAATAATGACAGGGATGGAGAGTGAACTACCATTCAATAATAGATGTAATTCTGCAACAAGTTGTCAGTTTATTATGATGTTAAGAAGTTATTTCTTAATATAATCTAAATGTCACCTTGCCCTGTTTGAGCATTCAGTTCATGATGCTGAGCTTTTAAACTCTTGTGTAGGTGTATTGAAATGCAATGAGTTGTCCAATACGTGATGGATATTCTAGGTCTTTCTTTACCAAAAATAGCATAGAATTGAAATACAACTGAAGTTTAACTTACATTGCACATACCTAAGCCCCAGAAGTGACAAAGAAAAGCCCTGGTGTTATAACTCTGTTATGTGGAAACAAAAGTTTACTTTGTCAGCTTTTGTTTACTCTTCTCTGTTGTTATTTTTCTCTCACTTGCCAGTTCAGCTTATGTTTGGGAGGCAAACATAGAATCACAGAATGGCTTGGATTGGAAGGAACCTTGAAGATCATCTTTTTCCAGTCTCCCTGCCATGGGCAGGGACACCTTTCCCTAGACCAGGTTGCCTCACCATCCTCACAGTAAAGAATTTCTTCCTAATATTCAATCTCAATCAACCCACTTTCAGTTTAAAGCCATTCCCTCTTGTCCTATGACTATACGCCCTTGTCAAAAGTCCCCTTCCAGCTCTCTTGTAGCTGCTTTAGGAAGGGGCTCTAAGGTCTCCCTGGAGCTTTCTCTTCTCCTGGCTGAGCAGCCCCAACTCTCTCAGCCTGTCTTCCTAGAAGTGCTCCAGCCCTCTGATCATCTTCATGGCCTCCTCTGGACTCACTACGCCAAGTCTATGTTGTTCCAGTGCTGGGGACCCCAGAGCCCCCAGGTGGGGTCTCAGAAGCATGGAGTAGAGGGGCAGAATTCCCTCCCTTGAGCTGCTGCCGACACTGCTTCTGATGCAGCCAAGGACACGTTTGGTTTTCTGGGCTCCAAGTGTACATTACCAGTTCATGTCCAGCCTCTCAGCCACCAGCACCCCCAAGTCCTTCTCGGTAGGGCTGCTCTTGATTCATTCATCCCCAGCATCTATTGATATGAGGGTTTGCCCTGACCCAGGTGTAGCACCTTCCACTGAACCTTATTGAACCTCATGAGGTTCCCATGGGCCCTTGTTCAGGTCCCTCTGGATGGCATCCCTTCCCAAAAATGACTTGGATGTATTTGGCAGGTTTCTGGGCTTTGGGCAGGACATTTGAGCAATTTATTAACAGATGAAGGATGGATTTTTGGATGGCTGGGCTACTATTTTTTGTACTTCTACACTGGGGAGAAGCTTACATAGAATCATACAATCATTTAGGTTGGAAAAGACCTTTAAGATAATTGAGTCCAACTGTTAACCCAGCATTGTCAAGTCCACCACTAAACCATGATCCTAAGTGCCACATTGACATGTCTTTTAAATACCTCCAGGGATGGTGACTCAACCAGTTCCTTGGGCAGCCTGTTCCAATGTGTGACAGCCCTTTCCATAAAGAAATTTTTCCTCATATTCAATCTAAGCCTTACCTGAGGCAACTTGAGGCCATTTCCTCATGTCATTTCACTTGCTACCTGGGAGAAGAGACTGACCCACACCTTGCTATAACCTCCTTTCACATGGTTGTAGAGTGATAAGGTCTCCCTCAGCCTCCTTTTCTCTGGACTAAACACCCCCAGCTCCCTCAGTGGCTGCTTGTAAGCCTTTTGCTCCAGACCAGCTCTGTTGCCCTTTTCTGGACATGCTCCAGCACCTCAATGTCTGTCTTGTACTGAGGGTCCCAAAACAGAACACAATATTCATGGTGCAGCTTCACTTTCTCACAAAGGCTAGAGATGTACACCCTACAACTAAATGGCTTGTCCTGGTCAGGTTGCATGCAGTCTGATCCTGTTTGTCCCATCCTTTCCCAAGACAAAAGAGCCAAGGAATGGATGTTGTCTCCCTCTATATCTATAGTCAATCAGCAAAGCTTCAGGTTTGCTTCCTTGGGAAGGTAGTCTTTCTTGTTTTCAGCTGAACTGATAGCTTCAAACTGCAGCAAGCAAATATTTCTGGCCTAATAATTAGCAAGGGTTCCTTCTGATTGCATATAGGCAGTCCTGTTGGTCCGTTGATGTTGTTTCTGTTTTGGTTTTTTAAGGTTTTCCCTGCAATAATTGAAGGAAGAATAGAAAAATTCAGACAAGGTAAAATCGGTTACAAGCTGCAGTCACTCAGCTGCCTAGGGTAAGGAGCAGTAGACCAGTGGAAGTGTAGGCTGTTTGAGGAAGCAGAGTGGGGCAGCTGTAGCCTCTGCTTGGCAGCTTAATCCCTTTTCCTCCATTTCTATGCAAGCTGGTGACTTGTAGTATCCTCTTAAAATTATCCATGGCTGATTTGAGTTGGGTGATAGAGAGCATACCTGTAATGTGAAAAACTGGTTTTACACCTGAGTAATCTTAAAGCAAAAAATATCCGTAAGAATTAATTCTTCTTTTTGTTAGGTTGATCTGGACAGGCAGTAACATCACTTCCTCCTGCTGTGTTTCCTGGCAGATTCAGAGAATTTTGTCACATTTACCCTATCTCTAACCCTGTCAAAGCTGCTTTGAGAACAACTGTAAAGGAAGTCCATTATTGTGCTAGTAATCTCCCCATGGTTTAAACTTTCAGCACTATTTCTTTAGAACGAAGCCTTTCTATGACCTCTGTTTAATAACTTTTCCAAGTACTGACTGTTCAGTAAAGAAATTGTTTCCATCTTTTCAAATTACAGGAAACCCTTTTTTACTCTTATCAATACTGGTGTGAGATGTTAGTGATGTGTTTTTTGAAAGTCTAGAATGAGTCACTATAAAGTCACTGAAAGGACAGTAGTTACCACATCTACCCTTCTGAATACACTTCATTTACATTTTTAATGCAGTGTCTTTTGCCACAGAGTAATAATTTTAAAGCCTCTCCTGAAAAGAGGCTGAGGCAAGTTGTTACCACGTAAATATTTCTAGGACAGAAAAGATCAAATTAAGGGTGTTAGGGAGACATCCTAACTTCCAGTCATTTTTAGTAAAGAAGTTATCTGAGGAACAGCAACTGTCGAGCATGCCTGTATTCTGACTGCCTATGAAACCATTTTTTTTCTGTGTTTTTAAGTTCACAGTTATTAAAGTGAAAACAACCCTAAATGTTTTCTTATTATTTAAAATGGCTGATTTTCTTGTTGATGTATATTTCCTTTCCTATTCTGTTGTGATAACTGAGTGTTTTAGAAAACTTGTACACCTCTTGGGATGAAACACCTGCAACTAGAATTCAATTACACTGATCTTCTGTATCTTAAACTTCCATTGGGCAGCAGAAGCTGGCGTAAGGCCTCCAGTGTTTTTCAGGTGGTTCCTGGTGATTTGTTTGTTGTAGAAACCCTTTTTTATTATGAGTACTAAACTTGATTTTGGGAGGCCATTATACAGTAATGGTTTCGGGTATTTTAAATCAGCATATTTTTTTAAGCAGTCTGTCTCTGCACTCTTGTGTTGCCAGCTATACATCCTGGCCTGATGCTGATTGAGTTTGAAAGGTCTCCACATGTTCAGGAGTTCTCAGTAGGCGTCAGGTAGTTTTTTGAGACTAGCTGCTGCTTTGCAAGATGCTTTTCTTTTAGAAAGCTAGACAAAGGAGGATTTAAATGTGATATGAAAACCGTGATTCTCAGTTGATACTTTTTGGTGGACAGAATTCTTCTTCATTTCAAGGAGCAAATTTTTGGGGTGCAGATTTTTCTTCTCAGGAGCTCTCAGTGTAATTCTTGGTATGCACACAAGTACAGTCACTCTAGTACTTCACAGCAGGATGAGAGGAGAGAGCTTCCAAAACTGTGAAGGGGCCTAAGTGAGTTCTGGTTTAGCAGCAGGTTTTTTTGATCTACAGAGCTCATTTCCTGCTTCACTGCCCGTGCTACTCCCACTATATACACAACCTCTGGGGCAGGGGGTTGGATTGGCTGTGTACACTGTTACAAGCACTTGTCCTTAGAGCAGAGGTGATACCTGCCACGAGGGTGTTTGTTACCCTGATACACAGATTTCTAACCCTGGTGGTGATGGTGGAGCTGGTCTGTTGGAAGAGACTATCAAGGGAGGAGTTACAAATCTTCAAAAGCAGTGAAATCGAGATGAGGCATCTTTAATTACAGTGTAACACCAGCTGGCATTGCTTTTCTAAAAACCCTTCTGGGGAGAGGAGGTAGGCACTGCAGTGGTGCTAATATGCAGATGCAGTATGCCAGGGATGTAAAGATTCATTCACACGTGACTGCAGGATGTTTCAAACAAATTCCTAGATTCTAGAATTGGCTAGCTTTCAGTATTTTGCAATTCTGATAATACCCACACTTTGCTTGTTGACATGTTATCTGACTTTTTCTCTGTGTATTAATTTTAAATTTAAAATTACTACTATTTGCCTAGCGACCAGCTAGTTTTTGTGTTGTGACCTCTCCAAGTATCACAGATTTTCTATAATAGTGCTCCCCCTCAAAGCCCACCACCAAAAAACCAAACCAGCAGCCCACATCCTATGTGTATAACTCTAGATTTAAAAAAATTAAACATGTAATTGCTTATGCTATTCTCTTTTAAAAGGTGTGATATTCATACCTTGAAGACTTCTAAATTGTAAGTGGAGTTGTAACATTCAGTTTTGAACCCATACAGTTGATCTGGGTGCTTTCCTCAGAAGTGCAAAGTTGCTCAAGCGCAGTAGTACAAAACTATTCAAGCACAGTATACAACCAATGCAGAGTGAAATGTCTACTTCCTACTAAAGTAAATGCCACAATTAGAAGCATTAAATGAACTTAAGCTGCATGAAAGCAATTTAATTTTTCTTATGTCAGTGTGACTGTGTAGTAACTGGTAGTATGCCCTCACCTTGAGTACTGTGTGCAGCTCTGGGCCCCACGATTTCAAAAGGATATGAAGGTCTTTGAAGGTGTCTATAGGGTAATAATTAAAAAAGCTGGTGAAAGGGCTGAAAAGAAAGTTCTATGAGGAGTGGCTAAGGATTTTGGGCTTGTTTAGTTTGGAGAAAAGGAGGCGGAGGGGTGGTGGTGTCAAGCTCCCCTAATGAAAAGCTACTGTTAAAAAATATTACTACCAAATTTAAGTTCCTCACATTAAAATTTACCTTTGATTAATGAATGCTCATCAGAGGGTGGGAAATATTTGCATTAGGTTCAGATTACTTTCTAACATGAAATGTCACTGGAAGGTGAAACAATTTGGAAGATTATGGTAATACTTTGTAGTTGTATAAAAATGTATGTATTGATGAGAAATATCAGTCATTCGAATATTAAAGAATATTGGGTAACTTAAAAATAATAATATGACAGATAAAACTTTGAAGGACCTTTTTTGTTCATTAAATATATGTAAGCTTTCAGCTGTCTACTTATTATTTATTCTCTAAATTAGATGATTTTGATAGAAATTAAAATATATTTTAATGCTTTGGTGTCTGACTCCTGCATGTTTTCCAGTGGTTTGCTACCACACTTGCATAAGCATCTGTAAAGGACAATGGCGTGATCAACTTAGTAGACTATATCTTTTTTTATTGGTCAGAGATGAACAGCAGCTGTAAAGAAAACTCTGATGCCTTTTCCTATTTATCCACTGCAGACAGACTTGGTAGCCCACAGAACATGGGGTTATTTAATTAGAAATATGTGACTTTTTTTGCAGCCAGTTAAAAGGATCAGCTTCCAATTTTGAATGTTGCAAGAGGAAGTTACAGCATGACCTTTCTTAAAGTATATTTGTAGAAGATGCCATTGCAGGGTTCCTTTTTTTTTTTTTTTTTTTGTGAATTGCCAGCTGTACAAAATCTGTAGCTCTGAAAGGAAAACTGAAACTTAGTTGCGTTTCACTAATAATGGGCATCTTGCAAGCCAGGCTTATGCCTTCCATTCAGCTCCAACTGACTGTAGCTACAGTCAGTTCTTCTGTGAGCAAATACACACAATTATTCTGTAATATCTACATTAACTTTACAGTACTGTTTCTAGAATAAAAAGTAACAATAAAACCACTTAAATGTAATGGAAGTTGTAATTCCCATATGATATACACTAACAGCTATTTGTGTGCCAAACCCAACCTGCTAAATGTTACTGCTTCTGCTGTTAGTTTATACTGACCTTGGGAGTGCCTGTTTCATGGCCTCTTGTGCACCCAGTTTCTGTGTAAGCTCAGCTGTTTATTACACTTCTGTTTTAAAAGGACTGTGGCACCTCTGTTCTATTTCTGCTAAAATCTTGCTTTACTGTTGCATTTTGATTGCATAGTGTACAGTGACATAGTAGAGTCCATAGAATTAGAGGCTTAAGTGGGAAAGTCAAGGTTTCAAACAGAGGGAAAGGGCTTAAGACAAGCATTTCTCCCATATATTCCTGCTACATCAAGAGATCAGGTCATTCTCATTGTGTGGAATCTTAGTGTCTGACAGCAAGGAAGATTTTTTCATATGCTGATGTATTTTTAGTCTGCAGGTTATGTTGCATTTGTTTCATAGGCCAGTAGTCATTCTTGTAGAGAGAGATGATGGGGTTAGACTGTGTTTGGGATTTTTTTTACTATTTAGGACAGGAACTATCAGTAATACTGTTAATATTAATACTACTTGTGTGTGTGTGAATTTAGCCATAGGTTACCTTGGAAACTAGGTTCAGTATCGAATTATGCATTAAAGGATCTTGTTCTTCCATGTTACAGATTGTGGGAATTAATATGACAAAATTATTTTTGGGGTAATTTTGTAATGCATACCTCACTGCAAGAAAAACAAAGCCCAAAAAAAGAGGTATTGCTTTGATACTGCCAACACTGACAGTGTTCTAAATTGTTCTCTTCCTTCAGGAAAAATGTTTGGAAGGTAGCATGTTACCTCTCCTCAAAGTTCTGTCCTGGGTATATTTCAGAGGGGTGTTTTAAAGGGACCTCTCCATTAAAGCTTTTTGTCTTAATTTTTGAGAACAGTTAACACTTTTCATTCTAAAAGATATATAACTTCTCTTTGCAAATGACTTTCAATTTGGCTGTTTAAGTAAACTGTTTGCTTTCTTCAAGTGTAATTAAAACTTCAGCAAAATGAGCTATAGGTAGAAAAACAATATATTTCCATTTTATTTGTATTTCTGTAATATACTGCTTGTATGTGATTTACAGTTAAGGTAAAGAATTATACAAAATCAAGGTGCTTGCATTCTCCAGAGCTGGTGGCTGCTTCAGAAATTACTTAGCTGGAAAAAGTCAAGAGCAGAGTTGTTCTGCATTTTATTAGTAGCAAGCAGAAGACATGGAGTGCATTCCTCATCAGGGTCATTATTTATCTCAGTTCTGCCAAGTTTGGTTCAGTCACATTAGGATTCCCTTTAGGGACAAGATGGAAACCAGTGCTGCAGGCATTCAGTGCAGATGAAACCTTTCAAGCATCCTGAAACGTAGGAGCTGCATTTGGTTGACAAATGAGGGGAATGTCATATTCCTCTTCATGTATTTTTGTTTGGGTTGGTTTTCTTTTTTTACTTGCCAGTTTTTCTGTATACCTCTTGAAGCATTGGTATTAGGGGACATTTCTCTCTTCATTTATACTCTCTGGAACTCCTATGTGACAAATACCACCATATTTTGGATGTTACAATTCTTCCTACAGGACAAAAAAGGCTTGTCATATGTAGTGTTTCCCAGGGCATGTCCCACAATGCAAGGAAAGAATGGTTTTGTTTACTTGGAGACAAAAGGAAATGTCTTGTTGCTAAATGTAAACTTTACATTAGTGAAAATGAAGTACACTAAGATATGTTCCATGTATTGATAGTATTCTGTAGGAGTGGTTTACTAAAATGCAATCTCACGTATATAGGATGTGGATTCCACCTGTGAAGCTGTTAATTCTTCATACTCCACCATAGCATCCTACCTGGTACTATTGAGAGAGTCAGCTTGGTCTGAGCCACTGTCACCTCTAAATACCTGCTGTAATTTCAACCAAATGAAAGTGCTGGGTGGTATCTGGGAAGAGCTTTTGTTTGTGACAAAAATATGCAGATGGTTAAAATAAGATTTTTGATATAGTAGATCTTTGAATAACTTGAATATGATTCCTTTTTTTAACCAAAACAGAAAGAAGAAGGAAAAATTCAAGGGCAGCTTAATAAATCGGATTCTAACCAGTACATCAGAGAACTGAAAGATCAGATAGCTGAGCTGAATCATGAGGTAAGTGATATTATACTACAGTCTCTGATCACTTGTACCTTTTGTCCTTTCACCTGTAGCAGGTTTTGCTTATTTAATAGTTACTACATCTTCAGTACCTGTTTTTGTCAAAGTACATTATTTTAAATGAATGCAATAAAACTCTTATTCATGAATCTTGCCTTTATCTTGGGATGTAAGAGAACAAAAGAATGTTTAGTTACATGATTTGATATTAAATGAGATTGACATTTATGTTCCATCTCGGCTTTTTCCTTAATTTTCTTAATTAATGAGTTGATCATATTCATGTTGCATTTATTCCACTTGGAACGGCATATATGAGAATAAGCCCCTTTATGTCTTTATTTGGTACAACTGTTAAGGCTACTGTAATTAGAAACTAAACTTCATTTGTGCAAGTAGAAGAATCCATGAGTAAATTTCTTGGTTCTTGCTGTTGCAAGGATGAATTTTATGTGGTATATACTGAGATTGCTTAAAAAAAAAAGGATGCTTGCTTAATATCAGTTAACAGATTTTTAAGTTTTAAACTGTCAGAACCTTCAATCTATGAAATTTCTGTCTTCAAACTTCCTTGCTCTAGTAGTTGTAGTAATTTTCTGTTAAAAAAGATCAGAAGGTCTTGAAACAGAGATGGCTTATGTAACTCCTATGCTCACTGGCTCATTTCAGTTCATGCTGCATTGTGAAGAAATGTTTTTACCTAATACTACATTTTACCTAATACAAAATGCCTGGTCATCTTTGCAGTGGAGTCTGCTTCTGTTTCTATAGCCTTTTCATACACAGCCCTGAAAGTGTTGCTTAAAACCATAGGATTGTAGAGCAATTCAATCTAATTGTTTGTTGCCTTTTTCCTTTACTTAAACAAACACATCCTTTCTTTAAGTGTAGATAGTGTTTTCCTAACAATCTTAGTAGATCCAAGCTTTTAGGATTAATCCCTTGAGACTTATAACACAGTTGAGGATCTTGGAATGTTGTCTATGCTATAGATCACTATGTTATAGATTGAGGATAGTCTCTAGGGCCATCAGTCCAGCACCTTTACCAATCATTAAGCTCACTTAAAAACAGGTTTAAAAATCAATAACCTGGCTTTCTCCATTAAAGCACTCTAGCTAGTTTGCTTTGTTGCTTGCTTGAAGAATTCCCAGAAAGCCAGCTATTTAGTGTATTTTTGCATTATGAACAAAATAAGGCACTTTTCCCTCTGACTTTTTCCTCTGCTCAGTGTCAGTTTAAAAGGTAAGAAACAGTGCTTTCGGGGAAAAGTGGAATTACTGTTGAAAAGCTGTTGCGTTATTTTGTCTGTACAATAATTTGTTATATGCCTGGCTGAGCAACTGAATTGTCATGAAAGCAGGCAATACTGTACATCTTTAATGTGCATGAGTTAATGTGAACAGGTTGGAATGAAGATGAGGTTCATAAGCTCACAGAATAATGATAATTCTGAGTAATACCAGTGATTTCCTAAATAGTTCAATCTAGACAAATCATTATCAGCATCTCACTTTGACAGAAAGGAAAAGCTATGAAGAACATAAATTTCAATAATAGCAGAGTTTGAGTAGTTCCATGTAGAAGAGTGCTCCTCTTCCAATATGTGCTTTGTGGTGGCTAAATTTTTAATTTCCAAACTAGGTAAACACGATAGGGAGGAAATCATTCTAGCATACATAGAAACAGTAAGAAGAAGTGGTTTGACTTGATTTTACAGATTTTACTTTCTGACTTTAGTGATTCTAGGATTTTATGAAATTCTGTATGTAATAGACATGTTCTACCTTGGCAGCATTCTCCATGTTTCTTTACAGACTTTCTTCAAGCCTGGAAGTCTTTGTTTACCAATGACTTCTTTTTCCCTTTCACCCTTACTGTTACGTATCTATTTGTCTAGTTTTTAAATAAAATCTTAAGAGGGAAAGTAGTGTTTCCTGCAGTGTTTCCTCAAAAAGCAAAATCTGAAGAAAATGGCAACAGGAAGAGACAAAAATGTTTGCTCTCAACTGCTAAATGTCAGAAGTATAATTCAGTCAATGCCAGTTAAATAAACAACTTCCTTAAATCTGCACTGAAGTGTCTTCATGCATACATCCATTAATGACCATGTTCTTTGTTTTTTGGCTAGATGCTTTCTGATTCTACTTCTGCAAAAGCTAAAAGAAACGTTACACATTTGCAAATGCATCTTCCTGAAGATAGGGTGATGGCGTATGTGACATGCTAACCACAATCTCCCAACTGGTTAGCATGTAAAAGGCACTGGAAAAGGAACAGAGCTCTTGGTGACTGTATGGTTACCTTCTAATATATTGTAATTGTGTAACTTTAAGCTGCACATAAATGCAAATGTTAATTAAAGCAAAAGTTATAATTTAAGATAGGAGTGGGATGGATACGTGTGAAACAAGATGAAACATCTAGGCATGGCCATCAATGTTGATTCTGCGTATTTAACGTTTTTTTCCTCTCCAGCACTGCATTTTTACAGATTTTTACACCAGAAAAGTTGCAGGTTCTCCATCTGAAGGATGGAACAAAATAATGACCAAATCCTATATTGAATACAAGTAGCTGCAGACTAAGTCCATATTCTGGCTTTTGGATAAGTATTATTTTGTGCCATTGGCCAGCAGTGTGAATGTATATGTTTCTCTATCAGTGGAGCCTGGAGGAGCTATATGCTTTAATTCTGTTCTGTGATGTCATCCATCAGATGGTGATGGTACCAAGTTGTGGCAACAGCATGATCCATCTTGATTGCAGAGTTCTTGTAAAGGTCTACTGTGCCATCAGTGTTTGCAAGCCAGGCTAGTAGCCAGGCACAGGGCAAATCTAGGGTATCGGTGAGGAACACCAATAAGGCCAGCAGAGAGTCACTATTACTGCCCCGTGTCTAAAGCTGAATTCGTTACTAAAAGGTGGGGTGGGAGTTTGCTATGGCACAGGTGCAGCAAGCTGCTGCTGTACCATTTCTTGACTAAGTGAGGAAAGTTTGGCCCTTGGTATTCAAATATTTCTCTCACCCGTTCCAATGGGGTAACCTAAATCAGCAATGTGTTGCAACTCTGCGTGCTATATCAAATGATGAATCAATGGACTCAGATTACAAAGGGTAATTGGTTGGAAGTTTTTGTAAGTATATACAAAACTTTTTAAAAATAGAATTATTTTTGGTCATCTTTTTCTGAGCTCAAAATTTTGCATGCTTCTTAAATATAATGCAGCTTGCAGCCTGAAGGATAAATTTCAGCTGCTTTTATTACTCATCTAGGAATACTAATGCTATAGTCAGCTTTCAAATAATATTATAAGAAGACTTACTTGTAGTCAATTCAAGTTGTGTTCCTGTTACTGAATAAAACTGCAAGTACTGGAAATTGGTAGTATGGCACCCAAAATTGAACCAATGAGCCACATTGGTATTAAATGTATAAGGTAATTAAATAGAAAAATACACCTTTTTTCTTACCATTCAAATACAGTAAAATAACTACAAATAGAATTATTGGATTTTCGGCTCATTCTAACAAACTACCTGCCTGATTCCTTTTATACCTACCAGAGGATTTCTGTAACATGGTAAGCTGAGTTGAATATTGACTACTTCAGAGTAAGTCTTAAACATATATGTGATGAACACTTCAGGGGAACAAACAGGCAGAATTTGGAGCTTTGAGAACCTTGTAAGAAGAAGTTGTAGACTTCTGCTCTACTAGACTTTTAGACTTCTGTAAATTTCTGCTTTAGTGGTGAACACGGCAGGGTTAGGTTAGTGGTTGGACTCTGTAGAGGCCTTTTTCAACCTTAACAATTCTGCAGTTCTGTGCACATTATCTTAAATGTATTTACATGCACCTCTTTCTTTGCACTGACTTGAACACCCAAATATGGGTTAGAATTAAAATATTGAGCAAAATTTGTAATGTTATGTAAAATAGTGAATTAATTCTTAAATTCCTCAGTGCAATCATAACTTCACTCAGAAATCAAATACATGTAGATCAATTACTACTTACTTGCATTTTGAACTTTAGTAAACATATCTGGTTTTGTGCTTATTGCCTAGAAAGTTACTGACAGCTGTCCTGTAATCTTTTACACAACTTATCAATTCAAAGAACAGCTAATGCATAATGAAAGGACACTCTGACTGAAGTATTTCTAGTTAGCTAGTAGCTAATCCTGTGATAAGTCATGTATATTAAGTGCTGTACTTCCTTTTCTCCTTATTGGCCGAGTTGCTTTATTGGGTACAAAGTTGTTAGGTGGTTGTGACTTAGGACTTTATTGTTGAAGGTTGAAAGTAGTGTGAAAACCTGAAATGTTGAGGATCATCACAAACAGGAAGTCATGATGTAAACTTCTTTGAGAGCTTTTAATATGTACTATTAGACACTCTGTTTGCCTTTTCAGAATCCTGTGTTCAGTTGCCATTTCTTCTTTTCATTAATTTGAAGTCTTTCCACCTAGCATTTTCTGTCTTCCTCCATTTCCCTCCCATTGTTAAAGCTATCTCTGCAGCATTCTTAACTTCTAGCTTAGTGGGATTTTAACTTAAAATGCTTTATCACAGGCTGCAACTTCTGTGAAGCAACTTTTGTTATTCTTGTCAGTAAGTACAGAAGCTTGGTTCCCCTGTGTTTGGCACAGGAGAAATAAAATCTAGCAATCAGTCTATTCTGTCACTTGACCTTCCAGTTCATGTGCTTTAACTGATGTAACACAAATGGCATGAGCACACAGACACTGCAAGATTTGTACTGTGGTTAGACACTTTCAGGCTGCATGAGGATTACTGATGCTTCACAGAAGTTGCCTTTGATTAGATACAGAAATGTTAACTGAAAGCAACTTCTGTAAAACATTTTTACTGTTCAAGAGAATATCTCATTAAGTAGGTAGTACTGAAGTAAAGCTGTTAAGCTATGTGGAAATGAATACTTTGGAAGTTTGGACTGTTACAAGCTTCCATTAATTTGAAGGTTTAAGAAAACTGTGACTCTTGAACAAGCTGTTGTTCTTTTGAACACAAATCATATACTGGAGAATTAAGGAGGAGGTTGCTTGTAGTTTCCCACCTTTTCCTTTCAATTCAAACTGAATGGAATTAAATGATTTATAAACTGCTGAAGTTCTGCATTTCATGCACTACCCCTCTGTATGTGCAGTAACTTTATATGTATTACCCAGCAGCTGCCTCTGCTTCCTGTTGGATGTTGCAAGGCTTGTATGTGTTACCTAGATTACAGGGGTGGTACAAAAGATTAGAATTGATGTGCTTACCCACAAACTACACTGGCAGACCGCAAGACACCTTTGGAGACAAAAGCAAGTGGTTTCCAGTCTTTCAGACTTTGTGATTTAGGACAAAGTGCTTAAGTTTAAGTTGTTTCACATGAAACTTTACAAAGTTTGCGTTTGTCACACTGTTAGGTGATTTTTGGCTCTCTTGGAATCCTTTAATGTGTTTGTTTTGCTGTTAAATTTCAGTTTTTCATCTTTATATACTACAGTACTTCAAATTTGGTTTGAATTTGGTTTAATCTTATGACAGCTTTCATATTAAAAGCTGAATTCTGTCGAACATGTGTTGAAGTTCACAAAAGCAAGTAGCCTCTACAATTTGGGACTGCAGATGTGTATTGGCTGTGTTAGAGGACAGCTTTATGAAAGGCAACAGCAACATACAGAAACAGTGCTTCCTTCACTTAAGACATTTTTTTCTTAGAAAGCAGGAATATGGATGTTGAAGATATAGCCCATTTTTCAATTTTACTATGGCATTTGTCCATCTGCAGGGATTATTCCACTCCCCAGGAATTGAGAGCTGATAGCTGGAGTTTAGGAAGAACATTGTGAAAGTACCACTACGTATTTTGCCTTTTTTTCCTGCATGCATCTTATATTGATCAATGTCAGAGGGAGAATACAGAGTTTTCTCCTAGCTGTTTCTTTCTAATGAGATATCCTCTTGACGAATAATTAGTTGCAATATTTTGAGAAGAAACAAGGATGATGTGCAAATCTTATTCAGGTGTGTTTGATATTTGAACGAAAAACAAAATTCTGATGTTAGTGTGGCATACTGTTCTAACATTTAGAAAACTCTCTGCAAACTTGTCCAGTTAACAATATCTCAGCATGGCTGATTAAAAAGAACAACATGGCAAATGACTGGAGCATTATTATTTTGCCAAAATAATTTTTCAGGCATTTAAAAGACTTTATAATAGTACCTTTAAGTGAAATTCTAGAGGTTAAATTCTTGCATATTGACAATGCAGAAAATGGGGTGCTTTTAAAGGTATTTCCCATTTCAGTATCTGAAAACTTGATGGCTCTTCCAAGAAGTAGTGAGCATTAGTTTACTACTCTTCCATGTCCATACAGGTATAGTTTATCTAGGAATGGATCTGATATTATGTTTCAAGAACCTAATGCAGTCAGTAAGATTCTGATAGAGGTGTTATCTCTTGGTCTCATCTTGCTCTTGGTGAGCTAACATTTTAAGATTGGCTTAATGAAGAGATATAAAAGTTGGAGATTAAATACTATGCTTTTAAAAGATTTTGCTTGTGTAAATAAAATTCAAGACGCTTTAAGTAATGACTTTGAGGATAAATAATGTATAAGTTGTGACCAAAGGAGTAACTGGTTATATGGCTGAATTAAGGATACATCTTGCAACTTGCATTAGATTGATAGGCTTTCACTGCTGAAGCTAAAATGGAGAAGGGAAAGTGAACTGTAGCTCATCAGTGTGAAGGATTTAAAAAATTCACCTATATGGGCCACACAATAAAATACCTAAATAAAATTCAGTGCACTACAGTACACCAAATGAAATATTAAACCACATTAACAGTTCCTTTAGTCTTAAATGCCATAAACTTATATGGTAGGTAAACTGTGTTTTAAAGCTGTCAAATTATTTCCTCCTTGGTTTTTATATTATTAGCTAATAATCTTAAATCACTGAGTGGTTCTGAGCCCCAGCACAGATTGATCCAGGCTGTCCCTGGAAGAGATGAGGGAATATCTTTACAAGCAGCTAAGTGATGATTCCTGCATTGGCCATAGGTGAGAACAAAATTATTATGCTGCTTATGGCCCATTGGAGTAGCACGAGATGGGCTGGCCACTGCTAGCAGCATTCCTAGCTCCTATTTCTCTCATCATAATTGCATCTGGGCTTGATGATGGTATACCAGTGGGGAAGTATTATTCCTTTTCTCTGTTAATTTTATTATTAGGCTTCCATTGAGTCAAATTCAATGCTTACCACTAGACTACATTCAGAAGCAGAGCAAATAACTTGGAGTAAATAACATAGCTTTGCATAATGGAGATACGAGAATTAACTGGGGAAAGTGAATTCTAGTTAAAGTTAAACCTACCAGAAATTTTTTTAAGTTCTCCGAAGACATACTTAGAGAGTGATGGATAGCAGTGGATCAGATCACGTGTGCAAATGAGAATGAGAGATCAGATTTATCACCATTTAAGTACCTGAGGAACAGAAATAAGTAACATTTCTTTCATCAGAACAAGGGAAAAACCAGCAGAGCCCAAAAGGCCTCGTACTCTTCCTGTAATATTTGCAATTAGATAAAATGTTCTTTTACTCAGTCTCTTGCACACTTATTTCCCCACCCCCATTTCTTCTGGAAGAAGTTTACTACTCTTTTTTCATGTAGTACGAGCACACCTACATTTGTGTCTTGGAAACTGTCATTTTACTTGCTCACTTTTATAAAACCAGCTAAGATTTGTGGGATTCATTCCAGTCAATTTTTACTTCAGTCAATTGTTTTCCGTTCATAGTTCTCAGTAATGTTGGTTGAGAGTCCTGTATTAACTCTTGTAAAGCACTTGTTTCTCAATACAGACTAGAGTCACATTAACATCTTCTAATAGTTTTTTTACTAGACAAATGCTTTCAAAATATGTGACTCTCTATAAATGTTTTCTTACTTGATAAGAAATGTTGTCTCTGAAAGGAAATATGTTAGCCCTCAGATTTACAAAGTAAGCATTTCAGCTTGTGGTGGAATTTTATAGCACAATAAATCATGTGCTTTTCTTTTACCATATCTTGCAAGCACAGTTGAACAAGAGATGATCAGATTCTTCCCTCCCCACAAGTAAAGTTCTTGCAAGGGCAGCTAAAAATGTAGTTGCTTTACTAGTGTGTGTCAAAGTTACAGAGCCTCTGTGCTGGCAGAGTCTGATTTAAGTGGTTGTGGTCAGTCTGAGGAACCTGTGATGTGATAAGATAGCGTTTGTGAGGTCATGTGGTTTGCAAACACCCAGTCTAATGTAGCAGCTTTGTCTACACAGGATAGTTAAATATATACTTTATGCTTTAGAAAAGTGAATTGCTTTATTCCTTTAACTCAGCTTGTCCTTAAGAGTCAGAGATGTTATACTGGCTTGATAATGCCCAGATTGTTACTGAAAGACTGAACTGATTGGGAGACTTAATTATCCAGTAACTTTCTCCAGTTTAGTTACCCTGCCCTTAATAAAGCAGCTAAATCTCTAAATAAGCAGCTATTTGGCAGCTATCTCGCTAAATAAGCAAGCAACAGGCAGATGGAACATACAATGGAAAAATGTGTATTTTATGACCATCATTTGTTTAATTCAATTAACTTTGAATGGTCACAGTGTAATTAACACAGACATGTTATGCTTGCCCAAAATGTCAGTATTGATTCCATAATGATGGTATTTCATTCCATGCATTGGCATCTTTGCATCAGACAAGGTTTATTCCTCTCCCTTCCCCCCTGGTAACACCAACAAAATATTTTCCATCCCTCGTGAGGGTGAAGGAAACCTCTAAATGTGATCTGTAAAACCAGGACAGTGATGTAGTCTGTCCTTAAATGGAACAGGTATGACTTTGTTTACTTGGATGAGGGCAATGATTTTTGGTATGAATCTTAACTGTTTCACTGCCACTTATTACAGGTTAGATTCAATGGTAAAATAAATGAAGATTGGCGATTGCTGTTTTTATAAACATTTTCCCCCTTTGTTTTTTTCCTGACTGTATTCTACACATCAAAGCTCCAGATCTGTCTTGCTGAGCAATGTAATAACAGTTCTCGATTGCTACATTAGAGATGAATATAGCTAGCTATAATTAATTACACTGTGTCCTTTAAAGTTTGTGTGGATTGCCAAAGCAAGTAAACTGATTATAGATAAAGTTATTTCTTTATCATGGCAATAATGTTCTTGATTGTCTTGATTGCATGACCTGTCTGCTTTACTGATCAGAGCTATGTCAGATACGTTTTTCCACCTATAAATCAAGTTTTGGGGATTGAAAAATGGAGGAATTGAGGTTCCACTGGTTTATCTGAGTGGTTGTTCCTTGCAAAAATTGTGTGTTAGCACCCATACAGTGTTTGCACACCCATACACAGGTGCCAGCTATGGAAGAAAACAAGCTCAGGAGAAGACTGCTATATATTAGCTTGTAATAGGTCTCCGTAAGCTTATCTGAATATAAGTGGGGCGAACAGTGGAAATGTGGTAGAAACACCTCCTAAAATTCTTTTATCAATTTGAGTGGCAGCCAGCACAGATGAAAGTCATTTCTGCAGTCAGGGGTAAAAATGTTACTTAGTCCATTTAAAAATGCTGAGTTTAAATCCTGCTTTAAAAGGACAGAGTAAAAGTGTGAAATGCTCATTTCCTGTAACTGTTGCCTGTAATGGGCGCATTTTCAGTCTCTATCAGCCAGTACATTCTAGTTAATGCTTGAGGTTTCAGTAACGTTTGTATTTATAGATGCATGCGGTAGGGAGAAGGAGTATTGAGATTTAGGTATTTTCTTGAATATAACAATTGCAGTACATTAAGTGTGATTATACTGCTGATTTAAAATATTTTTGTTGCCATGTCCTCACTCCAAATAAACACTTCCATTACAGCTTCTTGTAGAAAGAGTTTCTGGGAACTTTCTATAAATAACTAGCTAGTAGGTAGAAGGAAAATTCCTAGGCCTGTCATCTTGGAACTTCCTTTGGAATTGCACACAGTCTCATTACAACAAACCTGTCAGATCTTAGAAAAAAATCCCTCAAGAAATAAAACCTGACACAGTTACCAAATACTGACTTCTTTTCAAAATAGCATTAACAGTTGGGTATTCCTCAGCGCTGTTGCTACTTCAATTACACATTTGATACCTAACTTCAAAGTTTAACTTGATTACACTGCACTAGATCAAAACCAGATACTTTAACCATATAGTGCAGTGATCATAAAGTCATGACCTCCCATTGATCGCTTTATTGGTTTCCTGTTCTGATTCACTGGAAACCTTCTGGTCTGAACGCTTGTTGCTGGTTTTAATCTTTGTCACGTTTACAATACAGCAGACTAGTCTATAGTAAAACTGATATACAACATACATTTAATTTATCATATTTTGTTTTAGCTCAAGTGCTCTCAAAATGATAATAAAACTTTTTATAAAAACTTAAGAAATTTAAGAGTACATTCAGAGCAATTGAAATAAACAGGTGGACAACTGGGGTGAGCTTTCTTTTAAGGCATTAAAATAGTTCTGTAGATTTTATTTAAGCTTCCTAACAGCTATAGGGATTTTGTAACACATTTTGTATTACTCTTAGACTGAATATGACTTACAGAAGCTGGCAATTTAAAACAGAGGCCAAATATTTAAATGCTGTTAAAAAACCCCAAAGCCTGAAATTACTCATTCTTGGAAATTCTCTGCTGCTCTTTTGCTTTTTGCTTACAACACACTGGAGGGGTTTGAACTCTGTTTAGTGGTATGGTCAGCAAAGTTCATTTGAGATAAATATTTCAGTTTGTATAGCAATATGTTATTCTTGGTTCTCCTTTTAAAAGTATGAGCTTCAAAAACAAACGTAATAGTCTTTTTAAACAGGAGACTTTAGTAATTAACTACATACATAATCTTGGTTTCCAAAGAGCTAATGATGAGTGGGGCAGATTCAATTAATGTTGTAGTACCTCATGACTGTTGCTTTTAAGCCTACTATAGATGGGGAAAAAAAGCCAGTACAGAGACTCTTTGGGTTTTTTAACTTTGAAGAATAGCAGCCATACTGGCACAGCCAGAAAAAGAAGCCCAGGTCTGTTCAAGTATTTAATATTGTCATTCACTGCTCTACTGCTTGGGCCCACAGTAGGATTATACAGCCTAGAGTTTACTACTTGCTCTGATTTCTGATTAGCTTTCTGATTAGATTTCTGATTAGCCAGTTTCAAGGGGTTTTTGCTACAATTGCTCAAAGATGTGGAGAAATGGCACTGCAGCTATATTAGATTGAATCCATTTATAAACTCCAAAAATCACAGTCACAGGATGAACGAGGTTGAAAAAGACCTTTGAGATTGAGTCCAACCTATGACCTAACACCACCTTTCAACTAGACCATGGTAGTAAGTGCCACATCCAGTCTTAAACACCTCCAGGGACAGCGACTCCACCGCCTCCCTGGGCAGCCCATTCCAATGCCCAATCACTCGCTGTGAAGAATTTTTTCCTAATGTAAACTTCCCCTGGCACAGCTTAAGACTTGTGTCCTCTTGTCCTGTTGCTGGTTGCCTGGAAGAAGACACCCCCCCCACCCCCCCCCACAAATCTTGCTATAACCTCCTTTCACGGAGCTGTAGAGAGTGATAAGCTCTCCCTTGAGCCTCCTCTTGTCCAGGCTTAACAACCCCAGTGCTCACAGCTGCTCCTCATAGGGCTTGTGTTCTAGACCTTTCACCAGCCTTGTTGCCCTTCTCTGGATGTGACTGAGCACCTCAACATCCTTCCTAAATTGAGGGACCCAGGACTGAAAACAGCACTTGAAGTGCAGCCTAACCAGTGCTGAGTACAGGGGAAAAACGGCTTCTGCATCATAGTACCTGCTGGATGTAATATTTGTCTGAACTGATATTTGTGTCCTTAATGGCAACATATTTCCCACTAATTCCATTGGAGATGGTCCAATTACTTCATTTGCTGTGATAAGCATTTTTCCAAAAAAAGTTAGTGGGAGTATTTTTAAAGAAGTAGTAGTATAATACTGTATGCCTTAAACTGGAGTCATCTCGTTACGATGGGAGAGTCATCACTAAGTAGCAGTCAGCTGTTAAGTATAAGGGATCCCATTAGCTGCTGTGGACAGTCTCAGAAAGTTTTAAGAACTCCAAGTAGTTTGCTTTTATTCGTGTTAAATGTGATTATAATTTAATAGATCATAACTGATTTTTTTATTGGCTTGTAATTAGGTTTTGACTCCTAAATCTCTATTTTCATGGTGCCAAATTGACAGTGTTTTTCTGAATTATAGGAGAGGTATTTGAAAATCCTTATGACTTGTTTCTTCAGCTAAATGTGGTTAGATCATATTTTCAGCAACATTTTAGTTTTCTTTTGAATCATGTTTGGAAGGAAGGAAATCTTACGAAGAGTTTCAACTGTTACTAAGATTGGAACAAATAAAGAGGGAATTCTGATTTTTAGATTTCTGTAAGTAAAAGCACTGAGAATTCAGGATCTCTATTTTTTAAATAAACATTTAAATTGACATATTGCCTTCTGCCAAAGCCAATTTTATTCACCCAAGGCAATGGTCATATTTTGATGTCACTTGCGTATTGCTTGGTTATCCTACTGTGACTAGATTTAATATTTATTGGCAAGCTTTGTTAAAACCTGTCTTTATTACTTTGGAATTGAGTAAATGTCAATAATTAGTTACTGAAGCCTTTTAAAGGGAGCAGACAGTAGCATTTTAGTTCAACTTTTTACCACTGAACTACTAGCTTAAAACCTCACAGGTTACAACATAAAAATATCTCCCAGAGCTTAAGTCAAACTCATTCACAAAGTCCCACTTCAAAGTTTGACATCTGGTCCCAAGTCAAAAAAACCAAAGCAACTTAGAAATATAACTTGCTTGCAACTGACTGTCACCCTTCAAACTTGATTCTACTATGTAATATAGAACGCCTTTTGAATTGTTTAAAACTTCTAAATTTCTCTTTACTGTTTCTCCTTCACGCCTGGCTTGATGAGGCAGTCAGCATCAGGTAAGAAAGTTTATTCTAAGGTTCAAGGATCTGATTGTTCACCTTTTTCCAGCTCTTCTATATTTGTGGAAGTACACTGTTACCTGTTAAAGAGTATGTACAGTTGAAGTATTTTCATATGTTGACCAGTTTGTCTTTAAAATGCTAAATTCTTTAGACACAAGAAGGTATATAAATACACACATTATTAAGGTTTTGTTCTTGATTCAGCTGGCTTTTGAAGGGATAATGATGATATATATTTTGATCACATCATGTTATTAACCCTTTGAAATGTCCTAAAGACCATGTGAATGTGCAGTAGTGAAAACTGAGTTGAAGCTGCAGTCATCTAGACAATATGACCTTGATTTGAGAATTAAAAGCAAAACACACAGGGTTTACCACACCCATTTTTTTTAATTGGGGTTTTTTGGGTTTTGGTTTGTTTGTTTTTTTTTTAATTTTTTTTGGCAGATGTGATCAGATTTGAGATTCTTGCAAAAGTGAAGCAGTAAGAAACAGGTTCATTTAAATGTGTCACTTGTTGGAGTGACAGAGATCTAGCTCCCTTCACATGAAGGAAGGCCAGACACAAAACTGAAAGCCTTTAACAAACATTGACTCTTTGTACAAAAGAGAACAGAAAGTAAGAGACACTGGGGTGCAGGTCCATACTTTGCTCAACATGGCTGTAGTTCCTTCAGAGATAAGGACAGAGTAGAACAGGAGGGGGGAGGGGGCAGGCTGTGTTTGGGTTGGATCCACACATCCTGCATTCCAATCCTTAGTTGGATTTCCCATTCTCTCGATATGCTTGGGTAGATGATTGGCAAGATCTTAGCTTAATGCTTTAGTTCCTACCTTAAGCTCTTTTTCCACGTTCAAATGAAACCCTGACAAGCAAGAATCTCAAGTCTGTCTTAAAAAGCTGACAAATCAACTTCAGTGTGAATAAGGTGATTATTCATCTATTGCAAAATCTAAGCCATACCTACACAATGGCAAACATAGAATTGGTAGTTACAAATCAGGAAAGATGTTTTCAAGTTGGTATTGAGTCCTCTGACATCACTGGCTTAACATGCAGCACCAGCCAAATCAGACAAGGCAATGCTGGGCATCAACAGGAAGTATATTAAAAACCAAATAAAGGGAGTTGTATTGCCACTTGCTATCTAGATGGATGTAGAGAGTTTATAAAGAAGGTCTGTAGGGAAGTTAAAGGGCAACTGAAATTACAGTTGTCTTGATTACTCCCTGTTTATGAGAGGCTAAAACGAATTGGAACTCATCTGCTCTAGAGAGAAAGCTGAAGAAGATGTGATCTAAGTTTCAGAATAATGATCACAGAACTGCTTTTCACCACTTGTTCCTGCATTATTAGAATTTGGGGGCAGTTACTAAAACAAGTAGATTAGTTTAAAAATAAAGGAATTTCTGGAATTCATTGCCATAGGAAGATGTGGAGATAGACAGCAAATAATATAATCAGTCATGGATGGCTGATGTATAAATGCATGTCAATGCAACTAGAAAAAGATTTCTTTCATATTTGCTACAACAGTTTCTGGACAAGTGAATGGAGGCCTGTTGTCACTGTTGGAGATACCGTATTAGGCTGATGGACTGTTGCCTTGAGCCAGTAGGACAGTAATGTTCCTGCCTTGAAAAAAGATACTGCTTTTTCTTTTAGGAGTGTAGAGCCTCACTTGCTAGACTGTAAAGTTATGTGAGAGTACAAAACTTCATTTTAGGAAACCTCCATTTTAGAGCTTTATGGTGGCATTGGCCACTGGTATCTAACTGCATTGGCGTGCAGGCTGTCTGCAAGTTGTTTCAAATGCTTTGAGAAGCCTTACGAAGCCTTCCTGTTGCAATAAAAATTGCAAATAATCTAGTTCCTTCAGAAATGCTCCTGAACAAATATTAGGTTGAAGGGCCCCTGAATTATCTTCAACTATGAAAGTACACTTGCCCTTGTCAGTGCAGCCTAGTACGCTGTTAGCCTTCATCACTGCCCAGGGACAGAGTGGATTCAGGCTTAGCCTCCTGTGTGTCAGGACCCCATTGTCCTCTTCAGCAGTGTTGCTCTCCAGCCTGTTGATCCCCATAATACAAACACGGTCTATGCTGTAGTATTCTGGCTGAGGTGGCCATTTCTGAAGTAGACAGAAGTTACATTGGTAGATGTGTAGTGTGTGTTCTCTGCAGTATGTTCATTTCTTCACAGCAGTCTGTTTCCCCTTGGATGTGAGGAGTACTTAAGAAAAAAAGGCAGGCAAGTGTAAAGCTGCAGATGAAAAGGGTTTCTGGAAGGTCACAGATTTGTATTTTAATGAAAGGATGCACAAAGATAACAGTGTTTTCTGAGACTCCCTTTAGGAACTGGCAAAGGCTGTGTCTATTCATGATCTCTTTTCACCAACAGCATTTTCCACAGACTCCCATTTGGAAAGGTTACTGCCTAAAACTGTGAAACCATGATTTTGTCATGTTTCCTAAATAAGTTCATCTAAAGGTATCATGTTTAAGTCTTCAGGAAAACAGCTGAGGTCATTGGCTTGGCTGAGTGTTCAAAACAACTAACATTGAGTATCAGCTTTATAATTTCAGGTGAACCAATGGCTCAACTGTACAGTCCTAAAAGCATATAATTTCTTATTCTAATATGAAGTTTGTAGTCACTTGTACAGCAGTTCTTTTTTTTCCTGTGGTGAGGGTGGAGAGAAATTGTTGGGTTTCTGTGTTTTATTTTCTTAGTGACTAAAATTGATAGCTGTTTTGGAAAATTCATGTGGCAGCTAATCTGATCATATTGCAGGATATTTTCAGGAATAATATTTCTAAATAACACAAGAATGTCTTTACCAGGCTTTCTGCATCTCGGTATATAAGCTAGTAAAAATTATCTATTCCGGTATAAACTGATTTTGCTTGCATCATGAGTTATGCTGTGCAAATGTGGAGCTCTGTTTTGCTTGCCTTTACACAAAGTCCTCATAAACAACTGCAGCCTATGTGTATGTAAAGAAAATGCAAAAAACTAACATTAGTATGCATAGTAACAACCACGGTTTAGATCTACATCATGTACCCATATTTCTAACAGGGATTTTTTGATAAAACATCAAAAGCTGGAGTTTTTACATGCTAACGTGCAATTTAATGCCTTCTAGCATGATTATGACTCTTGTAATCTTTTTTCAACTCCTTTTTATTCTCATCTTCTGCTCAAGCCCATGGTAAGTACAGAGATTCCTTCTTCCTCAAATGGACAGGTAAAAATCTCCTATTGGTGTCAATACTGAGGACATACATGCACTTCTCATTTATCAAAGTGAATATTGCTTCAGATTTATGAAACATCAAACAGATTTCTGTAAAGAAACTCTTCAGCATTTTATTCTTTCTATTCTCCAGGTCTGTTACTGCAAAAAGTCGCTTCCAAAGTAGCACTTGGTGCTTCTTCCTTTTTAAGCTTTTAGAGTGACATTTGGAAGGTTCTATAATCCATTTTTAATGTTTATCTGCATCCTCAGAATTTTTTATCTTAATGCTCTTAGACTGTCAAACTGACCCTGAGGTATTTGCTACTAAAAGCTAACAAAAATGAAATTCTAGATCAAACAAACCAAAACACCACAAAAACAACCAACCTCCAGAATGTCTTCCATGAGTTGCAGTTATTTTTCATTAAATTAACAGGGGACTTGCCAGACTTTAGTGCTTTGGGGTTTAGTTTTGAATAGCTTGAATGCATGGTTGAAATTGTGTATCACTGTGCATCACATTGAATTAAAATGTTATCTTGTCCATGGTCTGACAATCATTTTTGTCTTGTTTGATATTCTCTTAAAATTGCAACTACAATCTGTTTATGCTATACAGAGACATTTCTCTCGTACAACTTGATCTGAAATCTCATTGGATCTGAATTAGATAACTAAGATACCTAATGTTACAATGTAGACTGAACTAAACGTATTCTCTGGGATTTTTTCTGTGACTGTGAGAAGCTGCAATATTCACTTGGGACCCTGTTCTTTGAAGGGGGGGCCTTTTCAAGTAAGAAATCAGGCGATAGGAGAAAGAATGGAGCTGTAAAAATGCTAAGGCCAAAAGAAATTTGCTGCTATTTGTTTGCTGTCGAAACAAATAGGCCACTCTAGAAAAGAGAAACCATCCTTGTGGGGATATTAAAGATGCAGTAAAAGAGCAATCTCTCATTATTGATTCTAGGTACCTTGATTATTAAGCCTTAAAACTATAATGCTTGAAGTGATCATCAAATGTGGTACTTTTCAGATCTTTCATTTTATCCAGTAAGAGTTCAATGAGGCATTTCTTGAAAATGCACTTGTTTTTTTGTTTTGGTTTTTGTTGTTTGGGGTTTTTTATTGCTGAATTCTTGAGCTCTGATTAATTGTCAACTTCAAATTTTTCTAACAGATCAAATGTCTAAAAGGCCAGAGAAACTTCTCAGACCAACCCACTTTTGATGGGATTCACATTGTCAACCATTTCACAGGAGATGATGAATCATTTCATTCTTCTGATGAAGATTTTATAACTAACTCCATACAGGAGAGTGGGATGAACTTTCATCTACACAGGAGGACTGGTCAGATGTCTTTGGATCACACACTTGTAGACAGCAGTGACAGTGATACTGAAGAAAGTGCCCTGCAGACTGGAAATTCAGACAAGATGGTTTCTAAGCAGAGAAGAATGGAATCTTACTCTACTACTGTGTGATTATCACTGTGACTAGCACTGAAGACTTCCATATTTCTTTAAGGCTGAAATTGTCAGGTAACTGAAGCCATCCAGAGTTGGTTTAGGTAACTATTGGATTTGGTCTGGCCTGTGATAAATATACATGTACTGTCTATCTGCCTTCTCTCTTTGCCAAATCTTGCTGATGACACACCATTGCCATAAAACAGGCTGGGAAGGAGTTGATGGATGACAGTTTTGACAGTATTACTGAATGTTCTTTGGTTTAGAAACTACAAATATATTATTTCTTTAATGTGTAAGAAGCATTTTTGCCGTTCACAAACACGGGAATTATTTTCCTCAAAAGAAATTGCTTTTGTGCAATATTTTATGCTCTGAACAAACGTGTATGTTTTACATTGTTACCCTTTTGTGATCAAGATGGACACTAGTAAACCATCTGATCATTACACATATATATATATAATTATCTTATGCTTCTCAATTAGTTTTGGTTTTTTACTAAAGTTATTGGATGCCCACAGAAGGCTTGAAAGACGAGCCTTTATCTGTACTACTTTATATATGCAAATAATGGTCACTAATGTCATAAAGGTGTTTTTCACCATTTTCACTTAAATCTGTGTGCATCTGCTTTAGATGTTGCTAAATAATAACTGGTCTGAATATGATAATTACAATAATGTTTATTTTGTACATATTTATGTATCTACACCAAGCTGAAAATGTACATTACTCCATTTTATATGAGGAATGTAAATGTTGCAATATTACTGTCTCTGGTATTCTAACAGGAAAATGAATTCTGTATATACACACTAAAAGTGAATTACTAAATAAAGAAAAACACTAACTTTGCATTAAGTTTCAGACTAGCTACACTAACAGGCTCATGTCAGAAATGCTTGTTCAAAACACTATTGACTGAAATCTTTTACCTTCATGTATATGTAATGAAAATAAATTTTTCATGATTTAACAAGGTTGCAGCATTTCTGTTTAGTCTCTTCCAAGCTATAGTCCCTGGTTAACACATAGTTACTTGCGGGCTCTAGATAGGTTCAAATAAGGTGAAGAATTATTCATATGTTAGTTCTAATGAAGACATGGTCAGTGCAGTGAAAATATGTACATTCAGTCCTCTTACAGTTTATATTGCAGAACTATCTAGGAAATACACTATTGGTGCCATCACCAAATAGCTGTTACGAACAAAGCAGTAAGAGCTAGCTGAGCAATCTGCTTCCAGTCTCCTGAAAACTGAGATCCAGTTAAACAGCCTTAGCTTCTTGAACAGAACAAGATATTCTGCTGTTGTCACATGAACATTTACTTGCTCCTGCAGACACATTTTAGTCAAGAATATTCTGTTATTTCCGTCTTACGTAATTAAACAATCCTTAAGACTGCTTTTAGCAATGTTTCCAACTGTTCTATTAAATGAAAAGATGCAATGCAGAAGTTTGGTGCTGATAGGCAGTGTGTATGTTAACTGGTTTGCTACCCACGAGAAGCAGTGTAGTTGTTTAAAAGTGCAAAAAGTGTGGAAGCATTCTGCTGAATGCATCTGCTAATCCCATTAGGCATTTCCTTTCCCTTTATTTTGAATATGTTTTCAGAAAGAAACCACACAACTGAGGAGATTAAAAATGTTCAAAGAATCATAGAGAAGACTGTATGGAAACAGCACATTATGGGCATCTCAACAGTATTATCTGCCCAGCTGCAATCTAATTTAAATCTTTAAGTGTGTGGGTGACAAATTCCAAATTACTGATTTCTGCAGCTCCTAACTTGTTTCAGTATTTCTGCCAAATTTCCCCACATCCTACCAGTGAATATGTAGTTCCAAGTATAGCCTGTGTAAATTGCCACCTCTGAGTTGGACTAGCTGAGTGGTCTTTAGTCCTGTTGAAAATGTCATGTATGCAAAACCAAATCAGGAGCACTTTTGTTCACAAATGAGTAACAGTCATCTTCTTTCCTTCCAATGAGCATCTGCTAACTTATGTTTGCACCTGGATCATTGTTGCCCAATAGGATAGGTGACAAATGTCTTGTTGCCTGTCATCAATACCAGCTGCAAGCCTCTCTTAAAGGTAACGTTCTGTAATAAGTGGCAGGCGCAAAATTCAGTTGGAGGGCCATAAAAACTCTTGTCTGTTTGAATAGTGAAGTGTTATGATTTTGCAATAACTGCCTTACTGTTCAAGTGATAGCAAATGAGATCAGATGGCAAGGGTTATTTCCTGAACAGTTGTGATTTTAAAGTATACAAATAGAATAAATACTGATACTGAATAACAGCATAAATAAAAATATGCAAAAGTCCTTATCCAACTGACTACATCTCTTCTAGTGATAAAAGTGAATCACTGAATATACTGCAGTTTCAGAAGACTTGTTTATACACAGACTGAAATACATTGCTACAAAAAGGATTAAAAGAAGCATTTACATTGGAGTTTGCATAAATTTATCAAAACCACTTTGTACATCCTGCTATTGAACTTGATCACTATTGAACCCTTCTGTGGAACTGCAATACAGAAGGAACTGCATGTTTTTCTGGGGTATTAATGTGATCACTGTTTGATATCAGAGACAGTGTTAGTGACTTAGTGAAACCTGATGCTTATACACTTAAGCTAGAATGACCTAAAGATACGTTAGCATAAAAATATCCACATTTTATACAGATATGCTGCTAATTCCCCTACCTGTAGAGGCTCCAAATAATGGAATTCACTTTGGAGGAAGGTGGAGATAATGCAAATCCCCTAGGAAAGCCGTTATGGTAGTCCTGGAGTCTAAAATTTAAAAAACCAACCTATAAGATAGAAGTTCATGTAATCTATATGGAAACTACGGTGTTATGTTCGATCATGCAGCAGCTCCTAACTCTGTGTATTAAGAAGGAAGATGAAAGCTATGGATAACTAATGGATTTTTAGATTCAATGACGTACATTTTTGTTCTGTGAAATACTCTTATCAGTATATATTCTGTCATTCTCTGAGCATTACACCTGCTGATGGAGTTTTTTGGTTGGTTTTGGTTTGGGGTTTTTTTTGTTTACAGACTACTCCAAGACATAAGAAAAATCACTGAAATATATTTACACAGTAGGCAATAGAACCAGTAATTCCTAATGATGGAAAGTACACAGTAAATTGACTTTCAATATAACCTCTATATAGCATGAAGTTTCAGCTTCAGAGTAAACATGCTAATGTATGCACACCTACTCGTGCCTGGACACTGACTAAGATACAACAGCTTAATGCTCTCCCTTTCCAGGAACTAATACCATATTTCACAATTATGAAAAACAAAAGCAGTGTGGCATACTCTTTGAATTGCATAGTACTGCACAAGTGACTGAAATTTCTAGTGCCCTACCACGAGAACTAGAATTCCTGTGAGAACATTTTGCATAGTCTATGTTCTATAACCATTGATTCAACTTTCTCCTATTCATAATAGAGGTACATTCTGGGTCTACTCCTTCCCAAAGCTGGAACCCCTCTTTTCATCCCAGCCTTCAACACCACAGCCTACTGTTACTTTCCATCTCCAGTTTGTGCTCATAGTGATCACTTTCTAATCTGCTCTGGGTGCAGCGGAAGTTACTTTTGTTTCCCCAGCAATCAAAATAATTGCAATCAAAAACACTGATTAATTTCTGACATATTTACAGCATGCGTTTATGCCACAAGGAAGACCATAAAGAAGGTAGTGACAAGATGCTGGGGGAAAAAATAATAAGCAGAATGTTAAAAGTGACTTTAAAAAGTTTAAAAAAAGTAAAGACACGCTTCCCAACAGAATGCACATTGCTACAAGTTCTAGCAGCTTTTCACAGTGGAACTGTTCTGCATAACTGTGATCCTAAGTTTTATCACTTTAAAGTGGGTATAAATTCCCCACCTTTTTTGCTGCCTTCTCCCAATCCTGACTACCCCACACAGGAAACTGCTTCTCCTCCCCTCTGTACCAAGCAGCTAACCTGTCAAATCCTGTTCTTCAAATCCTTCTTCCTGTTGCAAAGTGTCCCACCACTTCTGAACACAAAGATCTCACCTCCAGCTTGTCACCTTTGGTGTCTTATCCGTTGTTGTTTTACCTCTAATGCTGACACCAGGCAGGTGCCGTAAACCGTACAGTGATTTACACTGAGTAGCTCTTCAGTCTTAAGCACGACTATAACATAATCCCATCCTACTTTAAACCCCTCTTTTTTATTTCTTCCCCTCTCTTGTCACTATGGAGTAACAATGATGTGCCATTGTATTCAACTGCATCTTACCAAGTTTTTATGTTTAACTTTGAATATCACACTCCCTTTGAGAAAAGCATTAGAGCAACTTCATTAAAACCCAGCCCTACATTTCCCATGAATTACATCGGTGTGCCAGCTCTGGGCCCTGGCTTTTGGCTTTGCCACGCCACAGAACACTTGGCTGCACGGAACAGCTCGACACTGCACACGCAAGACCATCTCAAAGGTTACTGAGCTGCGGCACATAGGTCACACCGTACACCAAGAATAAAAGCTGAACCCCTTCACCTCTGTTCGGCGTGCTGTTACTACAGATAGCATCTCCTCTCGGGGTGGGAAGAGCCTGGGGACGATGGCTGTAGGAGGCTGCGCTGAAGGCTCTCCTCAGGGCCGAGCGCGCGGGGCGGCTTCCCGCCTTGCCGGCCTCGCGCCGCCGCCCGCGGGCACGTGACGCCGCCGCCCGCGGGCACGAGGCGGCCCCGCGCCCAGCCCCGCTAGCACCGGCCCTAGCGGGCCCCGCGGGCGGAGCGGGCTGTGCGAGCGCTCACGGCCCCCGCTAACGCCGGCCCCTGCCATGATCCGCAACCCGCCAGGTCCCGGCCAAGGCTGCTGCCCGCGCACCCTCCAGGGACAGAGCTAAACCGGCACAAGGCTTCGCTGGGAGCCTCGGGTCATCTTCGGCACCGCTCGCTGGGCAGCGTCCGCGTCCCGCTTCCCCCATCCTCACCCGCGGCATGAATCAATTCGCCCGTCCAGCCGAGATCCGGGAAGGCAGAGGATGCACTTCAGGCACGAACTAGTTTTGCAAAACACGAAACACAACCGGTTTCGTATAATTTCTCCTCTAATTGTTTGAGAAAACTGACAGCCCAGGAGCTGGAGGTCCGTTCCCGGTTCCCGTGCAGCACCCACCCTCACACGATTATATGCTGGATTTAGCATTTGCTTTGTTAACTCATTTGATTTATTTATTTCTGCTGAAGGGGTTTAACCTGATTAGGAAGCAGTGGGTGAGAAAGAGCCGTCCGCGGGTGGGCTGAACACAAGGGCTCAGCAGGATGCCTCCCGCAGGATAGTCCCGAGCAGAGCCGCTCGGCGCCCGGCAGCGCATCCCGCATCCAGCTTCCCAGAAGGCTGCAAGCACCCTCCGAACGGAGATTACCACGCCTTACAGCCCACAGCAGCACCTGTATGCATTTTGAATTTAGATGTATAACGACGAACGTGTATTTTCTTGTAACCAGGTCACAATTATTTATGAGCGTTACTAGTAATTTAATGTGTTCTGGTGCTTTCATTACATAGTCAAAGTGGTGTGTAGCAAGGTAAACGAAAGGGCATGAATTTATCATCCCATTTCAGAGGCAAACGAGAAAGACTGTTTTGCAAAAAGTAACAGTGAGTCAACGAAGACGCATACAAGAAATCACACCTAGTTATTCTAATCTGGTTATTTCTACTGATTCCAGCATTGATTCTCGAAGCTGAAGACGTGAATGATTTTCAGAGTAATCAACCTAAGGTGCAGCAAGGCGGTACATAGATGCCGTAAATAAAACTGCTGCGCCCAGCACCAGGAACTTTCTGGCAAAAATGAAGGTGTCAGTCGTGTTCTTCAGCTTTCTTTTGTGTCACAGTAAAGCATCACGCAGTTGTTGGACAGCTTTACTCGAGGTGGTGTTCGCTTGCTTATTTAGATTTTGGGAAGTTAGGTTAATCCTATGAACCGTAGGGACTCACAGGCACCAAGTGGCTAATTTTTCTGTAAATGCTTCGGGGCTAGTGGTGAAAAAAAAGCACCTGGTCTCAAAGCCAGCATGCTCCTGAGCGTGAGGAAGGCTGAAGTTTGCTTCTGTCACGTCCGACTTCAGTCTCAGTCGTTTCTGAACGGGAAATTGTGTTAAACCTCGACTCGCTCACTGCAGAGCCGCTCTTTAGGCGGCCCTACAGTCACCGAAACGAGGTTTCTGATGGCCTGAGATGTCTGAGAGCGAAGCCCATAACCACCTCAGAAAGATACCGAACACCCGAGCCTGACTTCCGGACTGCATTAGGAATCCGAGATCAAACCTGGAAAACTATGTTTTTGGGTCGTGTGTGTGCGTAAAGCAAAGCGAACCTTTTTGCGGAAGGGAGCAGGCTTCCCCGTTGCGCAACGCGGGAGTCTCCACAGGCGCAGGATGCTGCCTGACGCGAATCCCCGCTACCGTGTTCGTCTCCGGTGCCCCACGGATCCTCCCCGGGTTAGAACCTGAGCACCGGCACGCAGACGACGAGGGCCATCTCTTCCCACTTGCCTGACTCCGCTCCGCTTTCACCTTAGTGTTTGAATCGCTGTCAAGCGACAGTAGCCGGAGGGAGGGGTGGGGGGGGGCATCTCGCCTACCCCTTCCATATTTAACCATTACCTAAATCCGAAGGGAAATGAGCAAACCTCTAGGCTTGGGTCTTAAGGTATTTTCAGCGCCGTTGGGCGTATTTATCCCAGAAGAGTTTTCCACAACAAGTTATTTCTAGGCTAGGAGAGGTCTCCGTCGCCCAGGACCCGGCCTTAGTCCCGATTACAACGCCACGCACGGCCCGATGGCGGCGGGACATGCGTCCGGGCCAAGGGCAGGCATGCGGCGCGGAGCGGGCTCAGCAGGGCGAGCGCCGGCTGCCCTAGCCCCTGCCCTCTGCCCGCCCGAGTCAATCTGTGTTTTGAATCTGTGACTTGTTCTCGTTGCGGAAGTCGAAGGGGATCCAAGAATAGTTCAGATAGATGTGTGTAATTTCTAGAACAGAACCCCGAGAGAAACGAAGCGCCCGATTCCAGAATGACACTTCGGTATCACTTCAGCGAGCTCTGTGAGGTGGAATACGGTAAGACGTTTTCATTTAAGGAAAACTGAGAGAGAAACAGAGGAGGGGAACACTAGTGATTTGTGAGGTTTGGGCGCTTTTTAAAATTTTTCTTCTTTCTTTTCTTTTTCTTTTTTTTTTTTTTTTTTTTTTTTTTTGCAGAAGCTCCTAACTAACGCTCAGGAAGTGGAATTTGTGGTTTAGGGGGCCGAGCTCTGAAGGAGTCGAGAGAAACAGAAAAGTAAAAAAAAAAAAAGCCAACTCAAGCACCATTGCTCCTTAAAGGGAGGCTAAATTTAAAGTCACCCAAACTAGCACGCTGCCGCGCATCCCCCGTCCGCAGCCCAGCTTCCTTCGCCCCTCCAAATGGGTAAGCGTTCTCGCTTCTCTCGCCTCGCGTGGGCAGCTGCCGGCGGGCGGGCCGGGGCGGCAGCGACCCCTCTCCTCTCGGCTGGGACCCCGCGCCGCTCCGGTCCTGACTCAGCCGCGGGGCCCGGGGCGGCGCCAGGCTCGCGCCCCCGCAGCGGCGGCCGCCGGGCGAGCGCGGCCAGCGGGAGCCGGGGCGGGCGGCGGCCAGGTGGGCTGCGGGACTCGCCTTCCCACGGGCCTGGCCCCTGCCTGGCCACCTACGGCCTTGGGAAGCCGGCGGCGCCTCCGCGGCGTGACTTTTGGAGGGAAACACGCGGCAGAAACGGCGCCGGCGCCCGGAGCCCCTAACGGCTGCGGCCGTTGCTTGTCGGGGGACGGGGGGGTAACACATTATCGGGCCGCTTTGATTTCTCTGCCCCTTTCGTGCGGGCCCGCTGGCTGCTAGCCCCAGCTCAAGGATGAACGCAGGCACAGGTGGGTCTGGGCAGCAACTCTCCCACCCGGCGCTGTGCCCGGGGGCGGCGCCTCACCAGCGGCGCTGAGCGGCCCTGCCCCTGTCGGGCGCGGACGGGCCGGAGCTTTGTGGCGCAGCCAGTGCCGCCACCTGCGGGACAGTTCCTGGGCCCCCGCTGACGTGCTGGGCTCCTTCCCTCTCTTCCCCGTTTGTACACCCGAGGCCGCTGACGGGAGAATAAAAAAAAAAAGAAAAGCAACTCGCCGAAGTCCCCCCAAATAATGTGGATTAAACTCGCTATTTGCAAAGTCAAGTGTAACGGCAGAGGCGGCCCCGTGCTGTACGGGCTCGAATGAACCTCTCCGGCCTTCCCCCGAGGAGTCGGTTCGGGGTAGTTTTGTTTAACCCGATCCCCCCCCGACTTCCCGCAGGTTTCCCACCTCGTATCCTTTCCCCGCCCCGGCTTTCGGTGCCCGCAGCTGCAAGGTGGTGCGGCGGAGACAGCTGCGGGCTCCAGGAGAGATTCGTTTTGTTCGTTTTCGTGTTATCGTTGTTCGCGCGGGATGGGTGAATCAGTCCCTCCGACAGCAACAGCCTCTCAGGCGCCAGATTTAGGCAGTCGGGTTTGTAACGACTCTCCCTCCCGTCCCGGTAAAAACCCCGCGCCGGTCAGCCAGTCCAGGGTGGCGGGACCTGAGAAGCTGTTTCGGAGGGGATATTTGTTGGCGCCGCTTTTGCCGTGGCTGCCGGCGCGGGGGCAAACACGAAGGCGCGGTGCGCCCACTTGGCCGAGTACGGATACGCTCCCTTGAAGAACCGGATAACACCCGACCGCGCCCCCCAGCTCCCTCAGTCCCCGCTCGTCCGAAGAACGGTGCCCAGCTGCTGTTGCCAGTTCCCCGCAATCCGGCAGCGGCCCCAACGCCACGGTGGGAGGGAGGGGGGTAAAAGGCGTTGGCTGGGGGTGGTTGGCGGCTGAGTTGTCTTCGCTCCTGGAAGAGGGGGCGAGGCGAGCGGGGCCGGGGGCGGTGGCCGGAGCCACCTGCGCGCTGCCACCTGGCGCGCCGCCCCTGGCGAGCGGCCCCTCCTGGCCGGCGCCCCCGGCCCTCACCGGCGGGCTCGGCGCCTTCCCACAGGTCGCCTCCCCGCCGCCGCCGCGCAGGAGACTCGGGGGTGACGCTCGCCGCCGCCGCCGTGCCCGGCTCTTGGAGAGGGAGTGCGGTCGTGCCGGCCGTGGCAGCACCCCACCATGCCGAGGTCCTTCCTAGTGAAGAGCAAGAAAGCGCACAGCTACCACCAGCCTCGCTCTGCCGACGAGGACTATAGCCTGCGGCTGGGGACGGTGCTAGCCCAGATCTGTGCAGGTAGGAGTCCCTCGGTCGCAGCCTCGCTCTGAGACAGCCCACCCGTCCGGCATCACCCCGGTGTCCGCGGCACCGGGCGGTCGCTGTGCAGCCCCTGCGGGACGCCGGAGGGGCTGATGCGAGCTTGGAGAGAGTCGGGCATCAAACCCGGGTGGGAGCGGGCGGCTGTGGGAGGTGGCTGGCTCCCACCGCAGACCCACATTGAGGAGTTCCCTCTCCTCCTTTGCCCTTCAGACAGCAAGATCCCCGAGGACACGGAGCTGTGCCGCACCGCCCTGCCCGATCCGGAGCCTTCCCAGGGGCGCTTTTCCCCGGAATCCCACCTTACCGAGGCTGCCGATGGCACCTCCGAGTCGTCACCCAGCTGTGAGGGCAGTGTCTGCGACAGAGTGTCCGAGTTCGAGGATTTCTGGAGACCTCCCTCGCCCTCTGTCTCGCCAGGTAAGGACCGGGGCGATCAGCGCTCAGCGAGGGTCCGGCTGTGTGCCCGTGCTCGTGCCGTGGGTCAGTGGAGCATGTATCTCATGCCTAGGTGCCACCACCACAAACGAGTAGAAGGGACAGATTTGCGTGTCCCTTTTCTTAATTATTGTTATTTTCCCCCAGATTTTCCAGAATCTATTCCTTCCACTCGTTTTCAGGTTACTCTTTCGGGTTGCTTTTCCAGCCCGTATCGTGCTGCTGAGGGAGCAGCAGGTGACAGGCTGTAGGAAAGTTGTCATGACATTGGGTGTTGATTTTTTGGTTTGTGATTAATTGTTAGAGGCAAGCCCGGTTATGTTTAAAAGGTCCCAGCATTCTCCTACAGTCTCCTGCCTACACAGAGCCTGTAAGTCTTTTAAGACAGCACAGTCCATCTATATATCTGTAGTAAACAGCGTTGATTTAACGTTTTGTACAACCTGCTAGACATTTTTCCTAACGCCCTTTCAGGTTATTTCTTGTTTCCTGCCTATAAAAAATAATCTGACTCTCCCTTCCCCCATCCCCCTCTCTTTTGCTATTTGTGGTTTTTTGTTTTTTGGGTTTTTTTATGTTTGTTTGTTTTTCTTTTCTAAAAACACATTTGTGAAAACCAGAGGAGAAAAAAATAATGATGGTCAGATTTAAACACCCCAAATCCAGGAAACTCACACTTATGGCTACAGCGCCTGTCTCTAGCTCCCTTGTCCTGCCTTTGATGTGGTTGGAGCAGTGGGAGATGCTGTCCCTAGCCTGGCACAAACACTTATCTCGTTTAAAAATACAGTGGTGTCATTTTAGAACAAAAATACGTATATATATATATATAAAACCACTTTCTAGTGCCTCGATTAAAAAGTGACAGCTGGAAAAAAGGACAATTTTAATCTTGATGAAGGAAAAATTATGTCAGCTTTACAGACTGACAGCAGACACTAGCAAACGAATACTTAGTGCCGGTTTGCCACCTTCCCACTTCGTCTTTACAGTGTCCTTACATATGAATGGCTAATTGTAATGATGTGGATTTGCATTTTTAAAGCCTCATCGTCTTTCAAGAGTCCTAAGCTCCTTTGAGGGAACATTCAAAATGCTGTCCAGCATCAGCCACAGGACACTTTCAGTCTGTGCAAACAACAGACCAGACCAAATGCAGCAATGCAGAAGTCTCTCTTCTGATAATATTTCTGCACAGACTGTAGCAACGTGTGTAATTTTTGTTCTAATGAAATTGTCCTGCTCCTTCTTTCCTAAATAACTACAATTTTTGCACAGAAAACAGATAATTTTCACAGGGTGTCAAAAAGACAGATGTAAAATAGAGCAGGTATTTTACCAGGTCGTCTCTGCCTTTTCCTCCTTCCCACTCATTTCTTCCCTTACTGTGGGATTCATTAGCTCCCAGCTAACCATCAGGCTGGCCAGGGAAGATAGCTTTACAAAATGAGGATGATGTCCCCAGATCAAGATTTTTCAAGGTGTGTTGGGCAGTCCTGGGGCTGTCTGATCCCATTCACAGGAGGTCTGGGAAGGTAAGGGACTTCAAGTACTGTAAGAGTTTTATTAAATGAATCTCAGTGCATTGAGAGAGGTGCTGTTATATTAATGATGTAGGCAGTGGCAACAGGATTAGATAGTTGGGCTTTCTCCCACAGCTCCCCTCCTCCAGCCCCTCTCCCTTCCAGCTGCTTTGTCAGATTCAGTGTGAAGCTGGAATTTGTGTCTAGGTCACTTCTGCAAGATGCAGTGGTGAGAGAATGTATTCCTGCAATTGTATCTGGATGTGGCACAGCTTTTGTGCTTTGCCAGGCAGAGCAGATGAGAAGTGATGTTTCTAAATCATGCTGAGGGCAGGTGTGGTGAGTGGTACTACTGCTTGTGTATCTCTAGAAGTGAACATAGGTGCAGGTCACTTCAGTATGCAGTGAAAGCTGTATTTCACTTTTGTCTTTGAGTGCTGTGCTGCTGATGTAGACGGTCATACAATATACAGACATAATACCTGTTAACTCCATCAGTGCAAATCACTTTGTTATTTAACCTCACTTTCTACCTGTATCTGTAATCACATGCATTTGCATATGCAGAAGGTGCATGGGAGCTCAGTGCAGCAGTATTAGTATCTCCTGATGAGCCTGTTGATGCTGCAGAAGGAAAGAGACTTTTACTGGGTATAATGGAGTTGTGTAGAAAGTGTGGTGTTTTGTGTTAGAGGACACTCAAATCTCTCTTTGCTGTGCATATCAATCTGTTCCCAACCAGTTAAGGTTGAGTTTGTCTTACCTTCAAAAACAAGCATTGATTTTTTTTTTTCTCCCAGAAGTAATCTATGTGACAGCTGCACAGAATTTCTAGGAAAACGAGGGAAAATATTTCTCTCCAGCACTGTTCCCCCCTAGATGCTGTGGAGAAGAGGCACACACAGAAGTGCCCTGCAGTGTGGCAGAGCAGGGTTTGCAGGTTGCTTTGCCACTGGGCTAGGTTAGCTTGAGTATAATCTGAGTGACTGCCCTGCATTTGTGCTTGAGAGGGCTCCAAAGCATGTGAGGTGATGGAAGGAACATTGCACGCAAACTGATCTGTGGTGCAATGTTCACCGTATACTGTATTGCCAATTCCAAGGGCTCAAAAATCAGGTCAAGCTTCCCTTTCCTCTCACTCAATGAACTGGCTCAGAAATCAAGATTGTAAGTAATACCTTATGGATATTCAGTTCTAGTGTTGAAATATTGAGGGTTTATGTTTCCATGTTTTTCTTACAGTTTGAGCTAGAAGTTGACTTTAAAAGGAAAAAAAATGTTATAACAAGAACAAGCAAAAGCAAAGCTGAGGGCTTGATGAAATCATGCCATTTTAAGAGCTGGGACTTCAAGATAGGTTTGAATTTTGCGATAAAATCGTGAGAGATGGCAACACTGAAACTGGTTGCAAAGATACAAGATAGATGATGTGACGCTGACCACAACTTTGCAGTCAGTGCAGAACAGGAAAAATCATGCTGAACACCATGTCAGCTAATTTGATTTCATCACTCTCTTCAAATGTCCCAGCTGGTATGTGTGCATATATTTCCAACCAAAAGACTGCTAATGTCACTGGAAGAATTTGAGACAGTTGACTGTTAACATCTGAAGTTATGTAAAAGATAGGAAAAAGTCAAGTCGTTCAAAGCTCAGTTTTAACCTCATTTTTCTGCTACCTCCTGTAACCTCTCCGTGACCACTCCCCTATCCAAATGGATAGCCTAACACATCACGCCTTCTTTCCCTAGTCCACTCCCATTTATCTTGGTTTGCCAAAGGCTGAAAAAGCCATGGGAGCTGACATGAATAAGTAAGAGAGCAATTGTGGGTGGACAAGTTTTTGCTTAAGGGGGCTTACTTTGGAAGCCCAAGTTATAAGGGATGCCGATATCTCCATGAAGGTATCAGCACTTCAGTAGTTAATTGATTCATCTCTTCCTTGGCTCACTGAAACTGTTGGCCAGTGGAGACATTTCACTCTCCCAGTGCTGCTGCCTGTTATGATGAAGAGTGAAAGCAGTGCTCCTCAGGCATTAATCAGCATCTCTGGCAGACACAGTTGGGGTCTGGTGCTTCATGTTCCATGCCCAGCTGTGCTTTTCTCCAAGTGAGGCTCCTTGAGCATTGGTGTCTTTAGACACTCCTTTCAAAGGCTGTGCTCCTGCCATTGCATCACTCTGCTGTGGGCACTCAAGTGTGATTCATGTGGTGCCCACTGCATTGTTCAGATGCCACTGCTGAAGGTGACCCTCTTAGAGCCTGCTGAAGCCATTTGAGCTTGTCCTGGTGGAAATTTGCTTTGATTATGACTGCTAGGAAAATTGTTTTGTGTTTTCAGGTGTTAATGTGGCCCTTCCTGATGATTTTACAAAGCTCTCTGTTTTAGGTGGACTCAGTTTCTTTTTATGGAGAACCCCAGAGCAATCTGAAACAGCGATGATTTTCTTTCAGATGAGGAGTAATTTTAGTTTACTTTTTTTCTGAAAAAGTGAAGCATAACATGCAAGCTCCTCAAAAGGGGTTACTTATTTAAGTTACGCTGTGGTATATTTATGGTCAGTTGTGGCATGAAGTTTAGAGACTAGATTTGGGCATTAAATTGTGCAACAAGATGTTTTTCATTTTGTTTACCAGGTAAATCTCTGCACATTTGCACTGTCTGGCACCTCTGTAATGATATATTTGCCAGATGTGTGTGTGAGATCTCCACCAGGGCTTAAACATGTGGAATGTCAGCTTTGATGTCCATCTTGGGACATGGTAGCTACACGTTTCCAAGAAGCTGCAGATAAAACTATCAGAAGTTGCAGACGGAGTTGTTTAGAGTCTTGCTAGTCAGATCAGTGAATACACACCCAGGCATCCAGAGATGGAGGTAGACAAAATTGGTGTCGGCTTTAACTAATTTGGCTGGGACATCGGGTAAGTAGGTCGGTACTGGACACTCAGACCCTAATGTGGAATATAAAATGTCCTCCCATTGAGATGAAAGGGCAGCCTCAAAGTGCAGTACAGGGGTCAGGCTCTGGATATAAGCCTGAGTGCTGAGACTGGTCTGCCTCATGATAATGTCTGGATTGTGAAGCTCACCAATTCCTATGCCCTTGTGTTTCCACAGCCTCGGAGAGATCTGTGTGTCCATCCCTAGACGAAGCACCCCCTTTCTCAGTGCCCTTCAAACCATACATGTGGAACAGCCTGGGTGGCTCCGAGCTCAGGCATCTTGTGCAAAGCTACAGGCCCTGCCCAACGCTGGAGCGGACCTCAGCCCTGGGGCTCTTCTGCGACCGAGGCTCCGAGCCCACCCTCTATGGTGCTGAGTGTAGCTCTTCCCTGGGACTGTATGGTGACTTCAGCTCCCCGGGCCCGGGGCTGTTTGAGCGGCCGCCGGCAGCAGCTCCTGGACTCTACGCTGAAACACAGCCTGGGCTGCAGCAGGAGAAGGGGCCAGGTGGCATCAAAGTGGAGTCGGACCTCTTGTGCCGCCCAGTGCTCATCAGTACTGGCTCTTACAAGTGTGTCAAGTGCAGCAAGGTAGGGATCCCTTTCTCCCACACTGGGTATGACTCTCCTCCAGCCCTTTCTCCCTGGCAAACTTGACCCTGTGTACGCTCTTTCCTCAGGTCTTCTCCACACCCCATGGCCTTGAGGTACACGTGCGCCGCTCACATAGTGGCACGAGGCCCTTTGCCTGTGACATGTGTGGCAAGACCTTCGGCCACGCAGTCAGCCTGGAGCAGCACAAGGCCGTGCACTCGCAGGTGAGAGCAGGGTGGCTGCCAGGGTGAACGGCTGGGGGCCAGGGCCAGCTGCTCTATTCGGCTGGCTGGGGAAGCCATGAAGGCAAATACAGGGCAAGGAGGGAGAGACCTAGACTGAGGAGGGGAAGAGAATGTGGTAGGGCTGCAGTGCATACTTGTAGGTGGAGAATATGCTGGCAATCAGAGGAAAGGGTGGCCAGTTAGTGAGCAAAGGAGCAAATCAGTTAATTAAAGAACACAGGCTTTGTTTCCATTCTTCAGACCTTTCATGCCATCTGTATTAAGCAATGGGCACTTTTGGCACTCCAGAAGTACCAGAATAATAAATGTTCACTCTCAGAGCTGGAAATTGTAATGCAGATGTGGGCTTTTTTTTTTTTTAACAGCTAAAGCAACTCAGTGTGCTTTTTTCTGATGCAGCTCTCCTCATTCTTTCTCCTCCCTCCTCCAAAGAAGTGAGTCTTCCCTTGTTTGTAGTAATTTTTGTCAGTGCAGGGAACATCTGAACGACCAGTCAGGTACAGAGCACTGACTTCACCCATCTCGACACACTGAGTCACACACCAAAAGAATATGGTAGTTAATTTTGGTAGGAGGACTTGTAACATTTTCCACCTGCTGATACTATGCCATATTTCCCCTTCCCCACCCACTTGACCTGGCAAATCTTCCTTCTTCAGATTGGCTTCTGGAGAATAGAGTTACAGCAATGTTTTTTTGCTCTTTAGTTTATAATTTCATGAGTGTGCAATCAGCAGAGCAGACAATGAAGGGAGATATCTCATTATCCATTAAACAATGGTGAAAAGGGCACCACTGCATAATGTGTCCATGGAAGGGACAGCATTCTGGGGAGAGTGCATCAAAAGCCAAATGAAGAAGGTGGTTGTGTGAAAGCACAGAAGAAAGAGGAAGGTACAATGGAAGTTAAGGGATGGAAAAAAGAGATGGTATATGGTATAAGAAAGTGGTGGAGAGGAGTGTGTGAGGGAGAAGTGAGAGACAGTAAGGTCTTAATGCATTTGTTTTTATATGTTGAAGTAGTAAACTGAAAAGCTGTTTGTCCCAGGTGCTCTACATACCTTCCACTTGAATTTTCATGGAACTACAGATAAGCAGTTGTTACTATACCAGGACTCAGTCTGCTACAGGGATTTCCCAAGAGACCCAAGCAGCCCTTGACACCCACTTTCCTGTGTACAATGGAGAGGTGGCCTCTGAACAGTGCTGCAGCTGTTGGGCTTCCCAGTAGAGTGATCGTGTCTCTGGCCCCTGATAAAATGTGTTGGCAGACTCTGCCCCGTCCATTGGGGCTGCTCCCACCTAGCCATTCCTGCCAGCAGGAAGAGCTGTTCAATTAAATTTTAGTAAGGAACAGTGCACAGCACTAGGAGAGGATGCATTATCTTTCTTATCATGTGGTGCTGCTATCAAGCCAGTGTTATCATCTGTGTAGGCCAGTCCAGCTCTCTGGGGAAGTGTAAGTTCTTGATAAGGCAGAAGGGGCAACACTGATGTGCTGCTGGGCAGTTTGCTGCTGATGGGATCATTGGTGTGATGTAATGTGTGTAATGTGTGTGTCTGGGCTCATCTCTCTGCAGGAACGCAGCTTTGATTGTAAGATTTGTGGCAAGAGTTTTAAGAGATCTTCTACTCTGTCCACCCACCTGCTCATCCACTCAGACACCCGACCCTATCCGTGCCAGTACTGCGGGAAGCGGTTCCACCAGAAATCTGATATGAAGAAACACACCTTCATTCACACAGGTCAGCCCTGCAGCTGCTGGTGTCAGCCCCAACATGAGGGCGGGTCTCTGAAGCAGTTTCTCTGCAGCAGTCCATTCCTCCTCAGCTGGGACAAGGCACACACCTCCCTATTCTTCTCACTGCCCCACTCCTATTCATGGTATCTGAGCTGTACTTGGGCAAAGGAAAGTGATCTGAATGAGGTTTAATGAACAGCAGCTGCAAAATAACCTACAAAAATCCTCGCAATCCAATCAGTGTTCCCTTAATAGGATCCACCAATGTTTATTCAAAGGGCTTTTGTGTAAGATGATTTGTAGAGTATTATATTCGTGTAGCCTTGATTTACAGCTGAGGTCCCGGGAAAATGACAGGTGAATTTGATTACAGCATTACTTTTTGCAGGATCTACCAATTTACAATAGGAACAACAGGAGGCTCCTCCTCTAGATCAAACACTAAACTGGAGGGCCTAGGTCTTAGTCTAAATATTTGTTTAGAGATAGTCTGCACTTCCACCTGGACTTTCTGAGAAATGGCTGCAGTTTGATACAGAATGGAAGGAGAGGTGCAGAGTTCTCAAGTTTCACTGTTAGTAATAAACATGGAAACTAATATAAAGTACAGGTGAATCACCGAAGGAAATTGTTTCAAAAATATCATTCAGTGAGAGAAGGCACGTTTATCAGAAATCATTAAAAGAAAATATTGCACTTCAGATCTGCACAATTCACTTAAAATAGAGGGAAATGAATGATGTGTAAGACATGGAAGAATTTATAGACATGAAATAGCAGTTGTAGTGGCCGAACCCAAGGTTCAGATGACCAAAATCCTTTTTCCTGATAGTGGCCAGTAGCAGGTATAAAGGATGAAGCCTAAGAAGGGCAAATACGTAGAAAGATAGCACTATATGTAGCACTGCTTGGCTGTGACTTTTCTAGGTGACAAGCAGTGAATAATAAATGTTACTTAAAAAAATTTTTCACTGACGGTTGCTAGATGAAAATGAACTATTTATGAAGTAATACAAGAAGTATTTCCATAGTAACTTTTTCAAATGAGGCTTGATTAAGTAGAATTTCAGATAAATTTTGAATCAGTCAGATTATTTTATTGTGACATCAGAAGCTGTGCCTGGGCTTTTAAATTGCTAAGATAAAAGCAGGTACTTAACTGAATCAGGAATTCCTTTCATATACTTGTGAAATGAGCCTTCAGCACATTTTGTACTATTTTTTTGATTCTAAGAATCTGATCTTCAAACATCCAGAGAGTTTGTTGTTCCCAGCTGAAGCCAGTGGGCTCTGCAGGTGCAAAGCCACTCTGAAAATGCGGCTTGGTATTGTGGTTGGGTTCCCTTTTACTTGTTACTTGATAATAAACAGTATGAAAATACACTTAGATCATGCTCCCATGGAATTTTGCGACTGACTCCTCTGTAGAAGTTCCAGAGGCTGTATTCATTCCCATTTACATCATTTGCCTGCAGGAGAACTTCAGGGCTCTGACTACTAGCATTTCATGTGGGGAACAGAGAGAACAGGTGTCTGGATGAACCGTGCCCTTCAGGATGCACTTAGTGGCCCTTATACCTCCCTTGGGGACAGACCCCAGATCACTGGATTTGTTCTAACAACATCCATCTACCTATTCCACCTGCCCCCATGCTGATGGTATAGTAATCGATGTCAGGCATCCATCACTTTTCCAGGAGTTCCTCATGTTCCTAGGACACAAAGCCAGTTTAAATTGCACAGAGTCCATGCAGACAAATACATTCACAAGGTGTGGTGTCCTGAGAGCACTCCGTGCTTCAGGCTGCTCCCAGGACTATACTGGGCTGGTGGAGGTGCAGCCAAGTCCAGGCCTGCTCAGCTGCAGTGGAGGCTCAGCTTTTGCTCTCTCTGTGGCTCCCAACTGCAGGTTTTTTGTAAGAATGACTTCATAGGTAATCACACAGAAATCTCTTTGATCAACTGTAAGGCCCAGTGTATATTTGCTGTGGTCCCACGTAAGCAGCCTGTTGCCTCTTTCACAGCCTCTCTCTTTCCCACCTTCTGCTTGCAGGTGAGAAGCCTCACAAGTGCCAGGTGTGTGGAAAAGCCTTTAGTCAGAGCTCCAACCTCATCACCCACAGTCGGAAGCACACAGGCTTCAAGCCCTTTGGCTGTGATCTGTGTGGCAAAGGCTTCCAACGAAAGGTGGATTTACGGAGACACCGGGAGACACAGCACGGCCTGAAATGAGTCCAAACTACAATACAGAAAGCGCCTACAACACTATGAGAACAGACTCCCTTGGCTTCCCTGCTGGACCCAAGCCCTGTCTTGAACAAAGACCCTGGCATTACCTTTCTGAACAGGAGTTCAAACAGGAAAGAAGAAGACAGAGCCATGCGTTGACAGCTCAACTTGAATGACTGTGAAAAGGGAAAGTAAAGGCTGGGGTTTCTCTCTTTCTCTTCCCCTTGTTTCTGAAATAACACTGAAAAATTAACCTTTTAGATATAAAGCCTAATACTCCAAAGACGGATAAGCTACCAAATATCTGCAAGCTGGAAAATATTTCTCCCATGGCCATGGCAAACCCCTTCAAGTTTTCAGTAGCTTGAATCAGCTGGCAGGGAAACTTGGGTATAACCGTGTTTACATGGGGTAATGACAGAGAGCCATCAGTACCTGCCCTGGTTGAGTTCAGCGCTGAATGGGTTCACTCTTGGATGATTTCCTGTCAGGAAAACCTGGAGGATCAGGACTGTGCAGTTTGACATCTTGCTGGTTTTTAACCAAAGGTACCAGCTTGCGTCCAATCCTGCTCTCAGTTGTTTTGGTGCAAATCAGGAGCTGCATTAACAGAGAGGTCCTTTTTATCCTCCCTGAGTCATCTCTCTGTCTGTGCAAGGCCCGACTGCCAGAGTGTTTGAAGCATGGAGGGTTACTTCTTCCTACATCCACTAGGGAGAAGGAAGCTTGTGGAAGACCAGTGGAAAAGCCAAATTATGCCTTAGAACTAGAAAGCAATCCAGCAAGTGATCCTGCTTGAGAAGGGCAGGAGCACCAGGAAGGCACAGACTTTCTGTCGAGAACCATTACTGGCTTCTACACTCTGGGCTTGTTCTAATAACTGGAAAATAGCTACTCAATAGCATCATTTGTATATTTGTTTCTGTTTTTTTAGTTTTTAAAGGGAAACTTTCTGAGGTGGGCAGGACTTACTATAAAAGTATAATTTACCTAATTTGCCTTAAACAACTCTGCATGTACCTCAGTTAAAAAAGCTGGTTTTACTTTGTTGACAAGTTTGTAAATGTCCTTATTTAGATTTTATGGAGTGTCTTACATTTCTTGGTACATATTTATTAGAACAATGTTTTAAGTTAATAAAGTATTGAGGATGGTCCAGAATGATTTTGATTTAATATGTAACTGCATATTTGTGAATGTCAGACATTACAACAATATACCACAGTGATTGTCAGGGATGCAGCATCCAAGGAGGGAATGCAGGCACAAGGGCTGTATTTGTCCAATTCCCACTGATTTCAGATAAACACACTTTTGAAGACTGGGGTACACCATGGCTAGGACTATTAACCATAAAAGGGTTTAAAGGGGAAACAGCAGTTCCAAGGTTCTGCTTTGGAAATGCAGGCAGCCAGAAGTCCCTGCTTAGCCCAGGAGCAACTTGAACGTCTCCCATAAGATTAAATGTCTGTGCTTGGGAGTTTGCAGGGACACCTGAGCAGCAGGTGCATCATTTGTACTTAAGCCTGTTGGGACTTACAGTACAGCCTTTTACCTGCCTGCCCTGTCAGCAGGGCTGGCTCCATCTGGCAGTTGCAGCCCATACAAAAGAGAAGCAGGAGGATGATAGAGGGGTCCCTAGTCCTTTTACCAGCAAAGCACAGCATGGTAGCCTGGGTTTTTACATGTGCATGTAATCTTGTGTGCCCACACAGGTATATATATACACTCATGTTTCCAGCTTTGTACATTTATTCTGGACAAATCCAGTGAGAGGCCCCTTGTGCTCTGCTGGGCTGGTTCAGCCCTGGAGCACCCTGCCCACCCGAGGCCGCGGCACTCACCTGCCATGGTGCCACCAAAGTCGCCCTGTGCTTCTGCTTTCTCACACCTTGAGAAGTTCCCCTCGGGGCCGCTCTGGCAGGCTGTGGCCGTGTCCCCGCGGGGCCGCTCTGGCAGGCTGTGGCCGTGTCCCCTCGGGGCCGCTCTGGCAGGCTGTGGCCGTGTCCCCGCGGGGCCGCCCTGGCAGGCTGTGGCCGTGTCCCCTCGGGGCCGCCCTGGCAGGCTGTGGCCGTGTCCCCGCGGGGCCGCTCTGGCAGGCTGTGGCCGTGTCCCCGCGGGGCCGCCCTGGCAGGCTGTGGCCGTGTCCCCTCGGGGCTCACCCGCTCGGGCCAGGCTGCGCTTTGCCCGTGGGGCTGCCCAGGCCGGGCTTCACAGGCCGAGCTCTCACTGAGCAGAAACGCAGCCACAATCACGGCAACCATGCCAAAGGGCTGTGGCGTAGCCAACGCAGGAGGTGCCAGGTGCTCTGAAGACCACATTAAGCCCATTATGCTGGGTTAATTAATGCAGAAGGTCAGTGCAGGAGACTCGGCGGTGATGTGGAAGGCCTACGATGCCCTGGGTCCTGCCTAGGCCAGGGGAGATTCCAAGGAGTGGCACAGGTAGGCTTGGGACTGCCCCAGGGTGATGTTCAGTATTTATTTTACAGGGAAGCTGCTGTTATGGATGGAGTGAGTGCTGGCCAGGGCTTCTGGGTATGGGTTGCCTAGGGTGAAGCAGTTGCCCCAGTCCCTCTGCCCGCAGGAGAGCCTTTCCTGCCAGGTGCAGCCTCCTTCCCTTTCTCCCTCTGGGCAGGCCTTACTCCAGCAGGCCCTGAGCAGATGCACTTGTTGGCCTTTACCTTTAAAATTACAATAGCAATGTGTGCTTCCCCCCTTGGAGCATCCCATTTCCAAACAGGGCAACTAGTGTGGTTTGAGTCCAGTGCTGCTCTGCTGGGTGGGGTGGGTGGCCAGGGAGGCAGCATGGACACAGCACAGGTGGCAAGAATGTTCTTTACGGGTAGAAACTCGCAGGTGTTTTATTGGTTTAAGTGTGTCTCCTCCCAGAGCAAGTTGCAGTTAGTGGTGTGTCTCAGGGCACCACTGTTGGGCCACGGCTCAGACCCAAACCCCCTGAAATGTTTGTGCGTGGCTGCATGGGAGGGTGTTCCAATGTCCCCAGCCCTGCCTGCATGAGTGCCAGCTGCTGGTTTGGGTGAAATGCAGCTACCCATGGGGAAAAGTCATGGCTTTAAGGTGGGGAATGGAAATGAAGAAGAGGAAAAGAAGATTTATCTGGGGAGAATCAGAACAGGCTACTGAGAGGTTGTGGAGCAAGTCTGAAGATTGGAAATATCTCTCTCAATGTTATTACTGTGTGCCATTAAAAATGCATTATGCATATTACATGACCCATTATTCATGAAGAAGGTTCCATACCTTTTGTTTGCCAGAGTAACAGTAGAAAGGGTAAGGAGAGACACTGGAGCACACCTTTGTTTCTTTCTGTAAATTTTTAATGACACCTCTAGCTAACCAGTTGGTGAAGCTCAGTTCCTGCATAAAAGTGGAAAGGCAGAGCTATCTACGGGACAACTAAGCCTTTCAGAAGCTAATTTGAGCTTGTGTTCATCCACACCATCAATGATTAAATTACCTATCAAGTGTGCAGAGCTATCAGGATTCAGGGCATTGAAAAACAAGGTGAATTTATCTGATTGATTTAAAAGACATAGGTGGAATAAGCGGGTTATAAAAAGAAAAGGTCTATTCCTTATAGATATTACAGAAGTACTGTTCTGGCAAGATAAAGAACTTTTTACTTTGCTTCCAGAAGTTGTTTTGCCTGCACAGAAAAAAAAGTTTATTAGTCAGAATCAAAATACTTTATCCAAATCAGTTAGCAGGCTGAATTAATTCATGAGGCAGAAACAAAGCACCTTATTAGGTTCCATCTGTAAGCCAAACAGAGATGTTTAAAATTAAAATATGCAAACATCATCTGTGTTTTCTATACAGTCAGTTTCCAAAAGCTGATAGTAACACTCAGATTGGATATTACAACACAAGTCAGAGAGCAGCTCTTCTGGGTCTTGCTCCTTCCTCAAGCAAAACATTTGTTGCAGTTGATGGGGGGAGGGAGGAAGAGGTTTCTAGAATAAGCCTTGGGTGAAAGATTGCGAGACTCGTGCAACCCTACTTGCAAGCTGTGCTGCTGTTGCATGTTGCCAAAGGTCTGCTCCTCAAGTCTCTGCATTTTCCACCCGTAAGAGAGAAAAACCAAACAGGTCAGTTGGATCAAATTAATCTCCAGCATAACCCCAGTTCACATCAGGAATGGATTTTGCCTTTACTATGTAAGATTTGGGTCTTACTCTAAATAGTGAAACACAGCTCAGCATACAGCTCTTTGAGGGAATTCTGATTTAGAAAAGCACTGAAATATGCATGTAAGTCAATGGAGTGTGTCTCTAGCAGAGACCTTACTAGATGCCTGCTCAGAGTTAAAATTCCAGAGATTTTCCCTGCTGAATCCTAAACCTTACTCCATTGCCAAGCCACATCCTGTCTGTCTATTTTCACCTGCAGTGGAGATGGCTTCTGAGAATGCCAAGGGTAATTTTTTTAAAAAATTGTCAATAGGCTAGTGGTAGTTTCCAGTATTTTTTCCTCTGAGTAATAAAGCAGTCTAAATAGATTTCAGGCACGTAAATATCTGTAATGCATTATAAGGCATGTAAAATGATGGAATCAGATTTGAAAAGATATTTGTGCATCTAAAGCTGCAGATACGTCTGACTGTGCATTGGGTATGGGTATCTGGTTTTGTATATGACTTCTTTACTGGGGGAAGAAAAATAAAAAAAACCCAGCACGAGTCTCAGAATGCTTCTTGAGTCTGTGTCACACCAGTTTGTGATACACACACCATATGGACTGTAAAGAGAGAGCACATAAATCTGAAAGAAATGTTTCCTACATTATAAAAATGCTGGCCACACCTTGTTGGAATAACGTTGCCTAACAGATTTACCTGGAACATGTGATAAAACTTTCAAATAAGTTGAAAGCAAACCACTTTTATGTGGTTGTTCCAACATGCTGCTTCTCATCTGCATTTTTGGTTCTTTTTTAGTAGAGGTGATGTGACAAAAGAATACTGAATAAGGCAAACATAGAAGGAAAATAATGTATCAAGTATTGAAATTATTTTCTTTTAGTACCATTAACCAACTTTCTGACACATGTGGGATCTCCCAGTCAGCTGGATACTACAGTGCATGGGGTACATCCACCCCAGCTCACCCAGACTCAGCTTCCCAAGGCACTGGCAGCATTTGCTGCAGCAGTGCTGGGCTCCTCTGCAGCTCAGCTGCTGGCTCGTGTTGCCAGCTCCCTCCATGGCACACGGGTCAGAGGTGGCTGCTCTGCCAGCATGCTGGCACTGGCTGGCAGGAGTGCAGCACAGCAGGTGTTGAAATGTTCCATTGTTGAGATGTTCCATTGATTTAGTTGCTGTAATAGGGGCAGCTGGCATTAAAGGGAAATTTTAATCCTCTGAGGTTACAGTTCATTATGATATAGAACTTATGTTTTACACTTTTTTTCCCCCCCTATGAATAATACATTCCTAAAACTCACTGATAGACTCAAGGGGTGAGTTCAAAGGGGAAAAAGAGGTATCAGTGCAAGAGACAAGAAACTAACTCCCAGTATTCAAAATAGTACACTCATCTGAAAAGAGGCAAAAATACGTTTTCAGTATTTCATATAGGAAAGTTTAAGTGTTGAAGTGAAGAGCCACAACAAGTGAATAGTATTTCATTACGTGGTCAGCCAGAAAAGAATAGACATTACTTTGGTCTAAACTGCTTTCAGGAACTCCTTCTAGCAATTAACTGATTTAAGCCAAGGGATCTTATGTTGCCTGTTATACCTGCTAAATTTCCAATTTTACAAGCTGTCAGCTCTGCCTCTACTATTGCCCTTTGCCTCCCTGAAACACAGCAACGTGGATAGGCAGGCAGGAGGGTGAGACCCAAAAAGGGAATGGGTGAAAAATAGTCTCGATCCTCTTTATGTAGCTGTTCTAACTCTTTGAGGTGCTGCAGGAATGATGGTTGCAGGTGTAGTCATCCCTTATTGCAAACCTGCCTGCAGTCAGGGAGCTCGGACCTTCTGGACCAGGATGCTCTTGCTCACACTGAGTAATAGTGAGTGTGAGTCAGGGTGCTGTCGCCTCAAGCTCTGAGAGCAAACAGCTGGGTCTTCCTGTGTGCTTGTGCTGGGCTTTGTGCTGCAGGGGTCTGACCTTTGCTGAGCTCTGCTGTGTACTCTATATATCTGCTGTCAGTTGGTTTTGGAATTATTTGTGTTTTCAGTAGCTTAAATTAACATTAATGGCAATTGAGAAGAGTCTCCTTCCTGTGTGATATTTCCACCATGGCTGAGGTGTTTTGCTTGTGAGCTCCTCTACTGAGCCAGGTAGCCTCACTCTCTTCAGCTTGTCAGCTGGGCCTGGCTCTGGCAGGGCTGACTGCTGTTGTTCCCTAGAGGGGTTTGGCAATCTTTGGATTCATTTCTGTGGCCAGTTGAGGTGGTGAGGCCGTTTGCCACCTCTCCCTTCATCCCAGGCGAGGGGGGTGATGTTCCAGCGGGTGTTTCCTTCCCAGTTTCCCCAGCCCAAGTTGCGTCACAGACCCTTGCAGGGATGGAAAAGAACGGTTGCGTTTATGGGAGGAAGGGGTTTTATGCAAGTGGAGTGAGCTCTGTCCTCTCTTACTTTTCCCTAAATTCTAAATATCTCTGTCTGAAACCTTTCATATCACTCACCGTACTCTGGGCAGACATGGGGCCATGGAAGAGCATGTGCCTGCTTAAGTGTGAAGTGCCTCAAACAGCTAGGCACCAAATAATTGCAGAAGGGGAGATGTTTGACAGTTACTTCTCTCTTCTGAGACTGCTGTGGTTTGGTTTTTAACTGTGGCTCTTTCCACTTGCCATTTGGATGTTGGTTTTGTTCCTCTGCATGTTCAGTTGCTGAAATCTCACGTTTGAGCAATTTTTTCTGTGAACTTCTGCATGCTGGAGAAGGCTGCCACAGCCTTTGTATTATTGATGCTCTGGCAAGGTTAAGGACTCCGGTTTTTTAGATCTCAGTAGTGGCTGGAGAAACAAGATGCTCTCTACAAAATACAAGCATAAGGAGGCGTGGTTCTCACCCAGAAAATGTTGGATCCTATGGGTCCCATACAGTAAGGAGTAACACAAAAGGACAACTGCACCGGCTGAGTTGGGTTCTGCCACTGGTCATCTGAATCAGGGGAAACGCTGCAATTAAGCAGCATGACTGGATGTGCAGCATGTGTTACAGTGAGGGTGTCTGTTGGTGCTGGCAGTGAGAGTCTTCTAGGTAAATGTTATTGCCCTCTCTCCAGTCTGTCTTCCTGTTAGATGTGTGGTGGGAATTCAGCTGACAATCACTGAAGCTCCCTGAGAGCACAAGTATTGGCAGGTGAATCATTTTCCAGTGATGGTACCAGTGACTCTTGGCCTGGCAATCCTGGAGCTCTTGTGCGCTTTGTTTTGCAGGGGGCCAAAAAGGGTAAAAACACCTGTCAACAACAACAAAAAGTTGTTTCCTTGTGCTTCATTTTCCTGACTAGTAGAAGCCAGTAAGTACCAGGCCTTGCTTTCTACCCAGAAAGCTGCTTCTCTTTCTGCGGCCAGGTTGCAGGCATTGTTGTGCTCTGCTGCTGCTGGGGGGTGACTCAGTGCCATGCGTCTTCCCGGCCCCCCATGCTGTGAGGGGTAAGTGTCACCTCTGTGTGCGAGCTGGTGGCAGTCAACTTTGCCAAGAGCTGGTTCCTGCTGTAGGCCCCCAGGCCAGCCAGCACATGGCAAACACAGGCCTGTGATGGTGCAGCCCTGCTCCTGGCCTGACACATCTGGCCTGTATTTTGGGTGCTCTGTGTCCTATTTCTTCAATCCCTTTATTCCAGAGGGGTGCTTTGATGTATATTGACAATAAAGGGTGGTAACTGAAATCGGGTTTATGGGCTAAAGGAGCTACAGTGCCCCTTTAGCACAGCCCACAGTAGCCAAGGATGTGATTAAAATCTCTGATCACCTTGATGTTACAGCTGCCCAGTCATGCTTATGGGAGGTTTTGTGTTTTCCACAGCATAACAAAATATTTTGTCAACTTAAACACGTGTAAATGAGCCTAATTCCTCGTCTGTCAATAAGGAGGCTTTTCATTGTTAGCTCTGTAAAAGGCCTTGTTCATGGGACTGAGAATCTGACTTTATTTTATATGATACCCTGAGGACTGAAACTCACTTCTGTTAGACAAAAATAAACTAAACTGTGCCTATGTGTAAAGGCTGGTCAGGGCAGAGGAGCTGGGGGAACAGGGAAGAAGCCATCAGTATAAGAAAATCATGGGCCAGAGGAGACTGTGTTTAGGTCCACCTGTCCATGGCATACAGAGACCTGCTAGAGACTCCTTGTGTGTGTTTGCAGTCCTATAAACTTGAAAGAGAAATTTCAAATAGGGTAATTGCACATCTTGCTAACAATGGTGCTTGGTTCTATGTTGTAACAGTGGTTGACAAAGAGGTGGAGGAAACTCTACCACAATACTGAGAGAAAATGCATGTGCAGCAAGTGCCTCTGGCACACCCAGGCTCTGGGCAGCAATAGCCAGAAAGGTCAGGCTCAGGATTCATGGTATGGTGCTGGAGCGATTTGATTCCTCCACAGGAAACCCTTAAACACCTTGAAGGGGGACTATAACCTGAATATGACTTGAGAGATGGAGTACTCAAATGCATGCTGCGATCTGGAGGAATGAACCTTAGACTGAACTCACTCAGACACTCAGAGCTAACAGCATGCTAGACTGTCAATAATTAGCTGGGGAGGGAGGTGTGAATCCCTATCAGTGGCTGGTGGGGATGATGGCTCAGAAGCCTCCAGGTATGAGGCATATTGACTGTTAACATGTCTGAAGAGTTTCCTCGGCAGGGAGAAACCTCAAATGGCCTTTCTGGATTTACTGTTGCATTAGGAGGCTCTGCATGCTGCTGTGACACTGAGGCCTGAGCTTATCTACCTTACGATGAATAGAGAGAAGTGTCTTTCTAGGGCTCCTCTAAAATAACCTTAGTTCCTGAACCTGTGATATGTTACTGTGAAGTGTCTTGGCCTCTGGTAATGAACTTGGAATTATTTTCAAGGAAACATATTGCCAAAGATTCATCTCTTTCCTAGTGCTGGTTTAACTGATCATGATGTTGAAACCAATCTGTAACTCCCCTTTTGGGAGGTGTGATGTTCCTGCAGCTCTGTGTTATCAGACTGAGTGCAAGCTTAGTGTCTAAGTAGTTTTCAGGGTTAGTTTTCTGCAGAGATTCACAGTAAGCCTGTAGGTAAGCTGTCTGGAAGGATGAGTTGGCTGCTGTAGTGGTCCTTCATGACCAGGAAAGTTCCAACACCCCTGAATTTCCAGTGGGGTTGGGAGGCAGTGCATTAGAGGTAGGTATATGTGTGGATCAGTATGTGGCTTGCTGGTTTTTCTTGCTCTGGGCAAAATCTTTTGACTGTTCAGAGGGCATAAGAGCCCCAGGTGTCAGGTGTTGTGTATCTGATGAAAAGATTCACTTGTGAAAAAAGACTCAGCAAAATGTTACTCTTGTACTTCTCAAGTGCTGTCTGGGTTGTGCTGCAGGCTCAGTTATTTTAAGAAAGGTCGTTAAAGAGCATTGCTATGAATTTCCAGTCCTGAAAGAATAATTGTGTTCTGTAAAAATTTCTACCAATTGAGTTTGGCCCTTAATGGTCCAACATATTTCACTAGGGTTTTTCCTGCAAATATACTGCTCTTCCTGCAAATATACTGAACAAAATTCTGTGTTTTTCCTTTTCTTCTATGCTTGCTTGGTGAATGCAGAAAAGAACCTCTTTTCACACTCCTGTTCCTTCTGAAAGACCCCCAAAATGAATGCACATCAACTCCCAAAATGAAAATATTGGATAGAAGGAATATCCATAGGTTACTGAATGGTGCTAAAGTGCTTTCCCTCCCTCTCCCAATTTGCATAAGCAAGCTCTGTGACTGCCAAAGTTGTACCTGACTGATGATTTTTAGCAGGAGAGAGTAGATGCACATGAGGAATTGACAGTTGGGCAGGGAGGGACCTAAGAATTGAAAACTGAAGCAACTTAACCCAGTCGAACTACCTTTCTGTTGCTTTCAGCCTTCTACAAAGGCTGTTTCTCTGCTTAGATGTGTGCTTTCGATACATGTTTTTTACTGGAACTCTAATTTCTAATTAGCTGGGCAAGAGAAATGGGGGAGGAGTGGGCAGTTACCTTCCCTTCCCTTGGAACAGTGTCTGCATTTCCAGAGCTGCTGTCGGCTGGGGGCCATGGAAATGGTGCTCAAGTTCTTGCAGAAAGCAGCCCCAATATTAGAAGCCAAGAACTTTGGAGCCTGTGTCCTGAAGCAATAAGCTCAGTAATTTGTTCTACAGCTAACAGCCCTTTTCAGGTGTCTTCAGAGCAGGAATGCATGGATCCGTTAACGTACTCAGCAGCGATCCTCAGCCCTTCCTCTATCATGTGGTGAGCTGCAGGCACAGGAATGCACGTGCACGCAGTTTGACTGTGCATCGCGGCACTTACAGCTGGCTTTCTTCTTGTGGGTGAAACCTTCACGCACACCTCTGGCATCTGGGCACAACGCGAACAACCTTGCAAAGTAAACACATCCACCTACAATTTTTATTTTCCCAAATCACTCCTTTAGCTAATGTTTCAAAGATACACACGCACCACATCTGGTGCAAACCAAGTATTTTCAGTCTGTTGGATCCGAGTCAATATTTGCCCAAGGTATTACAAAGACGGTCATGAAGCTGTGACTAAAGGTAAAAGTGCCCTGGTTGAGGATTTGTCTTGGGCTTACATGTGAACAAAGGGACACACAACTTTGCAATGGGGTATCTCTGACAGCACTGCTCCTGTGCTGATGGTGCTCGTGGCTAGTTTCAGGTGGCCCCCTTGATAACTGGTCCCCGTGTGCTTGTGCAGGCAGGGCTTGACTCATCACTGGTGCTGCTGGAGGACCGGCACTGCTCATGCACCTTCTCTAGCCCTCTGGGCATTCCCCTGGGACAGCCAGATGTGATTGAGATATTTGCAGAAGGGCTCCTCGCTGGAGTTGAATAAATCAGTGCATGCTGTCACGCTGGCTCTGCTCCCGTTTCAGATTTTTGCACCAAAGTGTTTATTTTGTGTAACTTGTGGGTTCCTGGTGCCTCTGCAGTCTCTGTGTAGGCTTCCTGCTGACAGATGTGCTGTACTTGCTGTCAAGTTGTGGAAGTTGGCCTGTCAGAGCTGAATCAATCCTAGAAATGCTATTAAAATCTGATGTGCCTTTTGGTCAATTGAGACTCACTTGGGTAAACAAAGGTCAAATCTTTAGTTTCTTTTTTGGTATTTACATAGTTCTGTATATAGGCAAACTCCCATTGCCCCAAGAGCATTTTGAAACTGACTCACATGTGACAGATTTGTCTTACTCTAACTGAAATTAAAGAACGGGAACCTGACTGTAGGATGACCTACATTTAATAAGTCATATTTAGGGTAAATCTGAGTGGTCTGTGCTCTAAACAGAACTGAATGTGTTTGCAGCTCTGTAACTCAGTTAATAATGCATGGACTGCATCTAACCGATACAGCAAGAGTCTCATTGCTGCCGGTGGGGTGTCTCTGCAGGCTGAGCGTGGCAGTGATCGGTCTCCTGGGGAAAACGGTCGTTTCCTGGTCACTGCTGGCTGCTGAAAGGCCGGGTCAGTGGGTGTTACTCTTATCTTCAGTACTTCCACTGAATTCTGTGTTGCTCAGCACATTTTGGCTTTGTGCTTATGGCAGCATCTGTTTTTCACTTTGTTATTCCTCGAGGCCAGGAACTAACATAACACAAAGGCCTACTCTTAAACCTTCCTGGAGAAACACCTCATGCTAAGTAGCTGTGCATGTGATTGTGGTCAGCCTGAAATTCACTGCATTAAAGTGGAAGTGACATATCCAATGCTGTAAAAAAACCAGTAAATCCTCAGAAACCAGGGGTGAAGGATGAATGTGCTCCTGCTCAGAACCCAACCTTAGTGGAGAGGGGAGGTTACTGTATGACAGAAGCCTCTTTGCAATGGGATTACACCCTGCCTGAACGCTCTGTGGTTTGGGGTGTGGGTTGCCCCAACTAGCAGAATACACAGAGCAGGGTTTGACAAGTCCTCTCCTCTTTTATAGCAGGTATTTATTTCAAATTCCTCTTTTTTTGATCTTTTTGTTGCATTTAAAAAGCAGAATTGTTAGTGCTCTTTTTGTTTTTATTTTTTTGGGAGTGACTTAGCAGTCATTATGACCTAAGAGAATTTGGTCATGGTGATTGCTGTATGTTATGAGAGTATAGAAAACACTGTGTTTAAATGTTGCGTAAGAGTTGGTGCTGTGGGCCCTGTTCTCATTTGCCTGTAACTGTCAACAAGATCGGTTGAACTCTCTTATGTCAGTGCTTGACCTGTTGTGTTGCTGTTTGTTTGGGTTTACAGGCAGTCACTGTAGTTCAGCCATCTTTGAGAATGAGATGTTGGGAAATGTCACTCTCGCTCTGTGCCCTCCTCCTTACAAACCTGCAGTTTCCTCTCATGGCACATTGGGTGGGATGGCTTCCCTTCTCCACACTCCTGTTTGCTGGGTACCTGCAGAATTGCTTTGTCCCAAGGTAGGAAAAAGCACCTGAAAGAGTTCATCCCTCTCAAGCTGCTGTTCTGAGATGGGCACTTTGTCTCTTCACCTCAAGGTGTGTGGCAAGGAAATGAGACCTATACCTGGGCAAACAAGGGAGTATGGACTTTCCTTAATGACCCTGCCAGTTACCTCTACCTCATGCTTGTACCTGCATGCCTGTGAGTGGTGTCTGGATGCCATCACTGGGTTTGCTTAAGCAAAGAAGTGGCTCTCAGCTACGTACCAGGCAATCACTGTGCAGCCAACTTCAGCTACTGACTTGGGACTGGCACAAAGACCAGAGGTCTTTTGACTCCTGCGAAGTTGGTGATGGGTATTAGTTTGGTACTTCTGCTGCTCTTTCATTGCTCTGGGACATTGGGATCAAGCCTGTAGCAAACATCTTGGGTTTAGTATTGGAATTTTACCTCTGTCCAACCTGCAACTCCTACTGCAAGCTGTGAACACACAATTCGTGAAGGTTTGGTGGAGACTTTCAAGGGCTCTGCAGCTAAATTGCCTTACTATGGTTCCTTGCATCCAGGAGACACAGGTGAGAGCAGTCAGGCAACCTCCAGAGTCCTTCTCCTCCTCCCACAGCCTCAAAATGCCCAGTGCCACAGTTAGAAGGGTAGGTTCTGATTAAGAAGTGGGCAAACTTACAGTGTTCTGTGATGGTAATAACACTGAAAATATTGTGCTGTATTTACCCAGTACTGCAGAAATAACAGATGTGCAGCAGTAATAAATTAGCTAAATACTTAATTAGAGATATGTAGAACTGAGTGGTTGAGAGAGAATACTGCTTTCTAGAAGTAATTTCTGAACTAATACCTAAATCTAAAGAGAGAAGTGATTTCTGAGTGTACTCATGAATTATGCTGCTGTGACAGGACGTTATGCCCCATCTCAATCTGTTTAATTCTTAGAGGCATGCTTTGCATAAACTAACAGAAATCACACTAGTTATAAAAAAACCAATCCTAACACACTAAAGGACTACCCTTTAAGTAGGACCTCATCACAACCTTACATATTGATAGAAATATAATTCTGTTAGTCCATTAGAAGTGTAAGGACATTTTCTTGTGCCTCCACTCACAATTGCAGCTACATGTGGTTTCAGGAAGCCTAATGTAACAGTCAGATTAAGTGCTTTCTTGCCTATGGCTATTTTACTGGAAATCCTGGTAATGAAGACCTCAGAATAAGCATTTGTGTCAAAAAAGCATGTTTTCAGTGCTTCCACCCTGGAAAGGGATGCAGTAAGAGTCTGTTTCTCTTCTATTATTGATTATTTATTGTAGTTCTCACTAGAGGATAGAAGACTAAGCCATTCTGTCTCAAAATGTCAAACCTTAACCTTTGTGCAAACTTTCTGAAGTTCAGCAAGCTGTGTGAAAATGGGCCACTGTGATTGAATAACGCTAATGTGGAAATAGTGAACTCCCACACAATGCTGTGTTTCACCATCTGCAGCATGGCTTGGGTCTGCAATAGTTTCACAGGTCTGTGACGCTTGTGCAGATTTTGTGGTGGTTCTCCTATTTATAATTACTACTGTACTTAAACAAACACCTGTACTGAGATAAGCAGTACATAACTGATACATAGATGCAGATACTAAAAACATAATTACACTCTTGTGCTGAGCATTCAGCTATCCAACCTGACTTCATACCCTGTATCCATCAATGCTTTCAGAGGCAGATTCTCACCCTACTACAGGACATTTCTTTCTTTTCTTTCTTCTCTCCCGGATGGGTTCTCTTGCATTTGGTTGTATTAAAACTCATTTTGTGACTGTGTGAATCAGATCACTCTGTAACTATGACCTGCCCTCCTTATAACCCTACAGCTCCACATGCTCTAATGTTCTCTGCCAATTCTACTGGCACAGATTTTTAGCATGACAGCTTCTTCCCCACACCCTTTCTCCTCACTGTGAGCTCACCTCCCTCCTGTGTGAAACCTCTGTTGTCATCCTTCTTTTCTTCCCTAAACCTCTGCTGATGTTTTCTCTCCTCTTAGGCTTGCGCTGCTAAAGTTTCCACGTGGCATCTGGTTCTGGTCCTTCCTTACCCCTCTCTCTGAACAAGTGTTAATCCCAGGCAAGTTCAGTACCAGCTGTAGGTTTACTGTCACAGACACACTGTAGGTACCTTGTCTCTTGGGCTGATGGAATTCATTGTATGAAAAGTGCCTCCACATGGATAGCCTAGATTAAAAAAAAAGACTCCCAACAGCTACCTGAAACCAACCCCCCATGAACCAAGAACTAATATTTACCATCTTTGCTCATAGTCAGCCCCATTTACTACTGGATTCCACTCTGGGATTCATTCATTCAAGCTGGTTTTCAATACACTTAATGTGCTTTCCTGTTATTTTTGTTCTCCCTAATAGATAGGTTAATTTTTAGTAAGAATGCCTGCTGGAAGAAACTCAAGATTTGCAATCTTACTAGTTTGTAATAACAGCTTCCACCCAAGCCCAACCCCCATACATTTATTTCTTGCTTTGTTATTCCTAAAGAACCAGAACTACAGGGTTGTAGTAGTTAACCACGTGGCTTAGGCTTCCTTGGACCATCTCTCATACCCTCTTTTACCTTTTACTACTGCAAACATACTGAAGTTCATTGCTGCTTTCAAATGTACTTTGATTTTTGAGAACTCTTAAAAAGTAACATTATTTGGTCTAGTCCATCCTGCTTTCTTTCTTGTATAGCTTAGAACAGTCCATTTTACCAGAATGGCCACATTATCTTTTCCCTGAGACCATTTACTGTTAGATGGCCTCAATGAGCAGCTCTGAACTAGAGGATCTCAAACTCTCAAACGTCTGACATGTAGCTCTGTCCCAGCTGTCAGTTCCCCTTACATCTGTAGCCTTGTTTTCTTCGATGGGCAGAATGGTTATAAATAGAGAAGATGGATGAAATGGCCCAGATTCCTCAAAGAGCTCAGAATTCACTTTTGAGGCCAGAGCAAATGGTCTGCTTTTAGTCTCTTTTTATTTCAAAGTGCTTGGCCTCAACATACTTAACCAGGTTCAAAACTGAGTCTAAAGGTTGCAGTGGCTGTATCTACAGATATGACCCAAATCTGGTGGTGATTACTTACGAAAATCCGACCTAGTTCATCTGTAACGTTTCTGTCTGGTGTGCAGCCAAGTTTACAGTATCAGCAACATCAATGCAAAGCAACTGATATGGAAAAATACGATCAATGGACTTTTATTTTTCTTCCAGCTCTGGATAGGGTTATGCAAAAGACTAAGGGAAGGTATTACAGCATGTGTTGCCAAAAAGCAAGCAAATATATTTTGAATTTCAAATGCATGTTCCACCAGAAGGGGATGTTCCTTTGCAACATGGTGGGATGCCTGCTATCAGTTTGGTAGAAGCTGTGTTAATGCCCAGGCCATGAGTGTGGGTACCAGAAGCTCAGTGTATTTCTGGCTCTGCATGTGACATAGTCCATGTGCCTGGATGAGTCACTCCACTCCCCTTTCACTTTCTTTTTCTGTGAAAAGGGGTTTAGCATCTTTGAAAAATGCTTTGAAAATGATGATCAAACTGCCAATTGATAATCATTCTAAAAGAGACTGCTAGTGGTAAGGAGCTCACCTCCATGCATGTAAATATTCCATAAGGAGACCATTAGCTCAAACAAACAAACAAAAATAAAAATCAGCAAATAAAAATAAGCATGATCCTGTGAAGTCACTGATCAGTTTCATCCATCTTCAGTGGTGGTCAAAGTTCTGAAGTTAAACACTTTCTTACAGCAATTAATTAAAAGTAGGAATTAATCTCTTTTTTTTTTTTTTTGGAAAAAAGAACTTCCCTGAGGTTGCATTATGAAAGGTAACGGCTTTGATAGGTAACAACCTACAGAGATCCAGGGGCTATTATTTGGGGATTCTTACAGAGCAAGGAATTCTGAACAAAGCTGTTACTGCACCAGTTGATCATATAATGACATTTAACCCATCTTAAAACGAAAAGTGACCTGAAACATGATTTTCTTTTTTTTTTCTTTCTTTCCTTTTCTGTATGTTTAGAAATGTCAAAGTGAAACACACTGACAACTTGGACACTTTTTCAAGTTGAGAAATTAATCAAAACCAACCTTTTCCTGCAGAGGTTTCATTTTCAACCAAGTAGGCCTCTTCTGATTAAAGAAGTTGCATAAAAATTCTTGATCATCTCTGCACAGGAGTACTGCTGTAGCTGTTGGGTGATTCATACCTGTTTTAGAGACAGCTTTCACAATAATCTATAGGTGCTGTTGAAAGACTCTTTATATGAGTACTTTTGTCTGTGCACAAATCACGTGGCCCTGGGGCAGTGCCCTCCCAGCTGCAGAGAGCGCCTTGTGGACAAGGGCACCAAACCAAGGCCACACTTTGGAGGAGCAAGGAGAGAGCTGACCCGTTTGCCATCCTGTGCTGAGGGAATAAGCCCTGCAGCAGGTTCCCCACAGTGAGTCCGTGTGCGGACGGGAGGTGGGAGGCGCAAGGCTGGACAGAGCCGTCACTTCCTGGGGTGCAGGGAGCCAGCGTGAGGGGTGGGAAGCCCAGGGGTCTGCTTCTGGGGAAGCTGACTGTAGGGTGGGATCTTTACAAGGGTACACAGGAAGCAGGCAGGAGGATGAGTGCTAACTGTTGGAATTAGTGAAGTGGTAGAGTGGGAAGGAATGGCCATGCACTGGGATGGGAAGAATAGGAAGGATTTGGAAGAAGAGGAGACAGAAACAGAGCAGAGATATGAAACTGGGTGGGGTGAATGTCCATAACTCTGGCTTTATACCCAGTTGTAAATTTTTAGTAGAAGTTTTTCAAAAGCAATACGTATAGAGTGTTATCTATGGAGTATTATCTGTGAAATTCTGAATTCAGTATTTTTAAGAGCCTGTGGCTCTTAGAAATTGTACTCTTAGACTGTAAGAGTGGATACTCTTTGGCTAACCTGCAGGGAACTTCCTTCCTCCATTTGTAAAGGAAATAAGGATGTGAAGATATGTATCTATGCTGTTGTGCTTCCATTCCTCCCCTCCCTCCCACTTCTTAGCACTGGTGACTTTATCAGCTTTGCTTCAGGCATCACCTATCTTGTATTCAAGGTTATCAGATAGCGATGAACTAGGCAAAAAAGAAATCCAACTTTCGACTCAAACCCTTAAGGTATAAATGATGTAACCCAGAATCCAGCTCTACCCCTACACAGATCAGCACTCAAGTACCAGAACTGGTGGTCAATGTTTCACCTTTGGATCGCCAGATTAAAAAAATAAGTTTCTTTCAGTGAAACCTACACAACAGCACTACTTATAGTTAGATACTGACAGAGCCTTCAAGGTAGCTAGGTGAATGTAGCTGCACTTTTAAATTTTGTTTTTTTAATGCTGTGACAAATTTTGAACTGTAGAGATAAGGAGACGACAAAATGCTGCAAAGTGTGAAGTGTGCTTGACAGTTTAAGAAAACAGCTAGCTGGTCTTGAGTATTTGAGCATGAAACTGACCCCTTCATTCTTTGCACGACAGTATCATAAAGCCTTTTAGGTAAGTTACAGCATTACTGCCAAGCCAAATTATACATATTTGATGCCTTAGCACTACAGCATTGTGGACTCAATCTTGTCCCACATCGGCCCTGGCAGTGGGAGAAGGGATGGCTTGCAGAGGCACTACAGCTGAAAGAGCTGCGGGTCCTGCTACAGCCTTGCCACAGAGAGCTGGACAAATGGCTTCACTGCCCTGTGCCCGGAGCGCTTCTGTCCCGCAGGGCCCTGCTCGAGCAGAGGTAGCTGCGCGCCGGGCGGCTCAGCCGGGAGGGAGCTCTCGCTGCGCTCCCAGGCAGCCTCTCACCGGCTCCGATGCAGAGCGGCTCCGTGGTGCACAAACCACACGTTCCCAGTGAAGTGGCCTCACTTACCCTGTGTAACTCAGCCAGCACAGCAACACCCATGCTGCTTTTCGGCAGAAAGGAGACCCAGCTCGGTCCCACAGCAAGGCTCCAGTTCAGTTCAAAGACAGAGAAAACTCAACAAGGAAATACAAAGTTGTTCAAATTAATATCTTCTTTCTGAGAGCAGCTTCTGCTTATAGAGTAAGTGAGCATAAAAATGGCATTTGCATTCTCAGGAAACAATGCCTGTGCACAGTTTGCAATGTTTCAGATTCATTCTTTGGAAACAATTTGTGTGATTTATTCTGTTTTTCTTCAAGCGTGATTCTGTTTTTCTTCAGGGCTGCTTGGGGTGTGTGGTTTGACACTCAGCTTGTCAGTTTAGCATTGTGAGATTGTGAGTTTTTTGAAGAGGGCACATCTGTGGTTATAGAAGAATAACAAGAAGCATCAGATGTTCAGAAAACCAAAAAGCAGAGCTTGGGAGGATCTTAGTTAGCAGAGATGACATATATGTGACCCAGAGCTGTAGACGGCTAATGTGGTATCTGTAAAATCACTTCTTTTTCAAGTTTTCAAATGCTCTCTGGAAAAATTATCTTAATAAGGAAAAAACACTTTAACTACATTTCTAGTTGTGAAATTTTATAATAAGCCAAGGATCTTAAGCAGCAAAAGTATCTACCTGTTTGGTTTTGGTTTTTAATTTACTGAGAGCCCATAGTTCAGAAAAAGAAGAATGTATTCAAAAAAGCTTTTAAGGCAGTCAAAGCTTTACGCAGTAAAACTACTTCTCTTTTTAGAACAGAAGGAAATGTGGGACTGCAGCTTCATCCCCTGTATTACTCCTTTAGACTGCTTGGGAATAATTAAGGTTGATGGACATTTAACCAGTCTTTGTACAAGAAGGAGTCAAGTCAAATTGCAGAGGGGCATAGGCTTATGCAGGTTTCTGTGTAACAGTGAACTGGATCTAAACCTTGTTTAAAAATCAACAGGTTTTACAACAGTGTCTGCCTTGTTAAAGTGCAGTTATTATTCTAGCTTAACCACCTGCATTGTTATCAAAAGACCATAGTATTTTCAAACTTATTTTTTAATCTTTCCCTCCTATACTGAATTCACTCTCTCTTCTGGCTATGCAGGTAAAGATACTGCACCAACAAAACTTCACTTGCACCATCTCAGTGAAGTTTTTTAATGGATGACATGCTTTGAGACCATGCACTCAGTCTGAAACTTTTGAACAAGAAGTTCAAAAGTTAGTAATTATCTTCATGAATTCTGTACTAAAGTGATACTTAACATTTCAACTGGCAAAGTAATCTACCTACACTTTTAACTACAGCCAGCCTTGCTAAATCAGTACTAGCCACAGATTTGCAACCATTTATTCTATTTATTAAATTAACAAATCAAAAGTGTCTGCAAAAGGTTTTCTCCTGACTGTGGATAGCACTTGCAGTACTGAGGTGTTTACGGAAAATCCTTCTTAGTGGCAAATCCTGATTAGGAAACGTTATCATTTTTCTGCATAATAGGTGAGATAGACGTGCCTAACATATGGTTGCTATAAAATACCTTAGATGAGTCAGATCTTAGCTGACAGCTGTAGGCAGAGTTGCTGTGCCTTCTTAGATAATACTACCAATTATGGTCCTTTTTGTTACTTAACTACTGTACTGTTAAATTATATTAACCTGATTTGCAGACACTCCTGTTTGAATAGAACAAAAAGGCAAGATTTATGATGTAAATCCTGATCTAATGTTTGCAGCTTATTAAAGCTATATCCAAAGTCCTTCAAGCTCTCTGTAGTGATGACTAATTCTAACCTAATTGTAGGACTCCCCAGGAAGCTGCTGCTGTCCCACTAAGTGCTCAATTCAGTTATGTATACAGTGAAATTTAAGAGGGTAAAAAGTGTCAAAAATGGCATTGATTTGATGATGCAGAATGTACCAGCCAGTAGCCCCAGTGGCTTTGTGCTCTGATCCTTGCATGCAGCTCTCACAGGTAATCACAGTGTGCAAAAATGTACTGAAGAGTTTGCCTTTAAAGTACAGGCTACCACAGTGTCCTAGGGACTGACTTCGACGGAGGGACTTTGCTGAGTGGCAAGAGGCAGCTGCCTCAGAACCTGTGGTTCTGCTCTAGCCTGTTGTTGGACAGGGGCTCGTTAGAGCTCTTGCCTTGAGGTAAGTGCAGGATAGCACAGTAAAGCCAACAAACAGGTGGACAGCTGCAGTGCACAGGGGCCATGCTTAGTGCACTGTTCTGATTGATTAGCCTTACCAAGTCTAGGAGCTTAGTCTACACATTCAATTCTCATAGCAAAGTCTGTCTATTTTCTTCAGAATCCCAGCCTGCACCTCACTCTACTCGACAGCTGCAAGCAACTCAGGGGGAATGACTTTATCACACATGTCCATGACATTGCTCAGTGGCTAATCTGCTTTCACTTGCTTTTTGAAACCAGAGTGCTAAAGGAGAGCCACCTGAAGATACGTGTTTCCAGCTCCTCCCCCCCACCTCACCAAATCCTGCGTAGCACCACAAATGCCACAGCTCAGGTTCTACAGTGTCTTTCAGGCCCACCTCCCAAAGTATTATCCACACTCTGTGCAGAGAAGTGGTTCTAAGATGAAGTCACAAAAAAAAAAAAACCTCAAAAGAGGAAAAGTCTCCACCAATGTTACTTTCTGCCTTTGCTAATGGAAGGCACACCCACTTCCTCTGACTCTAATCAGAGGATGACTGGCTGTCAGGTGGTAGAGATACACAGTTGAGAAACAAGAGGTCTTTATGGGTAGGTGCCTAGCCCTGCCTTGTATACCATCTGCTGCTAATGGAAACTTAAGACTAGCCAAAAAGAGAGGCTGTCTGTGTTTTCAATATTTAATGCTCACTGGAAATGACAGTTCAGCATTACCTGCTGTCCCAGTGAGATCAGGCTAAACCCCACCCACAGTTCTGTGTGTTCACACGAAATTGCAGAAATAAATAGTAAGTATGGAAAACTTAGAGGCAAACTCTAGAAATAGTGTAACCTCCTGGACGTAATTTCAACATAGGGGCATTATTTTTTTCCCCTAAAGACTGCCTGCCACTCACTTGAATTCTTTTGGTGTTAAACTCTTACAGGTCAAGAAAAAATTCAGTGTGAAGTAGTAGCCCTCAAAATAAGTGAACAGTAGGATCAGATTGCTTAGAATCTCTGCACTGTGCAGGGGCAGGTCCCCATTCAGTTTTGTGTCACACTCCATTACAAATTACTCCAGGGAGAGCCAATCTACTGTGTCAGCGTTCTCAGCTGACTTTTCTGCTTTCTTTCCCCCATCAGGAAATAGGCACAGAGGCATTACTACCATCCCACTTCATAAAGGCAGTTAAGGTAAGATTTGGAGACCCTAAATTTAAGAGCATCAGTTCTCTCTGAAGCAAATGAAGACAGGCAGGTACCTAAGTTTGGATGCCTAAATTTAGAAGGTGTGAATACTGCTTTCCCCTCCTCTCTTCCTTTTTCTTCTCTCTGATGTGCTAGTCCTTTTTTCTCAGCGGTTAAGAGACATGTCCAGCTGAGCTGCTCATCCCCTCTTGCACTTTGTAGAGTCCAGGTTCTCTCAAACTAGGGGGAGCAGGGTAGGACAGGGAACATCAAGATTCACAGAACCGTTATTTCCCTCCTAAAACCACAATAGATGTCTCACTTTTAAGCTACTCACTGAGACTGAAAAGTGAAAATACAGGTGACTCTTCTATGTGGACACAGCCTGTGAGGCCGCAGATACATTTCATACATGTACCATGCTCCTTGTTGCTTCCTGCATCTCCCTTTAAAAGACAGAGGAGATCTAAATTTCCAGTCCTGGGTTTAGTCAGTGGCACAGCTCTGTCAGTTATGCTGCTCTAGATTTACTAAGGAACTTTTTTGTTTTGATACTTTTCAGTGAAATAAATCAGTCTCTCTTCTGCTTGTTTTAATGTAGAATTTTGCATCACCATATATAGCTTGATTTGCAAACTTTACACAGATTCCAGGTAATCTCTTCAAAAACCTGAATACGTATGGGTTACATTATGACTTTCCTACTTTCCTGAAATGGTGAACATCAAATGAACCACTCTGACTCCTCTTTTTCTCTCCAAAATCTAAGAAAAATCACTAAGCATGGTCAATGGACAAAAAGAATCAAATGTCAGCAGTGAAGGGCTCTGTGCTAGGAAATCCAGTATTACAGAGTGCAGTGCTTACACTGAGAGTATTTACCAGACCATGAAATGAATTTTAGTGTGAAAATAGACACAGAAGTCTTTCCATCAGCCTCTTTGGCCAGCATAAAGATTGCTTTGAATAATGTTGAGAAAATGTAACTCTCTGTATATGGTTGTTGTCTTCCCAAGATTATTTCACCACAGCTATAGAAAAGTTGGTAAGAAATCCATTCTGTGACATGCAGGTATGTGTCACACATTCCTCCTTTGAGGCAGCACAGCTGCAACAGCATGAAGCAAGCTTTGATTCAAGCTTTAAACTAAGCTGTTCTTCAATTCTTTACTAAATCAATTACGTATGTCAGGGGAAAAAAAATCACCATGTAAGTCTGATTTTCCCACCCCTCTCCTATTAAAAGAAACACATCATACTCTTAATTGCCCTGCTACAGGTCCACGGCCAGACAGCGCTGGATGCTTTACATGGTCATGGCAATGGACTTGTGACTTTATGATCCTTATCATCCAAGGTGTTGATGGCTTCACCAAGTTTATGCCCCTTTCACAGAACTATTCAGAAATAAAGGCTTCTGTCCCATTTACCCAAAGCCCCAGATCCATAATGTCTCTCCACACCTGCAGCTCAGAAGTCAGTCACTACAATTTAGTGTATCTGAGATAAGGCTGAAACCACCACTGACCCAAATGTCAACTGCTCTCATCTGCTTAACTAACACAGAAGGAAAAACAGTAAGCACAGAAACAAGGCCACAAGGGAACAATCTGTCTGCCAACATAAGCGAAATGAGAAGGGGCAGAACAACACCAAAACCCAGTTAAGAGTGACATCTTTTGAAGGACAGGTAGTTGTGACAGAAATTTGCTTTAAGATAAAAAATTACATCTAGATTTGAACATTACTAAGCAGTTAAGCTGCTACAAATCATGCTCATAAGAAAACTACATAAAGGAACTGAATTTTTGGTACTTGAGTTGTTACCTTTATATACCAGTTAAGGCTGACAGTATTGAAAGATCCTTTTGGGATGAGTCTATAGCCTCTCTCCTACTCAGAAGTATTGGGTATATACGTATACTTTCTGCACTTATTTACATGTGTGTTACTCTTGTCTGATGAAGATGAAATCATTACACGTAGGTGAAGAATATCCCTTCAGGGTGTTTCCAGGATACTACAGAACTTTCTTCTGGTCTCATGGATGGAGAAATGTTATTCTGTTCTTGTAGGGCAAGGAAAAGAATGAGGGAGTTTACTACACAGCAGTGAAAGAAGAGATGCAAAAATCCTGAAAGCTTACATTTTTGAGCTGCTGAGGCAGACAGTAAAAGCAGCTGAACCTTGATAAAGAGGTCTTTGAGCCTGTGGCCTATTCATTCTTATTACAAGATCATACATTTCCTACACAGTAGGTGCTGAAGACCAAGCCTAAAAATAACTATAAAAAAAAAAAAATCACACCACTAAACTGACAGGAAATGTAAAAATTTTCCAAATGAGAGCCATCAAACCTGATGAAACATGGTCATATTCCTGGTACGATGTACATTTGTAATGCCTTCTACATGTACTCAGTATGACAGAACTGCTGTGAGGTAATCTTTATGCCCCAAGGTAAACGTGCATGGAACAGGATAATGACTTGCTCAAAATCTACTAGCTAAAAATAGAAATATAGTTCACTTCCAAAATTGGAAGCAAATAGATATAAATTCACAGTTTAAGTTCCACTCAGAGTATCATACCAATTACTCAGTCTTCTATAGAAGTTTATCTTTTGGTGAGGTCTTGACCCTTCTTTCCATATGTATCAAGTAAACTCCTTCCATCATGGTACAAAAGCAATGTAATTTCTATCCAGTAATTCTTATGAATTTTGTATTAGACACACTCTGATCATAATGGGTATTTTTTTCCCCCACTGCATACTTAAAAAAATGCATAGATGTAACTCTGCGTTAATGGTTATTCTAATTCTAAATTGTTGCTTTTACAACTTACACTGAACATAACTTTCCATTACAATGTAAATTTGGAAAAGTCAAGCATCTCCTAAATAAAGTCTACTGCACAATGAAGCTTCCACAGCAAAGCTGCATGAGCTTCTGTGTGTCAGGGGTAATCTGTATATTTGTCCTGATTATCATGAAGGAACTACACAGCAGTAAACTAGTTAAGTGTAGAGTTCCTTTATGGTGTCCAATTACAGAAGCAAACCAAAGGAATAAACTTTGTTTTTTTAAATGGAGTCCCTGTGTTGCAGCCCTGGTAAGGCTTGTCTCAGGCTTAACTAGTGCTGGCATTTGCTGCAGACTAAGCACTGTCAGTTACAACTTTCTTCTCAAGTCTCTCAAGTGTCCTATGAACTGAGAACTATGCAATAAAACGTATTATGGAAACATTAAGAATTACTAGTGGACTAGTTTTAAATTGCAACTTATAATCAGTTAGTGACAGAAGCAATTCCAAACACACTCAGCCAAAATGACACAACTCTTTTGAAATGAAATGACTACTGAAAGCCAAAAATTTTTAGTTATTAAAATATATTTTCAAGTCCAACTTAGTAACAACTAGAGTCTGTTTAAAAATAACTTTTAAACAAGTTCAAAGACCACCCTTTTTCTTAGAAGTAGCAAGACAAACAGGGTGTGAATCAGACATATTTGTGTACTGTTGTCACCACTCTTAAAGGTTCCTGCTCCATGCACAGGGCAACTGGAAAAATGTCAGCAGCACTGCTCTTACCATTGGAGGCTCATACGCTTTTTTCCCCTTCTTTCCCTGATCCCTGTAGACAAACTTTCAGTCAAAGTTTTCAAACCAAGAAAAACCAGACCAATCCAAATTCCTTTATACTGCTTTTAAACACTTTTCAGATGATCCATATTTTAACTTGTCTTCACACCTTAAACAACTGTAGTTACAGTCAGCTTCTTCACAAGACTTCAAAATCCTTACCAATAGGAAGGAAATGAAAAAGCAGAAATGCAAGTACTACAATTCATACTAAGTTTCATTTTTTATTTTAAAAAGTTCAAACAATTGAAGGTGCTCTTTTGTTCTCTGTGCAACTATTTCAGGTAGTAGGAGATGCTAAGATGATTATGTCGTTCTGTAGGGAAAAAAGGAGTGAGATCAGTAATGTTAATACACTAATTACTTAAATACTATAATGCTATATTCATTGAATCAGCTGAATATGATCAACATAAGTAAGGTATCTGCTCTTAAATTTTTTGGCCTACCTGGAATAAAAAATGTAATCTCAATATTATGCAAAAAATACATGGCTCTTAGCTCAATTTTATATCGCAAAAACTGAACATAACGATTTTATTGTAGTAATTAAAAAACCCTGCTGAGTCTTAGCCATTGTAGTCACACAGAATTTTATTTTTGTACAAATTGTGATAGAAAAAATTCCTCTCAAAATTGCCGTAAACCAACCATACATTATCAGAAGATTAATGTGATAAGTAAGCAGTTGGCATTTACTGTAAGTGACAAAACGATGACACTCATTTCCATACCATATATATTTCTTTACTTTAAAATGTGCTTCACACATTTTCTACTCCAGCTGATACAATCTGTAGTTACTGTACATACTTAGAAAATGCTGAAAATTAAACCCGTGGTTAACCAGCTTGGTATTAAGACACACAAAGTAGCTTAAAGTTAACTGACCATTCAAGTTGTCAGTCCATTCTAAATATTCTTGTTAAACTTTCCAGATCTTCATTTTTGAAATGCAGTTCTTCCAGTAATGTGGTCAGGAACTGTGTGTACATTGGGCTCGTCTGAGTATTCTTGAAAAGTGGAGTAACTTGTGACAATCTGGAAAAAACCCAAACATATTTCATACGGAAAAGCAGCTTTTGAGTGGCAGATGTTAAAAAGCAAAGCTTGTGAGCTCAAACAACTGAACTGAAGAAGGCAGTTTATAATGTCACATTTGATTAATTACAGTTTATAATAGACTGTATGTTATACAATATGAGCTGTACCAAAATATGATTTATTAATATGTAGTGAAACAAAAAAAATCTAATTAGAAAAAATGAGAGTAGTTTGTATGCTTCTAATCAGTTGTACATAGATGTTATATAATGTAGACCGATGTCAGAACAAACTGCAAAACATACAATTACACATATAAAAGGAAAGCTCTCAGTCATTATTTATTTCTTTACCAAAAAGCTCCTAAACAGTCATTCAGTAAAGGTTATATACTTGTTCACATGACTAAAATATAAAAGAGATATAAAATTCCTCAGTTTGGAAGGGGCTACCACTATGTGGACCACCTAATAATACCTGTATGCAGATAGGTGAACTGTTAGTTCTCATCTGCCATTTAATTTATCAGAATATATTTTTATCCTAAGGTCCTTTCTTTTTCTCCTAATTCTATTGCAGAATATTGCAAAGGTAGTAATAGCTGAATCTACTTCCTAAGCCCAAATATATATTAAAAAAAAATCTTTAATGAACAAAATCAAATAGTAAAGCTTATGCTGAATGTTAAGAAACTTCAACACCAAACATTACTGAGAAGATCACTTAACAAGACTCATATCCCAGCAAGTTACTTTGTCTCAAATACAGTGCCATTGACACCGCACGAAATAGTTATTTTAGAATACATTTGTGAAATGATGTACTTTTAATAAGAAATTAAAGATAGTCTGCAGCTTCCTAAAAACTTCCCAGCTCAGGAAGTCTTGAAGTGAATAACAACGGAGATCAATCTCCCTGCAGTCACTGGTATTAAGACTACCTCCACTTGAAAAAAACTGCATATAAAAGAAGATTCTTTTAAATTAAGCAAGAAGAGAGATAAAATATGAACAAAGGACCTGACAAGACATAGTAAATAAGAATCACTTAATAAAAAATAAATTTACCAAAATAATTAATGAAAAAAAATTAACTTGTAATGAGTTAAAATTACTTCCCATTTCTTTCTGGATTCCATTGCAGTATGTATATTTAGCTAAATATTTCAGCTATCAAACACTGTCACTTGCTGAGAAGGACTTTCAGAGATGCTCTAAGTAAGGGGAAGGTGTGGAAAGAAATGACTTAGGCATAAACTCTGATATATATATATATACACACATACATATATATATTAAAAAGAGAAGTATTCAGAGGCAGGTTTGTGATTTTTGGCCTGAGGCCATTGGGTTTTGTAATTTACTTTATGTCAGATGGGACTGAGTTGTTTCTTTCCTGGTGAGAGGTACGGGGGTTACTCTTTGGGCTGGTGAACCAGAGCGCCCCTGCCCAGGGCTGGCAGCCTGGAGGCTGGGTTTGCATTGGGACGCTTTATCAGCAGTGGAGCACAGGAAGTGCTGATAGAGGATCAAAGGAACCATTGCAGAGTGTTAGTCTGGAGACAGGGATAGCAGGAGGACGACAAGGAGACGCATTACTACTCGTCTTCAATTCACCCTTCTCCGAATTATGCAGGTTGTATATGAAAAAAGACTGGTGGCAAAAACAGTCATGACTTCCTGAGTGCTGGTGTGAGGCAGCTGTAGCATTGTAAACCATTCTCCTGGCCATGACACAGTTTTACATGCATTTTTATCTGAATTTTCTTACTCCTGCCATGGGCTTAAGAGGATGTTAAGAGGACATTATTTTTCAAAACCAGCAGAAAGCTTGTGAAGTTTTAAGGAATACTCTAAAACCAAAATATTTATTACCATGAATGAAGCTCACATGCTTTTTTTTTTTTTGGAACTGCAGTTGGTGATATTACATAGTTTCATGAATTACAAACATGTCCTAAATGTCAGACCCTGTTGAAGACACACTGTTTAAAGAGTAACTATTATAGCTTACACCAAGAAAGAAACAAAAAGGTATTGGTATTTTCAGAGAAACTGCCAGGCATTAAATATTGAGAAAGAAATAGAAGTTAAAAAGAAGTTTTAGCAATGGATGAATTTTTTTTCTTACCTCAACTTTGTTTTAAAACTAATTAAGCTACTAATTATCTGATAGCAAGAGACTAAATCAGCAATTAATTTCAGAGAGGCACGTGCGAGTTTTTAGCAATTAGTTAAAAGTTCCATCTTGATGGGACAACATGTTCAATATTTATGAATATATGTACAAACACTTTTCCCTTGGAAAACTGTGTCCTTTTGACCTTCAAATGATGCTTTAACCTGTCATTTGAAAAGCAGTTATCATTGAGTACTTTTCTACTTTCAGGTGGCTGTTGAAGCAGATGCAGAAGCTTTTGTCTAGGAAAGGAGCAAGCACAAGTTGCTGGTTTTCATGGAGTAGTAAGTTACATGCTCTAAGTAACACTGGTCCAATGTATATTTGAGGTACTGCACAACAGAATATTGAGGGACTGTTTAACTGAATTAAGCCTTGATTGTATGCAAACAAGCCAGAACAGCATTCACGATCAGTATCTTCAAGTCACAGAAAATTACAATGATCCTATCTCTCAACAAACTATGATGACTAATTCAATTTAATGATACACAGGATTTCAGTTCAGAGATTGTGGAATTCCCTTCAAAGTCTGCAGTGTCTTCAAAAGATGTAGAAAATAAACAGGAAATGGGCTACTTGGGACCACAATAATAACAACTGGCAAGTGCAACAATGAAAAGAAAATAAAAATTTTGCTTTTCTGTTACCTCTTTCACATGTTGCAACATTAATCTGGAACAACCTTTTATGAATAAAGTCAAATAAAAATAAGAAAAGCTAAAGGATTAAGTGATTTTAAAATAACCACCTAGAGAAGTACACAAACGTAAATGTTACAGTCCAAAATTACACACCCATTCTTCAAAAGCTTGCCTTCAGCAGAGCCACTAAAAGGAAATGTTTATGCTCAGATCATGGAAAAGTAGTGTATCAGACTTGATGAGAGTGTCGTTTCCTGCACACCCACTTACACCATATGGTAAACAGGCATTCGTAACGTTTAAAAAGTATTAAAAATGTCAAACTGTATCTGATTGATAAAATTTGTATTTGCTGGCTATTCCACATATGTTACATGTTCAAGAAAAAAAACCCCACAAAAGTGAAATTCATGTGAAGAATAATCAATTATTATCAAGCTATTACAGGACATCTGGCTACCACAAAATCTTTATATAGTTTCAGTGCTTTAGCTCAAGACCCAAGCTTCCTATGAATCAGCTGCGTTACAAAAATATTTGGCAAGTATATTTAGGAGTTAAACCTGAATTATTTTTAGGAGTAAGTTTCATTAATTGATATGGTACTGTATGCAACTCATTCTTAGATCTATGCATACCTTAATGAAGACAGCTGATTACATTCAGAAAAGATAAAATTTCTATGTAGTTAAAAGGATTAAATGGTATTTCCTATCCAGGGGTGTGAATATTCTTTCTAAAAACCCAAACTAGTTGTCCAGTACCATCCTTCTCTCAGCTACTGGATCTCAGGGAAAGCTTTCTGGACTTTCTGTTTTAGATGAATTCTGAGATTCCCTTTGAAAAAGTTAGAATTTCCAAAGCCACCACTATGTTACCAGTCAGTTACAGCTCTCTGAAATAGACACCTGAAAACAGGGGTAAAAACACAACCATGTAAGAGTTGGGTTCTTTTTCATTACCCAAAATTGGTCACTTAAAATTATACAAAAATGGTTGAGAATTTGAGTGCACATATCATGGAACGCACTTGTATATTCATGAAGAAAAACCATATGCTAATTCTCAGAAGACTAATAATAAGCTCCTCCTAGAAAAAACATAGCATTGCCAGTCTTCCTAATTTTTTTCTAATGGTAGAAGCTTAAAAAAATAAAAGCCACTGGTTGTGGCAGAAGCCATATATCTAAACACAATTTTTTGAGTCCCTTACCTTGTTTGACATCCTTGGAACTTGAACAAGAACAGAATTATAAAAGAGAATGATGGAACAGGCAAGCACTACCTCTCTTCCCAGAGTAAGCTTTGGAAAATAAGGTATCTTTCTGCCAGTTATAGGTATTTAAGCACTGTGAATAAGACTCTTAACACAACCATCATAACATAAGGGTTGGGTTTTTTTATTCTTTGTTTCTTTCTACCTTTTGTTCTAGTCACTTAATTTTTTACGATCATCGTAACCAGGATGATTGATAACTAGTTTTCTATCAGAATGATAGAGCTGAACCAATGAATGATCACAAAAGTTTCCTTAACACTTGTTTCAGAACACAGAAATGAAGCAAGAGCTGGTAGCACTACAGGCAGCATTTTTTTCCTCCTTCCTCAACAAAAACACAGATACAGACTACTGCATATGTGTTACAAGTGTGCCAACAAAACTCTGGTCAACAGGCTCTTGCTCCAGCTATAACCCTGCAGATACCATGCCATTGTACTGGGTTCTACTGCATCAACACAGAAGGGCTGGGGTGTTTTTTTTTCAACACTCCAAAGATATTTGCACTACTCTTACGTTACACATTTGATGGGCTTAGCAACACAATAACAATGTTACTGATCAGAAATGCCTTTCTTTCAATATAACAGTTCTATAGAGTACACTTTTAGATTCCATTTTAGTTATGTTCCTTTTAAGGAAGTCTCCAACACAACTGGTTAACAAAAGCAATTGTTTTGTTTAAGACAACTGGCTAGACTGAGTCAATCCAACAAGTGTTACACATCAGCAATAAACCTCAGTGACTTCGATCTGCATTGCAGCCCACAGACCATCTGCCTGCACATACAACTGTAGTGCTGCTGTGCATCAATCACGTACAATAGTGCTACCGTTGATGTGGTGAACGCCAACACTTGCTGCATTTATCCATTTCATTTCATGCCCAAAGGCACTCAGACATTTGGACCAGAGTAAGTTGAAAGCATCACTGTAATTCTGCATGTTCTTCACAATATATTGACTGCTTGCTTAATTTGAGGTAGAACCTCTCACTTCCAGTTATCTTACTAGATACAGTACACTTGTCTAGGGAGTGCAATTTTGTTAGTAAAGTATCTTAAATCCCAAAGTATGATGCATTCATCAGGCCAAAGTTAGTACTGGAGAGAAAGCTGATCTGAAAAACAACATGAGTGTAGCTGTAAGATAAAGCTGCAACACCAGGGAGCTTAAAAAAAATATTAACTTTGGTGTAATTAGGTGGTTACAGTTAATTACTATGTTTAAACATATGCTCAGAAATTAGAAAATACAACAGCCTCAACTTACATAATTTAGCTGTTATGTTCACAGTTTCAGTTAAAAAATCCCAAAACCTGACTTGCTTCTTATAAATTTAGTTTGAGCATGATTTAAAAAACTCAACATTAAAAAAACCCAAACCCTTAAAAGCAAAAGGCTGTCTCCAGAGTGAACATTTTTCCATTAGAACCCATTAATATTTGACAGACAATCTTGAACTGGAAGCATCTAACTTACAAACAAGATGCAAAAGTATTTAAATATATCTTTGGAATTGAGTTTTTTAAATTAAACTGTACTGGTACTGGAAAGAAGTAATTATGATCAGTGTCACTTGCAACTCTGAAATTAAAGCAGTCTCTAGTTTGGGGCCTTTTGTTACCATATCCAGTAGATCAAAGAGGAAACTGGCATTCAGGGGCAGTTTTCTGTAATCTCCTCCAATATATTACTGTATTATATTAATGAAAGATAAAACACTCTCAAGCCCACAATATTGAACAGCAACAACTGACAGAAATAAACAGACAATTTTCTTACTGAGCTAAAAAAGCCACTTCTGGTCTAGTTTTAAATATAGCCTGAAGATCCCATTCTCATCATAAAGACAAGAATTTTGTAACTGAAGTGCAACTTATGTTTTATTTATTATTTAACTTCCTTTCATTATTGTGTACTGACTTGTCCACAGAATTCAGCACAGGCACTTTAATCCTCTGATGGCAAAAGAAACTAAATTATTCATGCTTTAAAATTTTTGTCCACTACATTTAAATCAATGCTACCAACAGTGATTCGAAATCAATGGCTGGAATTCCTCTATAATCCAAGTATACAGCAAAAATTAAAGTTCATTCAAAAGTTAACTTTGTTAATTGTTTCCACTACCTTAATTTTTTCCTGTGCAGCTTCTACAAGTCTCTGCAATAAATATGTTCTTTGATATGTGTTTATGTATAGAGTTACACAAAATATTTTTTTTTCTTCAAGTTCACCTTCTACACACATTTTTCATATAGTTGTCGTCCAGACGTAAGTCAACTTCCATTCCCTTTTAGTGGGGCCAACATTTCACTTGTGGTGTAGCCAGATGGATACTACTAACAGTAAAAGGACAGCCTTTTTACAGTAGCAGGGGTTATCTAAGCATTTGACAGAAGTGCTTGCTATCAACTGAAAAAAAAAAGACAATGGATCTGCTTTTCTTTCTTTCCTTCTTACCCCCACCCTCTCCCTCGCAATGAGTTATTTGTATCGAAACAGGCAACTGGCAAGTCAGAGAACAGGCTGGGGCACACCTAAAGCGGCAGCAGCCCAGACCCCACTGCTTCCTAGGACAGTGGTCAGGGAGTCGGGCAGGCCCTTGGGCATAGGCTGTGCAGCACAGCTCCCTCGTGTCACACCATGCTCTCCTCACAAGGGCTTTGGAAGCCCAGTGCACATTTGCAAAATACTTTGCAGGCTATACTCTGACGTTCCGTATGACCAGTCATTTCTTGTCTTTCCCTTCATAGGAGAGTTCAGCTTTTGTTTTTCCATTAAGCTCCCTACGGAAATTTTGAAGGCATTTATATGTTTTAACTAAACTATGCAGGAGAGAAGAGTTGAGGCAACAGACTTAGAGCTACTTTATCAGGTACAGAAATTGTTCATTTAAAATGGATTTAAGAAAATGCAAATGTTCTGGATCTTTGGGTTTTTTTAACCTAACAAACAAACAATTCACATGAATATCAGGATGTATTTTTTATGCCACTTTCTTCCTCTCCCTTGAAAGTTAAGGATCACTCCATCAGCTGCTAGTTGTTATTTATAACAAACAGCTGTGTAACTACAAACATCCTGCAATGAAAAAAATTTATAGTAATGTCACACTGATACAAAAAGACACAGAAGAGGAAAAAACTCAAAATTCAGACTGTCCTCAAAATATTAACTTCTGTAAGACAGATGACCGTTGACTTTTAATGAAGGACAAGTAAAAAACTTTCTCCTATATAGAAAATTTCTATCATTAGGCCAGTAATTAATTTTACAGGCAAAGAAGAGGTCTAATGCAAAGGAACACCCAAAGTAAGTCTAAAAATCAAGAACGTGTTCAAAGAACTCATGGTGACATTTCATCAAATGGTGTGAAAATTCAGTACAGCCGTTTGGTGCTATTTGTGTCAGATCTGCACATTGTATACTTGCAGGCAACATGCCTTAGAATGTACATTCTATGTACAAATAACTGCAAAAAAAATTGAAATGCCTCAGAAATTAGCTAAACACCTGGAACTTTCAGTTCACATAACTTATACTATTTTGCCACAACATAATTAATAATACAACTCTTCTCAGAAAGTAACTAGAAAATGGCATTTCTCAGTATTCTCATATTTCAGCTCCCTGTGACTGACCAGTAGCACATAAACACAACAGCAACAATTTCTATTCAGCTGAGACAAAATTTAGAAGTCTATTGCTTTGTACAACTATTTTAACCTTCGCAATTGCTCACCACTGGGTTTTCTCCCACAGTATCACTCCCACAATGTTCCTTCTGAGCAAGTGTCTTGATCTTATGTATGCACACACAGAATAAAGTCAGTTCCCTCATCAGTTGTCCGGGAAAGAAACTACACATTTCAGAACATTCAGCAGGTGGAAAATGGCATCACATTGCCTGCAAGCATTTGCTAGCATTATGCTGATCCTGTAACAGAAAGCAACTGGCTTCATTAGGTACTCTGGGGTTGTTTTTAACCCAGGCTTAGCCTGTCTAATGAGAAAGATGACAGTCAATACTCTGGAAATATTTGCTATTAACAATAGGAGTAACAAAAATTCCAGGACCCATGACTCCTTTAAAGCCACAATAATAATATGCAATGGTTCTACCTGCCTCCTGTTATATTTAAGAACTCTATTTCCAAAGACTCATTTTTAAATGACTACCAAGACAGCCATCAACACAAATATCACACAGGTCTGGCAAAAAACAATTACTTGGGCAATTATATGCAAAACAACACTTCCAGATTTAACAGTGGACTAGAAGGACCTTGAGCCAGACACAAAGACTAAGGAAGCACCAAAACTAGCTCAATAACATCTACGACTTCTTATCTAGAGATCGTTTCTACAAAATTTAGGGAATTAGACTTTGTTTCACTATTTTGTACGACAGATATGACTGCAGGATGATTTTCTAAAAAACAAATGGAGTGTGGTACACATGTCTACATTACCATATTCCAAAAGATGACTACAACATTAGTTCACAGACACAAAGCATTAGAACATCTGTAATAATGTGTGCCATTTAAAGCCCTTGCATTCATATAGAGATTTGTTCCACTAACTTTTAATTATCAGCATAATGCCAAGGCAAAAAAAAGTTCACAATATGAACCCAGAAGAAATCACTATCAGCTGTTTCTCCCGAACAAATCTAAGTTTCTTATGTACACATTTCAAGGACAGGCTTTGTTTAAAGTGCTCCATTTATTTGAAACCTCTTTCCTGCTAACCAGCTGACAGATCAAAGGTACTTCTCAGTTTGATTCCCACTTCCCCCTCTTCTTTAACTTAGCCAAAATTTAAAATTTAGTACATTTAAAATTTATTTTAAAATTGATCCTCTCATCCTTTTCAGTCTTCTTCCTTTTTTTTATGTTCCACAAGGCATTCCTGTGACATCTCTCAAATACTGGAATCTATGCCACTGAAGTATTTGGATTACCTAGCTAGCTACATGAAATTAAGCACAGGTAGAAGTCTTGGATTAAAGAATGCTTTGTAAAATACACACCTTTGTATCAATTATTGTGCACATACAGTGGAAAAATTTAATACCTAAAAGATGACTTTATATTCAAACCTGATGTATTTTATGAATTAAACATTGTTATATCTATATCCATTTTTGCAAGTGCTGAACTTCATTCCTCCATATATGGATACTCCTATCAATTCATTACCTTAGGGATATGTAAGAAGAAAAAAAAAATCAAAAAAGACAGAATAAAATATACTGACTTACAGTACGTTAAAACAGCTACAATGCAATGTGCTTAGGTAAATAATGTCAATACTTGACTGTGCTCAGTTACTAGAGAAACAATGGTCATAAAATTGATCATAGTTTATTTTCACAACTTTTTAACATTGTAACTTGATTACAGTCCAGTATACAGATCAAGCACCTGGAATAATGCAGCAGAGTAAAGAGACATGCTAGGAATAGCCTTGCTTACACCATATCCAAATTTTTTTTATTCAGAAGTTAAAGGTAACAACCTCAACACTTTTCTACTTACCTTTCCCAGTTTTGAAAAGAAATGCCAGTGTGGTTTTGGACCTCTCAAAATGAGATTCTTAGAAATCCCCAGAAGTTATGGATTCTTAAGCATCTTTTCCCAGAAATAACAGCACACAGGTTTAAAAAACAAACAAAACAAAACAACCCCAAATCCTTTTCCTGCTTAATTGTTTTATTTCCAAATCTATTACTGGCTTGATGATCTCCAGTAAATCACTTTTCTACCCTTAATCTCAATCTTACCAGCTCTTCAGCAGAAGAGCACTATTAACACTGATTTGTGAAAGTACACTGAACTAAACATATGCCTAAAACCAGCAGAATACATGATGAGGTTTGGAGCAAATATGAAGACCCAGACAAATCTCAACTATTCTTTAACTTTTTAAAAACCCTAATACCTCATCTCAGAAATACTGAGTTTTATGATGAATTAATTAAATCTATTCAGTGTCTTAAGATGTTCAGATGAACAGAGGGTGGAAGAGAGAGCGAAATATGCATTTCTGTGGAACATAGGGTGTAAGTGGGGTATACATCAAAATGAAACATGCTGGTATCGCACTCCTCTAAACAACCAAGTATCTGAAGTTTTTGCACTGATGCTGGTTTTGCATCTATAGTATGCAATTATACATACACACTTCGCAGTTTCTGTATTAAGCTCCCACATACTGGCTGGTTATGTTTGCTACCAGCCAATTAAAGCACACTTTTCTTCTTGGGGAGGAACTGGAAGTGAACATGTACTGCTGCAGACATAATTGTTCTCGATTCTTTTTATTGTGGCAGGCAAAGTTTTCTGAAGGTATGATTATGTTTACTTATACAACATTCTGGTTAATTGACTTGTTGCAGTCTTCTTATCCCAAGTATTTATTTTAATTACACACATGTAAAAAGAGCCACCTGCCCTGATGCTAAGTCCACTGGCTTGGATTGTCTGTAAATTCTGAGAGCTTTATCATAGCCCAGTGCCTAGAGAAACACTTTATACATCATCTACTTTTTCTGTTATAGCGGTTCCAGAAGAGTTAAGGAACACAGTACTTCTACTTTGGGCACAATTTATTTCAGTGCCAAAGAAGAATAGTTCACACCATTCAGCTTACTAGAGGTACCATTATGACTATCTGCATGGAACCAAACACATTAATCCAGAATTAATGCTAAAATTCTGCTAGTACAAAATACCTGGGGGTCATACAACAGGAAGCTGTACTGGCCTTTCTAGTGATGTGCATCTCTACATTTTTCTTGGTTCAGAAACAAGTCAAATTAACACAGATTTTTGTCTTACAATGAAGTTTCCTGTTAGTCAAAACCACTGCTTATATGTCATATCCCCACTAAAGTAGGCTGTTCTTTACAAAGTTAACAAAGATAGAATTAAAACTCTGAATATAAAAGATTCAAGTGTGTGCCAGTCATGTTTTTCTTTTAACAGATGGGTAATGTTTCCTGATAAAAAAATGTTTGCATTGAATGTATTAAGATTAATTATTAATAAGGAAGCAAGAATATTTTCACAGGGCTATAGCTGCAGGATTCAGTTGCAACATGAACATTTCAGTTTGCTTAGTGGATGAATTTAAAATACATTTAGTTTAAAACTAAGTTTAGGGCAGCTGGTAACAGTGTGAATTACTAATGTCTTGCTTGCAGCATTAGTTCAGAGCTATATTACTACTATATTACTATATAGTTCAGTCTATATTACTACTACTGTACAACTTCTTCTGTACAACTATTCTATACAACTGTACTACTTATGACATGACTTCCATTAAGCAAAGCACTGATTATGGAAGGGAGAAAAACATGACATTATGAAAGAAATCTAAATGTATATACCTTTTAAACAAACATAATTTACAACAGCGCTCTCTCTGGGAAATGTTTCCATCTGCTTGATCATAGTTGTGGCATAAAGTTCAATGGGACATGAACTCCACTGACCAAGTCAGCTCCCCAATGAGTCAACATGCTGAAGCAGCCTTCTGAAACCCAGCACGCTATGTCCCAGAACTTCAAACACAAGTAGCAACAACTCACACAAAAGGCTAAAATGAAGTGTCAGAAGAAAGTCCTTTCCCCACCACCATCCTCTTAATTCACAAGTATATTTGGAATATAAAGTTGCCAACAGACTGAAGCAGAAGATCCAAAATGATGTTTCACATGAAAGCATTTCTAGAGTCTAACAAAAAGATTTGTCAGAACATAACCATGAAGGACAATTTTTAGCTGGTGATGCACTTTGCACACCAGCTCTGCTGGTTGTGCATGTCAGTCTGAATGTCCACACATACAGCCGCTGGGATCACGCAGATTTCTATCTCTTGGAGGGATTTCCAAGTCACTTGTAGGACAGCCATGCCCTTGCTCTTCCCTTGCACTGGGAAGCAGAGCTGGCAGGTACAGAGATGACAGCTTTCTGAGTCAATCTGCAGCAGCAGAAGTCCAGCCTAGCATGTGCTAAGGCTCCACTCCTGCTGATGAAGCCAAGCACCAGCACTGTAAAGAGGAACTAATTATTCTGGACTCAGAGAGTTTGTGCTGGACATACATGAAAGTTACACAGCACATCCATATGTCCCATTTAGAACGCTACCCATGAGAATACCAGAATGGAAAAGACTGCAGCTGTATGGGCTGCAATGAAGTTCACAGTGTCACTTCCTGTCTAACATCACTGCAGCAACAGTGGGGGATTTTTGTTCCAGGAGAAACACCTTCTTGGAAACTGTAAAGGTTTCTCCTATTTCCTCCCTTATGAAAGATGAAGATATTTAATTGATTTTGAAGTTGGCACTGACTAATCCCGCAATTAACAACACTGAAATCCCTCACAGTGCTGTTCTGTGTATGTTTCCTAAAAAATACTGGAACATGCCAGGAAGAACTAAGATAATACTGATCATGTCCATAATATGCCAAATAAGCAGCTTCAAGTTTGCTTAGAAAGTGCTGATAAGTAAGCAAACTTAATAGAAAAACTGCTTAACAGACTTAAGAACCGCTTAACGGAAAATCTATTTTAATTCACGCTTACCAAATGACAGCCTAAAATTAAGAGAAAAAGGGAAGAAGGTATTTTTTAATGTGTAAAGACAAAGTTGCCTTTTCTCTATTTCACACGATAATATAACTCTACAGATAGACACAACACTATAACCACATTCAAATGCTTTTATAAAAAGACTCTTAGGATTCTTGGTCCTCCAAGCTCAGCTCTGTTTCAAAATGGGAAATAATTATATTTCTAGGTTAATGATAAATGATTTTTCTCAGCTGAAACCCAGAACCAAACTTCCATCATCAGACATACTAAATAAAAGATCATCCAGCTGACTTGTACGTGGTTTCTGTAGGAAAAAAGAGTCACTCTGCAAGTCTGATTCATATCCTATATCTATTTGTACACTAGATTCATACATTTCAAACATTCAGACACTTTCAGATAAGAACACAGTAGTGATATCAGAAACATCTAAATTCCTCTTAAAATAATTTAGAAATGTCAGTGCTGAGCAATTGATGTGCTCTCGTGTGCAGAGGAGTAAAAACACATACTTGAATCCAAGATTCTCCAGTTCCTGAACTGTTATCTCCAAGAGAGTAAACCTCTAGAGTACATCTCCACATGACACATTTATCTAAAGTGGCTGCACACATATAATGATGGCTTTTGTTTAGTGATCATGGTCATTTTGAGTTTGTTTAAATACTGCAGCCAAATGCTTATAAACTAATCCCAGAACATTTTGAAATGCTTCAAAGCTTTTAGCGGGGGAACCTCTTGCATAGGCTTTGTAGATGAAGCTGACCACAGTTCACTGGAACCAGCCAGCTCAGATAAGTAAGATGAAAGCAGACATTTCCTGAAAATATCTTGAAAGCTTTCCATTAGTCTGTGCCAGGGGTATACACTAAAACCAGAAAGTGCCCATGCTTGTATAGCAACCAATATTCCCACTGTTTTCTCCGTTCTTTCTTGAACTACTGTATTTATATCTATTTATCTGCTTCATTTGATATCTTGCAAAGTTCTTTGGGGGAAAAAGATGCAACTTCTGCATTCTAGTTTACAATACATTATAAAGCAGCTCTTACTAGAAGAAAAAATTTTATTTAACATAAACAATGTAACAGGAAGAAACCAAATCTACCAATGCCAAAATTACTACAAGTTACAAATAATCAAGAAATTTGAACTACAGATAATTTTTAAGTCACCCACTCCATGACAGGCATGAATACCACTGTTTGAACATAAATCGCTGGCTGTCAAAGTGTACTCTAACAAGGTCGATTCAGCACTGCTGAATGTGCTATATTCATAGGAGTGCCTCAGGCTAGATTTTCAATAAAGGCAGAGACAGGCTGTGTTCATATTTTATACAATAATTTGACTGAATAAGTCCAATTGTTCACTAGGAACATGAAATACTCCACTATTGAAATCTCCAACATTTTATACTTTTAAACATGTCACACTGTCCAGTTCCGGGCACTTTGTTTCAACAAATGAGAAGCCCAGGTTTATTTAGTAGTTAGTAGAGTCAAGAGCACACAGAACTATCAGCAGCTTTTCAAGGACCTGCAGACTATGAAGTGAGCCTAGGGTCTAATTTAAGCACCAAAATTAGGCATTAATGATATCCATCATGGTGCATCCTACAAAGAGTTAATATGCACACTCAAGCAAAGAGGACAGCATGATCATACCATAATACACTAGAATTCAACACAACAGTAATGGTAACAGTTATTCTGTCCAGTACCTTATCATGAAAAGGGTTGGGGCACTCTGAAAGTGCACTGTGAAGTTAAGTACACCAAGTCCTCAGCACACACTAGCCATATATGTTTGAGAAGGAAGTGGTGAGCCACAACATTGATGCACAAAATAGGGTGCAAGCAAAGTCCAACAGTTGCTACTTGAAACAGAGCAACCTTGCCCCCTTTAATGCAAAACAAAAAATACTTGAAGTCTTAGATTTTTTTGAGGTGTATTTTGAAACCCATGTTCACTCTGTTTTCTGTAGTCCCTGCACCCTGGGATACCTGTAGTATGGTCTGGCACCCACCTGGAAAGAGGAAGTATTATCCTCTACCAGGGTGTTGCTCATGCAGCTTTACTGCTTAGTGTTGGTAGTAAAATGGTCATCCTATGTCTGAAACCAGGTCAAGACGTGAATAAATGTTGTGAAAGTGCAACTGAAGCTATTGAAGATCCACTCTGACTCAGGCCCCACACAACTCTATGATCTAAATGACATTAGATGTGCTACAATGTGCACAATGTCTCAGTACAGCTAAGGGAGAAGACTTAAATAGGGCGTTAATTCTTTTTATAAGAAATATTAGCAATATATGACAGTTCCTTGGGAGACTGAAGGAGCTGAGAAAGGGCCTGAGTGAGGACCTGTCTGTGAGGGGTTGTCCAGGTCCTTGGTAGCCTTTCCCTGCACAGTCCTGGCTTCCACTAAATAGTCAAGCTTGATTAGAATTTTCAAATAATTAAATGTTCTACTTTAATCTTTCTGGAAATGATGCAACATGCATCATCTTACAAAAGGAATCTAACACTCATTCTATCACACCTACATTCTTCCACATTCTCTCCTAAGAGGCAGCTGAGAGAGTTGTTCAAAATCTCAACATCATGAGCTTGCAAAAACCTTACAATAAACAGAAATCAGCAGAGGTTTTATTTATGATCTCACTAATATTATAACTAAAATCTAATCTATTTTATGATCAAATGTAATTAATTTCTTTAGGGATGGACCTTTAGTAAGCAAAGGTAAAAAGAGAATTGGTTCTCTGCTTATACTGACTGCTACCAGGACTGCCTACTACTTGTAAAACGTTTTAAAGCAGCTGTAAAACAATCACTACTTATGTAAACATTTAGAGCTCATCATATGCAGAGATCAGCTACATATTTTAACTTCTGATCAAAAAGAAACACCATTTCCTCAACTGTACAGAAACTACTTGAAAAATTCATAAGATCTGTTTCACAAATTACCAATTCAACCATAAGAATATATAGTAAAAATGACAAAAGATTTGTTCTTATAGTTGATAAAAAATTTATGCCAAGGCATTCAAGTAAAGTTACTTTCTGTGTTCTGATTTAATGAATCATTTGAGTGGTATCTGGCGGGGTGACACAGATGTAAGGCTCGCTGAAGCCTGCTCTAATGCCTGCTGGTACCGTCTTCCTTGGGACAGCAAAGCCAGAACAATGTGTCAGACTGAAGTAATATCAAGGAAAGTAAGTGCAGTGCTGGGCATGCCATGAGGCTGGCCCACAGTACTTCCTGACCTGTGAATGTCTGTAAGTACTTCTCTGTCCTACAGGCTCCAGTGACCCAGGAAGCCCAAAAGAAGCAGCAGCAGTGTGGTAATGAACAGACTCTGGAATAAAGATTTTTGCAATCTCGTAATTCAAGCTCAAGACATATAAAGACTGTTTGATGGTTTAACCCTAATGGAAGGCAGAGCCTGGCACTGTGAAACCACCAGTGATTTCTTAACCATTAACATTAGTTCAGCTTTTAATACACATTTCTGTCTAACACACTGCGAAGTTTGTGTCCTTAACTTCAGAAATGTACATGAACTGGCAAAACACAAATTAAGGAACTCACTTGATGCAAATGAATGCAGCTTTTATACACCATGCTTCTGTGTAGAAGTTTACTGAAAGACACTGTAATACAATCAGGCTTCCCATTAGGGAATCATTGTAAAGAATTTAATTCCACAGTAAGTAAAACAAAGCTAAGGAGGACTGTAGTATTGTAATCTTAAGAAACAAAGCTAATCCTCACAAAAATAAAATACTGGGTCCCAGTATTCCTTGGGAGTTGCTAAAAGAGATTTCCCCTCTAAAAGAAGTTTGCTAGAATACTTATACTATTTAGAAGCACACATATATTTATAGAAATAATTTGACTTCAATCATAAAAGTGAAACGTTTTAAGAAATTAGAAGCAAAATGAGAAATGAAAAGCTTAACAGTTATGCCAAATCCAAATAATATAATAGATGTGTCATTTTGTCCTAATGTCAGAGAGGGGAAGAATGTCTGTCAGCAGCAAATGGAAGAGGGTGAATTATACTCCTACTTCATCCTGCAAAGCCTCTTTAAAACCCCCTAAAACTTAGCTTTTCTTTTTTTTAATGTACGTTTGTCCCTCATTAACATTTGATGCAAGGGGGACAATCCTCTTTTGTCAAGAAAATTTAGTACATTTGCATGAAAAATAGATTTCTGTTTATTTCACAGTTAGTTTCATGAAATCTTCCTCTTATCTGAAAATTAAATCTTGTTCCAATAAGCTAATTAAGACAGTTGCACATAAGAATATATGACATTTAAGGGTACTTACACAGATAGCAAAACAATAGCAATTAGAGTCCATTCAGGCATTTTGTGAATAATATTTCTGTTTGTTAACCTGAAAAAAAAATTTTAAAAAACGTCAGTACATTTCAGAGTAGAAGTAAGCAGATTTTAACAGCTGAATTTTAAGCCTACCATTAATACACTGAGTTATAATGAAGCAATTACAGCTGTATCTGAGCAATTTACCAACTCTCAAGCTTCTGTCATCCTCTAATGGAGGAATTGCAGAATTTCCAATGTCTCCTTTTTCTATATGAAAGTGGGATGGGGAAGACTGAGCAGAAGCTATTTCTTTAAAATTGCTTACAAATAGTCCTGGCTGCTATGAGGCCCCAGCTCTCACTCATACCCACTGGGAAATTCTCCAGAACTGCACATGTGTTTCTGAAAAGATGGACCTTCTTACACTTAGTTTCCCTCCTGCTGGCTTCAGATCCAGATTTGCTGTAAAAGCTGATGTGGAAACAGACTGAATTTTACAAGGTAGCGGTGACAATGCTCTGATGATTCATGTTTTTAAAATGGAAATCCAGAATTCTAACTTACACAATGGGAGCCAGAGCAAATATAAGAGCTATATAAATACAAATGAGGTGTGAATAAAAAACCACATGGGTGTTCAAGAAAAGTGCTGCTGCACTGAATACCAGCTGACCCTTTTGGCTGAACTGCCTAATAAAACAGATCTGCTTTAAGTCAAGTACTAATCTGTGTTAAAACAATTCATCTGTGAATTGCTGTCTCAATTTAGGCATGACCCATGGTGTTCAAAACAAGCAATTTCATGGAAAAGTCAGTCACAAATGAAGCTGTGGCTATGCAGGCACCCAAAAGAGCCAGCAGAATTAATTTTATTCAGGAAGATGGCACCATCCAACAGCTAAACTGAGGGGCAAGTACCTCCCTATGTTTGCTTCCTTCTTGCTTTTAGTTTCCCTTCCATGAAGTCTTGTACAAATTCAATTCAGAATGAAGATACCCTGTCACTCATACCCACTCCTACAGGCACTGGTGAAGACAGTTAATTTTAAGCACACTCCTATGTGGAAACAAATTCAAATCCAGGGTTTGCTTCCCCAGTAAGATGACTTTTTTCCTAAAAAAAAATTACTTCAGGCAAGTATATAGTTACCCAAAAAAAAACCAAACAAAAAAAAGCTGAAATTTGAGAAAGCAGAAATATTTGTACTTGTCATTGTTAAAATTCAAATTCTATTAACTAATTCCCCAAAATTATATTCAAAATGGTGATTAAAAATGTAGTTATGAGTAAGATCTTTTATAGTATCTGTTTGCATTTCTCTATTTCAGAAAGATATTAAAAATTAATAAATTTGTAATGATCACAGCAATATTATCTCATATTTCTCCTCAAATCTTTAAGTCTTCAAACCAAAATCTGATTTTGAAGCAATTATCACTCAAGTAGTGTCTCAACAATCTGAGTTTTGTTCAGTTATGAAAGGAAAAACAATGTTTTGCACTACATACACAGGAATTGTCACATCAAACCAAAACCAACAGTTCTGGCAAATACTGATTGTATTTGTTTTTAAAAGATTCATGTTTAGCAATTATTATTTGAAATAGTTAGTCAATTTAGCAACAAAATTTGTACCTGGTAAACTGTTACATTTTTCTGGCTACAGAACAAGAGACAAAACAAAGGCAGAACATCTTGACTCAACACTGATGACAGTGATAAACACTACCAAGAAATGCCTGATGGAATCATCTTGACAGGCAATTCATACGTAACATTCCAGTTAATCTGTTATGATGAGACACAATGAAAGAGACAGCTCCAAGCCACCTGGGGAAACTGTCAAATAGAGAAAGCAGCTTTATTTCAATGCTTTACAAGGAGTTAGTATTGATTAGAGCACAGGAAGGTGTCATTCTCGTACACAAACTGAGAGATGCAGTTATTTGTGTCAATTAACTCTTATTCAATGTTAGTATTGATTGGCAAGGTCTGAACACTAGTCATTGCCATCAATATGCTATTTCTGAAGGAGGTAGTCAAAAGACACAGATAACCAGCAGGACGCAGCAATATGGATCTACTGCTGTACTACTGTCACTGCACTGGATGAACAGTCAGGCCTCTGAAACTGAGTAACCTTTCAGTACAACACCTGTCCTAAAACACTTGTGCAGCTGGTAAAAAAAAACATTTCAGGCAGATCAGAGTAAAGCAAGCAACCTACAGGTGTGAAGCCTTAAATAATAAGGAGCAGTGGAAGGGCAGTCACTTTCACAAACAAGCTCTGGGTCAACACCAAGGCCTCTGAAGAGCAAAGCTTTCAGAAAACAGGGAACTGCAGGGCCTCTGTAAAAATGGTTCATTAGTTCTTTGTCTTGCCTCTAGCCAAAACTGTTACTTCAGAACAATCCATGAAAGAGGTCACTAGATTTCTGTCATAAACATAAAATGTGGAAGTGTTAAAACTGTACAAAAGTTTGTGTGTGTGATTTTTGTGGTGAAATCTGTTCTGTTCAAGAGTTTGGCCAAATTCTCCCTCACCTACCTAGAGAAAGAAAACAATATGCAACTTCCCAAAACGGACTGTGCCTACTTTCTTGGCCTGTGTAGGGCAGGATATGTAAGCTAGGCAAGCTGGATGATCCCAAATAGTGTGGGTTGCTTAGTTGCTGGTTTGCGGGTCCTGTGGTTCACTCCAGCAAGAGACGCTGCAGCCACCCAGCAGGACCCACGCAGTTTTCACACCCTGTGAAGCAGCCTGACTGAGCACATGGATCCAAGTAGCAGAAGCTTCCAGGATAAAGGACTAAAGAGTAAAATGCATAAAAGTTCCACCTCAGATGACCTCCTGATAACTGATTAGTGCCCAGCCTGTAAAAGAAGGGAACTCCAATAGGGAAATTGGAGGAATCCACAGTGAATAAAACCAGTAAACCCAGCATCTTTGCAAACGCAGCAGCCTTTCCTTCCCACATCCAGATTTGCAGGTGTGGGCATATATAACTGCAGTTCAAGAATCTGCCCATTCCATAAATCAGGAAATAGACTTCATGGGATTAGGATGCAAAGTTTTGACTTTAGGGAACCTTAGCTACCTGTATTTTTTCCAAAACTTGCACTAAGATGAGTGAACTTTAATCCAGGGTGGCACGGGCAAATATGGAAGCATATATTGTTTTTCTTTAGGTTTCAACTAGACCAATTTAACCATAAAAGACAGCTTCTCTACCTCCTGGAAAACAGCAACACATTTACATAGTGTAATATCATTTAGTTTGATGACAACCAGCAAAAAATAAGCTACTATTTAACTTCAGGCTTCCTTTGAGAAAAGCCTATTTACTTGAGAAAAAGTCATTAACATCTTGATACTCCCCTATTTCCACACAGAACTTTGTCTACAACCAAGTACTACTGATTGACTTGAAACCCAGAACCTAAAATTTCACTTAACAACAGTAACAGGTAAAATAGGTATTAATAAGTACATATACAAGATAACATGCATTAATGACATATACTTAAAAGCTAAAAGACTGTCTTGGACACATGATAAAACAAACTTGTGACAAAAAGTCTTGAACACATCTCACATCTGATTAATTGGTAGAGTTCAATGTCAATGATGAGCTCCGTAATGGGAATTAAAATACTTGCAACCATAAAATACAGAAGGAATCCTATTTTCAAAATTAAATATTATGCCTTAAAAAACCCAACCACACATTCAAAATCATTTATCCTCAATTTATATATAAGAAGCTAATTTTCACTTGATCTTTTAACAAAGTGCCCCTCCACACTCTGGAGAATTATTTGACATCTCAGTTTTCGTAACAAAAGCTTACAGGCACTGAGGGACTTTGTTTGGGAAGAGCTCTAACCATTCTAAAATGTCTCTTGAGATCTCTCTAGTGTGTTTCTTAGTAGTGGTGATTGAATAAAATGCTGCCCAAAGGAGGCTGAACTGCAAGTGTTCCTTTAAAAACCAATGGAGCTGAAAATCGTTGTTGCTTAGTTCACCACATGCTCTTTCACCCTTCTTAAGCTAAGCTCTGCTACAGCCATGTGTTTTATCTACTACCCTCTTTGGCAAGCTCTTCAGCCTGAAATATCTTCAGTACCAAAAGCAGGAACGAGCTCAAGCATTTATCAATGCTCCTCCATTGTCATTAAGCATCTGAACAACATTAACAAAGAAAGTAACATTTGAATTTCTATACCCTGTAAATGCAAACACCATTTAAAATTTATCTCAAGTCTCCCTGCCAAAGCATTCAATCCAAAACTTAAGAGACTACTCCTAATAAATAAACTTAAACCTACATACCAAACTGGAGATTCAAGTCTATGCCTTCATCTCAATATCCATGAGCTAGCTCTTGTGTATCAACAGACCTTTCATATCAGTAATGCAAGAAGAAGAAAGGGAAGCAATAAAAACCATTGGGCCCTACTTCCTGTATTTTTGTATTTAACTATCAGTGACAATAAAACTCCAGTTATTTTGAGATTTATATTATATTATATTATTATATGGCATTTTGTCTTTAGCCATCCCCCATCCAAAATCCTGAATTTCCAAGCAACTGATCTGGAATCTTCACAGTAAGAGAACACCAAGAACTCGCTACCATTACCTTCAACTTACTTCCTAACAAAAGACACAAAAATAAACTCACAAAGTGTCATCTAAGAGATCAAAACAGATTAGGGGAAACCTTTAAATTATGATGAACTACTGCTACATGAACCAGGTATTGGGTCAAAGTCCAAATAAATTTGATTTGGTTCCATTTTGTACACCCACAGATATGTGTGTGTGTGTGTGTATATATATATATACACATTTATATATATATATATATTTATATATATATGTTTTAGAAGTCTATTTTGGTTTCAAGTCTCATTTGCTATAAACCACTGTGAAAAATTTATATTCATGCCCCACTGTCTTTGAATAGCAAAAATTATTTAAAACAGAAGTTCTGTTTTTGAGAACCTCCAGGCCTTCTTACATAATCAATCATACAAAAGTAATTTGAAAGACACCAAAGGTAGTTTCTCCAGTTTTATCAATCCACAAGCTAAAGTGACTATTAAGCATTTAAACTGCAGAGCAACGAAAGAGTTTTAAGACACAAAGATTTTACTCAAATAATAGTTATCTATACACTATATACAAAATATCTTTGCTGGTTTCAGTGGTGTTGTTAAAATAAAAGGTTAATCAGAACTTAAAAGACTGCAATCACAGAATCAAATTCAAATAGTATCAATGTTTTTATTTAAAAGAGATAATGCACAGAGTTACCAGAAAGGAAGAATCTTCCACAGTAAGAAATCTTGCACAGACACCATTTAGTGGTGTTCTTCCAGACATGGACAAATCATAAGGAATCGGGTAGAGATGGGTTTCTATTCACCAAAGCCTAGATTCCTTGTGGCACATGCCACATGAATGTATTTTGGAAAATTTACATGTAAACCTCAGGCAGGTTGAGGATGTGGGAAGGAGTTTCAAGAGTGACAATGCACACACAGTTAACAACTGCTGTTGCTCTTTTTCTGACAATACTTGAGGATGCAAGACACAATCTAGGTCCAACTTATGAGAGTTGCCTCCCAAAGAAAACCTAAAAATGTTCAGAGAAGTTACCATCATTCTGCTTTCCCTCCTTCTTTATCTCACTGTTTCCAAATACTGTCTTTAGTCCTACTGCGTGAAGCAGAAGCTTTGCTGGTGGTGATAGAAGTGCCCACTAGATCTACTTCCCTTTGAAATCAGGAACAAGACAGATGCAACTGACTGACTCAGGAAGTTAGTGGTAAAAATTATTAATCAGATTAAAACCATTTAGCCCAGCTGCAAGGAGCCAGAGCAAAAGAAAGGGACAGATCTCAGAAACTCATGCTTAATAGGAGGTGACGAGGTAGCAGAACCTTTAAAAGACTCACCAGCATCCTCCAGAGACCACTGGCCTAGTTTTTAAAAAATCTACAAATACTCCTGGTGACCTAGCCACTGTCAGGAGCAAGGAAAGGCCTGACTTGTTAGTCCACAGGGAATGTGACATTAGCTACACAAACACACAGCTAGAAAAGAGCAAATCTGCAATAGGGCCCTCTCTGTGCCCAAACCACAAATCATTCAACAGCATGTTTAATTAATCAATTTATAAGAATCTCTAAGTATAGACCAATACTCACCGGAAAGTTTTGACAAGACTTTTTAGCTCTGTATAAACATCGCCTGAAGCAATCTGAAGAGGGCCCAAAACTGCAGATAATCTAGAAGGCAAAAGACACCAGTCAATAGACACTGTCCTCTCTTTCTCGTTTCTTCTCAAGTAAGACTTCCACCAAAGCACATCAAAGTTACTAAAAAGGAGGAGATTGACTTTTGTGCAGCAGATCAGGCCTGCAGTTTTCACTTCAGCTGCCTCTGTGTGGTGTTTGGGACAACACCTTCACTTTGCAACTGCCTGCTTTTAAAAATAAGTTCTAGTTCAGTGTGAACGCGAAGATTTAAATATAGTTCTACATACATATTCTTACTAATTTCACCTTTCAGTTCTGAAAAATATTCATACAATTTTGAGGACTAGAACTACAGGCCTTACAAATTTTTGAAGGTTTATATTTACTATATATTTATAATAACAATTCAAAAGGAAACTGCATGTCTAAATGAGGTATTCACACATAATATACCTGCTAACCTCAGACTCACATAGATGCAACAGAAATATCAGTCCACTGTGAGCTCGATAGTTGAAATCCAGATGACAGTTATCAGAAAATTTCAAAAGAGAGAAAAACACAGGTTTCCTCCTTACTTATCTGTGCATAAAAACGGACAGACCACACAAACTGCACATACTCTTCAACTCGTTGTCGGGATTCCCAAATAACATCCTTTGTTTTTCACACTTAGGATTAAACTCTTGCCTCTATTTATTTAATAGTTAATATGCTCTTGCATTTGAATATCCAGTTATTTGCACTATACGCATGTAACACATAGTGTATCAGTATTACTGGAAGACTTAAGGTTTCTGTTCTCCTGTATATCACTGCATGGTTACAAAAACTGAACACAGGACTCTCACAATGTTGGGCATATTAGTTGCTTTATCACAATGAAAATGATCTCTTGATTCGTGACAGGACGACTGCATCACCTCAGGAAATTTAAAACAGTCGACACTTAGAGACATGACACTTGGGGGGTGGTTTGATTTCATGTTTGTGGCCTATCCACATGTTGCAGGTAGAGAAAAACAGAAAGGATTTACTTTTTATTTTGGCAGGGATGGGGAGTTGGTTGTGAGGTTTTTAAGTTAAAAAAAAAAAAAAAGCTTCTGTAAAACCTAGTTTGGCTAGGTAACACAAGCTACAATGATAGAGAAGTAAATACCCCCCCTAAAAAAAACCAACAGAATCATGACTTTTAAACACTCATTTATCTGCATTGCCTTGACAACGAGAATATTTCCGAGGTCCTATCAACTTTGACAATTTAATAATTCGAACAGCTACGTGAGAAATGCCTTAATCTTTTTTGTGTGACTCCAAAGCCCTTTTATGTATGTGAAGAAGGTCTGATGTTGGGAAAATTTTAAGATTCAGTTCTGAGGGCCTTTAATGGTTGTAGCTAGGGGCATACCGGTATCAGCCATCCAAACGTGCGTTAGAAACTCTAAGACCTTTGCTTAAAGGATTACAGAGATTTGTTTACAAGTAACAGTATGCTTAATGTACAAAACAAATACTTGTACTCCTCTCAAGCAACTTCAAGGTTTCAGTTTAAACTTGAGTAGTTGGTACATGCAGACTGTGCAAACTGTCACCTGCAACTGTACTACAGCTGACTGCTGCAGAAATAAGTAAGTCCTTTAGGGTAATAATGGGCTTAAGTTATGACAAGGGCCACCTAGAAAAAGCCAGGCCCATCCTTGCACAGTGTTTGTTACTTAAAACATTGATGAATGAGCACCAACTTCAGACTGACATTCACCGAAGTAAACAGTACTTACGCTTTCGTCAATTTTTCAAGGACAATTCGCTTCCTAATCTGCATTTGTGCATTTGAATCAACAAGTGGGAAGGTGAGATCTTCCTGCTGATCATCCTGTATTAGACAAAAAACTTTAACAGCTATAACCTAGTGTTTAATTAAAGTCAGTACATCAAAACAGTCACAGATAATCAGTAAGTATTTAAACATTAAGTAACTTATCTCTGAAGAGAAAAAACCCCAAACTAATTTTTAATGGGCAGACAATTGCATAATCTGATGCAACATACAGTATGCAGCTAACATAATTTTCTCTTTCCCTGTGTGAGATACTTATCCACTTATGATAACAGAAACAAAGTAATAATTCTTTCAAGGCCTGTTCAGACTTTATACAGCCTCCATACTGTTCCACCAGACACTCACTTTGTCTTTGCTAGGATGTTCCCCTGCCTGTGCTTGTGTCGCTGCCTCTTCAGCCAAGATGTACTTTCCTTCATAGAACTCTTTTACTCGGACTTCTAGGAACTCTGTTTCTTCTTTTAACTTTTCGTAACTAGGAACAGGTTTAAGTATTCCACCTGAGCCTGTGAAAGGTAAAGAGTAATTCAAGCTGTTTTGAGACTCCCCTACAGCAATAGTGTTGAGATCATCAGCTGTATCTAAGTCATCCTCATCAAGTTCTTCAGACTCCTGGTTGGCAGATACTATGCACTCTGATGAACACAAAGAAGTATAGTTCGGGCCATAGAGAAATTTTAAAGTTTCCTCAGTTCTCCATTCCATAAGTGTTTGCCTAAGCACTTCTAATAAACTGCCTTTGGAATTAACTGGATGCAGTTCAGGGTTTTTATGTTCTGTTGACTTAGCTAGTGTTCTTTTAAGATGTTCTGCTCCTCTTTTGCTCACACCTAGAAAAACTATCTGTGATCCACACGTATTTACACAGATTTCTGAAGCACTTGATTTCCCAAGAGCAGTATTGTTTGAAGGTGGTGCAGTTACTTCATTATGAACAGAGCAAGCATGTATTTCTTCCTGAGTGTCTATTTTACAATGAGAGAGTTGTTCAATGGCTTCTACCACATCTGCATCTTCAGTTTTAGGCCTGGCACGGACCTTCTGAACATGCTTCTTTTTGAGGATGCTTTTTCTGTGCAATTGCTGTGCAAAATTGGCTGAACTTGACTGACTTCCTGGTAGGACAGAAGAAACAAATTCTTGTTCAGTATCAGTACTGCTGTCACTGGCTGTGTCATGAGAAGCAGATTCACATGGATCTGAAGATATCCTAGGATTTTCAATGTCGGATGCTTTAATTACTTCATCACGTAGTTTCACCTCTTCTCCAGACTGCCCACTACAATAGAAAACATAAGCCATCAGTGAAATAAGAAATGGCTTTTACCTGCAATAGCTTTTCATTCTCACATAAGAATGATAAACAAAGCCTTTCCCCCCTTATAGCAGAAGTGTAATTTTTTGCTTTAAGAAGCTCTTTTAAAAGTCTTCTTGAACTCTTAAGAGTTGCACTGTTCTACAATCAAGATGACAAGTATAAAGAAGCAAGTTCTCAGCTGATTATTGGCAGTTAGAAAACAACAAGGTATTATTAAAGACAGCAGACCAATGTAAAATTTAGCATCATGAATAGTGCAATTTTAAAATGAAGACAGGCATGCTAACACATACGGGAACATAGTACCCTTAAATCAGGGGGACAGCTGAGCTGTTTCAGCATATATGTTTGCCACCTAATGGCAACGCTTTGCGAAAGGAAACAGAAAGTTGCACAATACACAGTGAGGTACAGCGAGATGACAGAGTAGTGTGATTTCATTCTGGCTGATATAGACCTTTTAGATTAAGAAGTGCAGAAGCTTTCATCACATATAATTGGCACAATTTTCTTTATAAAGAATAGATGGCATAAAATATTCAAAGTACAAACAGTGCGTTTGTTTCAGATTTCAACAGGCTCAATTAAGACACACAATCCAAGAGCAGCTGTACACTAAATCATACAGATCAAATATGCTGGGTTAGAATCACAAAGAAAAAAAACCTTTGCAATAGGTTCTAGTAAGCTCTTTTCTATAACAGAGTAAATCAAAGATTCCCTTTTCATCTGCCATGATGCTAAAATTTCTAGCTATAGATGGATACAACAACAACAAATTTTTCAGTGTACCTCTGTCCCTCCTTCAGCAGCTCTATGTCTGGTGGTCTGCAAAAAGACGACACAGAATGAGTATTTTCCTGCTCAATCTATTCTCTTGAAATACAAAGAAATACAAAAATAGTTGAGTTTGGAAGGAACATCTGAGGATCTTGTAGTCCAACACCCTCTGTTCAAAGCAAGGCTAGCAAGAGCAGGTTTGTGCACACGTGTACAGAGAGCATGACTTGTGTGCCCGCAGCGCATCGCTGTTACAGTGAACAGAATTTAACACAGTCACCAAGTCACACAAATGTTTTTCAGAAAGGACCTCTGGAAGGCTCTAGTCTGACCTCCTGCTTGAAATGCAACTTCACCAGCGCTAGGTTATGTCAGCCACAAATTCATGAAGTTTAAATCTTGAAAAGCAGCAAAGACGGAGATTTCAAAACATTGCGGAGTATCCTGTTTCATTCCACCATAACCTTAGCACAGTTTTTTTCCCAATGTCCAACCTGAACCATTCATGCAATTACTTGTGGCCATCAACCAAGAATAGTTTGGCTCTGTAATCTTTCTATTTTTAACTAGTTGTACACTACTTTCAGATCACCCTTTAGTCTCCTCTTTAACAAACTGAACATGCCAAGATCCTCACAGACCATAAAGTTCCTCTAGTAAAGACAATCCTGGGCTAGTTATAGGAAAATGTTTTAATTAATGCAAAAATATGAATTTTCAGGATATTTTAATTTATTTTAAATTTTACTTTGTTAAAAATTAGGCTATCAAGTTAAAATTTTCTTAAGAAAATCATTTTCAAAGGTTTCCAGAAACTAAAAACATTACTAAACAAATTCTGATGAGTTTCTTTCCAAAGCTCTATTTCCATTCAGTTATGAGGCAGCATCACAATGCTATTCCTGTTATCCAATACCAAGTGTTGAAAATCTCATCTGTCCTATGACTGAAAGAGAACCTTTTAGGCAGGCACTAAATGCAAGTCAATGCACAAGCACCTTTCAGTATGTAAAAGACCCCACAGGTTTAAATAGATGTAAAGCTGCACCACTCATACCAATAAACTACGTTTGGAAACTAAAGGTGGTAACAGAGTGATTTAAATTATTAGCTCCATATAACTCTTCGGAGTTTTAAGTGCAGGTTGTAGTCTTTTCTGTCACAGGAATTTCAGATATTCTACTGTGTAAATGTGTATTGGTGTGTGCACATGTACTGGTTGTGCAAAGAGGTGTAGCTAGCCAAGAACTACTGAGAGTTTGTTTGTTTGTTTTTTGAAAATCCTGCCTCCCCACCACCACCCAAAATAAATAATTAACTATGTCAAGCATACCACAACTATACACTTCTGATGTGAAGAATAAAGGGAGATTTTAGAAATACTTTTCTTAAAGACAGAAAAACAATACCTCAAAAGCACTGGTAAACTTAAACTTTTAATGAAGAGTCTAGTTTTACCTACTAGAATACCTCAGATCCAATCAGGCTGCTCAAAAGCTCTTCTCTCACTAATCAGATATTTCATATGACACATATAAGTCCACCTAGTTTCTTCTGTTGGAAACCAGGAGACTTTGAGAAGTAGTGTCTTTGAGAATGAATAAATTTGCTGAACATTCTTTATGCAAGTGTTCATTGTTCAACAGTGACACCCATTGGCTCCACTGATTACTTGCAAGCCAATGTTTCCTAAGCTAGGAACACAGACTGCATGACACTGTCCCAAAACATGTATTACAGGAAGAACAAGAAATGGGCAATCTGAAATTTATATCAGATAAACAAGCTCTTCATGTTATAGTCTGCTTTCAGATGCAAGCATTTACAGTCTAAGCTTAAGATCGATGCCAAGTGCTATGCTAAAATTAGAAAATCTCTTGTAACAGGTTAAGATTAATTCAACCTGTACATTGTATGGTTTGTCAAAATTCAATCCTAGTAAGTACATTTTAAAGTTAATAGGAGTTAACTATTATTTATGACTCGTCTGCCCTCTAAACTAACATGGTCATGTCTACTAAGTACACGTGAGTAGTACTGAACCATGTCAATTACTGTAATCCATACAGCAGCAACACTTTTAAAACAAACACCATGCTAAGCTAATGTGTTAACATCAGTTACCTCTGCTTCAGCCAAATCACTCTGATGCGCTGCAGCTATTTAATTACCACTGCAGCCTGTATATAGAAATAATATTCTCAAAAGGTGCAATGAATGTATAAGATTATACTTACTTGTCTTCTTCTCTCATCCATACCGGACTTTTGGAAATTTGAGCTTCAAAATATTTAGATGCTCTATAGCAAAAGTTGCTGCAAAAGCACTGGCAATGAGAGAAAGCAAGAAAACATGACTAAGGCCAACTTTAATACATAGAAAAGTACAAAAGTAATTCCTTTTAATGCTTGTAAAATTAAGTACCAATACACATTTCTTTTCAAGGCTATAGCCAGGTTTTTAGTTCACCTGAGAAACCCAACCTATCAAATGGGCCTATCCCATTCCCACAAGCCACATTTAGCTGCTTCTTTCTTCCCCATTTTTCTGCTTTCTGCACTTTTATTACACACTGGGAAGCAAATCAGCGTTGGATTCTATGTAACAATAATTTAAAAAAACCCCAACAAACCAAACTGTTCAAAGAGCAACCCATAACCCAATATGCTGTTAATACAGTTTCAAAGACACACATTAAAATTCAGGTGTTTAATAATGAAAATTTTGGTTCACAAGAGAACCTGGTATTTTGCAATACTTGGAACAACACCTAAAAATCTCCAGCATCTTTGAAAAATTGATTTGCAAACTTGCATCTCAAGGGAGGACAGCAAAGCATCCTACTTCTTGCTGGAGTCTTGCCTAGTTGCTCGAGAAAGCAATTCCTAAAATTTTGTGTATCCCAGAGTTTTAATCAGAGGAATGCATACTACTGACACTGAAGAAATTTGTTCTGTAACTGGTAACATTTATCTTACCATTTAATGTCTAAGTGTCTTTAGGTGATTGCGTATCCTGTGAACTGTCAAAGATGACTTTTATGCAACCACATGTGTGAACATGCTTCCAGAAAAAAAGTATTTTGTGAAGAGTTAGGTTTTATGTTGAAAACTCCTCAAAAAGAAACCTAAGTGTTCCCCGAAAAGGAACACTAAGGAATATGTAAGATGTAACTTGTACTACACTACTGCAAACTTCAGTGATTGAAAAGGATGTGCACTTTGACCCTCCTAAAGCTCACTGACTGTGCTGGAGCAAAATAAAGAACACTTCTTCACAAATGTCTTTAACAGATCAGCTGTGCCACATTCAAACTGATATCCAAGTAAAACTTTCCATTTTATGTTTAAACTTAGAAAACACATGTATTTTGTCTTACCAAAGACATAACCTAGAAAGTGAAATGCACAAAAATTTCATATTCTAACAGTTTGTGAAAATTATTTTCATAATAATCAAATGCATTTTTCTCTGAATCGAGCCACTATATGAATGCTGTTAAAAAATGAATTTCTGATGTTGCTACCATTAAACACATTCTAGAAACAGACTTGTTACCATACCTTTCTTTCAGTGATATCATAAACTCGGTTCGTTTTTGTTGAAATTCTGTACTTCTGCTTTGGCACCTAAAACAATACATTTTCATCAGCAAGACTGTCAGTTCCATCGTGACTACAGAGAAAACTTCATTCTTAATTCACATCTGTGGACACGTGCAATATATTCTATTTAACTGAACTGCATACTACAACCACCTTTCCTCTCAATTCTTCTGATGTTGCACCTTCTCAGATGTAAGAAAGGCAATTTATCTTTAATCATATACATCTCAAAAATCAGTAAAAGCCAGCTCCATAAGAAAACCAGTACCAAACATATAACAGTGGAGCTGCCATGGCAGAAGCTTTCCTCATGTGCAAGTGCTGAGCACTTACATAGAGGTCCTTCTTTAATCCAGAGATATTTATATGCTGTGAGACTGTACTGTCAGACCCAGCCACTACCCAGGCAAACCCAGAGAGGAACTTATGTAAACTGTAACAGTTTTGAAATTAACATCTGTGCAAATATATGAAGTCCAAAACAGTATATTGTTTTGTACTTGAGTTGATTTTTTTCAGATAATCACATGTAGCACTGATATTATATCACAGGTTATCTAACTGACCTTTGAGCTCAGCTTAAGCTCTGATATATCACACCTAAAGAAGGATAGCTTTGATCTTGCCACAGTTGACATACGTTTTCATAGCATACGTATATGCATTCACATAATAATATCCGTGTGTTGTATTATTTTTTCATGTCAATCCTTCTCATAGACATCTTTTGCTACACTGACAAAAGAACAAGATTTCGAAGCTTTTTTTCATTCACAAAGGAAGGCCATGAAGCCACAACTCAGTCATCTTTATCACTGTTGACACAGATCCATGCATTGTGATTCCCATCATTCAGTAACTGATTCTGTCATACAGTAACTCCTGTCTACTCATCAAATTTTACCTTTGACTTCAGAAGGATTATACTGAAATGGAATGATATAATGCCTGGTTCATTATTTGACAGTAATCTCTGCTTAATATTCTAACTTTAAAACTAAAAAGAAAATGCAAGAGAATAAAAATTGTGAAAAGGTTCCTTTGATAACAGGATTAATAAAAAGCAACTTACGTTTTCCAGTTTATTGTGACATAGAGGATAACCACATAGCTTGATGATAGACCGTTCATCAACGATGTCTTTATAGTGAGATGGAGTAATACATTTTCCCTAAAATGACAAGAAAATAGTTCAACAACAGATACTGGAAAACTTGTCATTTTTTTGTACCCAAACCATCTCTTAAGCATATAAATATCTTAAATTTTATAACAGTTATCTATTAATATTAATAAACATTGAGAACCTACACAGGAAAAAAGGAAAAGGGTAAACAGAGAAAGAAAACAGACATGGACATTTCTTTTTACATATACAAGACCTTCATAATGTTGCCTCTAATGTGGCCCCTATTTCTGTAATTTTCCTCTGTTTACATGTTTTGCACACCTATTTATCAGCCTATTTACAACCTTAACAAGACTAATCATCATACCATTCCAACAAAACTGTGCTGCCAGGTAACAGTGGTGCATTTTAGAGACTTTGTCTAAATTTACAGATGGCATGAGGTAGACCTAAATTTTTTATACTTCATCTGTCAGTCCAGAACCAGAGAGGTATAAACAAAAGCTGTGATAAAAGAGCGAGGATTCATCAGTGTATACAGCCCTGCAAAACTAGGGCACGTTTTCACTGCAGAACGCGTAAAAATAAGGAAATCGTTATCAGAGCTGGTACAAGAGGGAATGGACGGTTTGTCTATTTTAAACTGCAGCAAATGGTTCCAAAAACTTTTAAGAAAAAGTACCACACTAAGATACAAAACGGTATAAAAACTTGCAACACCTACACAGTTTAGAAGGAACTCTTCAGTAATGTCCTCTTCCAGGAGCTGTTCAACAATAGACAATGCTTTTTTCTCAAATTCAATCTTCTTTCTCAGTGCAGCCTCCAGAGCTGCTTTCCTGTAACAGAACAGACACTGAATGATACAGAGGGCAGATTTCTATAAATTTTCTGATTGTATTTTTATCTTTTTTTCTGAAATACAGTAGCTTACATTTTCCTGCATCACACCAAAGCAACAAGTAACTGGACTAGTAATTCTGTTATAACCACAAAGAGTTACATATTTTATATTGGTTTGCTTTATTTGCTGGTCAAGAAAAGTATTGATTCTCACTGTATTGCAATACACTCCCCAAATTTTCTTGCAAGAGGGAAACTCAGAACTGACTGGACAAAGAGCCTGGGACAATTTATGGAGTGCTGTCAGGAAAACAGGAACTGGGTAAGACATGAAGAATAGGAAGAAAAAAAGGACTGGGACTTGACTGAGTGTGAGGTTACAAAGTAAAGGAAGGAATAAACCAAACAAATCCCACTTCCTGAGTGTTTTTTGATGTAAATAATTATAAATGGCAGGTATGCAAAGAAGTTAAGATGGCAAAAAGCAAGGAGTACAGGCTATGGAAATACAATTTAGATTACACACTTTTAGTATATTACACAATGCTGAGGTGTGCGTGCTGTTAGAAGTTACACAGCATCACTTCAAACATATCTGCATGATGTTGATGCTGGTGATTTACTGAAGTTGGTCATAGTACTCTGAAAAACTAAAGCCTCTGCAATGCAAAGACTGCAATTTCAAAGTGAGGCAAAACAAGACAAATGTCACGCATGTACTGTTCCTCTCAAATTATACCTTTGAGCAGCATCTTCATTTTTCAGATCAGCTGAATGCTTATTTCCTAGAAATCAAATATAAAAATATACAAATTAGTGTATTTTCTTAACAGAGGAAAATGCTGGAACCTGAAAAATATTAAAACCTCTAAACTGTAAGCACAATCAAGATAATTGCTTAGTAACTTGCTTTTGATGGCTGTGATTTCAGTAAGCTGGTATTCAGCAACCAGTTAGACACACTTTTAAAGTGTGAAAACAGACAGGCCCAACTCTTCTCACACTCTCATTCATCGTATCCTGTATACACAAAAAAGGAAAGAATAATTCTGACAATAATTTTGTGCCAGCCACACCCCCCTGGCCCTCCAGGCCAGCGTTACTCCTGCACCCCACTGCTGTCCCCACTGCTGTCCCCACGGCTGTCCCACCGCAGGCTTTTGCTCCGGGCCAGGTCCAACGCCGGCACCCTCACACAGAGCCGCTATTGCCGCCCTCGCTGCCGCCAGCGAGCCCTGACCCAGCTTCCGACACGGGTGCCCCGGGCAGCTGCTCCCCTACGACAAGAGCAACAGGCAGGGGAGATACCGGGCTGTTATCCTGGGAAGGACGCAGCGCTCTGACCAGCTAGCTGCACCACCCCGACACAGCCCGCGTGCGACGCTCAGGGCGCGCCGGGGCGGGCTGTCCCCTCACAGCCTGAGGGGGCGCCGGGTCCCTGCCTCGCCTTGCCCGGCCCGCCGCTCATCACGGCCCCGCACCCGGTCCGGTCCGGCCCGGCCCGGCAGAGGCCCACAGAGCCGACCACGGCCGGCCCGCCGCTCTCCCCGGCATGGCGGGTTGGGCGAGTCCGCCGCTGTGCCGGCCTGGGGGCACAGGGAGAGCCCAAAGCGCCAGGCGGGGGGAGTGGGGGGACCGGCCCGCGAAACGTGGCCCCCACCTGCGCGCCGCCGGCGGGGCTTGCCCGTCCCGGCCGCCATCATCGCCATCACCGCCGCTCCGCCCGCCGACCTCTCACCCGGGGCGGAGCTGCTGCTGCGGCGGGGCCGGGCCGGGAGAGGCGGCAGCGCGGAGTTGAGGGGTTCGGCTGGTGGGGGCTGAGGTGAGGTGAGGTGAGGTGAGGTGAGGTGAGGTGAGGTGAGGTGAGGTGAGGTGAGGTGAGGTGAGGTGAGGTGGTGGTGTGGTGCTGTGGTGCTGTGCCCTTGTGGTTTTTAATTCAGCTTTGTGTTATAGGCTGAGGCTGGCAGCCTCTCCGTCCCAGCCTGCGTGTGGTACCGCCCAGAGAAGGGGTTGGAGTGTTTGTTTATTAAGAGGGAGTTTGGTGAGTATTAATAGAACGTTTCGCATGGTTCAGATGCTGCCCATTTGCCGCTGAAACCTCCTAAAAGATTCAGTTAGAAACCGGATTAAGTATTAAGGCCGGAGACCATCTGCGAGCTCAGCCAGTAAATCCCTGGAGCAGCACGGTGGGTGCCTGGGGAGCGTTTCAAGGTTGTAAGTACATTGTGAAGTTACTGAGAGCTGAAAATGCAACAGTATTGGCGTTCGAAAGTATGTTACATTTTTTTGTCGGGATTAGTAACATTCTGTAAAGTGAAGAGCTCAAATAGTACGAAGTGTGGTAATAAAGTGTGTGGTAATGACCTGGTTAAAATGACAGGCTAGAAAGGATAGGTCTCAGTGACATACAGATGTCAAACTGGACCATCGAGAATAGAAAGTGAGTTGTTTATTCTTTGAATAAAGAAGGTCACATAAAAATGCCTTTTAAGCTTTTGTGAGTTGTCCCCCTTTTGTAAGCATCCAGATAGGTTTGTTGTCTGTGTGTTGTCTCATGTAGCTTAGGTCAAATGTAAGAGGAAAGGCTGAGAACATCACATGGAGATGTCTGTGTTTTGGTGAATAGTTACCTAATTGACCAGATGTAGAGGTAATTGACACTCGTAGTGATCATATAACCAGGTTTAGGCCCATGGCATTACTTAATACTATAAAGATTATGACTGCTGCTATGATATGTCGTATGGGATACCCAAGCTTGATTGTATTTGTAATTCATGGTCCTGGCTATGTAAGACTTGGTACATACTTGACATTACTTAAATGTATAACTTCGTTGTTTTTAGCAAGAAAGTTGTAAATTTTAATACTTCGAGATAAAAGGCCACTGTACTAGTCCAACCTAAACACTAGAAAGAAATAAATTATATTGTATATGTAATCTTGACGGGACTGTTGATATAAAGCAGCATGGTGTTTGGATGAGCGCCTTCACGTGCCAGATATCGGGTTAGTGTGTGCCAGTCAGGGCTGAGCAGAAGCACCTCTGATCAGAACAGTCACAGAAAATGTAGTGTGTCATGGGCTATCACACTTGGCATGCAGTCAGCCCAGACTTGCTCTGTATTAGCTGCAGGTTTCCATATATGTGCCCAAAGTAGTCACTGAAACCTTCAAACTTCTTAAGGTGACCCAGATAGTACTTGAAAAATTGCTTTCCTGTGCATAGAATGCAGGTTGTTTCCTGTCTGTAATACTGTCTTCCTGAAAATATGGGGAGTAGAACAATATAGCATACACCTCTTAAAAAGGAATTTTCCCTTATTTTCCAATTATGTAGACTTAATATCTGTCTAGATTGTTCTTATTCCTCTATTAACATTTTTTTGATAATGTGATTATTTTTCAGCCTCTGTTTTAAATTCATGTAATGTAATACTGCCCTCTTTAATTTATAATAGATTTTGATGCCAGAAGAACACAGTCAAACTATAATGGCAGTTGATGAACTTCAAGCCATAATACAAAGATGTGTAAGTAGTTTTCTTTCCTTAGAAGTAACAAGTATAAGTAGTGTGAATTTCTCTTCATATATTATAATTAAAACCAAAATGACCTCAAAAAACAAGTCAGCTGTTAGCAGAACTCCTCACTGGAGTTCAGCCTCCATGTTTCATTGACTTCTCTGTGGTGCTTATCCCAAGATGCTTGATTATTTCTGCTTCTTGGAGAAAGGAGTGTTCTTGTACCCAGGAACAAAAGCAGGTTTTTGTAGAAAATACATCTTCCAAACAGAATCCTGTAGTCTAGACTTAATGCTATTGAAATACTGCCTTGATGTTCCATCATAACTTGGTAGCTTTTTCAATATGTGAAAAATGTATAAAAGTTACAATGATACTACATTTAATTTTGAAATGAAGGCTTGGAATTTCTTATTTCTTACTTGACTTTAATAAGTATGGAGTTAAACATTAATATTTTCTTTCTAGCAAATTCTGGAAGAAGCTGATTTCAAAGGAGAAGATTTTAATCTGTTTCAGGTAGCAGGTCAGAAGTGTTTGGAAGATGGATATGCAGCTCAGTTATTAGAAGTAATTCAAAATGAGAAAAACAAGGTGAGTTTAAGTTTGCACTATATATTCGTGTTTATTAACATCATTAAATATAAAACTGCTTATTAAGAGGGAAAAGCTACTTTCCCTGTAGAGCAAGGCTGTACATATGAATAGCTGATAAGTTGACTTGTGTTAAGTGCACATTATTCTGTATTCAGGTAGCTCACAGAAACCCAAGTCACAGTAATCTTAAAACCATTAGTAACTCTTCTTTGTGAGTGAAGCAAAGAGAAAAGGAAGGACGAAAGCATAATCAGGAGAAAGCTACAGCATCCCACTTCTGCAGGACAGGGACTTCAGATGGTGTACTAGGTCTGGCTGGCATGGAGTTGGCTTTCTTCATGGCAGCTTGCATAGTGCTGTGTTTTAGATTTCTGACTAAAAAGGTGTTGATAACACACCAGTGCTTCAGCTACTGCTGATCAATGCTTGTACAGCATCAAGGCCTTCTCCATTTCTCACTCTGCCCCCAGTAAGTAGGAAATTTGGGAGGAGACACAGCTAACCCAAAGCAGTGAGATATTCCACACCATGTAACATCATGCTCAGCAGGAAAGACATGTGGATGGGGACCCATTCCAAAATAGCTGTTGCTTGGAGGCTGGCTGGGCATTGGTCTGCTGGTGGGAGCTGGTTTGCATCATTCCCCTTGTCATGCCCTGCTACCTTTTGTCATTCACATATTACATTGTCCTTACCTTTGGGGTTAGCCTGTTTTGCTCTTTTGACTCTCGCCCCCATCCCCATCTGAGGGACAAGAGCTAGGAAGCAGTGGTGGGGTGCTTAGTTGCTGTCTGGGGTCAGCCCACCACAAATGGATATAATAATATTGACCAAAACTGTAGGAGCCAACTAGGCTGATGGCAATTTGAAATACTACTGTTTGTGGGCACTAGGGATGCTGGGAGAATATACGAAACTGAACAGAGATAAATAGGAAGTTCAGAAAGAAAGTGAAGGGCAGAATATTTTAGCAATGTTACATGGGGTTCACAATCTGGTTTTGAATTCTGTGAGTTTGAAGTAACAACTGAAAGTCTGAATCCCCTCCCCTCAAGTTACGACTAATTTGTCCAAGTGTTCTTTCAGCACAACTCCTCTGCTCAGTCCTGTTTTAAATGTATTTTCATAGACATTTAGAAGTATATATTGACATGTTAATGTTAAGAAATAGAAGAAAACTATACAAAATATACAGCTGTGTTTATATAGGTATGGGAAGAGAATACAAAGTGTGTCAAATTATGCTAACAGTAGTTAAATATTCAATGACAGTGGCAGTAACGGTTACACCTTGATCTGTTGTCACTTTTGGTCTTTATATATACAATCATTCTGGGTTTAGAAGACATCCAGTTTTGGTTTATTCTCTGAAAATCTGGTTTTTAGGTTATCATCAAGAATATGGGTTGGAATCTCATTTCTCCTCTTGTTAGATGTATTTTCATGTACAAACAAGAAGATGATAAGCGAGAAAGCTGCCTGAGGATACTAGATCAGTTGGCACAGGTATGGGTTTGAAACACATGATTATGAAACAATAATGTTAGGGAAGTTCTGCACAGAAAGGGGTGCTAGATCATTAATCCACAAAGCTAGTGCACCAAAGGCCAGTTACACAAACATACACAATTCGGTTCTGACAATATTTGCATAATGGATCTACATCACTGCTTGGATAAGCTGCTCTTAGTTTAACGTTCTCTCACCTCCATTTAAAGGTACAGCAAATTCTGAATTCATCGTGCAAGTTCAGTGGGTAGGGCTCTTTGGAAGAGGCAGCCTTAGCATCAGAGGTGTGGTTTTCACACTGAAATGAGCTAAGTTGATCTAAAGGACACAATCTTAGCTGAGTTGGCTAGCTTGAGTAAAATTTACAGTATGTTGCTGAATGTGTTTTCTAGTATCTAATTCAAGGTCTCTCTGTTGATGTTTTCTCTTTAGTTGTTTCAAAACCATTCTGCAAGACCTTGCCATTTTCCACTTATCTGTGTCTGAATAGTATTTATTGTTCTCTTTTCTATCATTCACTCTGCAAAGTCTTTTCTTTAAATCATTCATCCTTCTTCAATATGAGAATCATTACCTGATGATTCTGATGGAGTAGGAGGGGAAACATGTTTTAATCTGTAAAAAACTCATTCTCTTTCATTTATGCACTCCAAAAACAACTTGCAAACTTTATAGCTTGAATTAAATTCACACTCAAATTCTAATTCTCTCTCTGCTCCTAAGGATTACTTTGCAAAGGTACTGTGAGGTTTTTAAAACCCATAAAAATCAGGTTTAGTCTCAATTTTTACTATTACATGTTTTCAGCTCATATGAAAGTGTACACACAGGTATGCTCTACCATAGCTGTTAATTGTAGGCATGTACTTATTGTTTCATATTTGTTTTCTTAAATCTTACCTTGGATATTCAGATCTTCTCCCTTGATGTTCAGGAACTTTGGTATTGAAGTTTGCATGTGATTCATTTTTTTGGTTATGACCATGGTTATTTAAAAATATGCATTGTTCCACTCTTGCAGCTCTGCAATCCAAAGGAACTTTTTTTAGGTTTACTTGAGCAGATTGAGCAGACCTCTGGAGAGCAAGTGTGCCAAACTGTCATGTTATTGCTTCAGCCTTTGCAGACAGGTGGGAATTGAGTTTATCATGCGATTTATGAAATAAATTATTTTCTCATTTATTTATCAATTTAGTTTAGCCTTTGCTGGAATGGTTTCAGAATACATCTGTCCTGACAAGCTTTACAGTTTATTATATTCTGTAAAATAACATAAGACATACATTTCATGCTTATATTGGCCTGTTAGAAAAATATTTTAGATGGGACTAATAGCATCAGTTGAGAAAGCAACATTTAGCTATTTTTCATCATTTACAAGAATGTGGTCCTATGACAGTTATATTTAGAGGTGTAAAGCACTCATGCTGTTGTTGCAGAAATAAGGAATCACATGGATTTGTGAAATTCATTATTTAACTTCTAAAACATGCAATTCTATTTTTTTATAGTCTAAAACTTTCATTTCAATTGAAGCATGTTGAAATACTTTATTGGTGAAGGGGGGGAGCATTATTCTGGCTTACATATGAAAATTTAAAATGTTGAGTTTGGCCATTCTCTCAGTAGGTAACAAGCAGTAGTTGCTGTTTTGTTAGATGAGATGAAATTCAGTGTTGTGTGTCAAGTTGAAGTCTGATTGTAGCAATCTCCAAGATGTGTTATTGTATTATATTAGAATTTAACAAGAGAAATATGTGGTTTATTGGATAGCCAATTTGCAGTTAGTCTGCACTGAGTCCAGGTAAAATGGACAGCCTCTGGTGTTGCTTCCTCAGTCTGGGAGAGTCTCTGTTAGTTTTGCCATGGAATAAAAACCAGAGTCAGTTCTCAGCAGAAAAGCTGGGCCATTGTCTCTGGTTTTGCCAAGCACAAAAGGAGTCAAGTAATGAATGTGTTTTCCGGGTCAGATATGTGCCATTTCATTTAGCCCAGTTCTAGAAAAGTGGATTTTCTTTTGGTCCTCATCCTGGTGGTGTGGAGAAAGGAAGAATGGTGAAATGTGTGACAGCTTTAATATTTGTTACTTGCAAATACATGATCTTGTTGACTACAGTATATTAAACTAGGGGATGATGATTAGTCTGGCTGGATTTGCTCATGTGATTTCAGGTATCAGTCCCTCTCCTTCCCTGAAAAGGAAATGTTTTCTACGTAGTCATGTTGTTTTTCTTCATGTTTTCCTCTACTAAGTAAGTAATAAATTAGTGTCTCAAAATGTTCTATTTTTCCCCTTTTTTATTTTCTTTCCTCCAGTGCTTTTGAAACTTCAGAACAAGAAAGCCTACTCAGTGGGTTTGTCATTGGCCATGATTATGAATCAGCTTACTCCCTTACCTGTACCTTATACGAAACAACAAATACAAGAAGATAAACTTGGTCTCTGTCAATGTTGTAATGCAGTGGTGGACTTTGCTAAACCTTTTGTGAATGAAGTTGTTAAAAATATGGAAAAGTCATCAGAATACAATGACATGGAGCTGAAAGAAGAATTAATAAAATTGTGAGCATTTTATGTCAGTGTTACGTATTCCTGTAACTTAACAAAAAGAGTAGTAGGCATTTATTATATAGATAGCAAATAAATCACATTTTAGTGTTTTATAATGCTGCCAACATATATTCAACTAATGTGGTATTTTGACAAAGAATCCCTAAATAGGCCTGATATATGTATGAAGTGAGAGAAGAAAGGTAAAAACTACTTTCTGTTTAGTACAGGGAAATGGTAAACAACTATTAGTTGCTATATTGTGAAGCTGATTTGGTATTCCTCTCCTTCTCAAATTTACAGCAGTGAGAGTAATCATAGTCTGGAGGTGAAGTCTAAGGAATGCTTCTACCGGAGATGTTTGGTTTTTTTTATTCTCTGTGGAATACCTTGAATAGCAGCAGCTGATATGAATACAGACATTATTCTTGGTCATCAATAACACTATCATAGTCTGTATTTATGACTGTATTGGTGATTTAGTTCCATCCCTTTCTATTTCAGCTGTATGAAAAGCCTGAAGTACCCATTATTGACAGCTCAGCTTGAACAACTTGAAGGCCTTGAAGAACATCCTTTTCGGCATTTTGCAACTGAAATTATAGTGAGTGCAGTCAAAATTAATTGCAGTGTGTGCAGAACCAGTGGTCTAGTTGATAATTGCCTGTAATTTGTTCTAGAGCTCATTTTGATTTCATTATTGGTTAGTGGAGTGAGGTACATCCTGCCTTTCCTGTTGGAAACAGTCTGAAAAACATGTTTTTAATGCTAATTATGAATTATCTTTTCTTCTCTTTCTCAAGAAATTTACATCTGTTTATGGCATTAGGTAGTGGGAGCTGAAGCTAAGGTCAGTAAGTCATGCTTTGACTGGATGACATCTTGTGTAATCCTAATTTTCCAAAATATGCCATCCTGGATGTTGGGTTTGGGCAACCCCAGAATAGTGAGCTGACCTTGATCTCCTCATTTCTCTGTAATATGTACAACAGGAATTACACTCTGTCCTCAGACACATGAAGGGTGTTGGGGGGTAACCACTGTAGTATTTCTGGTGTACAAATGTCAGGTGTTCCTTGTGTTGTGCATCACAGGAAAGAAAGGCCATACAAAGCAATTCTAACTTTAAATCAGGGCTTGCCTCTAGCAGCTAAATGTTGTGCTCCATATTGATTAGTGAGAAAAAAACAAAATACTGAGTATTCTGTGTTCCAAAAAACACAGAGATTTTGTGACAAAAGGTTTTCATGAACCTATTGTTACTCATAGCATTGGGAATAAAGGAGCTGAACTAGGAGTTTTCAGGTGGTCTTTATTCTGCTTTTTGCTAACTTTTGTGTGCTTGACTTTGCTATCTTAGTAACATTTTTCCAACACTAGTCATTTTTCCTCCAGGGATTTTTTGTGTGCGTTTGTTCATATATAATAAATATCACCTATTTATATTATTTTATATATTTAAAACATTTATATTAATTTAGATGCATACTGTACAAGAGAATGTACTGTAAATACAGTTAGAGCTTTAAAACTTAATTGGTATACAGGTGTTTTAAGGCAACTATAGGAAATCTATTTTTATTTTTTTAGAACATTTTGTGGAATATAAGAGAATTGATACCATTAGTGTTTGTACCTAATAAAGGCAAAAGTCCGCCCTGGGAGAATCCGGAGTTTGCAGACATAGAGCGAAAGAATTCCACTGATTCTTTGGCATGTCTGTCCTATCTGGTGTTTGTTCAGCATTTTGGTGTTGAATGCTTTCCAATGGTTTTTAGGTAAGAGCTATTTTTTTTCAATTACTTTAAGTCTGTACTTTGAAGATTCTTTCTGAGCAGAAGAGAACTTTATTTGTGAACAGTTATGAATTAAATCTGTATTTCACTAGTATTAATTTTATGTCAATCTTTATGCATTTATATTTTATGTAAGTTTATATATATAAAGTACATACTCCTGCAGATGTATTGCAGTTTAATTTTAGATGAGCTGTCCTTTAACAGAAACTGGTATGATTAGTCACATGCTGAAAATTAATTGTATTAAATGTTCATTTACACATCTATAGACAGTTTCCACATAAGAGTTCTTAGCAGTGATTTGACTTACAATTCTTTTATCTATTTAAAAATTAATTATTTTAGAAAGATATTTTTATTTTTTCAAAGAATACTAATCCTGTCAAATATATTAATTATGTGCAAATGTGTATGGCTTATGAAGTTTAATGTAGCCTAATTCTTCTCTTCTAGTCCTTCATACCTTCTGCTGTGCAATATGACACATATTGAAGTGCTGCTGAAAAGGTAGGGTTTGTGGAATTTGCAGGTCTAGATAGTGGGTGCGATCTTTTCCAGTAATTCATAATATCAAATTTGAAATATAGGTAAGTTCAGAGGAGGTTTTTAAAATTGAGCATTAAAATGGCAAGTTCCACACAAGATGGCTTCTCTTATTAAGAAGGAGAAGTTGTCTAAACATTTATGTATTGTTTCCCTCTTGTATGTGATATGGTATTGTGATACCATTTTTAGAAACTTTATTCTGAAAATGTAAAATTAGTAGTTTAAACACATGCAGAATAATTAATTAGAGTGTACACTTACTTGCACTTCTGTAACAATTATTACTGAAGGCAACTATTGTGAAAATATTTATTTGAATGTATTCTGACATGATACAGAAAATACTTAAAGGTCAGGCTTTCTAAAGGAAACCAAACTTTTCTATATATTGTGATTATTTCACCTTCCATAAGCAGCAGTGTTACCAAATAGCTTCTAGCACTGCTATGGAAGGCAGGTTTCCTATTCTGACTGCTTACGATTTCATTTTCTTTGGTAATCAGTGTCTCAGTACCTATGAGAGATGACACTGCTTTTGAGCACTTAAAAATACTGAGGGAGAAAAAGTAATTTTTGATTGTGAAGAGATGAGTCTAATGTTCAACTTCTCATCCACAAGTTTATTCTAAAAATCTTTGAGAAGAGTAACGAAGATTCTGTATTTTAAAAATAGAGTGAAAATTGTTGAGGGACAAGTTCTTGTTGACCTCTGTTCTACTGTTTCTTCTGAAATATCCACTGTCTTTTTAATTAACAACTTATATTTGATTTTTTTTCTAGAACAGAAGAATCTGTATTATCTAAAGGACTTGTAAGTTGTTTTTTTAAATTAAATTTTCAGTGTTAGAATGTTTTATTTTTCAGTTTAAGGATCGGTAAAACTTGTTTCCCCTTCTAAGAGGGGTACAACTGATAGTTCAGATAATAGTTTCAGAAATATTTTGATGCTTAATTAAGTATTCTTCAGTCTTAAAAATACCTGTATTTATTGAACTTATAGTCCTGCATAAATGTTTAAATTACAGTTTTTACTTAAAATTGCAGCTGCTTGGAACTTGCAATATCTGAATGAGTATTTAAGAGTGAAGGGTGTTTTAGCCATGAGATGTTAAGCTGATGTATTAACATCCTGTATATGTGCATACTGTTGGCAGCCTTCTTTTCTTTTCCCTACCCTGCAGGATCTGTTTGAGAGCTGTTTATTGAGAATGGAAGACAACAGCCTTCTCCATCCCTATTTAGAATTCAGAGTCTTTATTAATGTACCTCAGGTAATAAGAAACAATGTAGAGAAGTCTTCAAATTTTGATTAGAAATAATGCCTAGCGGTCCTGTAGATGTCTGAGAGTGGGCATATTACTGGACCTTTTTACACCTGTACCATTAAATTGAAACCTTCAGTGTCTTGCTATACAGAATTGATTGTCTCTTCTACCTCCTGCAGCGTGAAGTTTCAGTGACAATTAAAACACACCCAAGTGTATGTACAGGTCACTGAAGCAGATGGGCACAGATCTTAGTTGAAAGGTGGTGCCTGCTTGTTTTTGTCTCCTCCTTGCCAGTCTGCTGCTTGGCTACATCCTTATGTGGAACTCACAGTACCAGAGTAGAGCTCTTGTGGATCAGCCCTGGGATTTTGACCACTAAAGCTGGCATGAATTTCTCTGATGAGAATCTTCACATAATCACCTGGACATTCCCAAGTGTGCTGTGGATTTTTTGTTTGGTTGGTTTTTTTAAAGTCTTGAGTAGATTTTGGTCAGTGTGATGTAATGTAATAATTTGTATGTAATTATAAACTGTATTTCCTTTTTCTGACTGCAGGATTTGGTAAAAATTATGACCCTTTGCCCCATGGAGAATATGGTATGTTAAGTGGCCTACAGAAACAGTAAATGCTGAATAAATTTTTTTAGAATTCATCTGATAAGCATCTCTGCTTTTTCTAGAGAAAGAAGAGTTTAAATATTTTGCAGTTGTTCATAGACAAGTTTGACACAGAGGGAAAATACACATTATTCAGGTATGCATCCCAGTTACTGTAGGTTGTGCAATAACAGCCCTAGTGCAGCTTAATTGAATAGATACAATGATTTCTGACAGAATTTCCATCTGATAAGCCATATTAATTTTACTGTGTTAATTTTTTGATAAATAATGAATTTCAATTGCCTCATATAAAATTAGCTGTCTTATGTAAGCCAGTGTTTAAAGGTTACATAGTCACTCTGTTTTTCTGTGGTAAAACTCCCACTTAGTGAATGTCATCTAAGTTTTGAGCTAACTCTACGGGAGCTTTAAAGAGATAATATCTTTGTTTTGTTTGTTTGAAGGTGTTTACTGAAGACAAGCAACCATGCTGGTGTGGAAGGATACATTATTAAAAATATAAAAGATCAGATTCACATAGCGTTAACGGTGAGGCTGTTACCAGTAAAAACCAAGTTGCCTTCTCAAAATTCTATCAGTATGATGTTGAGAAAATGTCTACAGCTTAAACTTTGAGTGATGCATTAAAAAATCCACTTTGGAAAGAAACGTAAGATTGGAAAATTTTATTAAGAACATTACTTTGGCTTTTTCTGTCTATGCATATTTGGGTTATAATTTTACAGTTGTATTTTTAATTGCACAATCTTACTGTATTTTTCTATATAAGTTATTACCTTTTCTGTGCTTGAAAATACATTTCTTTCTTAAAGTGGAACTGCTCAGTATATTGTTTTATCCCCACAGTTCCTCATTTTTTAAAATGTAATTCAAACATTACAGTCCAGATAGAATTATTAATTTTTTCTTTGCTTTTTTGATGACAGTGAGCATTTTATTATGAGTGCTACGCAAATGATAAATCCATCAGGAAGGGCTGAGCTAGATCAAAGCCATTTTAATCTCCTATTTTATAGTAATTTATACCAGAAAGTTGGGAAAATTAATTAAAACTAAATGATTAACTTTTTACCATGCAGTTTCAGAATTCTCTTACTACATTTCTTCCATTTCTTTCCTGGCTGTCAAAAAGACAAATAATTTTAAAATGATTAAAAGGCTGATTTGTGTACTTCACTCACAGGGAGGTGATAATTAGAAAGCATTTCTTCCAGTGCTTGATTTTTTTTTTTTTTTACTTTTCTGTTTTATGCAAGTTCTTGTTACATTATTTAAGATCTAAATTTTGCATTCAGCTAAACTTTTTGTATTTTTTTTTTAGAAGGAATATGACAACGTTTGGTTTACAGGACATCACCTGATCTCCCTTCTAGATTTAGTACTTTCACTTCCAGAAGGTGCTGAGACCGATCTTCTGCAAAACTCAGACAGGTGAGTTGCAATCACAGTTGGAAGCTTTTCTCCTTTCTTTATCATTTAAAAAGCCTTTAAACTATCTTACTACAATGATGTATGCTGTCATGTAATTAATGAGGTGACAACATCAGTGTATTTTAAGTTTTTGGAACTAAAAGTGGGAATAGTCACTTATTTCAACCAGCTCTGCATAGAAGAATGTCACAATGCCATGACATTAATTTTTAACAGTAAAAAAGGATGTCCTCCTCCATTCCCCAAGGATGTTAAGACTTCAGTCGTGAAATGACATAATTACTGGGTAAAGAATTTCTTCAGGAATGTATGGTTTGTCAGCTCTCTGCAGAAGCAGTTGGAGGAGTAAAAGCAATGTGGTATGTTGTCTAATGTGATACAGGGGAATAACAATTACCAGATGCAACTTACAGTGCAAGGCATTTTTGAGGCTGTTTTGCAGATTGCTGCTGGTAATCCAGTATCTCATGAGTAGGATTACAGATCCACCTGAACAGTAAATAATTGCATTAAAAAATAAAAAAATGAATGTCTCTGAGAATCCCCTGTATATAGGACAAGCCTTCCTATATAATAAATAATATGATGATGCTTGGACTTCTAAATCAGTGGGGAGATAATGTCCAGATGGACACATACCTGCTTAAAAAAGCCCAGAAGTATGATGTGTAACTGTACTTTTTATCTGGAAAAAACAATAAATAATTTCTGCTTGGAAGTATGGTAAAACAAAAGCAAAAACCTTATTTTAAAAAGCACACTCAAAAATTCAGTACAGTAATAAAGAAAATTGTCGCACTAGTTTCAAATCGACTTTGAATCATCAATGATGCATATTATAGATAGGTTCTGTCTCTTGAGAGAGCTCTCTTCCTCACAATCACCAGCCTTCTCCATTCTGATGACAGTTTCAGTTTTACTTGCAAAGTGTGAACTGTTGTGTGGACGTCACTACACACTGGTGCTCTAGATGGAGCTGTACTGCTCAGGAGATGTGTGGTTGCTTTTTGTACAAACAGATACTCTTAGGATGTCTGGCTAATGGACAATTAAAATTACTATCCTGGTAATAGGTATCTGTGCTCTGGATTATAAATTGTATGTTTTTAATTCACAGGATTATGGCATCACTAAATCTGCTGAGATACTTAGTCATTAAGGATTGTGAAAGTGATAATCAAGTAAGTACTATTTGATGTGAAAATGATTGATTAGCTGAGAGGTGGATTCACATGAACACTGTTATCCTTGATTCAAAAAGCATAGGTTTTGCATTTTTCTTTGCAATGGTTAGTTCCCCAGAAGTGATGCTTTTATTAAGACATTAGGATATATGTGATGTTCCTTTATTCTGATGAAATTTTTTGCATATATACTGTTACTATAAACAAATGAATCCTTTTACTCTGCCTGTTGAACTGTGATCTATTTCCATAACATTAGAGTATGTCACCACAAAATCACATACCCAAAAGTATTCCCATATGAAAAACTTGTTATTTTTGCTTATTAATTCACTGGTATCCCTCAAACCTCCAACTGGGTATGTTTGTAACAAAAATAATACAAAATACTGGTGTCTGGTTTCTGAAATACAGAAAAAAATTCTGATCTCCTTTTAGACTAATTTGAGATATAAGAATACATTTTGTAAGTGTCTAATAATCTTACTAGTCTAAGTAGAATAACAGTGAAATAACTTGCACTGATTGTGGAAACCATAATGAAAATGAAAAGCAAAATTAGCTTTCAGTGGGTGCATTTCTAATTTAATATTTATGTAATTAGTTAATATTGGTAGACTGTATCTGTTTGTCATATTTAAGGGGTGATCTAGGTACTCATTATGGTCCACTCAATTGCATGGAAATACATAGCTTTGTAAGGAAAGTAAGAACTCCTCTTTTATTCTTAATAAAAAAACTACATGTAGTAGCACTCAGCTGCTCTAACAGTGCTATCTAGTACCTGGCAAAAAGAATGTCCATACAGTTTGAGGAAAAAATAGCATCACATCTTCAGAAGATTTTCCCTTAAATTTAGGCTCTGTCAGTTCTTCTTGACTTCCTCCCTGTCTCTCTTCATATAGTGCAAGTGAGGCAGAAAGAAAATGCCTCCTTTCATGTCAGTTCAGATATTTTGATTGCTGCATAACAAGCATTTTCATTAATCGAGTTTAAAAATAAGTATTTTTCTAGAAAGTTCCTTTTTTAAGCCACATCCTGGTGGAAGTAATTACTGTTCTTATTTGAACAGTTAACTGTGTCATCTGGTGGACTTTCCACTGTTGTTAGTGGACTCACTGTATTTAACACTGAAAATTCTTATTTTTATCATCCTTATTCTGCCCTTTGAGGATACTGGCTGAAGAAAAGAGTTGTATAAATGGCTCTTATATCGAAGGACACAAAGGCTGCTTTGTATTTGTTTCCTTCTACAGCAGTTTTGTAGCAAACCCAAGCTTATTTTCCTCTCTGTAACCCTGAACAGCCTTGGTTTTGAGCATCTTTTCCTTGCACCTCTTGCTTCCTAAGTGCCATTATTGTAAACTCCTTCTTTCCACCCATGCCAAACTGGGGAGAATTCGTTGTCACTGTGGCTGCTGTGCTGAAGGATGGGATAGTAGCATATCCAGTAACATTCCTACAATGCTTTTAAAATGCACTGTAGACATTTGGGAAGCATGAGATTTATCAGAACTGTCATTTGGCATTGCAATACAGTGTTAATTCAGGAATGTTAACATAAGTTTTTGTTGTTTTACTGCTGAATTATCTGAAAAGAGTCTCCAACTGCCATTGACTTGGTGTAGAGATTCTGGCCTGAGAACAGGCCTAGAACCTCCCCTCCAACACATCAAGATCCTTTTAGCTTTGCTTACAAGAACAAGCTGAAAATGTGCATTTCCATTGCTGTAGTTATCAGCCTACCTAGGTCCTCCTTCCCTCTGCTCCCCTTTTTTTTTTGACTGCTTCATTCTCCAATCAACAAATAATGTACAGGAGAGGAAGAGGAGCTTAAATATTTGTCACAATGCTGTTCTTGCTTAAATGCACGAGTCCAAATTATTTTTTTCTCTTCTCCTCCCACCACAAAAGTGTATGTTTTAAAGACTAGTCAAAAAACTTGTGCTCAAAAGCTTAGTATTGCAATGCTTCATTAAAACTGTTTTGTAACCACCTCTGTTCTGTTTGACTAGACTGGTGTATGGACCACACTTGGCAAGATAAAGCAGAATTTCTTAAAGCCACTGCGTGTAGGACTCAATATGTCAAAAGCACATTATGAAGCAGAAATAAAAAATAAGAAAGAAAACAGAAAAGGTCAGTTTTTGTTGGGTTTTTTTGTTCTTATCTTTGTTCATACCTAGAAACTTTGGTAATCATTTGGAAATGAGGAACTGGTGAATGCTGTATAGATCAGGTTTTATTTAACTGTTGACACTATTCCAAACTTCAAATAATAATTCAGTAGTTTCTATATTGAAAATGTTCATAATTGATCATTTAATTTCAGAAAAATCTGAACTTGTTTATCTGTCATCATATTTGTAAATCTTATGGAAACCTAATAGAACTGTCACATGAAGACCTTCAGAGCTTGTTCTGCATTTATACTTTTAATTTTACAAAGGAGTGACTAAGTCTCTCTGAATGCATAACCCTTAGGTTTCATACCAGGTGTGGGGGGGTTAACAAGAGAAAAAATAAGTCACAGTGCTCTCTGAAGCCTGAAGCATTACATTCATTTTTAATTTTTTTTTTTTTTAATCTGACACACAGAATCAGATTCTGCTCTGGGTTAAGCAGACACATTGCACAGGGCATAAAAGCTGTATCTGCTTTAGGCAATCTCTCTGTATGTCAGATCCTCTGTTCCTTGTGGTCTCCAGTATAATTAAGACAGCCCAAGGAATTTGTGTCTGCTACTAAAAATGTCAATACAGCTTTTTGCCTCTAGTCTTATCCTCTTCTGTTGAAAACTATGTAAGTATGAGGCAAAGAAGGGGATTTTTTTTCTCAAGACAACCTGTGGATATCTTTCTAAAGGAAATCCTTCAGAATTAATCAGGAAGCTTTTTCTTAAATCCCTCTTACATTTCTCTAGCCTTCGACAATGTACAAAGAGAGTTTGGGAGAGAACATCCAACTTGTAACAATAAATGATTTAGCTTTCTTCCCTAGTGTATAATCTTTGTAAACATTACATTGAATTTCAAATATGTGGTCTGAGTGTAAGAGGTTTTCCCCTTCTTTTTCAGACCTGTCCTTGTAGTTTAGCCTGCTGCAAGTAATCTCTCTGAAACAGAGAAGCCTGCAGCCTTTTCTTAATAAAATAAGTATTTCATGTCTGGATCCATTAAGTCAAGCTAAAGAACCTCCTACTGTTTCCCTGGATGTGGAAATACTAAAAATGTATGAAAACCAGACCAGATAACATTTTATTTTTCCTTTCAAAGAGCATGTGAGCTCTATAAAGTTGGTTTCAGTTGCAAATCTTGCCTGTTCAGTAATGTAGGCATTTGTGTTACAGAAAGTGTAAAGATAGCATCCAACTGTTTTCCTCTTAAGGTTCAGCACCCTTAGTCATGTATTTCATCCATCCCTAGATTTCTGTTCTTAACAATTACTGTCATGAAATGCTGATATTTTAAATATTCTTTTAATTCTAAGAGTTGTGTTGGTTGTTTTCTTCTACAGAGGCACACAGTTCTAACCCAGTTTGCTCTGTAACTGTTAGTGGGGAAAAGATGCCTGCCATGACTACAGGAATGCAGCTTCAAGTGAGTTTGCCCTTCCCTTCAGAGTCACGCAGAAGTACTGACATTTTTTGTGGAGACAAAAGTAAATGTAAAATAGGTAAAAAGAATTCTACTAACAATAACACTCATCTTTCTTGTCATTTCAGGTTTTACACTCAGCTCTCTTCACATTTGACTTAATAGAAAGTGTTCTAGCTCGAGTAGAAGAACTCATTGAAGGGAAAACAAAAGCTGTAATGGAGGAAAATAGTTAAGTCAGCTGAAGTGTTTGAATTAACATACTCCTTACAAGATCATTTGGACTATGAGACTTCAGTTGCAAGGGAGGCTACCACCCTTTATAGACGAGCAATTTAGAGTGGCCTCCAGAATTGCAAATGCTGTTCTTCATAAGTCTTGTTGCTGTTCTTGTTTATTTTCTTTTGCTCTTGTTGCATGTGATTTGCAGATACAGTCTATTTACTTCTCTTCAGAATGTGATGCTTTTTCTTAAGTTTAGAAACTAAAAACAGGGCAGGGGTGTGTTCTTCTCTGTGGCAAGGAGGTATGGCTAGGCATTTATTTTTTTTTATTTTCAGAATTTGTTAGGTAATAGTTGCTGACTGGTGTTGCGAATTACAAAGATTTTTATCAAGTGACTGAAGAACCATTAATTAAAAAGCCGTGTTTAAGCAGAAGGTATTTTTATTAGCACATTTTAATGTTGACAAACAAGCTTCTATATTTGCAAACAGGACTGTAAGGTACAGATAGGTAACAGTATATTCTATACTATCTATAAATAGTAAAAACACTGTGGCAAAGGAAACCAGGTTTAAAGAAAAACACATCAGCTTTGAGCCAAATAAGATTTTAAAACTGAGTAACATAACAGATAACCCTTGTGTTTAAAAAACAGCGTAAAGTTTCATACATACAGCTGCTTATTTTAGGGATACCTGTATTGTGGAATTGTTCTGATTATCCTTATCTTGAATCATACAGTTTTCCTTAAGATATAGTAAATATTTTGGGGAATTATTTATAAACAGATGAGCCTCTAAGTTCAGAACCAAGTTAAAAGTAAGGATGACTTTTCTATAGTGCAGCTAAACCACTTCTTCTCCCCCTGCCCAGTACATTTGGTATCAAGTATGCTATTTTTCACTGTATAGTTATTTAATATGAATTTTCATTCCAAATGCATATGTTGTATGTAGTCTTTTGAAATGTAACTATATTTTTAAGAACATTTTATATTTTGTTTAAAATGTAGCAACTTTATTTATGAATAAAAAACCCAAATACTAAGTTAATTACAGTGGAATTGGTACTCCTGAAGCATCTTCCAAACTGGACTTTTTTCTATTATTTGGGCTTTTGTCATTTCCATTTTGCAACGAGTATCATCTGCTTGTGGCTTGGAAGTTATCTTGGAGAAAAGAAAAATATTATGAGTAGGACACAGTGAATTTTAGGTAATAGAATATTCAACATTTTCTTTTTCCAGTAGTAGAAATGCAGAATTATTCATCAGTGAAATTTGAATCGTGTTCTGAAGTAGGTGTTCAGGAATGATGTACACAGAGGTGATAGTATTTCAACAGGAGTTAGCAGTAAATGAAGACATCCTAATTTAACAGTGGTAAATAACAGCCAAACAAGCTCTTAAGTATCTGTTTTCTTAGATGCTATTAAGAGCTATTAAGTTACCTCTAACAGTAGTTTAAAGACTCAGCTAATGCATCAGAGTACCAGTCCTACCTCAGTGTATTAATGGATTGTGGTCAGTATAACCCAAAAAGTTCCATTAAGGAAAACCAAATATTTTACAGTTCTTGGCTTTTCCTGAGTAATACACTCATATTTTTAAGTATATGCAACTGGACTTACCTTAGCCATAGTTAGCATTAATTTAACAGTTTCAGCAGGATTGTGAACTGGTATTACACGTACGTTACTGCCCAGGAATCTGCGCATCAAAATAAGTAAGATTACTTTTAGAATATGTATTTAATTTGTTATGCCATAAAACTCAAACAGCATTCCCACATGATGTAAACAGCTTTTTAGTGTGCAGTTTTACTTAGGGAGAAGACTGCTTTTATCTTGAAAGGGCAAGTGGAGCATTCATGCTGTTTGTAAAGCCATCTGTCCCATTTCTGTAGCACTTACTTAGGTGGGATTTGGAAGGGCTCATTTCTTTATCTAGGTCTCTTCAACAATCAATCAGCATTTCTTAAGCATGTGTACATTCAGAGAGAGCTAAACCCTCTTCTGTGATATTGCTGAAAACTCTTCTCAGTGGCAGTAAAAAATATTCAGGTTGTTTTTATGGCTTTGGAAGAACACAGCAAAGTATCTAAAAACACTGTGCTAAAAGTATTTCAGAATTTGAACTAAATCTTTGTACTGTACTATAAATAAAACAACCTGTATTCCAGGCATGATTAAGATAATGGGATAATTCCACTACTTTCATGTAAAGGCTTGTTCACTCAAATACTTTAACCTAAAATTAATTCTTTCTATAAATACTGTTATTCATATGCATTCGTTCTTGAGAATGGAATCTGAAGATTCAAAATAGTAACATGAGTTGTCATTCAGTGCGGTTATGGAAGAGAGAGATCAAAGCTTAGGCAAGCACAGAGCCTCTCCCTCAGTGAGGGAGCACCTTAAGTGTGTTGGAACAATGACAGTGTTACCTTTGCTGCTGTTTTCTGTTGTAGAGCTAAAACAGGAGAGGGACTTCACAACAAAGAATGAGGAATTTTAAATAACTAAAATGAATTTAAATAATGCAGATGAAGTGCCCAGCTGCTCACTTGCATAGTCCCCTGTGACCTCCCCTTGTGCCTACCACCTGTTCTTCCCTGCAATCTGTCTGATAACTTGGACTCATTCACATTAAGACCTCATGCTGGTAAAGTATCTCAGCTGAACTTGTCTCCCCTTGCTTCTAATTAGCAAAAATAAATGTTACAGGTACTGTCCTTCTCTAAGCATAGGCACTCAGGTCCCTGGTGGGTTTTGCTAAAAGGTGATGTAGGAACAAGGGTTGGGTTTACATTTAGAGATCAGGGAAAAAAATTGATGCAGTTTTGCTAATACTAGAATGGGCTAAACAAAGCATGAATGAACAAAGTGCAACAAGGAAACAATTACATGTACTTACCTAGATCCAACCTGTTTCTATAAATAGTTTTGCTTCCAATAACAGCAGGACTAAATTTAGCTTTATTAATTTGATTGATGGACAGAATACTGGCATTTGAACATGTCTGGCCTTTCCTCCAAGGTGTTTAAAACTTCACATACAGACGTACTGGGGTTATTAGTGGAATGCTCATTTAAGCTATGATGATAAACACTACTTTTCTCCTGCTTCCCCCATGCTGTACACAACCCTACATAAAACGTTCATGTTGTTAACAAGAATCCTGTAATTTTCTGGTTAATAATAATAAAAAAAATTCCTTCCCTAATTGCAGCAAACCCATAGATAGATAAGCAGAAAGACATAGTAATAGAAGACAACCTGACAATTACTAAGGGGCTTTGTTTTTTAACAAATCCAACAGGTGGCTTGTAGTTTCAAAGAACATGGTGCAAGTTTCAACCCCACCAATGAAGAAGCTCAGCCAGTGATTTACAAACAACAGCAGAACTCCAAGTTGCCAGGTAGTAAAAAAAGCACATGAATTTAAATATATATATATAATTGTGCCTTGTCAACATCAATTTGATATTGCTCGGAATGACAAAATATTTATTTTAATAAAATTACATAATAATTACATAATAAATTTTGGAATACAGCTCCAAAATACAATGCACAAAATCCACTGTTACATAAGCACAAAGTAAATTGAGAATTAGCATTGCCATCAGCTAAATAACGTGGTCCTGCTGAATGGTGGCTGAACTTTTAAAACCTCTCATAAAAATTTACAGGGTTTTCACAAACGGGTAATAGATTTCTTACATTTAATCTCATACACTCTGTCATGCATCAGCATTTGGAAGTATGCCCAGGATTTAATGAAACTGGTGCCAGTTACCTCAAGGAGGTAAAGATCAAAGACTTCATTAGAATAGTCACTTCTGTGAGGCCAAGAGTGACAATCAGCTGCAGTTAGGGCTACTGTACCTACAAGAAAATAGTTCTGACTACAAGCATGGAGCATAATCTGATTGCTGTTGTCAGCAGGTGTGTACTAAAATATGCAAGTTTTCAGACTCTATTAGAAATTAGAGATAAGTTTTAAATAAACCAGTTTTAATGTTGTTTTATACTTTTGGTGTAAAATAACATTGATTGTTTAATTGTTCTAGGCAATTTTAATAGACACTGTTCCAAGTAAACATTTTAAAAGCTGGTAAAAAATCTGCACTTTACAATAAAGCCTTTTCTCATTATGTAAACTTGCCTGTTCTGTTTTGAAAATGACCATGAAAATATGGTTACAGAGCTAAGAAAATTGTGTAATTTTCCAATTCAAGAGAAAACTTGAAAAAGAATTATATTACATAGCCCTAAAATGATTGAAAAAGGAAGCATATTTGCTATGTTTAGAGGAACATCCTCTTTTGTTACCTATGATATGTCAGATTGATTCACTTGGTATTCTTTTTATTTGCTATTAATAAACAAATACTTTAAATATTTTTCCAGTGCATTAGTAAAATACAACGTGTGTCTGAATTCCTGTAAATAATTCACAAAGGGTAAGGTTGGAAGGGACCACAGTGTGTCAACTCCAACCTCCTTACTCAAGGAGGGTCATCCTAGAGCATGCTGCATAGGATTACATCCAGATAGTTCTGGAATATCTCCAGTGAAGGCCATACACCCTCTCTGGGCAATCTGTTCCAGTGTATGGTCACTGCACAGTAAAGGAGTTCTTCCTCATATTTAGGTGAAACTTCCTGTGCATCAGTTTCTGTCCATTGCCTCTTGTCCTATTTATTCCTAAAAATAATATTTCCAAATCCAAGACTGCTATTTCATTTCTTCTTAGCAATATAGAGTTGAGTTTGATGTTGAAATCATACCTTCTCTGAATCCTGAACATGGCACTCCATTCTTCTGGTCCATGAAGAGCAGCTGACAAAACCAAAAAACTGTTCCGATGGATGTTTATGAACTTCTGAATCCTTTTGGAAAACTCTTCTTCCCCTGTCCTAAGCAAGTCTTGAGTGTCTGACAGTATAAATGCAATGCCTATTGAGGAAAGTGCTGTAAATGTACAGGTCATGGCAGCAATGGGATTAAGTTCTCACCACAAACTGGGAAGCACAATTCTTAATTCAACCATTTGTTTAAAAGGCAATGGAACAGAACATGAATGGATTTCCACATCTCTGACAGGGAGATTTGGCCAGTGATGATGAGTAATTTTAAGGTAACACTACAAATATCTCAGGTAATTTTTCTACCATAACATCAAAAAACCACCAACTATACAATCCACTCAAAGTAGACACATCTGAATGCCTTTGAGTGTACATGCTTCAGGAACAAGCAACTGCTATAATGGAATGAATTTGGGGCAAATGCGAAGGCTGACTGAAAAGCTCAGCAAGTCCTGTTTCTAAAGGAAAGAAGCAGCTGTAAAATCTTAAAAGTTAGCTAAACTGTCTACCATGAAAAATGAAATTGTAACTGTCAATTTAAGTTGTTCTAAAAGGGAAAGTTAAGAAGGCTGAAGTTTAGGAGGCTTAACAACTGAGCATACAAAAATCTATCTCAATGTGTGCTAGTCATTAAAGTTCAGGAAAACTTCAGATAAAGGATCTCATCTTCTGTTCTAAAAAGGAAAAATAGCTATTTCATGTTTACAGCTCAGTGATTTCCCAATCAAACCCACTCCAATAATCCTTTCCTCACCTCCACTGCTATCACCAGCTTGCAAATTCAACTTTCAAGTTGAAAGCCAAAGGTGTTGGTTCACTCTTATATTTACAGCCATGTATACTAAAGATCCTGATGGCAGTTTAATGTTAGTGGCATTTAGCATGTTTACTCAGTTATAACAAAAATTTACTGAGTAGTTCAGCAAATGATCACCAAATCTCATGTAGCTGTTCTATAATATATGTACCAAAAAAGTAAAAAACAATGAAAGTATTTAATCCCCAGTGTTCTCTGTTTCATCCTCTGATTTACATACAATCATAGCACAGCTCCTTCCAGTACTGTACAACATCCCCACAAGGCAGGTTTTATTCAGTTTAGTGTAGCCCACAACAGGGCCTGACTTTGTACTTCTTTGGAATTTATGATTTAAAAGCATAAACTTTAAAGTACTGTACCAGAAAGAGGAAAAATCACAGATCCAGTTTCCACTGATTCTGAGTATCGAACTCGGTGTTGTTGTCTCTGCAAAACTGTAGAAATTTCATGATCCTAAATAAATTTTACAAGGTTATTTTAAAATTTTTTAGCCAACAAGTTAGAAATGTTCTTAAAGAATCAGCTGAACCATTATAGCTGAACCATTTAGCACTGTTGTTCAAAAAGTATTTTTTATTCCACTTAAAATTAAAAAAAAATACTAAAATGTTAAACATGTTCAATTAAGGAAATTTTGAAGTATTTGATTGGAAGTTACAAACACCGAAAAACAATTCTGTATGTGTACATTCAGTTTGTCTCAGGAAACTCTTGCATAATGCATAAAGCTCAAACGTTTTACAGTCTGTTTTGGTAAGATGTGCTAGAGGAGGACTTGCAGAAAGGAGGATCATACAGCAGTGTGTTTCTATGACTCTGGTTAATTAGGCTGCATTATTTTCACAGATGTCAGCATCTCAGCTGGAAAATCGTTCAGAAATTCTGTATGGGACATGATTTTCTTTAAAGCTTTTTGACAGAATGCAATCCACACAGGAAAACTAGAACACTGCACTATGCAGCATAATCATCTACAGAATGGAATGTGTTTGGATGTATTTTTCAGCCTGCAAAAAGCATTTCTGCAGTATGTTCCACAGAAGCTGCACGAACACACACATATTAAAGGTTAAATCACGGAACCTTTTTTAGCTAATAACATGTTCTTTAACCTACCCATTCAAAACACAGCCAGCCTGCTTATATAGGGAAGTGCCATGATTTAGTGGAAGAGTACAACAGAAAATCTGGATAGCAAGTGAACCCTGAAGGAGACAGTAATCAGAAATGTCACGCTTTCAAAGGGAACACTCAGTGGCAATTGCTTGCAAGGTATAGCTACATTTTGGAAAAAAGTCTCAGCTTCAAAGCCACTGCTAAATTATTTAACGTACAAATATAAATATAACAGCTATATGAAAATGATAGCTCATAACTAAAACTGATACAGAAGAGCCATCCTGGACTTGTATTCAGTTATCTCCATTGCTTTGCTTATGGGGAGCCCTAACAGCAGTAGTTTTGAGTAGAGCTGGGAGTAGGAGTGAGTTATGCTGGTACAGCTGATGAAGTCACTGCCATCCATTACCTCTCGCCATATTATGGCACAAACAGGCACAGTTTACAGGCTGTAAATTTCAAAATGAGTAGGAAAGTAAGTATAGGCTTTAAACTGAGGTGATTCAGGAATTACTTCAACATGGTTCACCCATTTACACAGTGGAGATGGGGTGATAACCTTGTCAGCCAAGCTAGCATAAGATATCCTTGCTTGTGAATCAAAGCTCTCTTGCCTCTAAATTGTTGCCAGCTGGCATGAAATTGGCCTCAGCTGCAGAAGCTAATTACCAGCTCCTTGACATACCCTTTTACTTTACTTGGGAACAGAGTCAAGGCTTCTGATGTTAACAGATAAAAATATATATTAGTATCTGTAAGACTCAGTATGTTAAACTCAATTATGTACTTACTGAGTAATTGTCTACCCCGTGTTGATACTGTATAGGAAAAAATAAAGTATTGAGGGAGAAATTCAGAAAATTCAGCAACATTTCTGATGGAATTATTTATAGAGCAAACTGAAAGAGGCATCAGTGCAGTGCAAAAACGATGAGTCAGGAGAACAATCCTAAAGCAGTGTAACTCAGAATAGCAGGTGGCAAGAATACTAAATAGATATGGAAGTAGCTAGCAGAAAATACAGATACACACAAAAAGAACCAGTGTTCCAGTAGAAGCAGCTTCAGACTAGTATCCCTGTTTCAGCCTGAAAAAAACTGTATTCGTTGACATAGAATAAAATATTTCCATATACAGAATATAGGAAATGCTTCTTTCAGCATTTCCTGGTGAGTCAGATGCTGTATCCTACCTGCAGAGCTGTACTCATAATGATCGTCGTTATCCACCTCGTCTGCTCCTGCCCACAACCTTCTGTCATCTCTTTCGATGGTTTAATGGCTCTGCAGTGAGATCTCAGGTGCTACTTCTGAAAAGTTTGGGAAAAGAGAGACGACAAGTATTTCCTTCCAGTTAACGAGGTGAGATGTTCAAAGCACGCGGACACATTAAAGAGCTGATTAAAAACCAGGGCACGACTCAATTGCCGTGCCATGATTTAGCCCACTGCCACTGAGCTAATTTAAGATGGCAGTTAGATATCTAAATAGCTTTAAGGAATTTGCATCTGGGCAGGCTGCCTCTGTAAGGCATAACACTCATCTGAAAATATTCCTGGATGTGCAGCTTGGCAGGCGTTCGTGTCTCCACAAGGCTCACGCGGAGCAGTTGGGGTCAGCAGAGCTCCGGGCAGGAGCGAGAGGCAGCCCGGAGCCTGGGCCCGGATGGTTCCCGTTAGCCTTGGTGCCAGCTGCGCCCAACGCCAGCCTCACCCAGCCCCTTCCCCGGTGTAAAACCTGCTCTGGCGCTGGCCTGGCTCCCCGGGGCGCCTCCGGGAGGGCGGCAAAGCGGGAGGGCGGCGGCGCGAAGGGAGCGAGGCCCCCCCTCACCCTCAGCCCTCAGGAGGAGCCGCGCGGCGCTGGAACCGAAGGCTCGAGGGAATGCTCGTAATGGGCGGCTGATGCTGCAGCTGTTTCTGGGCAAGAACAGGCCAGGTTATTTTCTATAGAACATATAAACACAGAAGGTTCACAGAAGAAAAATGTGAAAGCAAGAGACAGCACCACTTTCAGTGAAAAAGAAATACTGTTTTGAAGCTTCTTTTTAAATCATGTTCTTACATGATTACATGAGGGAACAATACTTCCACATGGTGAAGAAGAGCTGGACTGCTGAGCCATTAAAAGCACTGGTATCCAGCTTTGCTCTTCACCCAGGCATGAGTCTAGCTTCTCATACTATCTTCTGAAACTGGTATTTTTACTAAAAATCAGAGATTTTAGTAAAGGCTTTTTCTTTTTAAACACTTTTTAGGGCATTTTAAAATAGAAGAAACTAACCTCATACATTAAAATAAAAAATTAAATAAATTTATGTAGGAAATTGTTTGGCTTGCATAGAAATAATTAGACACTGTAGTAATTTAAAAATGACTCTTCTCCTTTTTGTTTCAGACAAGACATGGATTCACATCTGATTTCCCTCTCCTGTTGGTCAAATGCACCCAAGTTAGAGTAACCCTGCTCTGCCAAGGGTATGTACATAGTAAGTAAAATATTTCTAATACTGAATTTTTGAGCTTTTGTGGAGTATAAATGTGAAAGTCAGCAAATTAAAGGAAAATAATAGATGTATTTGGTATCTTGACTATAGAGTTCTGGAGACCAGTGACAGGACCCACAAACTGTGAAACCATGTCCTGTAACACAGTGGAACCATGTGCTCTGACTGCATACAAAAATCAGAGAGCTGAGAACATCAGGAATTATTTTAAAGTACAGTTATAAAATAATAGAGCAGTTTCATGATGAGGATTGATGATCCAGCAGTATGAATTTTGAATTTATGCACACTGTGAATGAATTCGTGTTTCAGTACTAGAGAAATCCCAGGGGTAAAGAGTAGGAACTGTTTTGTTTGTAAGGGTTATATTTGATCTATAATACTACAGTGTATCTGAATTCATATTTTGGATTATGTTTACTACATACATGCATTCATTGAATTAAAAGTATTCAGACAGAGAAAAAATAGTAGGAGGGAATAGAATGGAATAAAAAATTATTCCCAGGGTAAATATCTTTAACAGGTGAGTCGATTTCTGTTTCTTTCAGTGTAATACTGTTGGAGATGGGCAGTACATAAAAGAAAGGGTAAATTATTACATTTAAAAAATTGTAATTACAAAGAAATACAAGTACTGGATTTTGGCTCCTGGGGTACCAGCAGATACCTTTTTTCCCTGATAGCCACTTACTGTGCATGAAGTTGGACACCCCCAAACTCAGAATATCACTTGAGAAGCATCAAAGTATAGTAATGGATAAGTGTGGGATAATGAGAAAAACCCAGACCTTAACAGAAAATACTTCCTGACAGTATTTTGACTCCAGCTGCTATATATTTACTAGTGTAAATTGTGTCTTAATTACAGTTGGCAAAAATTTATACCAGAAACTTAATGTATTTCTGCTTGTCACTTATATTTGACAATAACTGGTATTTGAAATAAAAATAATACTCTTTCTGAGAGTTCTGAGAAGGTTCTGAGCAGAATGGACCCTGGACCCCACACTGTGTCCTGTGTAAGAGCTGCTGTGGCCTAATGCTTGTCTAGTACAAGTCTGATGCAATGGGACATGCTGAGCCCCAGAACTCTGCCCAAGGGACAATTCTGGTACAGGTTTGTTCTGCAATACCATTTGAGCATTCACGACATGACTTTCTCTTTTTTTGAGCCTGAATGTCAGAACACTAATTAAGTAGGAGCACAGACTCAAAGGAAATAAATTTTTCGGAATTGCGTGTTCTTCAGAGCATTCTTCTCCATAGTAGTTTCCTTTCCCAAGAGGGACTTTTGAGGGATCCTGTACTATCTGATGAGCTGAAGTTATTTTCCTACTTACTGTTATCTCTGCTGTGACAGTTTCTGACATTTGGCTAGTGTTTGCTTTAAATCTCAGAAGCATTTCTTTCCCACATACCTACATGGTGCATTTCACATGCAGGTAAAGGTGCAGGAGGGAGAAAGAACAGGGCTGTGTCTGACAGCATATCAAATAATTCCTGGAAGAATTTAGAACCCCATTTAGGCAAGATAGAAAGATCTTGGGATTAGAACTCCCCTATGATGAAGATAATGGCATAATCATTTGAATGAATAACTAATTTATGACAAGGCAAAATCTATCATCATATTAGTGTTTCTCTATGCTCTCCTGGCTGATATCCTGTATGTTCTACATCAGCACCATTGTTTGATTCTTTAGAACTGTTACATAGGTATCTTCCTCTCTATGTATTTTTATATGAACACTGATTGTTTATCTTCACACATAATCACCTGTCCTATTCCCTGATGACACAATCAAAGAAAAAAAAATCAATAAAGGAGAAAAAGGAGTGAATGTTCATTAAACAGATGGAAAAGAAAAGTAACACTTTTTTTTGCCATTTACAGAGCACAAATAAAAATCGATGTTAGCAGTCCACAAGTTGAATGAAGTACAGTGACTCAGCATTTAACTTACACATAGGATTTATTATTTTCTGTCATACAGAAATCAACTAAGAACCTTCAGTTTGTAGCATGGAGAAGAAAGGTTTGGGACTATGCAACCATACAAATATTCTGGAAACAGAAGACCATGTTGACAAGGAGTATTTTTGAAATAGGATTACTTAGGCCCCAGCTCATTATCTAAGTCTGGAAAGCAAGCGGGTGGGAAACATGCAAGCATTCGGTGTGAGAGCTTAAGATCCTCCCCAAAACTGAGTGGTCAAAATATTCTAGGACCATAAAGCCATGGACTACAGGTAGTGACTCAAACATTTCTTCATATGCATCCCATTATACATATATTAAGATTGACCTTGGTTACTAGAACGTGATCATCCAGAAAGTAGAGATTGAAGGGGTTTTTTCTCTACAGATACAGGAGGCATATTGTTACAGGTAGGAAGTTTGACTTAGAAGTGGGTCTCATTCATGGATATTACCTCATTCTGTGAAGGTCACAAAAAGTTTTTACACTACCTACACTGAATCTGGCATGTACACAGGGTTTGTCCTATCTGTATTGATCTTAAGCATGCTGATACAACTCTACTGGCAGGATGTCATGCCACACTCAAAAGAGGGTTATTAAAAAAAAAGTGAAGAATGAAAATGATTTCATTAAACACAACTTAAGAAAATTGCAAAAGTTCCTACATAACGTTTGTGTAAGTGAGGATATTGTAGGTTTAAGTAAGTTGGTGAGATGAGTCTCAAAAGTGGCTTGTAGAGTTAAGGTCATGGGCCAAAATTTTTACTCCAGTAACTAGTCCTTCGGTCCACACACTTAAATAAAGTGATCTTTATAAATGTGGATCTGATGCCACTCACAGTAACTTCAGCAGGAGCTGAGAAAATGTAGTCACTGTCACTTGAGTGCATAAATACCAAGTATGATCACCTGGGTAATTGGGCTGAACCCCAAATTTGTGCATGTGAACCTCTGTTCAGGTTCACCAGAATGCGCACTCTAATCCAGTTAACAGTCATCATCTGTAAGTATACAAACCCTATTTTGACCATCAGTGTCCTTGTTAAATGTATCTAGTTACTGAGTTATAGTCAGCCCCTCCAGATACTGAGGTTTCAGTTATTGAAGATGTGTATGCATATTTTACTGTGCAATAGCAAAAGAACTTTTGTTGCATGTAATGCAGAAAGTTAGATTTCATAGGACTTCGATTTCTCTAACTGGACAGTCTTCTGAGCAATAAATTAAGGAGAACAGGGAAGCAACTTAATGGAATTCCATTATTAATTATTTCATACTCTAACTGCATCCAGATGGTTCATCAGGATTAGAACCTCATTAAATTGAGTACCGTATAAAAAGACAAGTATGTACAGTGCCTGCCCCAGTGTCAGCTCCATTACCCTTTCTGAAAAGAGAATGTTAAACTGAAAGCCAATCAGCAAATGTGGCTGTGGGTTCACTTCTGTCTTTGCAGAACCGTGGCTTAAGGGAGTGTACAGTGCAGATTGCAAAGCAAAGTATGAAAGGAAGGCCAAATGCAAGAAATAAACAGGTATGTGTGCATGCCTGCTCTGCATAGCTTCTTCTGTTTTTAGTTACCAAATGTAAAAAACCCAAAGAAATTAGCAAACTCTGTATTTTTCCCCAGCTGATATCCAATTTTTAGATAAATCACTTTCCTCTGTTACAGGTTTAGTTTCCTTAAACACACAGTAGTTGTCAATAGGAAGAAGCTAGGTTTTAAATTCGCTAGAGAAGACATTTGAGCCGTAATTTCTTTGAAGTTGAACATAAAACCTTATTAAAAAAAAATACCGCATATGCTTTTGTTCAAGAGAGAAAGATGAAAATCAGTATGGATTTTCTGCAAGAGATGAAAGCTTCTAATTATATTGGATTTCAGATCTAAAAGCCCATTTCCAGAGAATCATCTGTTGTAATAAAGCTGCAATACTTCTCATTTTATCTTTTGTCCTCAGTTCCTGTGTAGTCCTGGCAAGAACGTCATCCATCAATGTACAAATGTTAAATTACCCCAGTCATGAAATATTAACAGAATGCATACAATTATGACTCCTAAATTGAAGTCTTTCTAACTGTAATTTGTCATACCTACAACTGTACAATGTTATTAGTAGAATAAAACTAGAAAACTACGAAATAGATATATTGGAAAAATAGCATTTCTAGTACATGCATTAATATAGACAAGCCCTGAACCTGATTCAGCTGAGGTCAACAAGAGGTTGTTTTTGACATTAGTGAAAGTAAAATAATGAATTCCTAGATGTCTTGGTTCTGAGCAACAGATGAATAACATAAGAGTGGTTCTTAATTCCTTCATGCAAAGGTTTAGGTTTTCTGGAGCAAAGTAGAACAAGCATGCTACTTATTATTTTCCAGATGGCAATAATATGTATTGAAATATGTATAAAATAGTCTCCTACAATCTGTACCTAGAACAGGTATGTGAATTTTTTTATAACATAGTCCCTGAAACATACTGAGAGACAATGCTAGGGGAACACGCCCTAGGCACAGTCTTTGTAAGCAACATGGGAAGTTCTCTTGCCCTAGTTCTTCCAAAATAATAATAAAATTTGCAAACTCAAAATTGAGTATGATTTTGAAATAATTTAAAACTCTAAAAGGTGTGGAATAAGATTATTAAATTTGTACAGTTCAGTCACGTATCATCCAGAACTTCAAATGTTGCAAGCTAGCCATATTTCTTGTATTATTAATATTTTCCAATGACACCCAAAGTAGTTTTATTATAATGAGAATAGTTTAATCTCAAATATCTGTTTCCCATGAGCATTGTGTTTCTGCCTGCTGACTTCAGTATCATTTATATGCTATGGACATTGATGAGGCCCTAACAACCTGATCTAACTTTGAAGTTACCCCTGCTTTTAGTAGGAGGTTGGACTACACACCTTTAGTCATTTGAAGACTGCATTTTCCTGTATTTATATGATTTTTCTGCATTTTCCTGTAATTCTATGATTCTAGAAGTTTTTCTAAAGGAAAATCTTAGGAATTTATGAAGTGTCCTTTCCATTACCCCTACACCACAAAAGCAGATGTCTGGGGTTTTTTATGCACTTATCTGATCACTTGTAGTAGTCCAGACTGCCTGCTGATCTCATTTCATGCTTACTTATCTCTTCTGATCTTCACTGTATGTCTCAGCCTCCACATATCTTCTGCTACACTATATAAACATGACATAATCTCATGCATTGAAAAAGCAAACCAAAACATATTATTAACTGCTGTGCTTTTCTAACTGTTGTTTCTCTCTTAGTGGTTAGGCTCAGCTGCCTTCCTGCAGTTCTGTCAGGCTCTACACCAAACTGGTGTCTGTTGCCTTTGACTCTGTAGGCCAATCTCTCATTTTGACCACAGCCCCTAAGAACACCTTCCTAATCAACCTCAAAACTGGTATTTTATACTCATCTGCCTTGTGGGCTGTGTTCAGTGAAGCCAATGGTAGTTTTCCTTAAATCCTGTCATCCTCATTTGACTCCTGTCTCCATCTTTTTATTTCCTTTGCTTCCCTAATTTCTTTTTAAAATAGATTATTTGGAAGAACCTTCCCGTTCCTCAGTTTCATGTATGGTTCCAAGTGTCTGGCCTTCCCTTTTCTGTCTGCAATATGTCTGTTGGTGACTTAATCCACAAATACAATTTTAGCTATTATCTGTATGTAAAAACCCTGCAGAGCTGCTTCTCCAGTCCAGACTAGACTCTAACTTTCCAAGTGAAAAAAAAAGAGTAATTATGCCTACAGATACTACTTGGAGGTCTAGCCTTCTTTAAACTTAATACATTCCTACATGTAAAACATCCTTCCTTATTTTTCACTTTCATAACATGTCATTTGAGGTAGGCCAAATGAGGTAGGGTCATTATCTTAGACTCTGATTGCCAAATCCTCTCCTCTAAATTTCACCGATACTTTACTAAATGTGGCGTTACTCTCTGTAGGATACAGACATGTTTGCCCATTCACAGAACAGTCTCAGGTAAGCTGTCACTGTCACCTGTTAACTGCAACATGGTGTCCTCAGGCTTTGACAAAGCAATTTCACTGCTCTTATTCAAAATACTACTGCAAGGGTAGTGCTCTGACTATGCCGTCTTTTTAGTTTCCTCACTGATGCCACTTTCACTGTTTCATCAGATGTATCTATCCTGTCTTTGCTTTAAAGGTCTTTCAGGACCTTGTAATCACTATTCACTTGGAGCCTATGACACTGGCTTTGATTGTTTCTCTATGAAGTTTTCAAACCTTTATCCATTCTCTCATGTTTTGGAGAAGAGGCCAATACAGTGACAAAATCATTGTCAGGAGGTATGAGCAGGACTCCAAAGAACTCAAGTGACTGATACTATTAAACAAATAGCCACCTACACCTGACTTAAAGCTTGAACGTTCTCCTGAATGAGGTCAGACTCAAAACAGTTCAGGCAGCACACAAGGCTGGTCAGGAATATCCATTCTTCCAGCTCCCTCGTTATCCAGCCTTCAAATCTCACCCTCCAGCTTCCCCTTCTCGTAATGCACACAGGAGAAAAAATGACTATTTAAACTGATGATGTGCTGAAACCATTGCTAATCAGCTAGACAAATATTGACACTCTCATTTTACTTTTCCATTCATGTGCATTTTTTTTTTTGTCTTTTGTCTTATCTTGGATTCTAACCACTCTGTGGGAAGTCTGTTTTTGTTCTTTGTTTGTACAATGTCTAGCCAGTGGGATGCTGGTCTGATTAAGGTTCACAGGCACTCTAGTAACGCGAATTAAAAACAATACCACTTTCTATTCCTGCTACTTCTACAGACACTGTTTGGCTGTGGGAAGCTGAATTCTATGGCTGCCTATGTACCAACTGAACAATACCATATCCTAATCAGTGGTCTGCTGCAAAACTGTTAAAGGAATTGCATCAACATTACTGGGGACTTGAAGAGAGAAGCTAGTTAATTTTGATACAACTGAAAAAGACAAAAACCCCAATTAAGAAAACCCTACATGTGATTGCATTTCATACAATAAACCTGAAATTTTGTGTCAATTTTCAGTGTCCCTTTATCAATTCAGTAAGAAGTTAAAAACATGGGCAAAGCGAAAAACAGACAAAAGGATCCCTTCTTTCACTTTCTGTCACTTCTCCTTTCCATCACTTCATCTTGTCTAGCATGTGAATGTCCACTGTCAGAATATCATCAGGATTTTAAAGTTGATTAAACTTTTTGGTAAACAATTTTTACTTTAGTACAGACATTGAAAAACACAATTCCTTAGCCTTCTGTAAGAGCTTCTCCTGAGCATCATCTTTTACTATGGCTAGTACTATAATTCTTTATTTTATGCAAAAAATTATCACCTATTGATATACCTTGTAAACTCGGAAGGTGAAAAATAGGTTTTCTTGAGGATTTGCACCTTCTAAAGGCGGTTCTAGCTCGCTCAATATGAAGACTGGGTTAAATACAGAGTATTAGGTTTATAATATTTTGAATTATAATATCTTGGACTATTCATACTGTTGCTAAAAGAGAAGATGAAAGATTTTTATTATGAGACTGAACATCTTCCTTTCATGAGTTTAGAGTCCTCCACTGACATAAAAGAGAAAGGGAGGTTTTCCTTTTTTTCTCTTACCTTGGTATTAAAGAACAAGATAAAATTCTTCCTCCATTCATTTTGAGAATAAAACATTACTTTTACTTTTGTACCAGAAATCCAACAAAGTGGCTTGCTAGATATTTTGCCTCAAAAATCTTTATTATGTCAAATCCAAAGCTGTAACTTCTTTAATCATACACTAGGGCAAGTTCATATTTCCACAGAACTGAGTTTCTGACTATGAACAAAGAGAAATGAAGTTTGTCAAGAAAATTAAGGTGCACTGCTGGAATTGTGCAAAAGCTTGCAAAACTGACCATGTTATCAGTGGTTACAGCCAGCTTAAGTTGTGTACTTATATAGTTTCAATCAAAATAGAATGTTAGTAGCCTTTTACTGCTATATGGCACCCACTTCTGAAGGCACTTCTGTTAATAACTAAGAGGAGGTAGAATACTTCCTTTTTAGATTTTAAGCTGTGTGAAAGACAAGCTCTACTGTTTCCATAATGCAGACATCTCAAGAGGGTCCAACCTTTGCAAGAAAAAAACCCTGTATGTTTCAGGAATTCTGACTTGGTAAGAATTACAGAAAGTTTCTCATTCCTTCCTCCCCTGTCAAATCAGAAAAGACAATAATCAGTCCTATCCACACCCAAAGAGCCAAAAGCAGCAGAATGATCTGTATATCCTATTTCACTCTGAGTCAAAAGAAAGGTTATGGTGACATTTAGTCTCAATTTATAAAAGCAATGCTAGAGATATTAATGAAGATGCAAGAATCCTATTACTGCTCCTAAAAATGTGGCATCTATGAAAATAAACAAAACCAAATTCCTGAGAATCTTGCTATGCCTCAGCATCAGGATGGTGCAAGTGTAATTATTTAATGCCTGAAGGTAATTCTAGTTAACATCAGACTTCAGATTTAACACTGACCACAACTTCAGATTCAGATGTACTTTTGGAGACATCAGACATGCTGTCTCTTAGAGCAGGAGCAACATTCTACCAACTCCTTTGAATTCATGCACTATGCCACTTAAAATATTTACTTAAATATGTGCATTTCCAAGAAAGAAACAGTGCTCTTCATACAGCACAGACCCTCTGAAGTCTTATATTTGAAGAAAAGGCAATTTAAAAAATTTATTGGAAACTTCTAAACAAAACAAACCAAAATACAAAAATTAAATCTGGAAGAAACAGATGAAACAAGCTGCTCATATTAATAAGGCCCAAGGCAGATTCAGATTGAAACATTTTCTTTGACTATTATTATGTTTTTCTGACATTTAAAGTAGTGTTGGCACACATCACCTTTTGACACAACCGTTCTGAATCTTTATTGTTGTAAAATGAAGTCACCATATAGAGGGGGGGTAAAAGGAGAGGAATAGCTCTACTAATTGTGCATTCATCTTTAAATTTTTGATCAATGAGAACATTAAATGTCAAAAAAAAAAAAGATAAAAGGGAGGGTGGAAACCCAGATTTTTCTTTCATGTCATCTAGTTTTTCTAACAACTCTAGAAAATACATGCTCAAAGTTCATTTTTAGAAAAGACATACATTTAAGTCTTGAAAAATTATTGTACTTGTGATTAAATCTAGATTATAAGTTAACATATTTACCTCATTTTATCAGAAAGATTGCCTCAGTATCAAGAATTGTTCATTCTTGACTGATGCAGTATTTCATTACTGTATGGAAACAACTCATCAAAAATAGATTTGGGGAATGGGTTGGAGTTCAGTTGCAAAAAGCTGACACCTTAATGATGGGTTTCCAGTTCAAGAATTGTCCATTCCCCTTGAGGGGACGAACAGTCTTCAGATGAAAAGCTTGCCACTGTAATGCTTGCTGAGGAATCGTCAAGTGGAGACATGAGTTCAGTCCACCTACTGAATGTGTCAACTTGTGATGTACCCTGAGGATTTGAACCATCTCGTGCCAGAAACAGTGTCTGATTAATAAGACATTGTGCTAAGTTAAGGTCTTCAGGAACAGAGTTTTTGAAATCTATATTTGAGTCCTGCTCAGATAACAATTGCCTGAGTAGAGTCCAGTCCTGTTCTGCAAACTGTTGATCTTCAAAATCCATCTCTAGAACTGCTGTTTCTGAATCCATCCTCTGCTCAATTGCTTCTCCAACATCCATCTCATATATTGGAGAAAGGGTTTTTGGAGGCCGATGTTCATACATGCAGGTTTGTGCCATTGTGTCATAATCATCTATGTCTCCTGAAATAATTCACAATACTGTACAATGTAAAAATTGTAGATGATCCTCCCCTCAGGGCTGTGTAGAGCAAAATTTAATTCATTCAGGAAGGACAATCCAATCAGGTTAAAAAAGGGGGGATGGAGGGTTATACAAAATTGACAAAATTTGAGTCATTTATTTCCTATATAAAAAACAAAGTATGATTTATAAATTAAGTTAAAGCAGCAATCACCACTGGTAATTAACAATAACCTCCATAATTAAGTTTCTGATACAGAAAATGACAATGTAAATATACACTTAATGCACATGAAATTTCTCATTTACTACATAAATTAAATTTAGACCAGGAGGTGCATAGAGGGAATTAATAGAGAATAATTACTGAATGGTGACTTAAGCTACGTCAGCTTAGAAGAGAATTAAAACCAAAATTGTTTATCCACAGGCTTATTTCTACACTGCACATGCAAGGGCAGCTGCAGGCAAGGGCAAGCAAACTTAAAAAAAATAGTACAACTTTTAATGTCTTCTTGTTCTGTGGTCTGGCTGAACATAGATCATCATCAGTGTTTCATTACTCTCGAATACACAATAGTTGTAATCAACACTATTGTATATTTTTGATGGGATAAACAGACTGAATTGTTGATATAAAGAAGACAAAACACAAAACTAGACAAATATTCATCTAGCTACATGGAACAAGTTAGAACTTTTTTGTATATAAGCATCAGTTCTAAGTATAATCTCTCTTTTAGGAAATAAGCTTTTACTGGTAAAATTTAGAATTTTAGACATCTCATAAGCTTTAAAGCAGAGTTCAAACCTACTCCCACTGGTGTATATGGCAAATATTCAGTTATATTCAGTGGGAGAATGATTCAAATTTGTATATAATATATAAATAAATAAATAAATTACAACAATAATTCATATAGCTGTTCAGGTAAACAGTTCAGTGCGCTTTAGTTAAGGTTATTACTTTAGTTATTGCACATCCCATTCAGACATACTATATGTTGTCAAGCAGACAAAACAAATACTAAGATTCCATCAAAAGCTGATGCTGTCAATGTTAGATTGGATCAAAAGTAACTGAAGTACAGACAACTGCATCCAATCTTTCTTTTAGCATTACATAAAATCTCTTTTCTTGTAGTCAAGTTTCTCATTGAACAGCAGGGTATTGACGGATATTTCAAACAGAGAAGCATTCTCTACCCAAGTGAAATACTTAAAAATATTTAAATATAGTTTCAGCCAAAATTACTTCAGGATTCAATCCCAGACAAATTGCCAAAGCTTTCCCTATTAATTTGGTTTTGAATGACTGAATGTTTCTATTTCTGTACATTACCTGGAAGTAAATCAGTATTAGCGCATTCAGTAGCTGCTGGTTGACTGTCTCTCACTTGACTTTCCTGAGTCAGCATCTGATTCCTACTGGCTTCTACAGGTTTTGCAGAGCTGCTCTTTTGCACATCAGAATTATTTTCTCTCTGTTGAAGATCCAGATGACATGGCCTTTCTTGAGATTTTGTGTCATTGTCTAAGTACTTATTGCACTGGTGAAATTCACTATCCACCTCATTCTTCATATTTACTTGCTGTTTTTCTCCTGGATGTGGACTATCTGCTGAATATACTTTCTCTGGGCAATTTTGTTCAGTCATTGAAGCACCTTGATTCTCCTTTCCTGGGATTTCAGTACCGTGAAGATGGAGGAGAGAACTTCCACATCTGTTGTCTCTATCCTTGTGCTGTTTGCCATCCAGGAATCCATCTTCAGTTTCTAATGAGTATCTTGAATAAAATGTCTTTCCATGGTGCTCTTGAGAAACACTGTCAAATACTTCTGACGGAGTAAGAGAATCTATTGAGTGCTGACGTGAAGTGTGAGTTTCCACTTTATCATCAGCTCCCAGTTCTTCACATTCATCTACTGAAAGTAAAACAGATCGTTTGAAATTTTTAGTTTTAGAAAACTCCTGACTTGCAGTATCATTTTCTGTTGCATCCTCAAAAGCTAAATTATCAATTCCGTGGAACTGTTGAGTAGGAGCATTTGATGGTGGAAAGTTTTCTGCAACGTTCTCTGCTTCAGATCTGTCATCTTCTGTTTCATCGGCAGAAGAAGAAACTTGGTCTGCTTCCTGAGTAAACTGTGCATTACCAAAAGCAGAACTTTTGCTTTCTCTAGTATTGATCCGTGAACTCTCTTGATGGGACCAAATTTCAGGTCTTTTTCTTGGTATTTCATCATCACTTGTTGAATTAACACGGAAGAGATCAGAACCCTCTTTTTTCATTTTCACTTCTATTCTTAGACTGCTGTCATAAATTTTTAACTCCTCAGGTGTGCTTGTGTCACTGCTGCTTCTTCCAAGAAAATCATGACATAACATAGTACTGCATTTAGAAATCCCTCTTTCATTGGATCCCTCATCATCCTGAGAGCCTCCGGCATCATAATCTTCTGATCTTGGTTTTATATCATCAGAGGATGTGGTTGCACTGCCAGTATCTGATTCAGGACTCTCTTTTGGATCTACGGCACCAGTACTCCAATGGTCCACAAAGGGAATTTCTGCATTTTCATGGTTTTCTGGCATTTCCATAGGCTCTACAAGCTCTGCGTAATTAGGTGAATATTTTTCTGTTATTTGTTCTGTGGAACATTCTGAAACATCATCTAAGTCTGTTGTAACTGATTTATATTCAGTCAAGGCTGAGGCATCACACAGTTCATCAACTGTAAGAAATCCCTCCACATGGATCTGAGGAGATGATGTCTCATCCTCTTTTTTGGTTACTTGGGAAAAGTTTGACAAAGCGTTTTTGCCATAGTTAAGACCTGTTTCAGAGTTTATTGTATCACTCTGTTCATTATAGACTTTTGCTGCTTTTGAATCTTTGACCAGTTCTCCTAAAACAATAGTCTTCTGATTTGTTTCCTTGGAAAAGTCTGAATTTCCATCATTGGAAGACTGTGCATGACAGTGAAATTCAGCTGTATTATCATCTTTCTCTGGATCTTCAGTCTTTCTAATTCCAGTCTGATCTCCACAGATTTGTCTTTTTTCCATGTCATTTTGTAGTGAAATATTCAGTTTAGTTTCTTCTGCAGTTAGAGGAGAAGAAGATTGGGATTGTATTTTGTATTGCACATTTTCAGAAGAATCTGGTAATTTTTGTTTATTGGATTGACAGGACTCCAGCAATTTATTGTCAGTGATACTTTCCATGGCAGGTTTTAAAGATTCATTTGCAGAATAGCATTCATTACTGTCATGAAGCTGACCTGCCACAGCATCAGCCATGTTTTTCTCAAGTTTCTGTCCTGAACCTCTGTGTTCAGAGGTGTGCACATTCTTCTGGACAACAGGAGAATCACTCCTTGAATGCTTTTGGGCGGAGGACTGAGATTTTAGTACAGCTGTTTTCTGTTTTGGGTCTTTACTGTTTGTGATCTCAGCATTCTTTGATGGAGCCAGAGTCTTAGGTGTTATTTTTGCAGTGGCTTTTGTTACAGGTGTTTGTGATTGTTTAATACTCTTCTTCTTAGCTGAAGGATGTTTTTCTGGGAGTGTTGTCTGAACCAGGTGTTGTAACACATTTTTTTCTTCATTATGTTTTGGAGAAATTCCTGATTTCAGTGAATTGGGTGATTCCCCCTGAGGTCCTAACAAACAGTAAAAAAGACTATAAAGGTTGTATATGCCAGTCACAGTATATTCACCAGTTTTATGTTAGTGTTTGTTTATGTTAAGAAACAAATTACTCAACTTTTTATGTAACTAAGGGATTTAGGGCATGTTAAAGAATTAAGATTTGGAATAACAAATAGTAAATAAAAATACCATCTTGGCACCTTTAAAGCAGTTGATAGAATATACATACAGGAATTACTTCAGCCTGTAACTGAGGTGGTCATCCCTGGAGTAAAAAGCAGCAGCTCTCTAATAATGCATACAAACACTACACAGCAGCTTAGCACAGGAAGTGATGAGTACTGTATTCAATTTATATTGTAGAGGAAATGAACAGAGGCAGAAAATAATTACATTAGTTGTAATGTGATTAGAATACCAGAATTAATGTCCCTGCTCAGTCAGAAATACTGCAAGATCTTTAATGACCACAAATTGACAGAACCTGTGTTTTCTACATCATAGTACATTTAAGATAATATAACTTCAATATTGGAGCTCCATCCTTAACACTTTGTATCCTTCTAAAGCAGTGTTTCATCTCTGTGTCCTACAGTGTCATTTCCTACACCTGCTATCAGTAGCTGTTGAAATCGAGTATTTGTTTGGGGGCCAGTATCAGTAGCGCTGCTGCTAGGGGGGAAACAGGAAAACACCAAAATAGGGAGTCATAAAGCAGTCTGCAGTCCAGATCTTTGCTGCCTATTACAAATGCTCGACCTACAGAATTTCTGTTGAGCTCAGTCATGGTTCCAAATGCAGAAGTGCAGGGGATCAGCACATGGAAGACTCTGCAATGCAGATTAAACAAGCAGAAGAAAACACCAACTGGCAGTGAAGACCATCTTTTAAGTATTTTGAAGTTGACACATTCATTTGCATTTTACAGTTTAGCATTGTCACCAAAAGTGAAATATGGAAAAAACCCAGAATTCTTCAGAGGATTTTTCCAAATACTTGTGATAAAAACCAAACAAACCTCAAAGCTTTGCATAATAGTGGCAGATCATTTAACTGCTGTGTGAAACTTTACCTTGGTTCTTGGGAGAACTGGTAGGTGTGTTTTGAGTCTTTTGCTGTGCTGCAGAATTGGTACTCACATTCCCTTTTTTCTTTAGAACAGCTTGTACATTTTGCTCATTACACCCTTTTCCTGTTGGTTTTTTTGACAGACTGCAAAGAAATTATTATATCCATTATTTCCAGGCTTAGGTCTGGCAATGTTTAATTATATTTAAACAAGCAATATATGTGTTTTAATGTGCCCACATACATAAACATTGAAAATGCAATATAAAAAGTAAACTTTTTGAAAATAAAAATGAAATGCATATCTATATTTTTAATTTATATAAAAACATGTATAAACATGTATATATAATGACCTATTTCACAATTTCACAGCGCTTCAGCTGTCTCCTGTCCAGTAGTTTAAACTAAACTATTCCAGAAATGGTAATTTTACAACACCTTGTGTAGTCATTAACTGTTCCAGTATGCAGAATTCTGAATCACCTATAACAATTTAAAAATTATTAGCATGCAACAGTCCAACACAAAAGCCAAACCAATTTTATCTTTACAGCAATGTTGCCAATACCTAACTCAAATTGTTTTGCCAGTAACATCCTACAGTCAACCGTTCTTAGATTAAAAAGAACATCTAATGGTAGGTTTAATAGTTCACCTGAAACCTTTCTTCCCAAACTCATACACTCATGCACACATATATAAACATACCTGCTTGTTGTGACATTAGCCTCAAGCTCAGTCTTCTTTTTTTTGGTGGTGACTCCATTTGATACCTTCACAGATGCCTTTATTTTCACTACTGTAAAGTAAATTCAGAGTTAATTACAGGGGAAAATGCATTGCATATAAGTACTGAAAAAAATCTAAAATATGAAGACCAGTTATTGAGAAGACCATACATGCTAAACTTGTAAAATATTTACTGTTTTAGATGGCTATTAATTGACCATAAAGTCAGCTAATACTCATTTACAGGGGAAGAAGGTAACTCTTATCAATTTATAGATTTTCTTAAAGCTTTCCTGGCTGGTTTTCAGTGTATGACCAGCCTGAGACTAATCAGAAGAGGACTCTGAAGAAAGAATTGTAAAAAATTACCAGTCTGTTTTTTCCCTTCCTCTACCAATTTATCCTCTTTGGGTTCCTCTGTCTGTTCACCTGCAGTCTGGATATCCATGTTTGAATTTGCTGACTTGCTGGAAGTTGCTGCTATAGTCACCAAGGAGGGAGATTCCTTCCCTGTGGTTTTTTTCAATGGCTTTGTTTTGTTCTGCATGCTTGAGGTTACTGTCAGCACTTTAGGTCTGGCACCTGCAATTTTTCCCTCAGGATTCTTTAGTCCTTTGCTACTTCCTGAATTTTTTTGTCCACTTGCAGATGATGTCTTTTCTGTATCTTGCTTGGTAAGCATGCTTTCAGCCTTCACATTTCCATTATTTTCTATTTTTGTCTTTATAACAGCTCTAGCCTTTGGCGAAGCAGCTTTTTCCCCAGGTTTAGAATCCTTCGTAATCTTGGAAACTAATTTTTTACCATCCTTCCCCTTTACATCCTCATGCTTTGAAGTCTTATTAACAGTAGTTCTATTGGTGGATGCATGTCCAGATGCTCCTAATCCATCAGATTTCATTTTATCTTGATTAGTGGAAGAATTTCCCCTGCAATCTTTCTTGCCGTGTTCTGCCCAGGAAGTATTCCTTATACAAACAGATGCAGTAGTATTTTTATTTAGCTAGGAAAAAAAAATAGCATCAGAAAAAAACCCAAACAAAACATTTGTAACACCAAACTATCCATAATCTGTAATTTCTGAAACACATCTAAGTAGTACATTAAAGTAGTACATGAATCTAAAGCAACAAGATTCAACATAGAAATAAAGGTATATATATATACACACACACATTTAAGCTCAGTTTGCTGGCTTTCAAGAATATTAAAGTACTGCTCTATGTAGAGGAGACAGAAATATCTAAGCTGAGTTTCACTTTTACTTTGAACAAATTACTCTGTAATATTTATTTATATTATTAGTGTCTGCTGAAGTAAAAAAAAATTTGAGTTGTATGTGCATATTTTCCAAAAAGGAATAAATACTACGCATTATTACAAACAAAGCCAAAAACTATTTTACAATATATGTGATGTTTTTAACTACTACCAACAGCGTATCCACAGAGAAATGACAGTATCGATACTCTCAGGTAAAGAGGAACTCAAATATGGAGAATTAAGTGCATGAAAGGGAATCTTTGTGATACTAGTGTCATTGCAATGTATCCAAGACTGTCAAATCATGTGAAACCCATACTGTTTTTTTACCAATTAATAATGTAGTTTTCAGTGTGAGTTTCAATAGAAGAGTTGTTGAGTGCACTAAAAAATATTTTTCAGAGCAGGGAGTGTAACAGACTCAGTGTTGTGGTGGCTTGTAATAATAGCAGAGGTTCATTAGCTCAGTGGCAAACCATTTGCTCTGGGAAACAGATGAGTTTCATTATGTAGCAAGAGAGGAATGTGAGATTCTGAACACAAATTCCTGCCTTTTATTTGAGCTTATTGGTTTGAAAATGTCACACAACACAGTCTGAGTCCTAAGATGTGTCCAGTAATGAACATTACTGATTATGCAGAAACAGTTCACAAGAAAATACAGATTTTTCAAAACCAAGGTCCATTAAGCAATATGGAAAATTAGTATTAATTTAAAACAAATAATGAAAATAGTTTTGTTTGCAATTATTTGAATGTTTTTAATGTTTGGATGTAAGTGTTTACCTGAGAACTGGTGAATACAGGTTTTTTGCCAAGTCTTCGGTCATCACCCTTGTCAAATGCAGCTGTAAAAGGAACAAGCAGTTTCTTTACTATTTGGCAGGAAAAAAGGGGGACAGAAATCCAGCCAGCCTACTCAGTTAACATCATGTGAAATCAGAAAGCACTTCTTTGGGTCCTGTCATTATTCTAGAAAGGCTAGCAAATGTTAAGTGGAAATACATGGTTTTATGTTTGGAACAAAAAATGTGGGATCTGTAATGACATCACATGGCCATAAGCAAGTTACTTAACTCTTCTGTTTCCCCATGTCCATAGTAAGACTTTTGTTTATCCAAGCTCAATTCATTTAAAGCTAGCAGTGCACTGAGACCTTTGAAAGTGTACAAAATTTACAAAAAGATACCTTCAAATTTAGAGTATTAATGGCTTTTAACTGTATTGTTAATTATAAGATATTTATTTATACTATATAAAGAAAAGATTAATTACATTAAAGTAAATGAAATTAGTTTTCAAAACTGACAAAGCCAAAATACCTAAATGTACACACTAAGGTCATAGTGCCTCTTTGGATAGCATGCAGCATAATGTCATGAGAATTATCCCTGTGATTGTCATGTGGAGTTTCAGGCAGCGAATGCCTTTTTTTTATCTGATGTACTCTGGGAGGAAAGCAGTTTTCAACAAAGCTTTTAAATCAGTTGCACTTGTAGAATACAAAAAGGATATTTATAGACACTGTACAGACCCAGAATCGATAGGTTTCATTTATATCTGTATTCATATTTCAGCTGAAGAAAAGGTTTTGCAAAAAATATATTAAAAATTTAGGCATTCAGTGCCTCATGTTCTGATGTGCTATACATGGAAACATTTTTTGTATGTATAATACAGAAATTCTGCTGAATTCTTACTAAAGATACTAAAAATAATTTTTATTTAGGTCTCTAAAAATCACACAAAAGGTATGCTGAAAATGGCACCCCAGGGATCTAATCCTTTTTCTAGCAGTGACTCTGCACATTAATACATACCAATATATTAAGACAAAATCCATATAAACTTGTGCCTAAGAAAACATAAGACAGGTTGTAAATGAAAGAATCACAATATCATCTCTCTTATTTTGGCATTTTTCCTCCTCTTTTACAGCTTTCTAAATCTATATAGGCTAAATTTCCAGGAGAAAAGCCACCACCAGAAATCTTTAAGATGAAAGTTGACCTAAGTTATCCTAGACATTTTTCACCTGAGGATTAAAATTTGTCTACCAATATTGTACAATCGCTTTGCCTGTAATTAAACCAGATAATTCATGCAAACATTTCAGCCTTTTCATATATAAAATGTATGCAACTTCAGTTAGAATTTAACCTAAAAGAAAACAAAACAATTTTTGGCAAGATGGAGTTTGGACCACTAAGACACACCTTGATTTTAAATATTTTTTTCTATTGAAAGCACTAGTGTAAAGTAGCTAAAACATCATTCACAATATATACATGATCATCTTAAAAGTAAACCACCCGAAATCAGAACAACCCACCCTTTTTTCTAAAGCCAACTCCTCTGCTCCTGAAGGATTTTATAATCAAGAAAGAAATCCTAATCCTGTTTTACAGAGTAGTATGAGATATTATTTGACTACATCCCTAAATCATGCTTAGAAAGACTGTCATTGCATCTTTCAGCATGTAAATGTAGAATAAAATTTTCATCTACCTCTAGGAATAAACATTTTTATAACTATTATATCCTAGCTACTATTTTCTTTATCAAAAGGGACATAAAAATGTTTATTTCTCCTTTGAATCAAAAGTGATTTGAATTCAGAGAAGTATGTAACATTCTTTTCTTTTACAACACTGCACTGTCAAAGCTAATATTAAACCATAACCCGAACTCCATCATCAGTTCCACATCCTCAGAATACTCGTGCACTTCAAAACAAAGGAGCGTTCAGAACAAAAACTCCTTTTTGTTGGAAGTGCTGTCTGTTAAAATGTTGAGAGCACCATGCAGCTCCTTAGGGGCTCTCTGCAGCAGCACACACAAGATCACAATGCCAATCAACTGAGGAGCCCAGCTATCTGCATTTGTTCCCAGTGCACAGGATGAGCATTATGCAAGAGATGAGCAATATTTATACATCATGGAGAAAAAGATAAAGGACAGAAACGGAATTCATAGAATGGATAATCTGCTTTGTGCAAATTTAATTCATCCACAGCTCTTATCTCCTTAAAAATGAGGCAGATAAGGTTTTTAATCCTACTGCAGTGTTTTCAGTAATTTAGAGTAGCTGTAAATAAGAATAGAATCCATCTACATGATGGGGAGGGTGGGAGGTTTCTATCATACATACTCCTAAAAAGAAAAGCAGGGCAGACTCTTCACAGAAAATTACTTATTGATTCCCATGTTTGAAACTAGCTAAGCATGCCATCATGCTTCTATTCTAAAACACCACTTCAAAACACAAAGCAGCACAAATTTTGATTGAATTTGTATCAGGCTCCACAATTCCATCTGCATTGTATCTACTAAACAGATTGCTAAAAAATTCTAATGCCATTTGATGCCAGACATACCTGCTTGTATTTTCTCTTGATGGTCTGGCCTCATCAGCTTCCAGCCTTCTGTGTGACGAACAGCATAAAAAGACTGAACCAGGAAGACCCAGAGCTTATCACGCAGCGCCTGGATCTTGCACGTAAAACCCTGTGTTCAAGTAACAAATCAGCAGCTGGCGAGGGGCATATTGTCATAGCAACCAGTCATTATTCCTTTCAGAATCTACTTACTCCCTAAGCTAGATCAATGATGTCATCACTTATATTTTATAACGGTCTGGTAGATGGAGATGCTGTTTTTGAAGGATTATTGCCCACCACAGTGATTTTTTTCTGTACTTTAAAACCTACAAATTACAGCACTAGTAAGCACTACATTGCTCTCATTGCTCTTTTTTCCTTTTCTTTTTTTTTTTTTTAAATGAACGCCATAATAGCTCTTCACTGTCAGCTGTGTCACAACAAGGTCAAATACTCCAGGGAAAAATAATGTATTTGATTAAATTTTCATTGCTTTGACCAAGTAGATCTACAATAGCACCAGACTGCAGTAATTAATTTTTCTTTTTTTTTTTTTACTCTTTGTCATACTATTTATGAATTATTCCCAGAATTACAGTCAACCACAGCTTAAATGTCATTATTTAGATGTGTGAATATACACGGTATGTTACACACATGGAGCCTGACATCTCCACCCTATCCAAAAAACACACATGGGATTAAATGTCAGTCCTTGCTTTAGAGGACAGTCTTAAACAAAAGCAAATGTACCTGTGACCTTCACAAAAATGGGGGGAAATATTTAGGGAGAATGAGAATAAGCTCTCTTCCCCTGTAAGTTTGAGGTAATGCAGCATTTTGGTAAGTTTTTTTCTTATCACAAATTAAAATTGATAGTAAAGATCAATGGGGCAGTGCTGCCCATAGGACTTATATTTTCAGTAATACACAGGAATTTTTTGATTGCCAGGAGGGGGCTTCTCTTTAAAGTAAACAAATGTCTACATTATCTGTACTTCCAAAAGGATCTTGGATTTATGCAGATGCTTTTGTGTATGACCCCAGTTGCATGACTGAGCCATCTGAGTTCACACCATATCATCTGATTTGAACCATGACATGAAACAATACTAGAATAGTTTTTCTGCAAACACTGCACACTGAAGAACCTACCATCTCCTTCACATTTGCAGAGTCCAACAACATATCCATTGCTACAAGAAGAGAGCAGCTATTTTCATTATTAATGCTTTTTTCAATTGCACTGAAAATTAGTTCTAGAAGGTCAGGTTTGCTGCTCATTGCCTGTGCCTGAGGAAACAACAAAAGGCAGTTGTTTAAAACAAAAGCGTGTACTTTGTATGCAAAAGCATTACTGAGCAGAGACGATCTGCTATCAAGCTGTGCAGGAGGTATTCCAAAACTGAGCATCTTCTTTTGTATCCATTCCATAATCCCACCCCTCTCCAGGCCTCTAGCAAATTATCCTGAGGCCTCGCTCATTAACAGAAATTTTAGAAACAAGCACACTGTGATGAATTTACAGCCCCATGCAATTCTGGATCCAAAGACAAATTGTTTTAACATTTCCCTAATAATATTTTTCACTCCTCTGTACATATTAAAAAACATATTTCACAAGAGAAACGAACTGGCTGGATGACTAGGTATGTTCTCACCAGAACATACAGCATTGCCACATTCGTGCAACTCACAATAAAAAATCAGAAGATTGAGTACACTGCTCATTCTCATAATCCTGTAAACCCATGCTGTTATTCCAGGGATCTGAAAGCTTTTTTGGAGCTGATATCTATACTTTTTACAACACAGAAACTGTCCCACTAAATCAGTTGGAACCTTTGCTTAACTGAAGCACATAATCTGAATGCAGTATTAGCCCTGTGTATCAAAGTATTTATGTACCTTAAAACAAACCTGGAAAAACCCACCCCCCAAAAATCTTAGTGCTGCCCAAGTATTTTTAAAATTTTCCACAGAATTGTACTTCAAAACAAAAGTTGAAAGTATTTTGGTAATTTAACAGCCTGAACTTGCCAAAATGTCATATAATTCAATTTATTTGGAAGCATATAATAACTTGAGGGCACTTTTACCTGCAGCAAAACAGAGAAGCTTTCACTTTGTACTACATGTGGGAAGTTTGCAACAATAAAGGTTACACATTCCTCATGTAACCGTGATGCCAAGGCCACAGCTGTCTCTGTCCATTTCACTCGGGGAAGGCTATTGATCAGCCGGTCACTCTCCATCAAACGGAAAGCAGCATTCTTGTGGTTCTTGAAACAGAAGCAGAAATTAGCCCGTTGCCAAGCAATTACCTAAAGAATTGCTGATTGTAAAGTAGCTTCTGTCCAGTTACTGAACTTTTACACAATGTCATTATTTCCCTTATTTAAATAAATTTGGATTTTTATAATTCTTAAAATTATATGTGCCTTTGAAACTAAAGCAGAAAAAGAAAAATCTATTGGTTCTGTTTTGCCTGCAGTTAGGTAGTAACATTTTCAGTAGATTTTATTATATTTTTTTCAACTGTGTCATTACATACTGCAGTCCTGAAGAAAATAAGGCAAATGTTAGCTGGAGAAGCTGAATAGAGAAAAAACATTATAGGTCACTGAAAGATGTAATAAATTCTTGAATAAAACATCTAAGTTGAGGTTTTAGGTGGGTGTGGATGGCCTAGCATTCGGGATACAGATAAAACTTTTTCGTAATTATGAATCCTTTTGCTTTATTTAAAGGAGTCAGACAACAAATATTTATCTTCCCAGATGGAGTTTTAACTGAACTTACCCTCTTTGTTGTCTAAAGTTTCTCAAAGAAAAGTAACTGTGATGTTTCTAATTACATTTCAAACATGCAAACAGATTTGCTAATATTTATTACCCTGGTCTGTGTCTTTGGTTCTTTCATGCATGGCATCAGCACAGTACCTGAGGGCAACTTCTACTGGCAAACACATCACTTGAAAAGAACTTGGAATTTATGGTTATCCACATTAGAATGGCCTGAAAGCTCTATTCAACATGACCTGGCAGGACACTGATAAATTATGCAGTAACACTTGAAAAAGCAACAATTCAGATAAATATTTGACACAAAAACCCCAACTGCAAATTCAGATCACAATCACATTTGTCCTAGGCAACTTAAAAAGCAGGGAGTACCTTCTTTGTGCATATTACAGTTGAAAGAGAAAATCTGGCCATCCATTGTTAAAATATATTTTAAAAATTATTTTACTCATCTCTGGGCAAACTCAGTTTGCTTCTCTGCAGATCACGTAAATTAACAATTACATATATGCTTATGGGTTGATTTTGCTCCCACTGGACTCAATTACAAGCTTTTTGAATTGCCTCGAATTCAACCCCTGCTCACAAGGCAATAAGCATTTACTCCCATTAGACACTTAGAGTGAAATATAAAATGCCTTCACTGACTTCTAATTAAATCAGCACTTTGTAGAAGTGGTTCTAACTGAATTTTACTTCTCTCATTGTACTTTTTTTCCTAAGCATTGTAAAGTGGACTCCACTTTACTTATCTAAAACTCCAGTAATTTTCTTGCATGAGTTTGAGACATCAGGGATAGGTATATATAAAGCACCTGGAGAGTGCTTTAAATGGCACTCCCATTTTAATGTTTCTGTGTTCATGATTGTGGTTTCCCAGTGATTCTCCCATTAGCAATCTCCTTTTCTTTGCACCTTTTTTCCCTCTAAAGGGCTGTCACATTAACTAGGTTTTACATTTCCAGCATTGGTAAATGAAAGGATCGGCAGAGTTATACTGTTTAACTGGGTGTAACTGTTAGTTTTACAGCAGAGAACTCTAGCAGCAGAGAAAAAGGATAGTAAATCATACAGTAGCCCCTGCAAAATTAATGTAAGACCTTTTCTTCTTCCTCCCTCAAGCAGCTTTAAAGCATTTCTGCAGATTGCAAAAAACTCCCCCCCGGAATTCCACAAGTTTTTGGAATGGGTGTCTTAAACGCTTAAATGAATGCTCACCAGAACCATTCTCTGGACAGAAGAGGCTTATACTTTATTGTTTAATTTTGCAACTCTAGACGCTTTCAAAGACTTCAGTCCATAAAATACCAGTGAATCTTGCAAAGACACACCAACACAAATTTTAAATCATTAATATGGGAACTAAAACACACTTTAGTCCAAACTGCAAAAACCTTCCAGAGAAGCTGGGTACACAACAGGGGCAGTACCAAGTACCACAGTGCCATGACTGTTCTGCAAATGCTGGCAAGGTAGCACATGTATTTCAATACAAACTGTAACCACAGCATCTTTATATACTAGAATAAGCAGAGGGGAAGGAAGGCCTGAACATTTACCTTTAAACTGTCCCAGTAATGTTGCAAAAGGGCCTAGAGAAGATCCTAGAACTGTGTCTACGTGCACTTGTGGCTACAGTACACACCTGAGGTAGTTTGGAGTTGGAGATGGGTGGTGGTTTAACTATGAACAGCTGTGTAGATCAGAATGAACTGATCTATATCTGAAAACGTTACTTAAAACATCTCAAATTTTATACAATTTAATACAAAGCTGTGTGCATATTTTATGAGGAACAGCTCACTTTAATGGTCTAATATAGGGGCAGAACACTCAGCATCTTGAGATACTAGGCATACTCTTGAGCTGCCATCTTTATTCTGTTAGATTTATGCATTGTGGTAGAACTGCTCAGGTTTTATAACTGTGGATATTCTCAAGCTTCTCTTGATCACAGAAGCACAGGTGAGCTGGAAGGTACCCTCACGGATCACTTGGTCCAACTCCTGGCCCTGCACAGCACCACCCCAAGAGTCACACTATGTGCCTGAGAGCACTGTCCAAACACTTCTTGAACTCTGTCAGGCTGGTGCTGTGAGCACTACCCTGGGGAGCCTGTTCCAGTGCCCAACCACCCTCTGGGTATAGAACCTTTATCTAATCTCCAGCCTAAAGGCACACAGCTCTGAAATCTGTCATTTTGCAGGCTTTCACCTGAATATGCAGTTGCAGCTGCCACTCATAGCTGACCTGCTGGCCTCAGCACTTTAAGTACTTCACCATAGAATTCCTGAAAAAAAAACACTCCCAAGAAGGCTTCACAGTCCTTCCAGCAAGGGGTAGATCTTGGCCAGAACCATTTAAGAGTGCAACTCTTGAACCAGAGGTATGTTTGACAGTGTGCACGGCCATACGGAGCTATTTAGTTTGTGTAACACGGTAACACAGACATGGCGACAACGACTTCAGCATGCGATATACGAGATGCCACACATTTAGTTGTCTGTTGTGTGCTAGAACCAAAATCATGTTGTGAATGTTACCTGAGCTAGTTAGATTACATTTTGTCTGTGACATTCCACACTACAGCTACATATATAGACCAGTCATGTTTGGCAGCAGCTCTACTGATTTACGTTTATTTCTACATAGTTTTCATATCTGTTACAATTCCATGTATTTACAGGCTGAGTACTTGACCAAATTTCTGTTAACAGGTCTAGTTCAAATCAGTTACCTTAAGTCAGCTCTGAGCACAGTTTTATACAGAAATACAGTTAGAAAATACTTAAATTTAGGCAGGTCTAAATTGGAACAATGTAAGTGCGTGCCACAAAAAATGAAAGCAGAGATTTGGGGGGGACCAGTGTAGTACTTTCATCTGAGAAGTAAAAGATATGGGTACTATACTGCTACTTTATTTTTGTAAAGTCAGCCTGCCTGTAAACAAATAGCTTGTGATCATTGATAGCCAGTGACCACCTGAGGTCTGAAAATAAAGAAGTCAATTTTTTCCAAATTAGAATACAGGTAAAAATGAAAAGGCAATCACAAATTATGTATGCCACCATGTAACATAGCGACTGATACAGTGATTTCCTGTTCTTCACTATCCAAATACATAACCAGAGAATCATAGGATGGCCTGGGTTGGAAGGGACCTTACAGATCATCTAATCCCAGCCTCCCTGCTGTAGGCAGGGACACTTTCCACTAGACCAGGTTTCTCAGAGCCCCTCCACCCCGAGTCTGGCCTTGAACACTTCCACAATGTTGCATTATGATGTCACAGTTGTGTTTCATAAACATATTTTCTATTATTATGGTGGACTTGGATGTGATGATCATTAGACTGTGTGTCACGAAGCATAACAATGGCATCTCGCATCAAAACAGTTTTTTAAATTATTATTTTAATTGGAACTTTTACATAGTATAAATGTACTACATATTTAAGATACTGTATTTATTATCTCTTAAATTACATTGTACAGCAAAATAAGGAAAAAAATTTACATTGCTCTATTTTTATACAAAGCACACTACTTACCAAAGAGTTAATCAACATAACAAGACAATTGTTCTGAAGTTCAGTAGGTAAATTGGCAAAGCTTTTCTCTGAAAAACATCTTGCAAAATGTTTTCCTACCCATCTGTTAAAAAGAGAGCCATTCTTAGGTAAGGAGATGAAAAATGTTCTATATTCACTTTTTAGCATAAGTGATACCTCTGAAGTATTGTGAAGAAAAAACATGTTTAAAATGTGAATATTTCATATGCCAAAATAAACCCTATCTTGCAAAATAAAATATTTTCAACAGAAAGCAGATAAATTAAAAATAAAATATTTTATTTTATTTTACTTACCTCATGCAATCAGCATATAGGTTTTCCACTCCCATTGAATGAGCAATGGCCATGCATTCCAGTACAGGTTGCTGTTTGCCAGGAGCAGGCTAAAGTTGTTAGAAAATTATCACTATTATTGTACATTTTGATTTACAGAAACCATACAGAAGTACAAAATCTTTAGTTCAAACAGAAGTAATGTCAGCTGCCACGATATTTAAGTTTGTTTGCCTTTATGCAGTCATCTATTTCCACATGTCAGTAAAGTAGGATTCAGCCTCATGAGCCTAATGCATGAAAATGCTCAACTCTACGCAGGTGCTTGTTTTTAAACCAATTTTAATTGAACAGACATTTTTTTCTAAATCTATGCCCATGAAACGAGATATGCAAATATAAAGCATTTGCACATGCCCACCAAGAACAATTACATTTACAATGGCACATATTAAACTATACTCAGCATGATTTAATACATTGAATTAGTCATGTGGAATACTGCTTTTAATCAGCTGGGGTTTCCAAGTGTCTATAAATAGGTGGATGATATCACAGGCCTTATTCCCACCATCAATCCCAGATTCACACCTAAAAACAGGGACTGTTGTCTTCAGCCAACACCTTGACTGTGTAGATCTCACGTATCTTGTCACTATGATGAAGTGTTAAGTAATAGACTCAAAATTCTCAGGCTCTATAGCTCACAAAGTAGCATGAGAAGTGACATACCTTTTGGAAAAAATCGCAGTAATCTCTTTTCAAAATGTAGATAGCTACTTCTTTTAGCCCATCCAGCCCATACATATCTGCAATGCCCAACATGCGACTAAAGAGAAAGCAGTAGCGACAGGAATAAAAAAATCCTTGTGATATATTCATTTTGCTTACAGGACAATTTACATGCTAACTTCACCTCTTTGTTCAGTCAGAACTTACTGCAGAAATAGATTGATAACCAAAGTGTGACACTTACCAAAGAATAATCTTCAAAACAGAAACATATATTGACCTAATAATAATCTCCCAGCCATCGAATTCAGCCTATATAGAAGCAAGCCTCAGCCACTAGCTGAGAAACTGTTTAGGAGACTCTCAGTTTCCCTATTTTAAGGATAGCAAATGAAAAAAAAAAATTTGTGCCAGTGGAGTTTTGGAATTTTGTAGGTTTTTTTCCAGAGATTACATAAAAGGTACTGATGACATTCTTAGAAAGCAGAGTGAGCAAACTATTAGTTACTTTATATAATAATCAATACCATAGTTTTATTTTCTATATCAATTCATTATACACTGATATTGGGACATATAAACAATTCCATATTTTTAGGAAATTGTAGCATTTTCATGTTTAGTGGATGAGTTCATCACCTAATATGTAAATGGTTTCAGAAAATAATTCACAAATTTCAGAATTTACTTCATTAATACAGGATTATGTATAAAACGGTGATTAAAAACTATCCCAGAAGAAAATGCCAACATTTACATTGGTTCCTGTATGTCATCTTTCATGGATCTAAGACTAACTACTTAGCCTTCTCATCAAGTTGAGTGATTATTAAAAAATAAATTAAAAATATTAACTGTTATATACTATCACACATTGTATATATTATTCTGAAAACTAAAAGGAAGGTACAGGCAAATTAGGAATTATTTTGGTATTAAACATCGTCCTGTTTTTCATCCTCCTCATAGAGTATTCCAAAAACAGCTGGCACACCGTTTCCAGTGGCTGTCAAATAAATAAGATTTCTTCAAGAGCTTTATTTTTGGAATTTTCCTTTTGACTTTTAACTGAGAAAATATAGAACAAGCAAACAAGCAGAAATTACAATTAAAAAAAAAAAAATTGATATATACCCAACATCAACTTCATCTGGGAAGTCCAAAATAGCTCCATATATAAAATGCAAGATGACACTCATTTCTGCATGGCTTATGCTGCAAAAAAGAATGAAAAAATACAAATAAAGACATGCCCATAATAAAATGCATCCCAATTCTTAACCAAAGGAAGTTGGTCAAAAAGCTGATACATCATCCAGCTGCTCTGTGAATGGAAGGTGAATGATCTGATAAAATTAAAGCAGTAAGATTTTGCAACGCAAAACTATCTAAATGGACAACATTTGGGGTGAATTTAGCTACTCAATAGTCTTGCTGAAATTTTCTAACACTTTGAATCTTTAAAAATAAGCAATAAGTAGACTAATACTAATAACTATATTATTGACGCTGATAATATGGAGGAAGGATTTTTTCATCATTGCCAAGCTCTTTACTAGCAATAAGTCAATATTAAGTAACTATATAATTGTTTTATTATAATTACTCTAAGTCTTTATTTTATGACATATTTATCTTTTGCAACACTAAAAATACATTTAGTAGTTCTATTACAGTGCTAAGTAGAAATGTTACTCAGAATATTTAGAAAGTCTTTATTCAGATTAAGAAAGCTGCAAGTCCTACACAGTAGTGTTTGCATCCTTTCACAGTCCCAGCATCATAATGCAGAAAGGCACAGAATGCCTAAATGATGGACATGATCTGAACACCACTTTCTTGTACTTGTGCACATACATTTTTGTGTGCAATCTTTAGGACCCACAAGTGCTCTGTGCATTAGTATAAATGGAAGAGTCATGCAGAGCTAAGACCCTTTAAAACATTAGACATGTTTATGCAATTGAAACTGATGACTAAAAACAAAAGGAAAAAAACCCAGCGTTGCAACATACAAAGAAGCAAAATCAGCACAGTTGTCTCCCCGTATATCAGCACACACAATTGCCATAAAGTCAGAGAGAAGGAGCTTCCCCACAGTCTTGACAGCTGTTACCTTAAGCAGAATTTTTATTATTTCAGAGTAAGCCATATACTTCATTTATAAGTTATGTCAAAGACAGCACAGAAACCAGCACTAAGCAGAAAAGTGAACTGGAAAAGGTAAAATTATGACTATAACCCATAATAGCAGAAATTATGCAACATTGGCATGAGAATAGTCTCATATAAGGATTTAGTACTTCTCAGAAGAATGCCTATTCTGAAAAATAAGGATGAAAATTTCTTAACCACAGAGAAATCAATTACAGAGAGAGAAGTGTAAACACCAGAGTAATTGGTGACTATCAGCCTCTAAAACACCACAAAAACTAAGGAATAAATTAAATTGCAAGTATATTGTTTTGTAAGGATTTGGAAGTTATAATCAAATCGACAGATAACCTTTCTGATTTTGCAGTAGTATTTTTCACTGACAGAAAACTAATATGAATATTTAAGTAAGTATCACTTGACCAAGCAATTTTATATTAACACAAAGCAGTTACATTTTGCAGCACTGTAAGGTACACAGTTCTTTCTGAAGAAAACTGAGTCAGCCAACAGCTAACATGTACATGGATCAGTACTCCTTTGCTTTTAAAGGAAATTGAATGTATTTCAATAGAGTTTTCTGATACTGAAAAGAACTAACCTGGCAGTCCCCAGCTTATCTATGAAGTCTTAAGTATTCATCCTACTCTCAATTACTCTCACACAGAAAGCCATGGTGAATGTCATACATGAAATCCCTATTTGTGCTTGGCCTTTGCATATTAAGTACTTTAATTAATTAATTCTGAGTTAAATATTTTTAAATTGAATGTTAAAATGAACCCATCAGCCCAGGTACAAACATTCAGTTCCATTATCAGTGTTTTCAATTGTTTAAAGTAGTTTATTAAGAGAGTTGCACCCTTCCCAGTTAAAATTTTCCCAGTTAAAAATCACAAACTTGCCCCTTCTCAAACTTCAAACCACCTATACACCATAAGAATTACCTTTCCTGTGTTTACTGTATACTTTTACAAGTGTTTTGAGATGTGTTGGATGTATTTTAATACCTTTTTTTTTGGTGTTTTCACTTGCATTCTGATTCCAAGGCCAAAACCCCAATTCTAATAGCCAGCAGCTATTTCTAGCTACAGAGCCATTACTCTGCAGGCAAGCTCCGTGGCAACCGGAATACCTGAATTTTAATGAAGGTATTGTATTCCCTTATCTCTAACTGATACCACCCCCCTTGACAACGATGAGCCATTGGTGGACAGAGATGATCCATCAAAGGGAAAGCACCAATCGCCTTGGACCGAAGGGGCGGGCTGTGGGTGGGCTGTGGGCGGAGCAAAGACACTAAAAAAGATGAAGCTGAGAGGCGGGGTCTCTTTTCCCCTCTTGCTCTCTCCAGATTAGCTGTGGGAGATGTCCGTGCTGGGCATTCAAAGCCTTACCCCTTTTAAGGGGCTTTTAGTAATTTTTTAAAAGTCAGCCCAGCACTGCAAGTTCTTTTTCTCTACCTGAGGTCTAGTGCTGTCGCAGCCAGAAGATCTCAAATCCCTGCGCTCCTGGGGCATACCATCTACTGAGCCATAGGATCCCAAATTTTTATATTTTTCTAATTTCTGTAATTTTTCAATTTTTCTGTTTTCAGTAAATTAATCTTTTTAAGAGTTGTCTCATTTCTCACAGTGAACAAGCATGCTAGATAAAATTGCTTTCGTATATGCTGCTGGAATATCACAATTAAACACTATTTAGGAAATGTTATTTGTCTTTACATTGTAAATATACTTATTGTACAACTAAGTATGAAAATTACATTGTTCAGACACTCACAGTATTTTTCATGACACGTACAAGAAGCGAAAGAAAAGAATTCTCAAGTAGATTGTGAATATTAAAACATACTCTACACAAAAGGATTAGTGCCCTTCTGCTGATGAAAAAGACTTTTCTGAATCAGCTAACAATATTAACAAATACACTTCACACAGTTTCATCCTGAAGTCAAAACAGTACTCAGAAGATGTATCAGGCTGGAGAAAAGTGTCAAGGCATATTAATCTTCATCGCTCTGTACACAGCGCTGTTGTTACATATTTGCAGTGATTGTAAATTGCCTACCTTTGCTCCCACACGACTTGAAGAGACAACACTTACCCTTGAAGAGTGATGTGCTCTTGGGAGCTCTCAGCCCAACTTCCACTCAGCATAGCAGCAAAGTAACTAGATCTGGCACATAAAATGGCCCTGAGAGAGAAAAAGTAAACATTATTCCACTACATACAAATATTCATGATGAGACTCTTTGATAACATTGAGTTAAATCTTTGCCCTTTATGCATTAAGGTGTCAGCTGTGTACTGCATGCCTTTCCTTTGAGTATGTTTGGAATGTCAAAATATGCTACAGAAAAAAACCAAACAGTACTCTATAAATTTTTCAGTTAAAGCTTGTTTATAGTATGACTTTGAGATTCACACAGAGGAAGTCTATTACCCCAAGTATCTTCCTTTCATATAAAATTTCACATTTATTTCTCCTGTTTTATTTATCAAATAAGAATAAATAACCTTGTTTATACAGCTCCATTATAAGTAATTATATTCTGAACATTTTAAATTCTTCTTATATCGCAAAATATGTATTTATCAAAATTGTAAGTATGTAATGTCTCGTATTTAGAATTTGCTACCCACCAAAAGTCAAACAAAACTCGATATCAACATACGCCAGGACAATATGATGTGGTTTTACAGCAAGAGCTATCAGTTCCTTCTGTTTACACTTACTACCCTTCTATATTTAAAAGGCACAACTGGCCATAATGGGGCTAATTCAATTTAGTACTACTTCCATAGAAAAAAATAAAGAACCCCCAGAGCAGCAGTCTGTGGAGCTCAGTATCTCTACCATTATCAGTCTTCAAAATATCAGGTAAGAAGACCTTTGCAACAGGAGTTTTTAAGGTGGAAGTGCAGTGGCAGAAAGGAAGACAAGACAGTGGGTGAAAACTGCTTTATGATTTCAGTTTTCCAGATCCCCACCAGTTACAGTGTTAGTCTTTATGTATCTTATCTGGGTTACTGCAGCCACAGATAATATTCTCACACATAGAATTTTTTCATGACACTTATTCAGCTTCCTATTATTTATAAAATTAGCTTATGTCACGTATTTCCTGTGGCAGAGAAAGCAAAATGTTATACTAGGCATGAGAATCCTTTCTGTTACATGTATTTGTTGTCTCTTAAAATGTCTCTGAGCACTCTCATTTTGCGTAGGAAGAAGCAAGAAGAATACTATTTCTGGTCTCTTCTAGTCATTACATATTCTGTATTTTCTCATCTCCCTTCCCTCCTCTGCTTCAGAAGTCTCAATACTTTAAATTAGAAGCTTCTCGCACATTCCTCCTGTGAATCATCCAGCAAAAATAATAACAACAAAGCTCTTACTGAACGTTTCATATCTCAGTGAAATACGTCCACATGTAAATGGGTATTACATCCTACCTTGAAGTATATGAAATTCTGGGTACACACACGATCTTTTTTTTATAAGATACAATAACACAGTATCTTAGAGATATGGAATACACTTATCTCCAATTTTTTATTCCCTTCCAAATAAATTTTAGTAATGAACAGTGATCAACCAACTTCAAGGGCATAGTTAGAGTGGATATTTCAAAGACTCATTTTAAGTAAGACAGGTACTCAGCAGAATAAGGACAAGTATGCATTACCTAAGTTTAAATTTTATCAGCATGTATTTATAAAATATATGGAGATACCAAATTATTTGGAAATAATTTTATCTGTGCTTTCCTACTGTGATGGTTAGTGCCAGTTTTATTATCAAACAAATCTGACTTGCTTCATGCAGAGCTCTGTAAGAATAAAACACTAGGAAGACATAAACCAGCAACACTAAAATCTATTGGAAGTTCACAGGACTTCATGAGAAAGTAAGGAATACTGACACAAGTGGTGGGAGACTGTGGGGGTCTAACCTGTCCCCTGTTTGAGAACTTAAAAAAAACCCCCTTGTAGTAAGTAAATCATTCTGGTGCTTTCACCACAATGATACTGAAAGTTACACTGCCCTTATTAGCTCCTACTGCTCACATGATGCAGTGCTAAAACGAGCTCAAGACCTGCATCTGTTTCAGAACATCCTTGTTTTCTCTGATTTACTGCCGCATTTTTTGATGCTAGTTAAGCTAGATAGATAGCTCCAGGCAGTTAAGTGGCCTAAATTAAAGAAGCTCTACTGATAGAAACTCTTTGCTACACTATTTTTTCTGCATTAAAGCATTTGTTTCTCAAACTTACGTATCTGAGAACGTATTTTATAGTGTAGACCAGAAGAAACATTCTTTACTACACTACATTCTGAAAAGGTAGCATACATCCAAATTCTATTATTTAAAAAAATAAAATACCCCCCCACACTATTATGACGTATCTTCTATAAAGATATTATAATGTCAGTAATAAACTGCACACCCCCTCCCCATTTTATGTTGAGAAAGTACTAAAAGTAGTGGAGGGCTTTTATAGTCACTCTGTTATTTATATACTCAAAGGGAACAAAATACAGGCTGTGTAGTTTGCTATCTCAAATGCAAACAGACTTATATCAAAGGTACATGGAATGGTACTGACACTTCAATTTGCTTTCCCAAGCCACAAGAGTACGATCAGCCAAAGTTCTTAAACGGTCTTGGACTTTAGATCTAGTTAAGTCTCCCAACAATCTTTACATCTACATAACTGAAGTAATGAAACCAAAATCAGATTTTGTATGCAGATTCTGAAGAGCAGAAAAAAAAATTACTACTCCAGAAATTTTCTGCCTGTATGGAAATTTTATTCAGCATTAATAACTGAATAGTTTATTAGTAGATTTTTTGTTTTCTTAACAGAGCACAGATTATTTTTTATTGTTTCGTATTGCATATATATATAAATGTAGCAAAAGAATCTACAAGTATTTATATGAGTATATACTCAATATATGAGTTCAGTGGCAATCTTAGAAGTGCTAAAAGCGCAGTTGTTTTCAAAACAGTTGCTGTTGATGATAAATTATATTCATTAGTATCAAAGTACAGCCACTCCACACGTAAGACCTAAAAGCTGGAACAGTTCACAGCTAGGGAACAGCACCAGCAATACTTCCTACAGATATACAGTAATAACAGCAGCATTTTTTACCAGATGGTTATTGATTGAAAAACGTTTTACTGTAAATACTTATGTACCTGTGAGCTTGAAAATCTTTGCCTTCTATGCAAATATTAATATCTGGACAATAGCAATTCTTGTAGAGCATCAATAAGTCTTCCCCTAATACAGATGCAGTTTCTACTCTGGAATTACCTGCATATGGGGAGAAATAGCTGTTTTCACTTTGTCAGGTGCACAAGGGACTATTGACAGAGCACAGACAAAACATTTCAAAAGATTCTGACATAATTAAATTTTTTATTATTGCATATTCAAGCTAGGATTTTCCTTAAAAGGTTTTCCAAACCTTGCTTTTTACTTCTTATTTTGACTATCAGAAACTTGACCAATGCTCCGTATTTGGTATCTACAGAAGTGCTAGAGTTACTCTTTTTTAAGATTATGCACCCAGTTCATTTTTTTTCTGCAGAGATCCAGAACCTCTGCACTAAAGAAGAGTAGTCCCTGAGGAAATTCAGGGTCATGCAGTGCTACAGGCTTCCACCTGAACAGATCTGCTGCTTGAGCCTGTGTTACTGACACAGCTGTAGCAGCCAACACCTCTGGGGGAGATGCAGTTAAACATTTCCTCGTATTATTTCGTTCAGAGCTGTGGTATGGAAAGATTCCAGAACCCTCATAAAACAACGGTGGAACTACTGCAATTTGCGAGGAAAGGAAAACAAGGGAGATACTCTGCTGTGTGGAAGTCCCACATGTTAAGGAGTGGAGCTCACTGTATTCCGGGGAAAAGACAGGATATGGTGATGACCATGCCTGATGCCTGACAATTCCAGATTTATTACACCACGCATTGTCTGGGAACTGTGCCTGCCTAACTTCTGCAGCAATTCATTTCTTCAAAGTGTGAGAGAATGAGGTGGGCCATAGAAAAGAATATCCATGGAAGCTGTGCTGTAACAATAGTTTTAATTTTGCCTGCATTTTTACAACTGTAGAAGTATTTGAACAATTATTTAAAACACAAAAAGAGAAAAAAGTGTAATTCCAAACCTACCTGCAGCGGCTTTGTTGCTTTCTGCGTCAATGACTGCTTCTGGAATTTCTTCCTCAATACCAGACAAACAAACAACTTCTTTCTGCACAGCTCCACTTGGAATATTCTGATCAATTGGTGTTCTTTTGCTTTGTCCAAGACAATTTACATTTTTTTGAGTGTTCTGCAGAGTAATAGTGTTCCCTTCTTGTATTTTCCTCATAACCAGCTCCTCAACTTCTTTAAGATTTATATCAGATGAATATAGAATCCTAGAAGATGACACTAATTTTTACTCTCGTAATTTTTTAATTTAAGAAAACAAATAAAAAATTACATTTTTTCCCATCTAACAAAATTCATGACCAGAAAACAAAGAGCTGGACTCTCTGGTGCTTAAAAAGCCCAGCCTTTTAAAAATGTATCTCTGGAAAACTTATTTCTGAAAATTCTTGAAAAGCATAAACAAAATAATAATAATAAATAAAATAATAAACAAAAAAGCACCACAAAATACAGAAACCTTCTAACATCAAGGTTACAGTATAAAAATCATAAAAATTGCATAGAGATATAAATGAATTGGAGAAATTAATTTCAATTTCAAAGGAAGCACTTAAAGCACAAAAATTTGCAGTTAAGATTACCCAAGAATTTTCACTTTGCCCATGTAGTAATTCCAGCTTCCCACTTTCCCATCTGTTTCACCAGCTTATTTTTGGCTCAGGATCTGGAAAGGCTAACAAAGCCTGCAGTCTGTGACTGCAAAGATCTCATATTTATGGAAACATAACTGCACTCCAGCACAGATAACACATTTTATCCTCGGTTTCATACCATATAGATGAAGTTAACAAAGTTTAACAGAAGAGCTACAGTTACTTTGGATGTAGCAGACATACTCAAGAGATCTGCTTTAGTCACTCACTCCACAGCAAAGAGGCTTTTTTGTAAATACTCAGAGAACAGTAATTTGAGCGTGTTATTTGAACACTGTACTCTGAAAGGGCAGAGAAAACATACGAAGAAATAATCTTCCTTTTTAAGTCCTGTATTTAAAGGATTGAGACAGGTAGAATTTTTTTGTCTATGTGATACAGGTCCTCACCAGGAGAGAATAAGGAGAAACAAGAATGTAGGGAATGAGAATTTTACTATTTTATTAGATTTTGAAAGCAAGGGCCAGGAAAGGATGTAACACGTAATAAGATTTCACGTGGAACGAGTAAGGTATTATTTTAAGGTTGTTGTGTATGTATGTGCTTTCAGAACTCCCAACCTGTGAACTGACCACCTATTGCTTTTCATATTTAAATTGCTTTCCAACCTAGCATTAATAGCATGAGGGAAAGACAAGTAATAACATGCCATATTACCAAGAACAGGAGCAAAAGTTGCTTGATGGAGCAGGGAGACTTTGCAATTCTTTAGAAAATTCAAGACCACTACATCCACACATTTTTCCCTATTCACTGTGCTTCACAGTATGTAACATCTGTGTTTTACAGCTCTAAGGCAGTAGGACTCAAGAATAGAAACTCATAGTAGAAACTCAGTTAAGCTAGAGATTTCAAAATTTTACAGAAGCATTCTGAAGTTTTGTCTTCAAGTTTTTTGTCCACATTAGACCTTCCAAGAATTGTCACTTAAAGTCACATAGACAAAGCCACTACTAGAAAAAAAAATTAAAAATCCAATAATTTGCACTTTATCCCTACATCTTCACCAGATGTAAGCTAATACCACAATTACAGAAGTATACTGGTCACATACTGAATGTAGAAAACTTTAAGAAATTCCCTAGGAAGGATCTGTTGAAAAAAAAATTGCCATTGAACATGTTAGGCTAAGTTTGCACTGGAACTTTGCTTATTCACCTTTCTGTTGCTACAGAGCTTTTGCATATTTAACATGTAAAGACAATACAAATTTACTTTGAGGGAGAAAGAAAATTAGCAGCAACAGATAGAGTGCTTTGGCATAAAGTAATTATTTTACTATTCTTACTTACTTTCTGCAGTAACTGAAAAACATCCATAGGGAATCTCATAAGCTAGGCAATAAGGCAACGCTCTCCTGGGAATGCTCAGGGTATTTTCAGAGAATCTACAGCAACCTCAGGAATGCAATTAATTTTGTTATCACTAGGCTTCAGTCAATAAAAATGGCATCCTTACCACGACTAGGAACTCAGTAAATAAAATGGCATTTTAAATAAAAACTTAAAATAAAGTGGCATTTTAAACCAGAACTAAGTAACTGGTTTCTGGATGTAAAAAAGTTAGTTCTATTTTAAGTAAGTTTTTTCCTATAAAAAGTCAAGAAACTTTGACTCTTTCAGTTAACATTTTAAAATCCAGTCACATTCCTGGATTTATTACTTCCAGAAATTCAGCAGGTTATTTTAATATTAGAGTTCTGCTTAATACAGACTGTAAATGTACTACTTTGAAAGACTCATGGATGCATCCATCATTTTGTTTCACAGACAGCAATAATGATTTTGGCACATCTTTCAGAAATTTCCTTTTATCTCAGTAACTCCCATTAGATGTTTCCAGAATGCAAGATTCTGCAGTTTTCTAAAACCTGTTATAAAAAACTTTGCTTGGCAGCACCCTGTATTTTATAGACTCATTTCTAAAGCAGAGTGAAGTTTTCTAGACTGTCTCCTCCAGAGTATTAAATGGTGTCTTTTCACATAAATAAAAGAATTGTAGTAGGATGTAATAGGATAGGATTGTAATAGTTTTTAAAAACTGTTCCAAACCTCTTGAGCAGGCATCATTCAATGTGCCATCCTAGTTTCATTATCTAAAGAGCAAAAGACAACAATTCTATAAAGTTATAAATCTCTTCTTTAAATGAGATAGAGGTATCATCAGAAGGTGACCCCCAGAGCCTTCTCTTGTCCAGGCTGAACAACTCCAATTCTCTCAGCTTGTCTTCATGGTAGAGGTGCTCCAGCTTTCTGATCAGCTTTGTTGCCCTCCTCTTGACTCAGATCCAAAAGGTGTTTCTTATGCTGGGGACCCCAGAGCTGGATGAGCACTCCAGGTGGAGTCTCAGGAGAGCGGACCAGAGGGGCAGAGTCACCTCCATCCACCTGCTGGCCAGGCTGCTTCTGATGCAGCCCAGCATAGGGTTGGCTTTCTTGGCTGCAAGTGCACACTGCTGGCTCATGTTGAATGTCTTGTTAACAAACCACAACTCTTTGAGTGTGACCATCCAGCCAACTCCTTATCCACAGAATGGTCCCTCTGTTAAACCCAAGCCTCTCAAGATGAGAGACAAGAATGCCACAATAACCAGATTAACACTAAAGTATCTTCTGCACATGTGTAAAATACCATATTATACAGTTTTACTTAAACAAAGCCATCAGTTACCACAATTAAATGCCAAAATGAAACCCAAATCTATTTACTTCTATTAATAAAAACAGAACCAATATAGGAAGCCTCTGAACCACTGCCTGCCCAGAGTTTTAATGCACCCATGTCTAGCAAACCCAGTTGCAGTAAATACTCTCGTGTAGTGCATTTAATCTTGGAAGACTTGCAAAAATAGTTCAGCAATACACCTAAAGCAGTGCATCTTCATTGTCTAAGTTAGGCATTTCATATGCACTTCAACCTACCTTAACAACTTAAGATTCTTCCATTTCCCTTTAGATTTGCTAAAAGAACCATCTGCTTAATTTTTGCAGTCAAGATGGTTGTTTTAACTTAACTGATTTCTTGAGGTGTTTCAGTGAATTTCTTCTCATGAGATGAAACATCAACTGCTTTACTGCCTCATACAGGTGCTGATTAAATTTTCTAATTTCTTGTGACAGGCATGCATTTCAGAAGAATCTGACCCTTAAACAGTCACGGGCCCAGTGAAAGGTTTGTAACCATTTCTCACAGATCAAATTTTTTTCCTCCTTCAGGCATAAATCCATTGCATTAAGATACTATGTTTCCAAAGCATTACAGCCCTACCGAATATATTGGGACTTGGCAGTTCAGCTTCTCAACTGCCTCAGAGAAACTGAGATTAGATATAAACATGGATCAAAAAAAAACCCAGTAAGAAAAAAGACAAACTTATTGTTTCTATGTATGTGGAAAGGAGATAAGATTGCCATTGTCTGGCATGTGTTTAAGCCCATTTTCATCAAAATGAACAGGTCATCGTGGTGAAGTCTTTCTTCCCCCAACAGGATATAGCATAAAATCTAAAATACAAGCTTCATGTTGTACATTACTTATTTGCCTCCTTAGCATAGTCTAATTCTTCTCAATGAATGACTTAGCTCATTTTTATAGCCACAAAAAACTAACTTGGTGTTGTAGTGACAAATTGAGACCAGAGAATATGGTTATAAAAAAAAAAAATGTAGGAAAAAGAACACCTTAAGTATTCAAGAGGCGCAGATTCCCCAATCTCTTAACTTTGTTCACAATAATTTGTTTTCAACTTTCTCACTTCTCTACACTAAAAGTAACTTTTAACAGAGCGTTTTAATTTCCACAATTCAGGATTTATTGTTTCGCAAAGTTTAAGACAGTCATATCACATCTCCCATATTGCCCCACTTGTAGGGCAAGGTTTGTTAATTTTAGTAGTTTCGGGAAGGATGATTTTTTTCAGCTGTACTGCTGATCCCCTTATGTCTTAATGCAGGGAAAAGAGTAGCTATTGTGCCAAAAAATCCACCTGCAAGTGCCACAACAAGCCCTTTTTGCAGCTGATTTGTTTTCAGGTTCCCTGAATCAGTCATTTAGAGAAGATACTCCTTGCATGGCACCACATCAACAGGCACGAGTGATAAAAAGATATAAGGGAAGGACCATATCAGAATAGTCTGTGTAAACCACAAAATTTCAAGAACATGTGAGGCAGGCTATTCTTCTGAAATAAAGTGGTCTGCAAACATAACCCACTAGGGGGAATACACAAGCATAGATATTAAGGGTAGGATTGCTGAGGCATAAACATAAAGGAATTCAGTGTACATATGCATAACTCGGGTTTGTTTCCTCCAAAACAGCAATTATCCAATGGGGACTATGACAATCTAGCAATCAGGAAGAAGAAACTCACAGACAATTTATTTAAATAAGTATTTCCCATTTTCACTACTTTGTAATCCAGTGTTATGGAACTTTAACTGGGAATCGTACTTAAAGAACAAATATTCACAAACATTCTATTTGGTGTAACTTGTTTATGAAAGCCTCACATGCAAGAGAGTATCAAGCTGGAAATAGTGCTATGCCATCACCTTCTGTAGTGTGAGTATGATGCTGTGTAATTTTAACAGGTACCCCACTTTATAGCTTAGGGTTTTTTTCCCTGCACACAGAAAAGAATCTGATAGACATGAGCAACACTGAGTTTGCAAGAGGTGTGGCTAAGTGACAGATGAAACAGGAACAATGCTATAGGGTATCTGTTGTATTCATAGTTACTATAGCCAAAGATTTTTTATACAAAGGAAAGGTGTGCATACATAGACGCTACGGAAAGAAGTTATTGCCACCATGCTGTCTAGAGTTTACCTTCTAGGAAGTTTCTGCCTGCATGTAAGCGAGATATGCATCCTTGTCCTGCCTGATACAGAATTCTACAAGCGTAACACGGTCGAAACCTTGGCTGGTCTACTTTGAATCAATTGCTGGTATTGCAAACTAACCCCTGTGGCAGTAAATGTCACAATGACAATCGTATTCCTTTGTATTTGATTGTATTTATTGCTTTTCAACTGGATCTCACTGTCATTAGGTCCTTCTCTGTCCTTCCTTGTATCAGACCCCTCTAATAGAAATATTATGACACAATGTCTAGATTTTTATTTCTAAAGCAATATTTTGTCCAACTGCAAGGGTAAATAAAAAGCAGTTTGCCTCTCAGCAGGCAAGACAGTAATGATCTAATGATCTGTGACAGACATTGTCCTTCAGGGATGCTAAGTTTCTCTTCTTAAGCCACACTGCAGAACTCTGCTTAGGCAGTATCCGGCCATCAACGTACTTGCAACTGTTGACATTCTTCTAGTTGTGTCCTGAAGAATGACAGAAGGCTATTGGAGGGCAGAGTCAAGATTACACTAACTTCATCGGGCAAAAACGTAGGGTGCATAGTGTCTACAACAGGAACGCTGCACGTCTGGTGACCAGAAGTTTCATCCTGGTGTCCTCAGATAGTGCAAGTGTACAGAGGGAAACAAAGCACTCCTTAGATGCTCATCTACTTCATGCTGAGGCTATGCAGAAAGATCAGCATGAAGTTTACTATGTCCTATCTCCAACCCAAAAGAGGAGGCAAGAGGAGCTGCACAGCCTTCAGCACACAAATGACATGTAGGTCACAGACACAAGCCCACATCTCTCCTGATGAAGAGAGACAGAGGCCCAAAGGAAGTGCGCCTCACTGGGATGCAGGCCAGATTTAGCTCATGAGAAAATGAAGTCCCCAAATCCCCATGGAAAGATAATTTTTACTCAGGAAAATAAAAGCAAAGCTGAATACAAACAGGAAAAGGAATGAAATTTTGTTACAGCTTTGATGAACTCTTCAATACTATTCCTAGTATTCCACTTCTCCATATATACCAGAAACCAGAACTTTTGTAGAAGGCAGTAACTTTCTCTCAGGAGCTCAGCTGCAGCTACAGGTCTCTGTTACAACTCATCATGGCAGTTCACATGCTCCAAGAACTAGGCTTGCTTCCAGTAAAACTAAAGTTGTAATTTAAGCCACTGTTTTGCACTTATGAAGAGCTAATAATTTACATTTTAACAATAAGAAACCACTGAGATTCAACAGCCACCAAGACTATTTGATCACCTGAACAATAGATTAGACTCCTTTCAATCAAAGCTGCATCCTTTCTTTGATCCAAATGAGTTCATTGTTAAACTTCATCACACTCTGTAAGCACAAATCTCCATAGTGCCAGGTTAGAGGACTCAAAAGGTGAAGTATCAAATGGCACCGAAGACTAAGTTAAGAAAAAGCAGTTCTCTTGCAAAGCACACTTCATACACAGTTTAGAACTTATGGGGAGGTTCATTTGAAGATTCTAAACTCACTGTGAAAAGACACAAGGTTTATAATTAGTTGAGCTGAGTTTAAAGGTGTTTTCCAATGCCAAGCTTTTTGGAGAACATGCAGGACTCCAGACATCGTTCCTTACCTTACCGCAAACCCAGACAAAACTGAAAGCAAGTATCAGTGACATATTAAGTGCTTACCATTAGGAATACAAACCTCTGATATAACAGTATATAAATAATTAAAATAATTATTCAGAATAATTATTTCTAAATTAATTTGATTTTTAAAAAATTTGCATTATCATGTTTCTCCATGTAATTCTTCTGTAACACCACTTACATGAATGTGAAAGAAATTAATGATATCACAATAACAGTGGAATCAGGAAAAATACAAGATAAAACCCATGTGGTTTTGTTTCTTACCACTTCTTTTGCTAATGCTCCTGCCAGGCTGTGGCAGTAACCCAACAAATGCCTGTTAATCAACCTGCTCCACTACAAAGATTCTACGTTTCAGATATTACTCTGGGTTGAAAAAATTTTCTTTCATAATTAGGTTGCGTTTCAAGCACTAAATTTTAAAACAGCAATGATATACCGTACCTGTTGAAAACAATCCCAGAAGCCTGCAAATACCTACATTTTCTAGGCACATCCTGAATTCATGTGAAAACTAAGAGTGATTTCTTTCTACCACTTTGCTCCTGGTGCATTCCTGTAAGTGCCGATTGGCTCTAACACCAACTCTCTTTTAGGGAAAGTAGGTGGCACCACCACAGCTTTGTTAGAGAAAAGCAGTTCTTTGAAAAAAGGATTAGAGGAACTTACAAGAAGGAGGATTGCAAGGTCTGGTGGCAGCACCAGGCAACACCCCTCATGTAACTCACCTAAGGTTTAGAGCAAGACATGAGAGATGTTGCATATGTGGCAATGGGAAAATAGCTGGCAGTGCAAAAACATGCTGGCCCTTGCACTAGTCCCTAGGGAGTAGCCAGGCCACACATCTCCCTCTAGGATCCCAGTTTGCATCAAAGCTACGCTGTGTTTGGCCTAGCCCATGGCTCACTAGGACTTGAGAGATGAGTTTTGAACTTAATGCATTTTCATCCAACTTGCTGAAGTTCTCCTAGATTCCTATATCCATAACTTTTAAAAATATGAGCTGAGAGTGGGTTTTATTTGCTGTTTTCATTTGGGAATCTGGCTAAAAGGGTGTTAGAAGGCAGAGCCTTTCTCTTTTCCTATTACAAGTCCTTTACACACCATAAAAAAGCACGCTAAGGTGGAGAGTACAGCCATGCGCTATCAAGCAGAAGGACAAAGGCAAAGGAAAATAAAGAAGTTACAGAAAAGTCCTCTGCAAACTCTGCAGGAAGGCTGTGAGGATACTGCCTTGAACGGGAAAAGCTTTAAAACAGGTGCTGGCACTGGGAAAAAAGAAGAAGCAGGACACAAGAGAGGTGGTGCCGGGGCCAGCCCATCAATCCTGCCGCGGCAGCGCACTCACCGCAGGAAGCCCCGGAACTCCGCGGGTCCCATGCCGTCCAGCCGCAGCTCCCCCGGGGGCAGCTGCCCCCCCGCCAGACCTTCGCAGATCAGAGGCGCCCGCGCCAGCAGCACCGCCCGGTGCACCCGCAGCGCCGCGTCGCCTACTCGGAAGGTGAAGTCGGAGTGGGTCCCCTCCGTCAGCAGCCTGCAGGACGGCATCGTTACCGCGTGTCCCCGCCCCGCCCGGGGCCGCCCCCGCCTCGGCCGCCGCCCCGCGCCCACCTGTCGAGGTCCTGCCGGAGTTGCTCGGCCAGCGCCTCCTTCAGCCGCTGCCGCTCCGCCGCCGCCGGGCCGGGGCCCTTCGGCGCTGCGCCGCCGCCGCAGCGCGCCATGTGCCGGCCGCTACTCCGCCCTGCGCCCGGCACGGCGACAGACACGCGGGGCGGGAGTGGCAGGCGGTGCCCCCGCGGCGGGCCGCCCTACTCACGGAGAGCACCGGGACAGCGCTCGCGGCGCGGGCAGCAAACGACCCCCGGCGCTGACCCGCGCCGGGCGAGACGCGGCGCCTTCCCCGCGCCGCTCGCGGGGCGGGGCCAGCAGGGGCTTCCGCCAATGAGGGCCGGCGGCGCTGGGCTGGCCCCACCCCCGGCAGGGAGCCCGAGGGGAGGGTGGGGCTCCCGTGGGGGCGGGGCCTCCTCGATCGCGGGGGGGGCTCCGCCGGCAGAGCGCGGGTGCCGCCGGGACGGCGCCCCCTGCCGGCCGCCGCCCCGCCCCGCCCCGCCCCGCCCCGCCCCGCCCCGCCCCGCCGAGGGCCGTTCCCGCCGAGGGCCGTTCCCGCCGAGGGCCGTTCCCGCCGCGCCCCGCGGAGCGCAGCGCCCTCGTGTGCGGGGCCCGGGCTTCGACGGGCGCCCCTGCCGCAGGGGCCGCAGGGAAGGAAGGAAGGAGGGCGAGCGGGCGGGCCACAGCTTCCAGCCGCCGGTGCTCTGCTGGAAAATCCGTGCTCCCCAGCACTGGCTGTCGAGCCAAAGCAAAACCGCTACACAGGTGATAGGAGTCTCTCTATGCCACCTTCTGAGACAAGGAAGAGCATTTCCAGCTTCATAGTGTAAGTAACAGAAGCACCTAACCATTTTAGCTGATAAAGTACTGAAAGTATTCAAGGAAAAATGCTTGAAAGGCAGGTCCCGGTGGTGGATGGAAAGAGGCAAGTGCAACACCATTGTCATGATCCTGAGGAGATTCTTTTGGGATTTGGAGAAGGGGACGAGAGCAGGTTTCCAGCCACGAGCTAACGCTGGGCAGACAGCACCGCTTGGTCCTTCCCTGCGAGGGTTACACTGAGCAGGGACTGCACCAAGTACCTGTGTGGGACACAGTGGCTCAAAAGAGACGACACACACGGCAGTGTGGGATGTGTTGGGACTCCCAGTATCTTTCAGCTCTGTCCCGCTCTGGTGCGGACAGTTGGTTCAGGCTTACCTGGCCCTGATGCCTCCCCCAATGGGTTCTTGTTCATCTTTGATTCCAGGACACTGTGCTTATCTTGCAGGTGGACACGGAGGCTTTGGAAACCTGACAGACAGGTGATTCACCTATTCTGTGGTCTTGTATTTTTGCTTCTTTTCCCTTTGTAGTTAGCACACAGTTTTCTGCCATCACACTCAAGTTAATTCTACCCTTTGTGTCCTAAACACTGTCTCTTCCTCCAATAAACACAGGAGCTTGGCAGCAGTTCTTGGAGACAAGAACAGTAGCTGCTGACATAGAAAGGATAATGCCAACAATGAGGCATTATTTTCTAGAAACTACAACAATCATAGCATGAGTGTCCAGGATGAATACCAGACCAGACACTTCAGCTACTCAAACCCAGTTCTTAGCTTCAGCAAGAAATCTCTCCATAGGAAGTGAGATGAAGTAAAGGGAGTCGTGTAAGTTGCATTTTATTAGACAGAGGTGGATTTGATACGTTATATCTTAATTTTCCATTGTTCTTGTTCAGACATGTGGAGTGTACAGGTTTCCCATTTTTTAGTCAAGAAAGAAAAACACATTGCACATAGCAGCTGCATTCAACAATACAACAAGATACGGATCATTATTCACTTGAAGACTAGAAACGTACCCAGAAAATTTTCAATCATTCAGTATGCTAAAATATAGATAAAAAGAGTTAATTACTGTTTAATGGTAAAATACATTAAAAAAATTCAGGCAAATCTAGAATGAAAACTTGTGACTTTCTTCAGTATGGCACCACTCTATTTTTTCATTATAAATTTGTAAAAGGCACCACACATTAAAACTGTAAAGCAAGGGAGAAAACAAAACCAAGCAACTGTCTATGATTTTCTTTCTGTACAAATACATATGTATTTTAAGGCAGGTGTTTTTATGTGCAAAATACAAGTATACAGGTAAAACCAATGTTGGTATCATATATTCTCATACTCACTTCTTTTAGTACGATTAGTGTCCAAATGTACAGTACAATGAAAACACTTTTCTCTAACAGAGCTCAAAATAGAAGGCAGGCTGGAAATATGGCCCTGATAACAATTAGGTTTTAAATCTGAAGAGCTTTTATTTAGACCCCTTAAAACATGTACAAACAGTCATTCTCTTTTTCTTTTTATCTCTTCCTTAAGAAAGGTCCATATCAACTTGTTCACTATATCAGGTTGATCCTGCTGGAGCCAATGACTGGCTTCTGACAAAATAGTTAATCTGAAATGATTTTTAACATAAATCCTTGTAATTTCTGCCATTTCAACTTCCATAAATGCATCTCTTTCTCCCCATAACAGCAGGGTTGGCATGATGACTTCATGGTGCTGCAGAGGTAGGCAGCTTTGAAAATAAAACACACTTAGTTAGGTCTTATTTTAATAAAAAAATCACCAAGACATTTCAGTCAACACAGCTTTTGAAATCAATGCAGTGAATCTCATTGTAAACTTTCTAGGTTCCATGGTATCTTCTACAATACCAAAAAACCACTGTGACTCCAAGTTCTACCAAAATGACCTACTTAAACTTTCAGTAAAAATAAATTATTTTTTCTTAATACAATTATTTAAAATTGAATATTTTATAAGTATTACCTCATACTACAGACATTATGAAAGATACAAGGATCTAGAATGAAAGACTTTTCAGCATTAACCCATCAGAATTTATTCCAGCACATTTCAAAGATGCTAAAAAATTTATCTAAGCTTGAATTACTTACTTTTAGCCACATACAGTGACAGACTAGCTATGACAATTCAAAACAGATTCCATCTGATCAGATCAAATCTTTATTATATTAATGCAAAAACAGGATTGTTTTAAACCAGTAATGTATAAAAAAGATTTCCTGAATTAACTTTTATGATATATGTAAGTACTAGTTTTAAACTTAGCAGTTAGTTAAGAGACTCTGCTCTGTAAAAAGGGAAGACAAAGCAGATGACATGTCTTAGTTTAAAATAAGACAAAGAAATCGAGACTGTGAAGACATTCTGCCTCTCTACTTACATGAGAAGTCAATAAATGTTAATAAAAGATCACTTTAGATAATAATTTCATTTTGATTGATGAATTACAAAAATTCTTGAAATGGCCTTTTTTACCAGTGGATTTAAATCTCATTTTGCAAACAACCTGATGTCACCCACTGAACCACATCTTATTCGTAGTACCAATTTAAAAAATTGATAATCTGGTGATCTGATTCAGTGCATTTAGACTAATCTCTTTATCTTTTAATCCAGTATCTTGGATCTCTCACTATTAACATGTGTGTGTTTTCACTACTGTAGAGTTTACTGTTTTGTGCCTTGCAAGATTTGTAGCCTCACTTAAGTAAACTCTATCAGGCTTTTTACAGGCTTTTTTGGTCACTTTTCATTGCCTGTGAACTACACTTTATTTCTGTTCAGTCTGGAATAGAGGAAATGATATCATGCCTGAAATGTCTAGAAATCACCTTTAAAAATGATTAATGCACAGATTTCACATTTAGAAAGGGAAGTTCCATTATTGAAGTTTTTGAAAAACACTCAGACGTTCATACAGCATTGTTATACAGCTTCTCTGTAAACAGTGAAGTACTTCTGAACTGTTATAAGAGAACTGATCCCATTTCTAAACAAATAGCGTATCAGAAGAAATTCAAGTTCCAGCTTCTTACCTATCTTTCTTAACCAAGCATGATAGAAAAACTTTATGGATTTTTTCTCAAAGTGTTTGTATTTAATATATAGTGATGGGAATGACCAATGTGCTATGTAGGAAAAGATGTGTTGGTGATGGATGGAAGTAGGTTATTTCAGTCATCTCTTTGGAAATAACATTCCAGAAAAATCAGGCTCTGAAGAATGAAACTCCAAGTGTATAGTAATGCGTTGGAAACCTTTAACATGTAGGTCACCAGTATCAGCTCACTGGGAGTTATGGTGAATACAAGTCACTAGCATCCAAGTGCTGCTTAATGACTTAGATGAGAGAAAGGAAAAATTGCAATCCAGTTTTCACATTTCACAATTCCCATCCCATAAGGTGTGACCATCAGAACTGGTGGCAAGAACTGAATGACTGATCTTTTCTTTCCAGCCCAAAGCCTGCTGCATTGGGGCTGATAGCACCTAAACAAGGTTCTCTGAATTCAGTACAGGTGTACTTTCATTAGAAGAATAAAGCAAACAAGGCACAAACAAACACACAAAGCACACAGAGGAATTAACAGCTGTGAAGATACTTTCTGACTTATAACTGATACTACGCTTTCTTTTTGAGTCTGAAAAGGCCTGACACAATAGTTTAAACATTCACAACTCTTTCATTTGTCTCATGTCACTCCCAGAGCAATTCAGCTATCACAGACACATCACTGCTGCTGTCAGAGGAGCATCTGGCTAATGTGCACACGAAGTGATGCGAGGTGCTGTGGCCAATGGAACGAGCAGGGCTCGGGGCGCTCACGCCTCTGCAGCACCTCATTAGCCCTGCCCCGAGCAGCTGCAGCGCCAGGGAGCCGCTGGGCAGCCACGCAGCCCCAGCACCCTTGGACATCCCAGCTGATGTCATTGACTGCTCTCTGCATAGCTTTAAATCACTGTACTGTTACCAGCACAGCCATCCCATTTATTCCCCATTGTCAGCCATGCTTGGGGTTAGCTTTCTGCTTTCTTCTTCCAGTTCTGTCTCAGCTTGTACAAGACAGCACCTAGCTCAGATCCCTGCTTTCCTCACAGTATTTTCCCTGCTGATTGCTCTCCTGATAGTGACAGCATGGATGGCACAGAAAGAACAATAGAAGTGGCAGTAAATTTGGACCATGGAAAATGGAAAGGTAATCCACTTCAAATATCTACTGCCTGAGTTTAGGGAAAGAAGGGAATTGTCATTTTAAAGGATATTGGGAAGCTGGTCTTGTGTTAGAGAAGCATGCAGGACATTTATCACTGCTGAAGACTGGAGACAGTAAAGGAAAAACAAGTTCAATGCCACTCTTCTTGATACAGTCCTTCAAGTTAGTGCTATAAGTAGAATACATGCAGAGTTAAGACCTTCTGGCCCTGTTTCTGGTAGATTAAAAATGGGTGTCAGTCTCTAAGGCCAAGCCAACTCCTTTCAGGAAGGTTAAAACCATTAGAAAACTGTTTGAGAAAATAAATATTCATCTTGCAAAAATATTTCCTATTATGATGCTATCTCTGTTTTACTCTATGAAGTTAGTCTGCTAAGACCAATAAAGGAACAAAAAAACCCCAAACCCAAACCAAGTTAGGTTAGTGTTAGTATTAGTTATAAAAAAACCTCTCCCACCTTTCTGAAAAACATGAATAGCTGAAACACAATAAAATTGTGTCAGATATGGTTTTGTAAAGTTACAAGTGAGGGTAACATACTTGGATGCCAGGTCATCTAATAGTATTATGTAACAATAAGATCTTGATAGATATTATCATAACTTAGTATGAATTGTAAAGCAAACAATTGATTGATGTTAATTTTTAAAGTATTATTTAGAGGTGGATTTTTGGGATTGCCACAGGGGCTGTGCATGAGGAAAGGTTTTTGCTTTACTAGATTTTGAAACAAAGATTTTCCTTATGTGCACTCTGCTTGTTTTGCCATTTTGTGTGGACACCTCACAGAACACACCTGGCCTCTCACTGCTGTACCGGGCCTGTGGCTGACCTAGTGAAGCCCATTCCTGGCTTCAGGAACACACCTGGGGTTTTCCCTCTCTGTTTCAGCGGCAGGAGAGGAGCTGCAGTAACACTTTTGAGCTCCAGGGGACTCTCTAGAGTATTTTCCTTCGTTTGGGAATATTATACTGACCTGAAAATAGTTCTGTAATGGTTAATGGGTCCTGTTAATGCTCCAGGTTGTGAAAAGACATAGAGATAAGCTTCAATATCTTCTGCAGTTAATCTGCAGCCTTTCCTTCCAATTCCAGTGGCCTGGCTGGTAAATAAACTTTTCAGAACCTATAAAAGCAAGAAGAAAAAGCTATTATGTCAGATAGCTAGAAAATGTGATTTCTCTCCTTCAACAGGACACATCTTTCTAAAATCAGTTTATGCATATTTATAAATCTATTTATGTTCAAAGTATAATGAATGGTTCAAATGGGTTTTTAGAGAGCTATGTGTAAAGCACAAGGTAAACATCTTGAGTATAACTTATTTCAGAATAATCAAGTATAGAGAAATACCAGTATTACCAGATTACTGCATCCTCACCTGCCACCTGTCACAGGCAAGGCAAGTGCAGGCACATACTTTTTTTTTTGGGATGGACCCCAGCAGGTGACAGGGCAGGAGGGATTCATGACCTCCCAGCTGGCTGTGCCCTGTGTGTGCAGCACTGGGAGCTGTGCATGGGGGCTGTTGGTGTGTAGGAGGGTGTATCCTGCAGCTGCTTTGTCCTCTTCTATCGGCTTGTAATTATATTTAAGGTTATACAAGGTGTTGGCCTCGGCTTCTCAGGCAGAATTAACCACCTGGCTGAATGTGATGCCCAGACTCCCACACTGCCTGCCCTGTGGCAGATGCCGAGAGATAAGAGGATGTCCCACTGCACACAGGAGCTTCAGACAAGGCAGCAGGGATTCCCCAGGCACCAATGATGTCCCACTGGTATGGGCACAAGTAAAACCAGCTGACTCTCTAGGTGGAGTGATGCACTGCAGTGCTGGAGGTTAAAAGTCTGTTCCTCAGCACCTCCCAGAAATGCAGAAGTAAGAGTTAATCTCAGAGACTCTTAAGTACTTGTATCCTGCTTTATATAAAGCTTAAGAAGAAAAATCAGGAAGCTCTGTATTTTTTTTTCAGTAATTATAACTACATCAGAAGGGATCAATGTAGGTGGCAATTCTTCCATTACTCACAGTTACATATATAAACAAGAGCATTCATTTTGCTCACCTTGAAATCATTTAGTGTAAACATGAATTCAGGAAACCATGGCATTTGGAAAAAGAAGTAGTAACCAGATTTAATCAATTGTGATGGATGTCGTAGAATGTATTCTGAAACAAAAATGTCCATGAATTAAAAATGAAAACTGATGGCTCAAACAAAATCACTATTAATATTACTATTTTTTAAACTTAAAGGAATGTTTTAAAAATATTACATTAAAGTATGCTGTGTGACAAAAGATGATTATTGTTTCAGGAGTAAATATATGATGTCGCCATTAGAAGATACTTCTTTTACAAATGTTAGTACAAACAGCCAGTAAAACAAAAGTTTGCCAGAGATTAGGTGAGGACAGCAACACTGGAGAGTTTAATTGGTAGGTTTTCACCTAGAGAACTATTTGTGTAGCTAGTCCAAAGCATTTTTTCCCAGATATGGAGTAAAAGGCATAAATAGGTATTTCTCTCATCAATGATGTGATGCACATAAATCTGTAGATGATGATCCACTGACATTCTAAAGACTGCATCACTCCTGTTCATAGAAGTATAGAATTTTTCTAACAGCGCCTTCTTGGCAATTTCAAGAACTGTAATCAAGGCTACATAGAGTCATTTTTAAAAGATTTTTACAGTCATCTTTAAAGACATAGGAGCATATATAGCAAAAGAAAATTATATCTATAACAAATTTGCACTGACTTTTTTTTAAATTGTAAATCTGTGTCTCCAATGAGTTTCAAGAGCCAACATGGACATTCAAATACCTAACTCCCTCAAAGCAAGCACACAATGTGTGCAGGTGCTAGGAATTCTAGAAATTATCCTTTACAGGTGCAAATTCTGGAATGTAAAACTGCATTCCCAACACAGGACGTATCTCTGAAATATTAATTCTGACAGTGAATAAAAATGAGTTTTAAGCTAACATAAATTGAAGTGTTAGCTATCTTCTAAACTTTCCTATCTTATACATTCTTAAATTGCATTACCCATTATATTTTTCCTGATGGACCACTGTCAGCACTGATCACATTAGTTTTCTGTACTATTTATAAACTCTGTATTTTCTTTTAATCCACAGTAGAATAAATTTCATGTAGGGAGAATTTATCAAGCTACAGAACAGATTTTTTAGTTCAACAAATATACAAACAAATACTATAATAAAATACAATTGTCTTCTCTACAGCCTTGCTCCTGCTCTCAGTGAAAACTCCTGCTTGCTTGTGTGGTGAACACACCTCTCCAAGGGTAAGTGTGGATTAACTACTTGGCAGATGTTCTTTAGTATCTTAGAAAAGCGCCCAAGAACACTGTGAGAACAACAAATGTGGATGGTTCTGATCCCATGGTGGTGTAAGGTCAGATTTACATTCAATTGAAATAAAAATTAAAGCTGCACCAAATATTCTTAGCTATTTCTGGAGAAATGGGGTAACTTTTTAAATGGAGATAGGGTAAAGCCAGCAACTGAAAAAATTAAAAGTAGTGACATAGTACTTTCATTTTCATTACTGAATGTTGATATAATTCCTATGAAATGTTTTGTAATTCTGAGTTGTAGACAAACTCAACTCTATCACACAATAAACTGTGAAACAAGTTCTTGTTTCAGCACAGTACTAGTATATTCCTGAGCATCTAGTAAGTAGTCTGGAAAGACTGTCTTCTTCCAATGAATATTGTACCAGATCATAAATTGTCACTTGTTACCTCAATCAGGATTTAATTCTAATGTCTGATTAGTATTTATACAAAGGCAGGTTTATGAAGATTTAATAATGCAGTGCAGCCTTTACCAAAGTGTAATACAATATACACCCCTCTTCAGGAATTTTATCCTGATAAAGTGAAACAAAACAGATTCATATGTATGAAAATTGTTTGTGGACCCTCAAGGATTAAAAAAACATTGGTAACTTTTCTTGCAAGCATTCCCACTTCCTACAATAAATCTATTTCCAGAAGTCAAATACTTGGTATCTTACTGCTTCGTAAAATACAGTCCAGACAGTGAGAGCTGTAGAGTACTGGCAGCTCATTTACTGAGCATCTAAAGGGGCAGGCTGTTGGTTCTCAAAGTAAACACCATCATAACCAAAATGCAGATACTTTGGGTTAACAAAGGCTACTGTAAAACTTACCTGTAAATACAGAAGGATGAGGGAAATTAACCACAATCAGCTTAGTCACCATTTCAGGGTAACATATGGCCACTAACCAAGCGATCATTCCTCCCCAGTCATGGCCAATCAACACACACTTGTTATATCCTACCACATAAACACAGATACATGCTTTTATTTCAAAGGCATTAGTATCCATAGAAATTATCACATATAATAAAATCATTATTGGGCTAAATAGCTGGTTCGGGACATTTATTAAGGTAACTTTAATACTGCACTGGTTCCGTTACTAATGGTTAGAAAAAATAGGGCACTGTTATAGTTTAAAAATTTACAAATACTTAAAATTATTTAATTGGACTTCATTAAACTTTACCTATACTACCTCCATGTCAACTTAAAGTCACTCAGTATCCAGATGGCCACCCTGGACATCTTGGCCAATGCAGGGTCAGATAGACACTTCAATTTGCAGTCATTATAACACATGTACACTTACCGTGTTTAGGGAGTTTGGAGTTTGAAACTGCAGACAAAAAGACTGAGCAATCTCCTGAGCACCTCCAGAACAAAATTAATCTTAATGAATTTCTCTGAATATCAGAGGTTAAGCACTCAACGCCATCATGATGCAAAAAGTGGGCATTATACTTAATAGCGATATATATTATAGCATGTATATACACTCCCACTGATATACTTAGGAGGCCCGTAGCTTTTCTCCATAAGCTGTGTTGTTGGCAATTTTTTAAGCTCTGGACATTCACATACTTATTCTTTCATCAATAAAAATGGTATTATTTTAGCAGGAATAGAAGGGGCATGGGCAGGATAGTGACCAAATGTTTTGAAATCTTTACTATTCCTTCTTTAACCACTGCTGGAAAACATACTATAGTGTCATATCATCACCCTCCTCATCGAGGATTGGAATGTTGAGCACATAGACTACAAATGAAACATATAAAAGCCAAGATGTTTAGAATTCTGACATGAGTTTGGACACAGTTGTCAAAGAACCTTATAAACCCTCTTGGATAGAAATCTTTTGGAGCACTTTTGATATAATTGAGTCCTCCGAAAGAATTTAACTTGGGATTAGGACAAACAAAGATAACAAGCCTCTGAAGTGCTTTTTCCAAAAAATTTTAAATCCCTCTGAAATTGAATTATGCTGAGAGCACTTCTCAAGCATAACCATGGCATTACCATGGAAATTAACACAACCAGCAAAGGCTGGAAAGTGTCAACACTGTGTGAGGACTGCCTGCCCAATCTTTTGCCAATACTTAAACACCACAAGTAAAGCAAATCCTAAATTCAGATCTCACAACGTGAATCACTACTTTATTATTTCTTCATATGAAATGAAGTAAGTTGTTTTACTATTGCTAGAGTATCCAGGGAATTAAAATGATTCAGAGAATGACAATCTAATCCCTTGCGTTGCTCTTGGTGTGGAAGGGAAATACCCTTCACCAGGGGTTACACTTTATCACCCAAACAGGGACACTTCAAACTGAACTGGAGGGGTGAATTTTGCACTTCAGCTCTAGACCTTTACATTGTATTTGCCACAGAGAGCAGCATGTCCCTCATTCTCCCTTCTGCTCTCACTGTTGTGTAAGACAGAGTGATTTGGCTCTTGAGAACTGACTATTGTGCAGTAGTATTTTCGGAGGGCTTTTTTTTTTTTTAAATACAGCAGATGTACTCTCATCATCTCTGTATAGCCCACAATATTTATTATGTCTTCTTTGTGCAAGAAGAATGTCATCTGATATAAATTTTTTCATCTGCAAGTGCTTTAAGACTCTAACTCAGAATATTATGCACTAAGTACAAGTGGTTGGGAAGAAAGACTTCTTAGGGAAAAAGACCATACACTTGTACTGCTGGATTTTACAGCACATAGGATTTTTTAAAAAAACTCATGACAGAAAAATCATCTTTACATATTGCTTATACTGACATACAAATTGTAATTAGAAAACAACCCTTTTTCATTTATAATAGTCCACAAATATTAGTGTCCTTAGATTTATAGCTATACACCTCTGTAATGCGTATATATTTTTAAAAAACCCAATGCTAGATATTTATGGGTTTTTTTTTCCTAGAAAATCAAGTCATTTATGAGTCAAGTAGGTTTTTCTTCTACTAACGCACCTAGAGATTCCAAAATATCCTTTATGTCAGCTATCAGGCAATCTAACTTGTAATTTTCTTTGTGAGGAGGAGCATCTGTTTCTCCATAACCTCTCAAATCCAGGGCCACCACTCGATATTCACTTTTAAATTCCCGCAATTGATGGCGCCAAGAATACCTAACAAAGGGGAAAAAAAGTTGGAGTTACAAGGTCAAGCAGTATGATACCAAAAATGTACTCAATGCTTTTGCACCCAAATATTTGAGGGTAAACTAGCATGGCTTTGTTTGCAATTAGATTATTTTTCCTTTCTGTGCTGTGCTGATGACCCTTTGTGGCTGCAGTAGTTTTGTGCTCCCTTCTTGAATTCCCCAATAACAAAGTGCAGCTGCCAGAAGTGGGGCATGGCCAGAGCCAGGGTTTTTCAATTCCTGGAGTCTGGCACAATCCCTTTGCTGCAAAGGAAGCAGACATAAACCAAACCACTGGGAGGATTATTCTGTTTCATCCTTGGAGCCATAGTAGCATCAAAAAGTAAGGTCTGAAAAGCTTTCTCTTCTCCCTTACTCACAGCCATGTTTTGATGGAGCAGGGACACATGCCCTAAAGCGTGGTTCATTTTTTTACTCTATTCAAAAAAAGAACGTCAGATAATTCATACACTAAATAAACCAAAGAAAGAAATCCAGCTAATAACAAATGATCTTGGTGAAGTTTATAGGATTTATCCTGGGTACACTTTCATCTGTGTCTCTGTACCAGAACTGTTGCTGAGCAAACTCTCTCAATGTGTTGCTACTAGACAAAGTATTTCTTCCTTGTGTTTCTATGGAAAAGAGTCATAACATTACATACATCAAAGACATACAAAATCAAGAACTCGGGCAAAGGCCTGGGCTATTCCTCACTCTGTAACAGTATGCAGTGACTAGATGTGTGTTATGAAGCAAAAATAAAAATAAAATGGTGGGTCTTACCCTGCAAGAACTACCTGCCCTTCAGCTGTTATTGAAACCAAATCTATTTCAGAATAGCCAGTACCAAGACAGACATGGCCTTATCTTACATTGTAATAGAAAGATACATGAAAAACATGATCCCTCTGTGCTAGGATCTAGCTTTTACTTCTGCTTGTTTCAACAGTTTCACAGAAAGGATATATAACATTTGGATCATTGGTGGTTGTAAGAGTGATGCACAGAATTCTACCTTAATCCAAACAGTGTCTATATCAGACCATGGGCTCTTCCACTTTACCTTTGTCTCCAGCCTGTTAGGGACTTTGAACTTAAATAATGTTACAGGAACACTCAGTCATACGAATCTGTATTCATATAAACAAAACAGTCAGAACATTTTCATTTCAGTGCCATATAATGCTCAGACAAGGTTTAGCTGCGATCCCCAGGAATGAATTTTTTAAAGGCATTATATAATGACTTGGAAGCTGAATTTGCCATGGTAACTGTTGCAGCTATTCTATATACTTCAGTAAGAAGAAAGAACCAGGCTCATAAATAAATAAATCAACTATTTTTGTTTTCAGAAAATGTCTACAAGCTATTCTCATCCTCTGTTTTCACAACAGCCCATCAGTCTCCAAATGTCTGACCTATCAAATGGGTAGGTTTTATATTCAAAGAAACCCTTTTACCCTATATGATATGTAACTATTGGGCAACTGCTTTGCAAGCAGAATTTGGAAATGTTATTAATGCCTCCATGTTCATAAGGTTGAATCTATTTTTAGACTTTCTGATCACATTCTTTCTAAAAGGCAAGTTGTATAAAATGTAGCCGCTCACACACAACTTATAAGTACTCAGCTGCCTCAACACATTATGTCCAATTTAAAGTATTTTATTATTGACCTTACACAATATATTGATTTTCAAGTTCTTATGCATCTAAAACACTTATTGGCTCTGGTGCATGATATTCTTTAGTGATCTTTCATCTTCAGACATTCTTTATCACTCTTAGTGGTCTATTGTCTGGTTGTATTTGTCCCATTTATAACCTTGAGACATTTGAAGGCAGAGGATTTGCTAAAATTAAGAACTGGAATTGTGGATCATATCCTTTTTATTTTCCTAGACAAACAATACAGATTTGATGCTGCTTTACATCTCTCTTAAATTGTGGTTATTTTACCTTGTGCTCTCAGAACAATCACTATTCCTGAATGAAAAAGTCTTCACTGATTGAATGAACAACCCAACATGAGAATCGGTAATGTAACTGGTTTACAGACTATTAGCATGTAGTATTATTTTTAAAAACAGCGATAGAAAAACGATGCTATTGGTGGTCCCCGTGACCTATGTAACAGGTTTTTTATTCACCCTTTTGAATGGTCAGACAATACAATATATTAGCTGTCACTTGTAGCATGACTCGATATTCTAAACTGTAAGAATGACTTTCTGCTTTTAAGAATAATATACCTGATCTCAGTAGAATATGTATATGAAATGCTAATTTCACCAATACTCTTCCCCCTGTAGGGGAAATCAGCTGTAGTCTCACTGCCTGACTGTGTTAGAATATGCTTTATGCAAGATATGCATAATGTTTGAATAGAATATGCACTGCCCCATCTGTCCTTTCAATCAAAATTTACAGCTTTAATAATTTTAGATAGTAATTTATTATTAGAACATTGTACTTCTTTAACTTAAACATAAATTTAACTTAACATAAATGTGATTCTGCCCCTTCACCCTGAGGGGTGTTAGTACCTAGGGGAAATTGCTAGGGGAAGAGAACTGACCTCTTTTCTACCTGGATGAGTTCAGCATGGTATGACCTGAGTACAGATTGAAAGATCACAGTTCCAACAGTGGCCTCTAGCCCCTTAGCTGAGTTTGGAAAGGAAAAGGATCATTTGCCTTGCTGAATTCCTGGCATTTGTACTTCCCATATTCCCTTACTATTTTTTCCATGCAGGTTCTGTAAGCCATGCTTCACTAGTTAAACCTGACAATGACAGCCTGAGCAATTTAATTAAATCATTGGACACATGACTGCTTTTCACTGTTATAAACAAACATTTAGGATTGGGTTTGATTCATCATTCATCTCGTGATGAACTAATAATAGAAGCTTTTTCCCAGAGTAGCATTCTGAAATTAGGCTGCACAATAGCCTATAGAACTCACAGTTCTTTCCCTCCCCCAGTTAAAAATTAATGTATAGTATTTTTAATAAATGGAGCAATCCATATTACACTTAACATATAATGGATCCTTAGTTTAACACCCTCTGCTATAATTCATAAGTTTAGCCATATAGTACAAGTTACTATCCACACAGAAAATTTGTTCAAAACTAGCAGTTCCTTCACAAAGTTTGCAGGAAAGGATACATACCTAAGGAAAATGGATTGGCAGTACAAAAAAGATGGTTGGTTTGTATTAGTCTGAAGGAATTTTTTTGTGGATGCTGCAGCTAAAAAAAACCATTTCAATGGTTCATTGCCTACTAAAACTTCATGCCATTAGTTAGTGCTCATAAATACATATAAGGGATCACACTGGGGATATTTAAGCAGAGATGTTCACCCTGGGGTATCATATGCAGCCTCTTTTATAATAGAAAATCGTGAAGGGAGTTTTACCAGAATTCTGGAAAGCCATGAAGCAGCAGCATGAGTGGTTTGCCCCTTTCTCCAGCAGCCACATAGTGGAATCGTAACCCTGAATCCTTAAAAAAAAGAGAAAAAGGAGTGTGTTTTTATTGCTCCATAGAACTGCTATTTCGGGATTTGACAATGATGATGGTTTCAGACCATATTTTAAGAAACAATATATTGCACCTAAAAATATCAAATTATCAGTTTTGAAGCTGAAGCCTTCTGCACTTCTGAGATCAGGTATCTGCTACACACTGGCAATGCTGAGTATCCCACACCCTGGACACCATAGCTTCTTCCAGGAAGGAGCATCTCTACTACTTGCCAGGTTGTGTGCCTGTGTGCCAGTCCAGCCCTGAGCACACCAACGCTTCTGACAGAGCACTGCCTGGCACAGCCACTGGGAAATGCAGGTTATTGTCAAAGCAAGAATATTGCTTTCACACAGACACCAGTCATGTGCTTTACAGAAAGATTTTAAAAGGTAGTATACTTTAAATGCACTTTCAATCTTTCAGTTAGCTGGTAAGATTATGCAACTATTTAAAACCATCACATTGCATTCTGGCATGATAAAGGACCATGTGGAATCTTAACAACCAGCAGCAATCAAAATTAAGTAACTAGAAAGCAAGTAGTTTTTGCTAGTTTTTACTGTTCTAGGTTTCAGACTCACTTCAGAAAATTAAGCTTCAATGTTACAATCTTCTTTCTGCCTTGTCAATAGTCACTTTTTCGGATTCATCTTTTAAGAAAATGGGTCTTACGAGAATTACAAGCAGGCAAGTTACTTATTGCAGAAGCTGAACACTGAAATGCTATTGAATTGAATGGATGTACACAAGCTTACACTGACTTAAGGTCAAATCCAGTAGAATTTAAATAAACTCTGATTATGACCTAGACGTTTTACTGAATTCTGCACAAGTGGATATAGAAGTTGGGAGTTAGCTCAAAAAATACTGTTTAGAAGTCATGTGAAAGAAACTGCAGGAAGGAGGGTTGTACAGCTCCTACAAAGCCTGCACTGTCTCTGCTATTTCAAAAAAAGAAAGACAGAACCCATGCCTTTGCTGCACATCAAGAGCTAATACCAGGGCAAGGATCACAAAAGCGTACAAAAAAGGTTTTCTTGCCAAAGATGCTTCAAATGCTCTGAGATATCTTGATACTCATAAGTCACTAACTAGCTACAAAACCATTAACTTACATTCTGATTCTTGAAAGGGCTCTGAAGAGGGAACTATTTGGATTTTTTTATACTTGCTCGGGATGTAATAGGGACTTTGCTCAGTTTTGCCCCTAATCACACTGATATTTCACCTCTGGGATGCCAACGAACTTGAAGTCCCTAGAGGTAAAAGTAAATTCCTAGTAAATTTTGGGGCTATTACCTCATCTGTATAATTCTCCAGATCCCTCTGCCTTTGATCCTTTTATATTTTAAAATGTAGAATTTTCTCAGTCTCCTTCCACAGTTTCTCATTTGGTGAGTAGGGGGTAAGCCCTCCTCCATGTTGCTTCTTTCAGTCAGTGTCCTCTTGGGACCTCCCCTTTACTCATGAAAATTCAATCGTCACTTGTACAGCAGCAGTTTAAATATCACATGACCCAAACTGAGCCCATCCTCGACTTTTTCAGTTGCTGCTGTTCCCTTTTATCCACCCCCAGAACAGACATAGGATGTTGCCACCTTTTCTAACACTGACTGTTTGCTTTATTGAAATCTGAATGGATTTGTAGGATGTATGTGTTTGGAAAGTAATCCATTAGCCTGCTGTTATCCAACAGCAAGAGTTTCTTATTTCCTGAAATGAGTGATCGACTGTGATATTGACAGAGATTCGATTTGCCCCCAAATGCTCTTCTATTACTGTCATACCCCTCTCACTTCCTCAGCAGCCTGTTCATTTACTGCTTCGTGCTACAGGAAAAAAGAACATGTCATATGAGTGAAAAAGCCCACACATGCCTCCTAATGATGTTAGCAAAAGAAAACAAGCAAATCATGACAAACTGAGGCTCAGTAATTTATATTAGTACTGCCTGGCATGAAACCATCTGCACAGAACCCTGGGAACAGAGATCTTTGTGCTTATTTTATGAAAAATAGCACTTGACAAAACTTGCTGTGCATTCTCTGCTCACCTATAACTGCAAAAGAAACCTAGGTAATACAACTTCATTTAGAGCATTTGGTAAAGGAGTAAATCACAGGTAGAGACCTGAGACAAATACAGAAATTGTTTGGTGGCTTAAACTGAACAACCTGAGGTCAGCAATTAGCTTCTTATTCTACGTTTTCTCTCAGTGATGCACGAAACGAGCTCCCGGGTGCAACTGGGCAAACAGTAAATACCAGAGAGAGCAGAGGCGGTGCAGGGAGCGGTGGGTTGCGGGAGACCCGGGGCCGACGAACCCCTCAACACCCAGCCAGGGCTCCGCACCCGGGCCGGCCGGGCTCCGCGTCCTCCCGGCCTGAGGCCCCGCAGCCGGGCCGGGCACGGCACCGCTTCCCGGGCAGTGCGGGCAGGCGCTGGATGCGCGCAGCTCTGCGAGCACGCACGGCAGGACGGGCAGGGCTGACATGCACAGCGCAGCCCACGCACAGCACAGCCGGGCAGGCAGGGGTGCCATGCACAGCGCACCCCGCACAGCCGGGCAGGCACGGGTGCCATGCACAGCGCAGCCCACGCACAGCAGGGCAGGGGTGCCATGCACAGCGCACCCCGCACAGCAGGGCAGGCAGGGGTGCCATGCACAGCGCACCCCGCACAGCCGGGCAGGCACGGGTGCCATGCACAGCGCAGCCCGCACAGCAGGGCAGGCAGGGGTGCCATGCACAGCGCACCCCGCACAGCAGGGCAGGCACGGGTGCCATGCACAGCGCAGCCCACGCACAGCAGGGCAGGGGTGCCATGCACAGCGCACCCCGCACAGCAGGGCAGGCAGGGGTGCCATGCACAGCGCAGCCCGCACAGCAGGGCAGGCAGGGGTGCTCTGCACAGCGCACCCCGCACAGCAGGGCAGGCAGGGGTGCCATGCACAGCGCACCCCGCACAGCCGGGCAGGCACGGGTGCCATGCACAGCGCACCCCGCACAGCCGGGCAGGCAGGGGTGCCATGCACAGCGCACCCCGCACAGCAGGGCAGGGGTGCCATGCACGGCGCACCCCGCACAGCAGGGCAGGGGTGCCATGCACGGCGCAGCCCACGCAGCCGGGCAGGGGTGCCATGCACAGCGCGGGGGTGGCTGCCTGCGCGCCCAGCAGGGCCCGCTCTCCCCGCCCGCGCCCTCACCTTGATGCGGACGTAGCAGTGGGTGCCCAGGGAGGGGTCGTTGAGGCAGGAGGGGGGGTTCTCCCGCACCACCCAGCGGAAGGTCTCGCCCGGCCGCCGGCCGATGCTCCAGAGCAGCCGCAGCCCGGCGATGCAGGCGCACACTCCGCAGTAGCTGTAAACCAGTGCCCAGAAGAGCAGCGCCCGGGCGGCCACCATCACCCGGCGGGCGGGCGGAGGGCACGCAGCGCCTGGTCTCGCCATCGGGCCCCGCCGCCGCCGTCCCCGCCGGCCGGGAGGGGCTCGGAGCGCCGCCGCCGCCAGGAGCCGCCCGAGTGGAGGCACCGGGAGCGGCGGCGGCGGCGCGCCCGCCCCGCGGCCCTCGCCCCGCGCCGCCGCCGGGCACAGCGCCGGGCACAGCGCCGGGCACAGCGCCGGCCGCCCGCCCCGCACAGCCCGGGCTCGCCGGGCCCCGGGCGGCGCCTCGGGGGCGGCGGCGCTGCGGCCGGAGTCGCGCCCGCTTGCGCAGGGCTCGGCCAAGGAGGGGCTGTGCTCCCCAGATATTTGGCGGTGAAAAAGGGAGAAGACGTCCCTGCGGCGGCGGGATGTGGCTGTGCCACCTGCGCGCTCCGGCAGAGCCGCCAGACACATCGGAACGCGCTCGGAATGTCACTGGGAGCAGCGCGCCCACCACCGTGCTTGCCCCAGGCCCCGGCGGCGATCGCGCTGCACACTCCGAGCGCGCCCTTGAGCGCCCTTACCTTATTGCCGTGCTAGAGATGGATAGCGATAGACTCGGGGCCGTGTGCTTGGACCGTAGTGTTTTTCGAGACAACATTCTTTCATTGCGCCTTCACCATTACCCATTTAGAGGTGATTTTGTAAACGTATTACAATTTTAGTTATTATATGCTATTACTAATGAATATTTCTTAAAAAGATATCAATATAATTGCCTAAACATAACTTATTCTGTATTGATATCTCAGCTCCTGAGGGCTGACAGAGGCTGAACAATCCCCTGCCTGCTCATTAGTAAATCACTACAAGAATACACTAAGGGGTCACCGTCTCATACAAGGCCACAGATGCCAGGGTAAGAAAAAAGGCTCGAGTCTGTCTCCTATTAACCTACTGATATGCAGGGTAAAGGGTAATTTAAAACTAGAATGGTTCACATAATCCAAAACTGTAAATAAAAGTGTAACTTTATGAAGAAATTGATTTTACAGGTTATAAAAGTGCAGGTTGTAAGAAATTACAGTTTATTAGCTCTAGAAGATAACAAAATGTGGACATGGTATTTGCTGACTACCAGAAAAGTATAATTGAGCTTGCATGTCAAATCCTGATCCAACTCACAGCATGGCCTGCTTACCTTTACTCCTAATCCTTTGCTTCTCAGACTAGAGGATACTTTTGGAGACCACATGAGAGTCACAGCTAATATGTAGGTTTACATGCAGCTTCTTGCCATTTGAAGAGAGCAGAGTTGTCAAATTTTACTTGAATTTAATGAAAAACAGAATTTGTTCTTGGTCCACATGAGTGTGTAGGATTAAAACTTAGCTTCCAAGAAATAATTTTGCTCTGTCCAGCAGTGCAAGTAGAAGCTGGTACAAAGACAGCATCCATCTGTTAACTCTAAGATGTGTAATTCAATGAGCTAGTTTTTTAAAAAAAAATTGGATAAGCATGTATGCAGACAGAATATATACAAATTTTTCACTATGCATGAAACGTAGCTTGTAGATGACTTTTGTCTGTAATATACCAAATGCTTTCTCCTACTTGTTCTAAATTCAGACTTACAAATATAGACACTGGTGTTGAATCCTAGGCCCATTGAAGGCAGAGACAGAATTAATGCTGGTTTCAACAAGTTCAAAATTTTTCTTTTTTAGAAAATCAAGTAAAATGAACTAAAGCAGCAGAAAGGAATGTTATAAAGAACGGCCTGTTACTGCATTTTCATAAATTCATGAATTAAAAAGTTTAAACAAGGTCCAAAACCCTAATCTGAATTTATTTTCTATTACTAAAGATAACATCTTTAAGTAGCTGTAAAAAGCTGCCAAGGTTCCTGTTATCAATAACACAAATGAAATACCAGCAACCTACACCAGCTGCCAATTCTGAATAACACTGTTCATGATCCCTGCTCATTGTCTGAATGCAAGCCTTACAAACTTAAGGTGAGGAGCTTTAAAAGTCAGCTGGGGAAAAAGGTGCAGGGCTGTTTAAGGCTCCTTCGTTCTCTTGGGCAGGAAGAGAAGGCACATCAGAAGCAGATGATTCAGTTCAGACACTGGCCTCTGCAGACTCCAGTAGGATTACATGAATCATGCCTACTGAGCCTGAGCTTTCCCTTCGTGCTCAGATTACTCACACCGCCAACCCTAGGATTCGCATACAGCTAATTTCTTATGCATCAGACTTTGTGCTAATGACCTTTCTTGTAGCGAAGAAGCCTTTGCAACTTCTCAATATCAGACTAAGCAGCAGCAGAATTTTCCCTGAAGTGCACCTCAGTAAACCAGTGACCCAGTTAGATAAATGAGGAAGTTTGGCAGGAGTAAAACAACCAATGCTGTTGTTTGTATCACAGTAGCCATCAAATTTCTTAATAAACCAGAATGAATAACAAGAATAAATCAGAATGAATTACTAGAAAACATCCCCTAAGAAAGCTTGGAAAACATGTTTGAAATCCTGGAACTGACCACAAGCTTTCACTTGCCTCCAAAGAAAAGTTGATGAAAGCCCAGTGGTGGTTTAGGCACAGCAATAACAAAATTCCAGTAGTCATCTAGAATACAAGAAGGAATAAAGATGGAACCATGATGTGCCTTATTATATAAAGGTATTTGGCCAAGCTACGCAGCAGTTCTTCTACAAAGGAAGAAGCAGAGCCAATTTTTTCACAAGAATAGAACTAAGTCTGTTTTTATTTTATACATCACTAACTACCTCAACTGTTTCATGTCAAGCTTCTAAATTATGCAAACCTTTTGGCTATGGAGTTTAGCTATGCCATCTTCAGGTATTGGATATGGATCCATTATGAGAGCTGGGAAGAAGGTAGTGCTGGTGACCTAACAGTTGTGAGCAGTGTTTGCACAATGAAATTGCTGCACACCCTAATGCAGCATTTCTGGGCGCCCCCACCTGTGCCATTTTAGCTGTCCTGTTTTCCAAGGAAGCTGTAGAATTCCTCTTTTATTCAGGGACATTTGCTTTATACTCTAGGACCACACTGTCCACATATGTGGCAAACCTGTTTGTACGAGGCAAATACCTTCCACACATTTTCCAAGATTTTGCAGAAGAAAGCTTAGAATCTTCTACATGTCATATGAATTAAGAAAAATTGATTGCCCCAAAAATTATTTTTCTGTCTTCCTTATATTTTGATTTTCTCATCTTCTGCTCTAAATTATTGTTCTAATGGGTGCCAAGCCAAACCAATCCCAGGGCAGATGGTCTTATGTGCCTTGACAGTGTGCTTTGCCCTCTATAAAGTGCCATCTGCCCATTTGTCTTTTGTCAGCTCAACTAATCCTGTTTCTCTGAGAGACAAAAGAGGACAACTTTGCACATCACTGATTCTGCCTCTGCCTCCAGCCTGACCAACTTGTAGCTGATAGTAAGAAATTTACCATATTCCATTTTTTAGTGACAGAGCAACTTCTTAAAGCTAATAACTATCTTACCTTTCATTTATATGTAGATACAGTCTACTAGCACAGACACAAGTATACAAGGGACACGTTAAAGCAGCCGTTTTCAAAATTATAAAGGTAAATGAATGGTGTAACAGAACTTAGTACACCTTGTAACTGTTAGATAACTGTTTATTTAAACAGCTTGTTTGCAGGGGGAATCTACACAAGTGGTATTCCTGCTTCTTTGAGTGTGGTCATGGCTTTGGGCAAACAGTCCTTAGAGAATTGTTACTCACGTTTGGAGGCCATCTCCCTTACCTCTGGATTCAGCCTTCTGTCTGGAGACAGGAACTGATTATCCTCTCCAAGTGACTTGGAGATTGCAGATAAAGGGTTTATCAGATTAGCATTAGCACTAACATTGTGACTTTAAGCTGTCATGACAGTATAGAGTCATGGAAGCTGAAATTAGTTTTTGAAGGGACAAAAGCACCCGTTCCTACCAGCAGTGCCCATATAGCTGTATAGAATGGATTCTATATACATATATATAGAATGGATTATATATATATATAAAATTAGATACAATTCTTGCCCTTCCCTCTATCACTTCCTATTTCCAAAGCAAGAGGTCTTGAGCTTGGATTAACCCAGGGACAAAATATATCCAAGTGGCAGCAAGGTAGAGAGTCCTGGATGTGAACTGCAGTATTTTATTGCAGGACAAATAGCTATTAACAATGTATAAGCTACAAATGAAGGCAGATGACTTTTGATGTGGATTTGAAAGACACCCTGACAATACCACTTTACATTACAACCCATCTTTCATCCCAAATCCCTGTCCTAGCCAAGCCCTCAAATCTCCCAAACAGCATACACTTGAGCATGCCTCCAGGCCAGGACATCCCTAGACATTGCAAAGGGTGATAGCCCAGTCTGAGTGTTTGTCATATACACTCATTGTGCCGTTGAATGAAGTAATACCATTCCAGCAATGGCAGAATTTGAAGATCCACAACTACTTTATTGTTGAATAAATATATTGGATCTAGCACTAACTCATCAGCCTGCTGCCTGAAAGACCAGGCTATCATTCTGGGGCATTCTTTAGGTGGAATTTTTGAATTTAGAAGCAATTTTTTGTTTTTCTATGAAAATTCAGTTATTTGTAAAAAGTTTTGTTTCCTTAGCTTACTTAGTTGGGTTGTCTGTGGTAGAATCTCACCACAACTGGTAGTGTTACCTTCACTTTTCATCCAGGAACTTGATAAATTGAAGTTCTCTGTAAGGACAGAGTTTTGAGTGGGAGGCTCAATGAGATCTGTAGTCTCCAAAGTGGAGTACGGGAAAAAAAATTGAATACAATCTTTAAAAATTACAAAATAAAATAATAACTAAGCAAAATTAAATAAACAGGATTAAAAATAACATCAGAAATTTAAAATATTATAATGTAATATAAAAAATATACTAGTACAGTGAAATGTTGTATATAACTTATAAATTAATAAATGTACATGTCTTGGGGTCCATGCTTAAAATTTTTAAATGATGGGGTACATGACAGAATGGGTTTGGAGATTACTGGACTAGATTGTCTGAAGGGGGCCCCTTCCACCCAGAGTTTCTCTAATACACGTTGTGTTTTGGTATTAATTCTATAAAACAGTATTTCATTAGTCCCATGTTAATTTCCCATAGCTGTATATAATCAACAAGAATGTATGGTTTTTACATTCCAGTTTCTACCTCAGACAATTTTTCAACATTAATAATATCTTGCATTAATCAGAAAATCTTTCAAACTGGAGCCAGTTGTTTTAGATAATTTCTTCCTGAGAAGAACTAGAACTATTGTGGTAAACATGTTTGCACCCTTAGCTAAATGTTAACATAAAATACATTAAACACATCTGGGCCTTAAAAGACATGCAAGTACATAAGACTTACTACTGAAATTATAGAGTTCATGGAAGCTTTTTTTATGATTACAGGTAACGTTACACACTCCTTAGACAGTACCACTATTAAAGAGATCTTTTTGTCACAGCCCAGATTTTGTGCAGGTGTGTCACAGTAAAGTAAAAATCATTTTTTTAATACCATATATACACAACAGATGAAACTATAATCAAATTAACAACTCCATTCCACTGTGTAGCAGACTAGATTACGTGTTACAAACAAGCAGTGAAAAAAAAAAAAATCTTGTGACACTTCAGGTATTAATGAAAAAGCTTTTAATACAAAGCATTTTAGAGAAGATCTTTAAAGCAGTCTTAACATTTAAGATCCTAACAGGTACAAAATTGTGCTATTTGTAGTAGTTTGAAGTTAAATTCTATATAAACTACTGCTTTCACTCAAGATATTCTTCGAAAGATGCCATAATATCTCTCTGCAGATTCACATCAATTATCCAAGCTGTCTGCAAGAAAGCAAACAAGTGTCTTTTCAGAGCAGTCAGACATTAATGAATACTATGCAGGTCAAATACTTAATGATTTAAGGAAAAACTATAAACACATCTTCTCAAAAAATGTATGGCTTCTCTATTATGATAAATTTGAGTGTGCTTGTTGTTGAAGCCCTCAGAAAAGAGCTGAAGGATGAAAGCTTCAGTCAAACTTACCTGAATCCAGCAAGGTCTCATACTGCTACTTACGTTCCATTATACAACACCAGGAATTTTTAAAAAATGTTTAATCTAAAAAAGGTAGCAATTAAAAACATTAATTACTTTCACCAATAAAACCAGATAGTTTAAAAAAGGCTCAGGCTTGGTATTTCACACCAGAACAGTTTGACTAGCACTTTTGTTGACATGGAACACATTAAAGAGGATGGACAGCTTGCAAGACTGAAGGCTGGAAATTATTTAGAGGGTGGCAATTCCTCCTCAGAATTTTATTTTACCACACAATTATTCTAAGCTTATGGGAGTAATAAGACCAAGCAGATAGCTTTTCATATGATGCCACCTGAAGACTTACTTTGAGTTTCCTTTTGCATTTTCTGGACTAACTCTTCAGATAGTATAGTTCTGTCATTTTCAATCATTCAGATCCTTTGAAATAAGGACCTGACCTAATATTTGTTTATTCTCTAATAAAGCTGAAAAAAAATCAGGTAGCAAGAGTCAGCAACTCACTGCTTCCTTCCTCCTGCGTTCTTGTTCCATTTTTCTAGCCAAGTTACGGTCTTGATCAAGAATATGTTGTTGAGCTTTGGGCAGTTTGCTATTATGTATTTCTTTTTCAAGCTCACAGTCTGTTGCTGCCATGGCATCCACTCCTGTGCTTTCATGGTCCCTTTAAAAGCAGGAGAAGAAATCAGTATAGGATAAAAGTTCTTTTTTTTCATAACAACCTGATAGAATTCTGCAAATAATTTCAATCAGTGCCCAGCACTTAAACTGTGGTTCTCTTTCACATTGTTTCATAGTGATTTCCCTTCACAAGAGTTATGTGCACACAGCTGTTGGGCTGTCGTAGGTTCATGTTTCCTGTGTCCATTTCTAATCTGTGTCCATGTGGGATTTATAGATGTGCTACACAAAACTTACATACACTTGCTTTGAAATTCTTGATTTTCTGTTACTTTCTTGGCCTGTGATATTTTTCTTTTACCTTCATCCTCTCCAATTACTTGAGGTAGATTTCACTAAATTCTGAACCAGGAGTATACTCTTAAGTCTCTCAAATGCTCTGATTATTAAAATAAAACAATCCAAGCAATTGACTTATTCGGATACAACCAGGAATGGGCAAGTGCAGGAGAATTAGGAACCAGCTCAGATTTATCTTTCACAGGGTCAAACAGACAAGAAAAATCAAGACTACTGAAGAGGGAAATCTTGCAAAAACAGTTTCCAAAAGGTGGCAAACAAAGTCTATACTTCTTTATATTACTGCAATGCAGTAATTGGTAGGTGGTCCCGTATCCCACTCAGCATGACCATAGGCCTCAGGGCATTCCCTAAAATGGGCTGCAAACAACTAGGGAAGAATACTACAGCAGGGGCTTATTGAAGGTGCCTTTCTACAGCAATGCAAAGAATTCTACTGTCTGAAATGATGCACACTGGAACCCCTGCATAACTATGTTAATACCATGCTCTCAAAGACTATGTTATCCTGTGTCCCCTTAGGAGAGCAACAAGGAAAATAAGATACTGAGGATAAATGTGAACTCTGGTCATGACCAGAGGCATTGAGTGCTCCAGAGGACCAAAAACCCTCACCTTAATGGCCAAACAAAAACCAAACAGTCCTCCATAAAAAAAAAAAAAAAAAAAAAAAACAACAAACAAACAAAAAAAACCCCAAAAAAACCACAAAAAACAAAACAAAACAAAACAAAAAAAAACAAAACAAAAAAAAACCAAAAACCCGACGCACACTAAGCACACTAACAGCGTTTTGGATGTGCAGTTGTGCTTACAGTGGTATGGCTCCCCAGCTTCACCTCACCTGTGGCAATTACCTAATCCAAAACACTTGTTCATGAATAACTAAGCCACCCAGTATACCATACAGGCAAAAACCAGAATAACACTTAAACCATAACACATAACATATGTGGTTACAAACCTTTTGTTTTCTTGTGGAAGATTTTGCAGCTCCTTCTCAGCTTGCACCAGAGGCCTTTTTAACTCCTGCACTTGCCCAGTCCTCTTTAATACTGCATCCCTGAACTGATTGAAGCTCTCAGCAGAGGCTTTTATTGGAGCTGGAATCTTCATCGTTTTACAGAGGCTTACCCAGGAATCAATAGTCTTAAATTCTGTATCCTGAAGTTATTAGAAAAAGGAAAACACAGAAGAGGAAAAAATATGCTGCAACTACTGACATCTTTTATCTGCTTAATTCTTACATTAGCACAGTGTTGTTTGGCTGGGCCTGTTTGGAAATATCTACACCAGAATATCCTTCCTTTGGCAGGATATTAGTGCAAACACAGCAATCTGAGAAGACTTTGATATGCGTTCTCATCAATTTTGAGAGTTGTTGGCAATATGCCAGCAATCATTAGCATTTGTAGCTATTCTTACCATTTAAGTCTACCTCTCCACTTTTTCATTTCAGAAAACATGAATTCACAAGGCTGAGTTTACACAAGGTCCATTGACAAGGTTTTAATACAGAGAGCATCCATCTATCCTCTATATGTAATCCTTACATAACAATAGTTTTATACTAGGCTTGTGGGTTTTGTTTGTTCCCCTGTGGCATTTTCTTCACAGCATAAACCAGAATAAAACCAGCATTCTTAAGAAATCCTGCTTCTAGTAGAAGCATGTTCTTATGAACGAAATACGTATTTTTGGAATTGAATTCAACATGTTAGTTAATAGCTTTCTGAAAGCTAAGTGCCTAAAGGAAAATCCTAGAAATATTTTAGTACAACAGATGATATAGAAAACTTTTTATGTCCAGAGATTCACATGATCCATTATTAGTAATTTTGATCTAATGTTTTAAAATAGCTAGTTACACGAGAAGAATTTAGTAGATGAGAAAATATCTCTGTCCTTCCATTTACTTACTGTATGCTAGGAAATACTTTGCTTAACTGTCATAAATACTTTTAGTCATTAAAAATGCTTTGTCTTTTTTCAGAATAGGTTTTCCAATAGCACCAAGACTATATTCCACATTACTCTTTTGTTACTAGATCAGCAAGGGAAAGCACACTAGTAACTTGGATATCAGAACTAGATCCAGGAACACTAGCTCCTTGTTTAAATATTAAAACTAGATGAAACAAGCCATATTTTAATATGACAACATGAGCATACTATTTTATATATATATATAAAAGTATCTTATATACTTTACTTTCTGAAATAAAGGGAGTCCATAGATTTGTTTGCTTTTAGCACTAAAAATGAGATAAATCTGTACAGATTATAACAATGTCCAAGGCCTATTGCACACTAAATACTCTAATTGTAAAATAACAGATTTTTAGAGAAGATCCCAGGTCAGGGAGTTATTCAACCTCATAAGTAAACTCAGCCTCTTCTCAAATAGAACTTGAGCAACACTTACCTTTCTTGGAAGAAGTTCAGACATTGGCTCTAATATGTTTTTATCATTACATTTATCATCGGGTATACAATGACCTGATGGAAGAATTAAAAAGGGCTTTTCAATCACGTTGACTTTATGAACTATTTTTTCTCAAATCTAAATGATAAAACTTTAGTCATTCCAGGAATTGACTTAAAAGCTTACATTGCAGTTTATTATTTGGTTCAGAAAGACAGAAATTCTTTCAAACATTTCCTAAGCTTAAGTTGAACTGGACCACTTCTCTCCACTTTTGGGCAGGGAAAGGTATCGTTAGCTCAGCTACAGATGAGAAATTAACTCCTGGTTAATTCTAGGAGAGGTTCAAGCAGAATGCTCAAAACATTTGGTCAGAAAGCCTCAACACAGCCCTTTGCCACTTACTTCCTTCTCCTCCCCACCTAGCCCTCTATCTTTTTGATTCCAGCATTATTTAAGAGTACCTGATAGATTATGCAAACTTATTTCACCAAAAGCTCTCAACCCTATTTTTTTTTAAAAAGCAAATAGGTCAGCCATCAAGGGCTAGTCCTCCCATTTCCAGTAGCCTACAGCTGTACAAATACTCCATGCTGTTACTTTATTATTTGAGGGGAAAAAAACCCCAAGCACTATTTTCAAACCAGAGATAAACAACACATTTTATCTTATCTTCTACTGTAGTTTGAGATGTTTCAGTGTTTAGGTAAATGCTTAATAAGAAACTTCACATAACATGTTGGCCTTTTTTTATTATGCAAAGGATAAGTTTTTGAATGTTTGAATCCAGAATTCTGAAGTATCAAAGCCTCAGCCAGTTTTTCATAAAAGGGGTTTTCAGAAAGACCTCACAGCCTCAAAACTTTATAAGTGAAAATCCTTAGCCGAAGCCATGGACAGTTCCACTGCTGCAAGTCTAAGCAAAGGGGGGCAGTAGATGTATGGCTTGGTGTGTTAAGACCCTAAAATGAATAGAAGTTCATAGAGAGTTAAATCTCCATTTTTAGAAATGCTTTAATACACCACAACTACTTAGCATTATTCTTTGGCAACAAAAAGAGAGTTCATCAGTGAACAGGCTCTGCCTTTTAATTTCATCAAGCTTTCAGAAGCTTCTTCCCTCCCTATAGAGCTGTTCTAGAGGGCAAAGAGTAAAGGAGAAACCAAACCAATCATTTTCTGGTAATACTGGACACAGAGCATGGATGTTCAGTCAATTCTTTACTTTGAAATATGTATGAAGTATAGAATACAGCTTTCAGAGGGCCAATATTCTTGTAATAATTGCAAGTTTATTCCATAGTGAAAGTCTTGTTGGCATTGATTTACTGTCAGATCCTTGTCACCAAGAGCCAAAGATAATAACTCAAAATACACACAAAGTACCCTGGGAAAAGAGCTCCATGAAGCTTCAGCTGAAGGCACGTTAAAGGCCAGGAAAGTTCAACAGATTGAGGCATCAATTCTCAGACTTCATGGAAGACTGGGGTACTTATCCCTAGTACTACATTCAGAAAGCTAAATTCTTAAATAAAAAAGTAATTTTCTTTATATATTTTAACACAGAACAAGAACCAAAGATCTGTTTAATTTCACTTTTTTTTTTTTTAAAGCAGCAAATAAAAAAGAAAGAGCAAGGGAAAACTGCACACCCACTGTTATTCTACAAACTGATTAATGTACAAGTGTTCAGAAATACATTTCTTTAAACCGGTTCCATATACATTTTTGACTTTGCTCCCCTGATAATGGTTACAGTTTTTATTATGACATTACATACTTTGTTCTTGACTTATGGGTGTTAAATCAGCAGTTCTCACACAGGTCTTGTTTTGAAGTTTATTTGATTTGTCTGGATGTCTTGTTTGCTCAGCTTGTTTACTCCAGTCAGCACTGTCAACCTGGAAAATGGTATTGGATACCTAGAAGAGAAGCTAGACTTCAAAATATGTTCTTCATAGTATTTGTGTTTAGCACATAAGGATTGTTATTATACAGCATCAGGATTAAAGGTTTTGAAGCTTAGAGCAGTAAATTCTTGCAGCTCCAGTTTCTGTAAACACCAGGGAAGAAATAAATTTCATTCATATTATGATAACCAAAGCAAGTTCATACATCAAGACTTCAGATTTAGAATATGCACTGCTCAGCAATCCCAAGTGATAGAGTGGGTAGAGCATGAGAAACTGATACAAGATTTTTAACCCCTAACATTGTACAGCAGAATAAGGTTGTCATAAAGCCTGCTGCACTTGAGCTCGTGGATCAGGGTAAAGGGTAGCTGTGATCTTCAGTGCAGTGGTATTTTTTCTCTGTGCAGTATTGCTCTGTGTAGTAATCCCTTGAACTGAGGGCAGTGCTGCGCAAACCTGAGTCGTAATTTGCATTACATGCTACCTTGGACAGTGGACACCAATAGGAAAGGGCGAGCTGCTTTTCATCCTTAATAGCAGGACACATTCTTGTGCTCATAGATTCAAAAGGTAGTTTCTATCCATTGCCAAAAAGAAAGCTATTACAGCCTGATTAAAGCAACTAAAATTTACACCACATCATCTTAGGAGGGAAGTGATCTTGCTGCAGTGACATCAATAACTTCTTTTGTTCCACAGAGGCCCTTCTAACCAGGATACTCTCCAAGAACATATTAAGACAGAAATCAACAGTGACTGAATATTTTGCAACCTCATCTAGACCCTGAAAACCCCAGTTTCCATAGCTTTAGGAAAAGTATGAAAAGCAAAACACTTTTCCAGTATAGCCTCTAGACCCTCAATATCACTTAGTCTGTGAAATTGATACTTCTACAAAACCAAAACACACATTATAATCTGCCTCTTTTGTTAAGCTGTTGGTTTACAGGGTGGACTTTTAACCTGGAAGTGTGCAAGGGTTACTTAAGTTCAAGCTATAGCCCCAAAAAGAAATAAAATAAGCTTTATAGTACACTATAAGCTTGATCAGCCAAGCTTTCCTTTTGTGTTGCAGCCAATAGGCAATGAAGTAATGCCCTGTTAAAGGATGAGAATCACTTTGTTATTCGGGTTTTAGAAAACTTTTGCTGTAAACCTTAAATGGCCTTCATCACATCAAATTCAAGCCTGAAGTGTTATATTACATCTTATTTAAAGGGTAAGAACATACAAAGATGCTGTTTGAAATTAATTCGTTGGAGAGAAGCACATATTCACCTCTGGAAGAGCATTTCTGGAGTGGGTGACAGAAGACTGAGTTGTCTTTGGAGTACTCTGAGGAGTTTGCTGGTGTGGGGCATCATGCAGAGCAGGTACAGCTGTGATTATACCTGAGAAAGAAGTAGGGTATGATTTTCCCCCATCATGCAAAATGCAGTCCTACATCTCAAAATTAGGTCACTGTTCGGATCTGTGGAGTAACTCAGTATGAAGATATGCATTCTGGCCACATGATTTAAGAGAGTTATTTTTAATTAGTTTTTAATTGATTTCTCAGTTCATCAGCTACCAGTTCATGCTGTCTTCTACCAAAATCTCAGAAGTGTCTGATGTTATTAGACTTTTTGAAATGAGGGAGGGAAAAGAATATCTCCTTGGGTCAAGTTCCTAAGCAACTTCATGTATTTGATGTGTCTAGACAACAACAATCAATTCAGAAGACCTATGGCACCAAGTCTTACATTCAGCTGATAGGGATTTCAGACATGAACTTGGATAGTGGGGACAGTTTTAAGCATCTAATTCCTGCCTAAGGTGTTCAGCACTTCCTGTAACTCCCAAGTCCTTAAGGTATCCTTTTCCATCTCATTGGAAGGAAGCACGAACACCTCCTGGTTTTAATACTACTCTGCCCTGCCACAAATGCCCCAGTAATCAGAACCCCCTAGCCAATCCTCAGTGCTGCCATGCTTTAATTTACATCACGCTCTTTTGTAATCCATACCCTGCAAGGACTTTTTCAGTTATCCACTTGCTAACCTCCAGAACGCCAAGATAAGCTTGCTGGGCAATACAGGCATACTGACACCCCTTCTTTCCTCAGCAGTCAAATATAGCCATAAAGGTATTACCTGAGAGAGTCTGAGCATTTTGTTCTGAAGGATTAAGTGATCTAAACTGAAACGTTTGTGGTGCATTGGGAGGTTGCTGCTGCAGTTCAGATGATCCATGATTTTGCAAGCTACTAGTAAGAGAGGAAGGCTGTGCTTGCAGAACAGCATTGCAGGATGTCCTCTGTAAACAAAGTGGTATTCTCTATAAAGAGATTGCAGTGGTTAATACAGCCAATTTTTTTTAATAGCTATTTGATCCTCTTCTCCCACCACTACCCATTTCCACCGTTTATCGGATTCAGTACTCCTTGTATTGTGATCTTAAGCCGTAATTTTCTAAGAGTTTTGATGACAAAAAGCTGTGAGGTAAAGTGCACGCTCTGCCTTGGTCTGACAGGTACAGGAAACCCCTGAGAACAAAATGTAATGTGAGGATTTCAAGTATGATTGGTGCTACTGAAGGTCAGTAAGGGGCTGCTACAACTGACCAAGCTGAAGCTCATTTCCTGGATCCTGTTTTCTCAAGTTTATTGCTGTCATTCTGTCACTGCAGAGGCTGCAGTTCTTAAGCAAAAAAAAAAAAAGGGTGTTGCATAATTCCTTCCCCGAGTCTTTGCTTATGAAGATGCAGAAGGAGCAGCTGAATAATAAATTTGCAGCCTAGTTTCCTATACTTTAAGGGAAAGCAAGTCTATTGCAAGAAGAATGAAGATTTTGCTGTGATTTTGCTTTGAAATTCAAGGTCTCTGTCTCTGGTAGCTTCAAGGGAAATTGTTAAAGGCAGCTAACCTTGACAAGAAATAACACCCACTGTATAACACAGTAACAGAGCAATTCAATCTAAGAGGCATTAAGAATTATTTCTAGATAAAATTACTGGTAATTCTAATAATACCATAGCAATAAGCAATATTAAAGTATCCTGAAATTAAGGAGTATATTGTACAATTTATTTCTTTTCAGGTGTAGAAGTGAGGTTATTAATAGATTGAAAAACATTTAAGTGGGGCTTGCACTGTTTGCTAGGTCAATTCTATACTCAGATCTATTTGGAGAGTATCTGTCTTTTTTGGGGGTAGGTGGGGTATGTGGAACATTCTGCCCTTTATCAAACACAATCACCACAATGATTATAAAAGGTAAAAGCCTCAGAAGTATATCTGTTCCTGTACAGATGCATAAGCTACTTCTAACAAACAGCTCATGTGAATCTTCACATCAATCAGTCCTACAAAACACATAGCATTCAAGCCATATTCATTATTTCCTGATAAAGTTGCATCACTTCTAGTACCATTATATGTTAAAAAATAACTTTGCTTAACGAAGTTATTTGCGTAATTACTTTGTTATTTGTTTAGGGCAAAAATACTATATCCATTCCAGCCAGGTTTACCTTAGACTTTTCCGTAGAAGCTGGACAGTTCTGCCTGGCTCCAGTCTGTTTTGAACAGGTTTCTGTAACCATAAATATGGTGAGGTGGGCAGAAAAAGGGGGACGGAAAAAAACCAAATCAGTCATTGACATATGTTTCATTATTCACACATACAAGGTGTGAGTTGCAGTTGTACCTAGATTCAAACCTCACAGTGAAAGGAACATTATCTTGAATACATTGACTTGAGCTTGATGTGTTTAGAGAACTTCTCCCAGATATAAAAAGAGACCACAAGGATTCCTGCAGGATCAGGGTCTTCATTGCCATTGATTCACTGTGTTTGCTCCCCCCCACCACTGCAGAGAGTTGAGCATTCATCTCACCTTATACCTCATATGGAGATCTAACACTGTAGACCTCCAGTTTGGCAGATCTATTCTTCCCTAGAAAACTAAAGAGAGTTCTATGTACAGAGAAACATCATTCAGTGTTCTGATGCTGTAATATCCTTTAAACAAGCTTGAAACAACTTAAGCACCAGGGTGGATTTTGGCTCTGCAGTTAGTGCTGTAGGCACTTTTCTTGCTCAGGTCACCCTTCATGCTGCAGACCAGAAGATGAAAATAAAATGAATCACACTTTCAAAAAGGGATCAAAGCTACAAGAATAAGCTATAGCCCAATAGTTGAGTATCCAGGTTATATACACAGACCTTTTGCTAGCTTATTTTGGTCCCTAAAGATTTTCACTTGTAAGTTGAATGGATGTAGTGGGGTTTGGTTGTTTTGTGTTACCTGGAATCTCAGTATTAAGGCATTCATTTTGTAGCATTTGAATTAAGCCTTCAAAATGGAGCAGAGGAAACCAAACGAAAGATAACTAAAATCCTTGGTAAGCATGTGGAACAGTAGATGCTAACAGAGATAAAATTTTTTTGCCTACACAAACACAAAAATAAACTTTCTAACCTGATTCAGAGTCACTGCTATCTGAGGAGCTAGAGTCACTGCTGGTGCTGCTGCCAGAATCTGAGGAGCTGCTGCTGTCACTCAGTCTGCTTGGCTCAGTACTTGACTCAGCATTGTTTTCAACTGCAAGAGAAAAAGAAAGAATTCAGAGCAACCTGCAATGGAGCATTCTTCATATACAAGACTAGGATCAACCTTGTTAGGCATATTCTCCCATGAAAGAGTTCATCTTATTTCCCTTTCTTGTGTACTGTCAATTTAGCAGTGGACTTGAAAACAAAGGCCTCCCTCTAGAAAGGAGAGGAGTGGGATTTACCAGCAGCAAGCTAGTTGAATGAATGAAATATCCAAGGAGAAGCTGTAGTCACACAATTTAGAATTCTGAAGTAGATTAAAACTATACAGTCTTAAGACAATTCAAGTAATTTTCCCCCATAAGCTTTCCTGCTGTTAAGAGCCTGTTTCTGTGCATGTTGCTGCTGCCAGACTTGGATGTAGAGTTCTTTATCTACAGTCAGCTCTTCTTTCCTAACCACGTGTACTACTCCCAAATTGCCATATTTTGCCACCTCCCCACCATCTGACTATTTTTCATCTACAGGGTAGATTTTACTTGGCTTATAATGATTTTGCAGTCAAATCTTTTTCAAAGTTTTTGCTCTGATAGAAGCTTTGAAAATGAGAAGTTACATGGATACCTGTTTCCCTGGACACGAGTCCAGATTTAGCTCTTGTAAACAAGCCAGATACCAGTTGTAAAAATTTCCGAGCCAGCTTCTTTCCCTCTCTTCACAACATGTACTTCATAATTGATTTCAGCTGCTTCTTTAAGCTTTTCTTTGTAGGATATTTTCAAGCCATTATGTATACGAGACAGGAAGACCTGACTGAGCTAATGCTGGATACAAGTGTCCCTGTGTCTTCCAGAGATGATTCTATCATTTCAGCTAACTGGTTTTACATAGGAGCTAAATAGATATCCAGTGGCAGGCAATAATAGCACTCACTCTTTTAATGAGGAACAGCTTGACTCATAATAGCAGCATCAGCTGCATTGATCCATTCTCAGCCCCTGATGAGAGCCATCAGTAAGTGTACAGCTCAAGTGCGCACTGAATTTCTGGCTTTGATCTTGAAATGCATTATTGCCTGAAAAATGGAATTGATTCTCCTAGGACACTTCCTTAAGTCTAAGATAACACAGCACACCTGTCACTGATACACAAGTTTTGTTAGCATGGCAGCATTAGTGACACTGCCACCTAACAGGTATGACTAGAATTGGTTATTCTTGCATCTCTAAACCACAGAAAACGAATTGTAAACAGACTGTGTGACTCTCCACACGTCCCACCATGTTTTCATATATTAGCATAAGAGAACTGTTCAGTGTCTCAATTTCTGAAGCTGTTACCATCTTTACCTGTAATAAAGTATTAGGTACAGAAATAAGGAAGCTGCTTTAGACAGAACAAGTAACTGACCAAATTTGCTGCTGTGACTCCAGCTCACTTAACATAGAAAGAATCTTGAGACTAGCTGTGGGAAGCTTAATACCCCAACTGTTCTGAGGAGTAAGTCCCCACCTGCCTAACAGGACTGAAGCCCGGGGGAAGAATTCCACTTTAAGCTATTTCCATTGCAAATGAGTAAAAGTAAGAGCCACATTACCCTTGAAGCTCTCCTTCTTTGGGTTTAATTGACCATTGACATCCAATAGTCTCTTCTCTAGCTCTTGTTTCCTCTCAGAATTAAGTTCTTCTTTTGACTTTGTTGTATTTTTATCTGCACGTGAAACAGAAGTTAACATGAAAGCAAACCAGAAAGTAAATCTAGTGGGCTTTTTAAAACATCATTTATGCTACCTACCCTGCTTTCTTCGTTTCTTCTTCAAACAGGTTGCTACATATTTCTCTAGTTCTCTGAGTGTTGAAGCATTTAAAGTTTCAAAGTCTATTTCTATCTCATCAGGGTTAGAGTTCCTCAGTGCAGGTTCTCTTGACTGTATTATATGGACTACTTTTCCAAGCTTATCTCCAGGGAGTTTATTTATGTCCAAACTCAACTGTCGTTTTTCATCATAATTCATAGGTTTGGCAGCATCTTCATCTTCTGACTTATGTGCCAACAAGATCTGCTGCATGGTTTTCTTTGATTGACTGCAGGAAAAAAGTATACTGCAGTAACAGCAGTTTAAAATAATTTGACACCCACACAAGTTCCCCACGCTTACATGTTTAACGACAGCTTTTTCTTAGACTTCTCCATGTATTTCAGATTTTTCTTCTTTTGAATCAAGCTTTTTATTTCAGCTTTTTCCTTGTTCTTTCTTTTCTTACTTTTAGCCTTCCCCTTTTTCTTTTCTGGTCTAGATAAGCATGCTTTGGTCAAAACCCACAATTGCTGGTGAAGAGCTTTAAGCTATCAAAAAGAAAAAGAAAACAAAAAACCCCAAAATCCTGATAATGTTGGCCAATGTAGGAGGAACAATAAATTGGTCCTAAATATCACAGTAAATTTGTGGCAGCTGAGTGGATATTAATAAGATATTTGCTTTCCAAACCAGATTTATTTTCCAAACATTTTACTATGTTTTATCTTAGTCACAGATTATGCATCTAGAAGATGTAGGACTGTTTATTTTATTCAGACATTTCTAACAGCATGTGCCTTCTAGCATCCTGTCAAGAATACTTTCCTCCACCCCCTCCCCCCCAAAAAAAAAAGAAAAAAAAAGAAAAGAAAAAAAAAAAGAAAATAAAATCACTGTAGGGGTTTCCAGAAGCCTCTCTTCAATTTCAGGCATTTGGGATGCACATAAATGCCTTATTTGGTTATACTTCTACAGCATCGCTGAATTAGGCACGTGGGACTGGGCTCATACATCTCATTTTGCAATATGAAATGGCTAGTTGGGACATACTAAGTTTAGAAGAGCTTCACACAACTTCATTAAGTGAAAGATGGTCAGATAATGAGATTAGAAATCAGACACACTGAAATAACTCACTACTGTGAAGGTTGGCTTGTACATTTCCCTCTGCCTACATTCATAAATTGATGATGCTAGTGTGACAAGGACTGAAAACTCTCTCATTTGACTAGCAGAAAAAACGCTAATTTTCCCCAGAGTTTATAGATACATCAGCAACAGGTTAAAAAGTTACATGCAAGCAGAAGCAACACCCATCACACTCCTAATATGAAGCATAGCTTTGCTTCACTGGTTAGCATGAGATTCCTTGTTTTCTCTCTCATACTGAGCTTTGTGAAGTAGAATTTAATGACTTTTGTGTGGCTCAGAAGAGACTGAGGGTAAGGATAAGGCTTTTTAACCATATGAAGTAAATTATCCTGTTGGAAAAATATGCTACTAAGCTACATGTGGAACGTCTGCAGGCTCTCATACCACAGGAACACAGTTTTATTTTTTAATAAGTTTGAGAGTCCTCTGAAGAAGTGGTAGGCAAGAGTAGTAGAACAATTGTTCACTAAAACCACTTTGCATTTGTTGAGGCACTATTCGTTTAACATTTGGCAGTGCTTCCAAATGGGAATAAAGTTCTGTGTTAAAAAGACAAGTTACTAGAATCTTTTAAAAACTGATTTTTGTTGCTAAGCCTTGGTATAAACCATTGAAAGGGGCATTGCCAGAGAGATCTTTAGTCACACATATTAAGTACTAATGCTTACCTGCTCCTGAAGCTTTCCGAAGTGCACTTTTCTTTCCTCTTCAGAGTCTTCAGATGATTTTTCTTCTGAAGAGTTATCATTACTACTTTCACTGGAATAAGCTTCTGTCATTTCTCTCATAGGCTGTGGCAGATGATCACTTGCAACAGGCTCATCAGGAATTTTAGCAAAGTGCATTTCAAAAACATCCTGAAGAGTTAGGTTTGGGAACAGCATATTTTTCAGATTTCTAAAAGCATTATGCAGCTACTACTTGTAGAACTACACAGCAACATAGTAGTTCAGTAATATTAGTAGATTCTACACCAGGGCATGAGATGAACTATTTTTTTCAAGTCTGACTTAAAAGATAACTCACCTGAAGTTTTCTTGCCATAGCAACTATTTCATGGTCTGGAGAATTATGTTTGTAGCAGCTCATGAACATTAATCTAACATCTGTAGCAAATTCTTGTATATCATTATATTCAAAGTTATCCATTTTCTTCTAGAGGAAAAGAAATTTAAGGCACATTTAGTAGACAGTATCACCATGAACAAGCCGAAAGAAAGGAGGAACAAGAATTTTAACATATATAGTCAGGTTCAGCTTGTACCAAGACAGTAAATATTATAAAAACCATTATGGAAATACCTGCTTCTCATTTCAACATTGTCTCTTTAACAAAGTTAAGAGATTTCCCCCCCCCCTCTTTTAAACCGATTTAATTGTAATTGCTAGAAGGACTTTGTAGTACTAGTTTCAGCACTTGGTCAAGATGACAGTGTTTGGGTGGTTTTATTTGGCTCTGAACTCAGCATCTGTTTTTGATTCTAAACATGGTATTTACACAAAGCTTATTCCATAACAGCTGGAGTCAAACTAATGGACTAGAAATTGAGAAATTACCTTTGTATTGTGCAAGTCAGCTTTCAAGATAATTTAGTAAACTATTAAAATTGAACATTCCCCCAAAAAATGGAGCTTAAGTGGGCTAAATAGTTTAACCCCATACAAATACTCTCAGTGTTCACAGAGCACCGTCCACGTATCTCCATCTAGAATGGGTGCTTTCCACTCAAAAGGTGAAACGTGTAAACATACAGTGCAGAAGTTCTAGGGCACTTCACCAAGAATATTGAGATTGAGGGAAAAGCAGAAGTGGGCAGAATTGCATTTTGTTTTATGGGACATTAACAACAGCACTGCGTGTACAGACAGATATTTAACATGCAGAATGCTTGGAAGGGCTTCATGGAGATCATAATTCCCTCACTACTTATATTAGCTTGTTCAGCAGATAAGTAGATTAGCCACTATGTGTGGCTATGTCTCACAACGAGACTCGGAAGAGTTTCTTCAGTGACCTTGGCTAAGTTTGAGAAACAAATGTATTTGGTTTCTAGACCTGTTATGTCTTTGAAAGGAGAAGCAGCTTTCATGACACCTTCTCAGCTAACAGATTTAAAACCTTGTAATTACAAAAATAGTCTAATTTCCCCAGAAACATACTTACTTTAATGGTTCCTAGGTCTGTAGGAAATTTGGCAATGGCTTGGTTCGCACCAGTGGAGAAAGATGCCACATCTAGAGGTTTTAAGAAAGGCCATGCATATGCTGCATGTTTCTTTGAAAACATTTCTTTAAGTATTGCATTACAATGTTTTAGTTGTTCTGACAACTGAAACTTTTTAATAATTCCAGGTGGCTGTTGAGAATCTGAAAAGGATCTATTCAGAAGCTTGTTTGTGACCATACATTCATTTTCACCTCCATGTGCTTTAACAGCTTTTCTTTCATTAAACATTGCAGAAGATTCACCACTTGCTGTCACTATTGAAGTACTAGGAGTTGTAGTGTCAGCCTTCCTTTTCACACCTTTTTTTGCCTAAGAAAAGACAAAAATAAACAGGTGTTCAGAACAGTAAGAGAATGGTCAGTTTTAGATTATTCTTTAATGTGTGTGTAGTCCAAAAAAGTGTCAGAACTTTTACAGCTATTGAAGTCACAGCAGAATTCAGCAATCCCCCAACCTTAGACTAAAAGCCTACAAGGTATTACAAGATCAGCACACCAGACTCCATCTTAGATGTAAAGAAAAGAAGAAGTACTGCAGGTCAGGCTGTGGTCAGATTTTAGCCAATTGTGAGGATCCCAGGAAGCTGGCAGGTTATGAAATTACATGCAAGTTGACAGCTATAGGAAGGGGGAAAACTACTGCAATTAATTTTAGGCCTGGTTGAGTGCCTTATGCACATGGTTTATCACTGTTTTTCTCTAACTTGGTTAGTATTTGGTTTGGAAGCCATATAATGTGTGCTTTGTCATCAGTGTTCAGACTCAGCATGAGTGAAGTGTAGATAGACACTATAGGAGAGTCTGGAAGAAGTGCCTGTTGCTCACTGAAGAGCAAAACCAAAACAAAGTCAATACAGGAGTGTTTTTCGTATGTTCACATACAACTCAGATTGAGGTAAACAAGAATTTGCTTTGCTTTTGTGAGCTACAAACACCTTCCATTCTAGTTACACAGTGTTTAAGCAAACATGCTAATTTTTGGAGAATCAAGCATTTGATTTACGTTGAAAACATGAGAAGTTATTAAATAGAACTTAGAGCTTTATTTTAGTACTAAAACCTTTATCCTTAAGGTGAAGCCTGCAGAAGTGTAGAAGTGTATATAATAATACACTTCAAGAATTATCATCTTAAAATTAATTTTGTTTCTTTGAGAGCAACATTTTAAAACCACATTTATAAGGAAAGATGTGCCAAGCAATCATCCCAATTTCTGTTTAGTTTCTAGAATTAGTACTGGCCCAGTTATTTAGCAGAGACGAAGATTTTAATAGAGATCTCTTACTATCTTCTATTATAACAAAAGTTTCAAAAAGATACAGCAATAAGAATGGCTCCTAAGGTTTTGCCGTCAGTGCCCGAGGAAGCAATTTCAATATCTTTCTTTCTGAAAGTTATTTGAGGAAACTTACTTTTGTTATAGAGACTGCAGCTGGCATTAAAGCAGCCAGCTGAGCTGCAGACAAAGGAGCCAGTGGAACCTGCTGTTGCTCTTGAGTCATCACTGGAGGCTGCTCACTGCTTTCAGCTTGTTTCTCATTTGAGCTTTGCTCATTTGAAGTCCCAGGGTTGGGCTGCTGTGGTTCTGGTTATTTTAATATAGGACATTTTAGAAGTTAGGTCTTAAATATTGCAGTTTATTTCTTTCATGGTCAAGTTGACCAGTTGTCAACATAATCACCCTTCTATACATGAATGACAAATACATGCAAACAAGAGTGTTTGTTACTTACAGCAACCTTGGTATCCTCCTCTACTCAGCACTGTTAGTGCTTCAGCTAGAATATTGTACCAAGTTACACATTATTTGGCTTCAAGAAAGTGTGGATTAACTTCAGACCAAAGATTAAAGAGGCATCATACTTCACTCTGTACATTGTAAAAATGTTCTTGCCAAGGAAAGTATCAAGTTATTTTCTACAAACACAAAGACCAAGCAGCAAAGGGTGCAGACTGCATCATGAAGGTTCATGTTTCCTAAGCATAGTTAATATCTGCATATATTGCTTAGCAATATTACAGATCTCCACCACTGAGATCTCAGAACAGTTTAGACCAGTGTTTCTCTGTGTTTTGTTTGGCTGGTTAGATTACTCATGTCTTTTTCATTCTTACTCTGTTTAGTTCCCACAGATGTTCACAGTGCTAAGTGGCATGACAGTCTCTGAATTGGAAGTCAGTTTCCTTTTCTTAAAAAACAAACAAACAAACAAACCACCACTTGGGGTTTTGGTTTTTTTTTAAGCTTCTAAAGCCTTATAGAAGTATTGTTATTTGTCTGATTGTTCTGGAAAGAGTAGAGAACACCCAAACTGTTCCAGGGTTGGGTTGTGACAAAGAGCCTACTTCCAGTTTTGCTTGCTTAATACATTACAAGTTCAGCATATAACACAAGCCTTACCTTCTGTCTTCTTTCCTTTTCTCTTTCCTTTATTGAGACTCACTAGTCTTTCTTCTGGGGGCATATGGGCTATTTTCTGCATAAACACTTTTTCTAGTTCTTCAGCCATAAACACAATGTCATCACCTGGCTGCAAAATATGGGCCGTAGCATTCAGTCAAGAAGAAGCTGCAGTATTGGGAGCTATCTCTTGAAACAACCAGACTAGAGAATTCTGTCCCAACAGATTGAAAAAAGCCACCAGTACCCGGGAGGTCTAGAAATCATTGCCATCCCTGCCCCTGCAACTCTAAAGCAAATTACTTTACCATTGAAATACTCTTTCTCCCACTGTTCCACTGAAAAAAACTCCTTTACATCTGCATACTTCTACAGCAAAGGCCAAAGGGGGCAGATCTGCAACTCCCTTTTTTACTCCTGTGTTCTGAAGCTGTTGAAGCTCAAAGATACTGACACAGCCAACAAATATTCAAGCACAGGGAGGTGCTCACACTTCATTAGGTTAAACTTGTTGAAGGAACAGAGCATGGCTCAGGCTTGCTAGCTTTAGACTTGCACTGCAGTGACATTGTGCTTGCTGTTCATGAGCTCTGCAGCTAAACCTCAGAGATTTTGGATGAGGGATCATTGTGCAGAAAAGACTATGCACTTGGTTGTTGGAACAGCAAGCTAGACTTCACTTATGTGTCCTCAGTCAAACCTAGAAAAAAAACCTCCCCAACATTTCAGAGAAAATAGTTTCAAAAAAATCATGAAAATGTCAACTAACTTACTGCATGTTCTAATAACCATGTGCTTGTTTGAACCCGTTACTGGTACAAGTTGCTGTTTCACATACCTTGTTATACATGTAGCAGTTCCAGAACATAGTTTTAAAATCTTCAATACATTCTGCAGCTTTTGTGTAGTAATTATGTTCCAGACGCTTTTTTATGGTGCCTAAGTCCATAGGTTTCTTTATGATAGTGTAATAATCCTGTAGGTATTGAAAAAAATAAGTCACCAAACAGATACCTTAAAATTAGGATATGAAGATTTTTACAGATTTAGTTATGAAAGTTAAATTACAAGAGGGGAGAATTGCATTATGGTAGAAGCAATATTTTATTTAAAGGAAAACATTCCCTTATAGTCATAGGCACCAAAAAAGTACGTGTTCAGGAAATCTTCAGCTTGTATTTTGTCCTTGTCCTTCCATGTAACATACCATTTAAAGCCCCAAAGAATATTTATTTCAATAGGCTCCAGAGCTGTGCTGGTAGTAGTACTTATTAAAAGTATATGCACTTCTGATTTGTTATCTCAAAGCCATTTACACAAAGCAGCACTCCAGTTTACAGAACAGAGGAAAAAGAATCCAAACTTCAACAAAGTCTCAGTCACTAACAAAAAGAACCTACCAAGTTTTCACAATTGCCACCAAATACTTTATACCTGGCTATATTGGCTCTCCTCTTAGGGTTGGTCTAGTGAAGATGTGGCAATATCACTGAAAGGCAGCTGGAATGGGAACTGTCACGATTATTGTAGTAGCATAGCTAAAACCTTGTGAGGCTGTTTCCCTGATGGAGCATTTAAGAAATTGGAATGGAAATATCTCCACTAAGTTCACATATACATTATAACATATACATTGCAACTGTATGAAGTAACTACTACTTCTGGAGTGTTCTAAAGCTATCCTAACAATCTGTTTTGGTGAAATAGAAATGCTGACTACACCAGAGTGCAGGCTATTTAATTTAGCAAAACAAAAATGCAATTAATAATTAAATATTGTCCATTCTGCATCTTCTAACATTTGGCGGAGAAATGCAAAGGGGGCAAATACTTTTATTGCTCTTGCCATGGAGCCAGATGCTTGCTTGTTACTGTGCAATGGTTGAACTAATACATACTCTTAGAAGTCAAGAGGCTGCCTTAGAAATCCAGAGAGGCAGAACTGGCCTGAAGCCAGCTGCAAATGGTACCACAACTCTGATGGAATGCCCCTTAATATTAGCCTGAACTGACAGCCACTTCCAAGAAGGAAAAAAGGTAAGAGAAGACACAGAGTGATAGTCACTTTGTGCTTTTGTACAAACCGACCAGATGCGTTTGTCAAAAGAAACAGCCACAGACAAAGACTTTTGTCTGCTCTAAACAGAGTTTGCAGAATTAGTCTTGAAAATTTGTGAGAAATAAACATCAATGCTTAAGCTGGTGGAAGGGGAAAAAAGAAAACAATCCAAGGGAACATATAATGGTTTTATTTAATACCTTTCTACTTATCTACCAAGAGCAGTATCTTCCAGGTCATTTGAAATACCATTGTGCCAGTAACCTGTATTTTCATTTGACTGAAAAACATCCAAAACTGGAGTCTAAAAATACCTGAATTAAAATCACATGTCACAAAACATTGTAGTCAGGCACTTTGTTACAATTAAGCTGTAGCATAAATAACATGCACGTGGCAATACAGAAAAATCATTTAAGCATACTATCTTCTATTTCATGGAAGGAGGTTCTTCCACTGTGGTATAATGAGAACCACATCTCTTTTTATTTCCATATTTTTGCAGGGACATTTATTTCCTCTAGAAACTTCAGAGCATAATGATTTGAAATTGACAAATACTACAGGTCTAATGACTTCTCTGCTACAAAATAGTTCCAGACTTGCCTGTTTACTTCGGGGTCAATCAGATCTGATTTTCCATCATAATGAATTTGACATTAAGGCTGCCTAATATTAAAAAACTCAAAGGCCAAAGAAAATACTCATCATTTGCAGTTTTAATAAATGTGTCTAAACCAGAAGACAAGACTGAACACCAATGTACAGAAACTCTAAGAAGCCTGTTTAAGTGTTATTATTATCATCCATTAGAAATACTGATTTACTAGTTTCAGATCAGAAAAATCAGCAAAAAGGCAGCACTTCTCTAGAAAGAAAAGAGTTTTATCATAGACTTGTATTAATGACAGCAGCTCAATAGCAAAAATAGTCTTCCAAAATCTCTTGCATCAGAAAAAACCTGTTTAACATTAATTGACACGATTTACATATTAATACCCCAATTCTAAAATGGTTCTTACAGGAAGATTCAGTGCTGCTGCATCTACAGGTTGGTGAAACGGCCAGGAAAAGTTGTGTCTCCACATGGCTCTCATGACCACCCTCTGTAAGTACTGAAGTTGGTTTGTTTGACATCCACTACTTTGGTTATTTATGTATTCTGGTGGAGGAGGGTTAATAATACTGGAATGGTGTTGGCTTTGAACAGACATCTTTAGCAAGTTTGTATATCCACTTGTTCAAAGATCTTTATGCATTTAACCTGAAGGGAACAAACCAGAAATATTCAGTGAAGACATCTAGATTTAATGCTGTTTACATGTTCACATGTTTGTAGAATGTCAATACTGTAACTCCAGGCATGTACTTTATGTTTTAAGCAAGACATTTATTTTAAAGTGCATATTTGGATATACTGCACCCCTAGAGTCTACGAATGCATACTAGCTTTCTCCTAAGAAATCTGATAGCCTGCTTTTTTTAACAGAATGAAGTATTTCATGAGGTGCAGAAAAAGTCATGATAAAGTAGACAGCTACTGTTATCAGCACACTGACAGAACAGTGCATATGGCCCACTCTTCCAACAACTGCATCATCCCATCAGATATTGCTGATCACACGTCTTATATTTTCATTTATTTCAGCATTCAAAGCATACCTCTTCTGAGCTCCTGAAGCCTACACTTCAGCTAATAAGAGTGGATACCATTTGCACCACCACACATCATTAGCTAAATGCTAATCCTTTCACCAAAGTATCTATCTTAGAAGGGAAAAATCCAGACACATACAGGATCTGCCTCTTGTATAAACTGGCCAGCATTAGAAGAAAAGTTCTGAGGTAGTTTTAAGTACCTCACAACCCAGCCAAGTCCATCATACACTATTTTCAACTACTAGAACACACTATCATTTTTTCCTGCTTCTTTCTGCCAAAAAACCCCACGCTATATGATATCAAGTGCAAGCTGTTCACCTTCCCCATCTGAAGCTCCAAGGTTAGAAATGGATGACAGAAGCAAAAGAGTACAGTTTGAACTTAGCAAAAAATCTTATAGCAACAAGCAAATAAACAACAGCATTTAATACTTAAATAAGAACATAATGAAACATCTAATTTCTTGAACATTTTGTAAATCAGTAAGTAGAATCTAGAAAAAAAGCTCAAACTTGGCATCAAGAGTGCCAAGGAAACCAAGAGACTGAAGTTTTGTGTACATAGCACTGTCTTAGGCCTAAATGCTTAGCTTTTAAAACCTTAATTTATGCTGTGGAAACTAACTTCTATGCTAACAAGAGAGCTGAGACTGCATCTTCTAAAGACAGACAACAGTCTGTGTTTTGGTCAATCCCTTCTTTACTACCTCCCCCTCCATCTCCCCAGTCACATAAGACTCTTCTGTATCTTAAAATAAAACTTATGTTTGCATACTGAAGCAAAAGTATGATAAGATTCCAACCAGTTAAGTTGTTTGATATTCTTCAAACCACCCCTTCCCAGCCCTGTGTGTCCTTGAACTACTGAATCAGGTCCCAAAAGTCAAGTAGTCTTGAAAAGATAAGCCTTGAGTGCTTTCTTAAGACCCAGTTTGAAGTTTTTAGCTAACCTGATAGAGATGTGTTTTTAGTTTAAGAGTAAAAAGCAAATAGCTTACATGAATTACATTGCTAGAGAAGTCAAGGCTTTTGGCAAGATATCACATTTTGTGAGAATCAAATTTCATTCCTTTTTTTTTGGTAAGAAGATATTATTTGCTATCAGTGAGCACTCTAAAAGCATTAAAATGCATAAAAATGCATTAAAGAGCCTGCTGAAAAGACAGCTATTTCCTCTTGTTTTAACTCCTTATTACAGCTACCACCATAAAACCTGTATACACCATATACTGGTCAAGGATAGCAGCTTGGAGAAATATTAACATACCACATACAGGAAAAAGGCAGACAGTCTACCAGAGTCTACACACCAAGAACATTTCATTCTTTAAAGCTTTTTAACAAATTTTGTTTAGGTGATTACCCATAATCACACTGAAGATTCATAAATAATACTAGAACCTCCCTTAGGTAAATATATTAATTATTATTTACCTTGGATAAATCTATTAAGACTACACAGAACAGAGCACAGCTTTCTTACTGCAAGTAGCACAATCTCTTCTTTCAAAAGGACAACTGTCCCCATAAAACAGCATTTCTGTATTTTTAAGACCTCTCCTAGGATACACCAAACAAACCTTAGTTTTAAAGACAATCCATATAAATATAAGGTGTTGAGAAAACTCTGACTTGCTGCTATTACCATAACCAACACCAACCACTCTTGGGCAATTCAAAACCAAACTTCCACCCTCAAAGCAGATCAGTCATCTTTTTACCTTAATTTTAGGAAAAACCACAACTCACTTCCTCCCCTTCTAAAAGATAAAGAAAGAAGAGAGCTTTAGAAGGCAGACAGGGTAGTCTTTATAACCTACTCACACCCTCATTTTATTCTCTAGCAATAACTTAAACACCTGCAACTGTAACTAAAACCTGCCCTATCAGTGGTTCTCATTGGGAAGTTATCAACATAAAACAGGATCAGCTGCTAAGGGCTAAAGCACACTTGATGGTTATTTATGCTAGACCTCCTCTCTTGGTAGTTAATAAGATAGGGTAGAGGGATGCAAGAAGGGGAGTGGATATACTTAGATAAATTTTTGTTTGATTTTATTATCTTAACTTCTAAGTCTTAAATTTAACATGATGGGAATGCTTATGTTTTATCAATTATCCTGGGTCACACTGGATTATGGTATAAGAAGAGTGCAGAAATAGTATGTCTGGTTAAGAGTGGTACAGTGTTCATATTATCCTTTACCCCACAGATTCATTGGTTAAATTAAAACCCAAATCTATTTAGTAAACGCACAGTAGTATAAAAATGAGGACCAGGTTGTTTCATAATAAATTTTGTTTGTTATCATTAAAACTAAATAGACTTGGAATTTAGCCAGCTTATTTTGAATTTTGGCTATTGACTAAGTATTTGTTTCTCTCAGTACACCTAAAAAAGCTTCATCCCCGGCATGCTTTAGTAAAAGGCAGGTCTGCAAAATCAAATTTGTATTTAATTTCTTGTTCCATTCATGTGTATGCCCCAACTTGGGATCAAAAGCTGCTTGGACTCTTATCGTGAAAGTAATTAATCTGTATGCTTTTTAAATTTCCCTTATTTTTTTTCACCAAGATGTCCTGGTGACTTTGAGACTGCTGCTTTGAGACTGCTGCATCACCCTCACAACACATGAAATAGAAACAAAATTGAAACCTTATGATTGAAGACTTTGATTTATTTTAATTTATAAAAGTTGAATTGTATTTCCCAGAAGTATTCACTTACAGCATGTTAAAATTAGTGAGAGCATTTAAAGCACTACTTCACCTAGTGAATGCTGTGTGACAGGACCTGTAACTATGCTAGTAACAAATACTTAAAAAACCACTGGAAACAGAGTAACAGGAACTGAAGCTCCCCACAAATAAAATGTGATTACAGGAGTCAGCTTTGCATCACAAAGTAACACAAAGAAATTGAGGTTAATGACTACTGCTCCATGTCTAAGCCAAATATGGCTCTTGGATAGCACCCTGAATTTGGACTAACTCTACTAACTTCAACAGAGTTGCCTTAGGTTTTCATCGGGGTAAATGATAGCAAAGTGTCATTTCCTTATGCTGTTTGTCTAACTCACTGTATCATTTTTCTAGATATTTATAACTTTGTTCATCTGAGACTCTATGGCAGAGTACCCATGAAAGTTGTACAGACACGTACAGGAAATGACTGAAAAAAATTCATACATCCCAGGAAGCTGCACTATTCCTGCTTGCTTTTTCACCCATTAGATTGTTCTCACACCTTAGAGAAATCTCACACTTCAGTCACTCAGCCTTCAGCTAGTGTCCAACCAAGGGGCTATTGCAGAATACCCTGAATGGGGTATAATACATCATCATCTGATTGAGCTGGCAACTACCTATTTCTTTCTCTGAAAATGAATTTCTAAACTCTTTCATTGCAATTGAGTCAATTATTTCTGACAGCCAGTGAGATACTCCCTGCACCACTGCTGTGGCTCTCCTGGCCTCCACCAGCCTGCAAATAAGCAGCCTTCTCTTCCTTGCTCTGCCTTCTGGCACTTCAGCTTCTCACCCAAAACAAACATGTCCCTCTACCTGCTCTGCTCCTGCCTGGTCTCATTGTTCATTGGATTGGTGAGAGGTATCTGCTTATTTCTTGGGTCTTCTAAGTTTTTTCTTTTCCTTATTAATTACCTTCTCAAAATAATTTCACTCTGGTCAGGCCTTCATTTTTGATGGCCAGCTTGTTTCTGTGCTTTCAGAGATCATACCTGGATGTGGATGTGGGGGCTGCTCTGCTTTGAAAGGGAGGTATCCTGTGAAAACATCCATTCCTCTGTAAGTTGAGCAGGAAAAGAAGCCCTTAGTTACTGGGCTTCTCTGTATAGGACTTTAATGCATTACTCTAAAGAGTTCAAGTACACATCAGTTCTTTGTCCCATCCCATGACCTTTGGCCATCTTACAGAGAGAGTAGAAAACAAAATTTCAAACTCCTCTGATGTGGAAAGGGATCTCTTTTCATTGTGTGTAAAATGAGCAGGATGAAATTCTCAGCATGCTTTTCACAACCAAAGATTTAAATAGCTTGCCAAGAGAAAATGACTAGCTTGTTCAGTGTATTTTTGTACTCCCCAGGATGTTGATACTCAATATCAGCACTAAATTGTGGTTATTAGAACTAACTAGAGTGCAAAGAACAGAAACAAAAACGTTTACTAAGTCTGAATTTCACCTTATTTTACTTCATGCAATGCCCTTTATAAATACATCAGGAAATAAGCTTTTCTTTCCTAGGAAGTCTCCTAATGTTTTCCTAAAGCAACAGCACATGACAAAATCCTACGTGTTTAGCCATAAATTAGGGATCTAATTTCTGTTATGCAGTTATGGTGTGGCTGTGCTGCTGTCATATGATTGAATCCAGAGAATGTGAGTGGCCCTTCCATGTGTATCGAAAGGTTTGGGTGCTCCCCATGCTGTCAGTCTCTTCCTTGTGCTGTATGAGAAACTGAGGGTGGAAAAGATGCATCCACAGCCTTATCTGCTTACTGACTTGACTTTGTTGAAGTAATTTTCTTACTTGTTTGAGTCCCTGAGAAAACAATCTTTTTCTGAGCATAATTTGATTTTTTAAATCCTCTTCAGAGGTGGCTTTGTGTAAGCTGAGGTGGCTCTATATTACAGCCAGCTAGGATAATGTACATTCTATTAATTACTGTGCCTCAGCTGAAAGCTAAGAACTTTTTGAACAGCTTTAACACAGTTGCAAGCTATTATGTGTTTGTACCCTTCATGATCTAAGCTAACCCAAAGCAGATCTCACTAAAATCAATTTCAGCAGTCGTTTCCTTGAATAAAATTGGCTCAAAGTTATGCTTGGAATGCAAAACTTGAGGTGATGATTGAGTAGTTACATCCCCTAGCTATGTGCCTGATTTCTCTGTGAGAGATTATACCCTTGCAGCAGAATTGCATCAATTTATACTTTTATGAGCTCTTATCCTTTCAAATCCCAGATCATTCACCAGGTTGGAGATCCTTAACAAAATACTTCTCTGTGTTTCCCGATTATGTCTACTGCCCTACACTGTTGCAGTCTTCTGCCAGTAGATGTCAGCTCAGAACCGGTGAAAGTTTATTCTGCTTGTTTCAAGGTAATTAAAATCAGCGGTCCTGCGATTTTGGCCTTAACTGTTAATATCGGATTGCTTGTTCAGAACATTAGAAAGTATGATGTCACTATTCAGATATTGAACATATGACCAGTGTGATATTTGCACACTTGGTGACATCTGTAAAGAGGGAATTCAGACTGAATTCACTGTGATTGCAAAAACAAAGCCAGGTAGTCAGTCATTAAACTTTCTGGAAAAATTTTTCAAGATTGGACTCTGATTCCAAGTTGACTCTGATTCTAGATTAAGCTAAGGAACCAGGGGAGAGGAAGCACCGTGTTGCAGAGGGTGGTAGTAGTTTGTGGCAACCTCTATGCTGCCAGAAACAGAATTACTGGAGCATTTGGAGGAGTTCCTGCCCCAGTGAACTGGTTATCCCTGTGAGACAATGTGAGGGAGGGATATGCTTGCTGTTGGGATTTTTTTTCCTTTTCCTAGAACTATAGGACTAGTTAGTATATGTTTATGGTTGTAGTTTGTATGTGTTGCTGGAACAGCATTTGAGAGGCAAACCTTTGACCAGTGGTCTTTACAGTAACACGGTACTGTACATACGGCCACCTGCTGGAACAGGAAGAGCTGGATTTCTCTATACACGGTGCAGACAGGCGCTGTAGCACTGCCTTTGCTTGCTGTATGGCCTCTGCTCTCCAGGCACACAGAAAGACTGATTACATGTTCTTGGGACATGGTCATGCTTCAGGGTGTTCCTGTGTTTTGTGAGCAAGCATGCATGGGACAGTCAGTCTTACCTTCAGAAATTTCTGCTTCAGGGATGGAAGCATGCTATTAGTGCATTCCCACACTTTCCATACTGCTGTAGCTATTTCTCCTGAGGACTCCAGAGATCTGCCCCAGAGATTTTAGTGCCTCAGACATGGAGCTGTTCTGAGTTGCTCTGTGGTATGGGAAACTTGCTGTGCCCTGTGAGGCAATGACTTTAGCCCACTTTCATATCCTGATGGCAACCTTCTCAATCTTCTCTGACATTCACTGGACTATCAGCTGACTGTGGTTACTGTTGGCAGACCTGCTCTTCTCACCTTGCCTGGGAGCTTTGGGATGGGGACCTTGCTGGTGAGGCCACTGTCACCACTGGCTTTGTGCTTACTCAGCCTGGTGGAGCAGCTGGCTCCTGCTGCTCCCTGACACTAACCTGCTGCTACCAATGGGCAGCTATCACAGGCTGATTTATCTTCTGTAGATTATAAATCAAAATTTAAAAATACATGCATGCATTAAAATTAAAAGTTGTCGTGGCAGTTCAGTTCTCTGTACTAGGACCATGGAGTCTGTTAAGTGATTAATGATGTCTCTCCTCAAAATTCACAAAGATAAGAATTTGTACATTATTTTCAGAGATTACGTTTTTGAACTGATAAGTGTCTTATAGATGGCATATCTGCTCCCACTTGATCCTCTAAAAAGAGAAAATGGATACATCAATTCCAAGAAAACATTAGTCCTCATTTTTGCAGACTGCAGCCTAAGTCAGTGCACAGTTGTGGATGTCAATACAATAAATTCAGAAAAGTTGAGTTGCACAGTTCCAGTGTCTTTAGGAGATTAGCTGCCTGTTTGTTTAAAAACTTGTTTCTAGTGACCTTGCTCCTTACCATGTGTCATTACTTTTTTTTTTTTTTTTTGGAGGGGGGAGGTTCCTCACTATTCCTATTGCTCAACAAATGGAGCTTTTTTAACATCAGAGTGCCAGGGACAGTAGAACTGGCTGTAAATATTTGACAGTGGCAAGAAGGTGATTTTGTTGAACTGCATGAAGGTTGATGCTGGTGACAAAAATCCATTTGGGTACCAGTGTTCTCAGGGCCCTCAATTAGACTGAGCTAACAAACCCTGCACTGTAGACCCAGAGGTATTTTTATATGGTGCATTTTCAGGAGCCTGCTTGTTTCAGGAGCTGATATAGGCAATCAGAAAGTCCCATTGTTCCTGGGGATAGCTCAAGATAGGTGGGGAATTAAGATATACCCTGAATACCTACCTCCAAGTGGCATAGGAAGTGAGTTTCTGAGGGGAGCTGTAATAGCTTGAACACTTTCAATAAATTTTTAATTAGATTTAACTATACAACCATCAGTTAATTTGTCACGGGCTTTATGGATTTATAGGTTTAGGGAGGTTTTTAGGTGTTAAGTGACCATATGTTTTACAGGCTTAATATGGCTTTAGGTTTTAGATTATTATGACATTTTGCTTAAAGCTTAGTAATTCGTTCCTTGGTTCTTCTGCATGTGCAGAACCCATATAGCAATGTATTTTAATAACAAACCAAATAATTAACTATTCAATCAAAGCCAACCATTTTAAGCCTACTAGATACTTGTTCACATACAGAGAAATAACTCAAGTGAAATGTGATTTGAAAAGATCTGTACCCTTATGTGCTCAAAACCTTTAAAAGAGCTATAGTGAAGTTATGTGACCCCCTAATAATTAGAGTAATGAAGGTCAGTCCCATTGGTAGTGGATATCTGAAGAACTCTGCGTTCCCAGACCGAGCAGTTCTTGTGTGAAGTGGCTTGAAGCTGAGCATATGGATGCTGGTGCTTCAGAGCAGTGCACCGATATTGAAGCTGGTAGAAAGGCCACTGTGAAACCGTGTGTGCAAGCTCTCGTCCCCAGACTGGTGACTGATTTCACAAGCATGAGGTCCTGCTCCTAAGCCTCTATCCTTGTGCAAGGAACTTGCCCTGCTCTTTCTGCCTGTGCATTCTGCATCCACTTCTGCGGAAAACTCATCCAAGGCCTGCTTGACTTTTCTCCATTGCTAAACAGTCCCCACTTCGTGCATGTCAGCAGCAGCTCTTGCTATTAGCATCTACAGGCACATTATGTTAAGGACAGTTTAATAATGTTAGAACTTGGCCTTCCTCTATTACCAGTGCTGGTTCTAACTTTCTTTAAGGCCAGAGAAGTCCTGGAGAGTACAACAGTTGCTAAAATACCATAATGGAAAAAGGAACTAATATTTGAGGCCAGTGGGAATATTCCACCTCTCTCTGCCAAGGAGCCTGTGAAGGGAGCAGTGTATCAGCAAATGGAGAGGCTTAGTAAGTGACCAGCCCAGTCCTCAGGAGTTTGCCCAGTCCAGAAATCTGATAGCCTGTCACTGCTCCTGCTCTCATAGATAATGCTGATCAGCATTATTTATTAGGGAGGAGGAAGGATAACGCAATGCTGCACTGGGATGCAGATGCTTGCTATCAGAACAGCTTCTCCTCCTTCATCCTCTTATCTATGCTCTGCAAATAAATGAGGAAGGATAAACAGTGTGGATTTACAGCTCTGTTCTTGCAATATTAACAGTCCTCATGGGAAATGTTTATCACTGTATCAGTGTGGTGATATGTGCCTTTTCCAGGGGTTGAGGTGTTGTGTTAATTAAAGCTACAGTCTGTAGAAAGGGAATGAGGAACCTCTCATGGGATGAAATGAGAGAGAGGTCCTTGCTGCATCCCACTCTTGCAGTTAGGACAGTCCCAATGTCTGCATGTTCTTGGCCACTGCCTGAAGCTGAACAATTTCTGCAGGGGCTTTGAACTTTGAAGGTGGCAAAGGAGAACAGACTGCTCAGGTGGAGAATGCATTCTGAGTGCTTCTGACCTAACTTCAAGGGCTGAAATGCCTTTAGCTGGAATGGGGAGGAGAGCATGTGGAGGGGCATGTTTCTGGGAGTGAGAGGTGGCAGGATTCAGGACTCTGGTACTCAGTGAGAACAAATAATGAGACAGAAGAGAAGGGGATTTTGACACAACCTTTCTTTTTACTAATGCAAAACTGAGAGATTTTTCAATAATACAGTAGTACTTAAATAATTATGTGGAGTACTTACCCCTCCACCATGAAACTCCACTATGCATATTTGGTTTTCTTCATGGGAGGGTCAAAGTATGTTAAATTAATCTTTTAAAACAGAAAAAATGTTGAGGCTTTTTGGGGGGAGAAAAAGCTGAGGGCAAGTAGTAGGTGGGAAAACTGGGTTTTTTGAGATAAATGGCTGGCTGGAGTCAGTTTTAGCTTAAACAAGGGTAATACAACTTGTGTAAGACTGACAGCAGAGCCTGTTTATCTAACTTTTGTTTATTATTATCTAGCTTTCTGAATTTCTAAACCTCTGTTTAAACATATTTAGAATTCCCATTTCATTTTCGCAAGATGCTGTATTTCACATTATGCATTTGGCTGTATTGCACGTGCAGGGGTTACAGAAAAGGCATTATATGTACATTAGTGCTGTACCTTTATATTTATCTGCATGCCAAGATTAGTCCAAGATGTGGTAATGTTTTGCCCAGAGCAATTGTACCAATGAACCTTAACCCTGATCTTAAGAGACTTACTCTCTGTTCCTGTGACAGTTTGTTTATTCTTCACTTCAGGGCCTCTTTCGAGCTGAAACAGCCATTAAGAGCAAATTGTTCTAGACAGCTTTTCTGCCTCCAAGTAACAAAAACTGTGCAACTTATTTTCATTTCTTCCTATACCTTTTCCAGGTGATTCTTACAAACATAAATCCACTATGGTATCCATCCAGCCCTGGAATGTTCTAAATGCAGAGAAATTACTCGACTCATTAACAGTGTGACCTTTCAGCATTCTCTATTTGTGAAAATTGCATGCAGGGGACAAATCCCACTGTACTTTGTGTACATATTATTGTGAATAAAATATGTACAATGTCCATATTGGAGGAGAAAATGCGTCCAGCTACTTTGTATATTTTCATCTGTTTCTGTACATTCTTGTGCTGTGTGAGTGCCAGATGAAATTACAGCTGTATTGTAAAAGAATGTTATGTGTTAAGAGTTTAGTCCTAAAATAGATCTAAACCCCTGTAATTCTGTGGAAGGTGTAAGTGCTCTGTATTTATTCAGCTATTTGATTAATCCAATTAATTAACTTAATCATTAAAATCAATAATCTCAAAAAATGACTGAGAATATATTCCTATATTAAGCAGAAAATAGCTTTTTACTTCCTTATAAACAAATATATTATCTTTGAAAGGGTAGAATAAAAGAAATGAAAAGGATTGTTTGCCTGTAGTACAGTGGAGATATCAAGGGAAAACTGGAGCTTTTGTTAAAATTAATAAGAGCTGGATCAAACCTAGGATTTCTTACAGCTCTCATGAGGCATCACAGTTCTTGACTTCACTAATCAAGAATTAAAAAGGAATAATTATGAACTATATCTTTCTCTTCACTAAAGAAGAAATAACTCCCAGGTAGATTAAACATGGTAAAACTTGCTTTATGAAACCTTTTTTAATTAACCAAATACCTTATTATTTCAGGTCCTGCTGTTCTGTTTCTTCTCATAGGAGGACTACTGAAATGGAAAAAAAGGTCAGTTTAGTAATATAAAACTTATTTTAGAATTACATCTAAAATGAAAAGTTAATCAGAAATAAAATTATCAGTATCCGTCAAGTTAAAATCTCAGGCTGGCAGTGCAAATAGGTTTAGAGTAGAATAATAAATTAATTGCTTCCCTTTGAAAACATATTTTGTTGAATTGCAGTTGCAACATAATTGTTGGAAAGGAGGTAGAATTTTTTTGTTTGTTTGCATTTTCACAGAGATTTTTCTATGGCTGCCACAGAACAGCGACAGTAGTTACTTCTGTATTGTGGCAAATACTCTTCCTTTCTGTTTGCATAATCCTAACATAACTGAGACATTTCACTGCTTAAAATGAAAAAAAAATACATGGACAGATCCATATGTATAATGGTTATGTGATTACAGATTTTTTTTAATAGAAGTATTTTTATTGCTAACATTAATTGAGGTTTCTATTTTGTCCCCTCTTTCACTTTATTAGAAATTATGATCTAGGAAAATATGAACAAGTGAAAAATCTGATTTACTGTTTCATATTGCATCTCATTAATTTTAAAGCTGCATAATTGTATACTACAGTAATACTTTTGAACAAATTTATATGTAGTTGAATAGCTAGATTGAGGAGCTGAGGTGGAGTCTTACAGGATACTTAAAATATTCTATGAACATTTTGTACTACATGCATTAATGGTAAATTTTGAGAAGTGTGAAGTGGTGATGGATGCAATGAACAGAGCTGGGATTGAGGTTCATTACAGCTGCAGCAGTTTATAAATATGAGGGTTGTGACAGCTTATTCTTGCAGAATAAGCACCTGCTCATTGTTTGTTACCAAACAAATGAAACACTGAGAGGAATCTCAGACTGGTTTCTCTGTGCAAAATCTGCTTGTGTTCAGGTATTATTGTCCTGTAGTGAGGATCTGAGGACGAAAGTACAATTTACCACCTGAAGCAATCCTGTCTTGTCTTGTATGATTTTACACAGAACATGTAAATTTCTCAGGTGGTGCCCAGTTAGCTGCAGCTTTCTGCAAAATTATGTAGGAACATAAATAATTCTGATAGTTCATGAAATATGAATAAAGGCCTGTTCAATACTTTTTTTTTTTTTGAGGCTCTTGGGAAACCTAAATTGAATTGTGTTGCTGAAGTTCTTTTGAATACATATTCTGTAAAATTTTTAACGTACCATTTACTTTTCCATTTATTTGAAATAGCTTTCAATTCTTTTGGTGTTCCTTCCCAATGAAAAATTTTGGCAAATGCCAGTCCTCATTTGTACAAGGTTTCCAACAAGGGCTATTGGACATGTCCTAAAATGATTTACCTCAGTGCTGGAAACATTTCACTTTTCTGTACTGCTACTTCTTGTTAATACAGAGAGAAACTGTCTTCTGTTAGTGCTGGGCAAAATGTTTTGCCTCTAAGTAAAATTATAGAGATGTTATTTGTCTGTTTGACATCTATGAATACAGAAAGCCCAGTGCTGCTGCTTGCAAGGCATCTTCAATTCCCAGTGTGCACTCACGCAAGGGGCTTTCCCTGCATCTCATCATTGTGCACTGTGAATGTAACAGGAACATAAAAGACAGAGTATCTGTCACAGATGTTCCTAAGACTCCTGCTGCTGCAATGTCTTTCTTGCCCAAAATTACAGCAGACTACATCAAGATTAATTTGGTCAAAAGAAATTATAAAAAGGCAGAAAAGCTTTCAAATTGAGAGAGGTGAAAAACTTCAAATAAGATAATTATATACTTTAGATAAATAAGACGTGCCATAACTCATCTGGTTTTAAAAAGTAATAGCAAATATTGCTAAGTTAGAGAAGGAATGGCTGTTCACTTTATCTTACAAAACACAGTGAATAAGATAGTCACAAAACTGAAATGTTTTGCCTGCAAAATTGAAAGGAAGTTTTTCATGCAATGCATATTGTCCTTGGGGAAATTATTATTTCAACATATTGTTTGATATCTAGAGTTTATTGGGATTTAGAAAAAGAGTTGACCATCAATAAAACTCAACAAAACAAAACTAAAACACATCCTTACTCAGATGTGACATACTGTTAAGTAAAGAATTAAGTATTTTAGAGAAGAGATAAACACTCTACTGACTTATGGGGTCTAGAAGAATCTTTACCTGAGGCAGGTATGACTTAACTACCTCTTTCAAAACACTTTTAAGTTTTATGAAGCAGCTGTGGCCAAGGGCAAAGCTGTGCACCAGTTGAACCATGGGCCTGATCCAGCACAGCAATGCACTCCGACTGCAGCAGTTCCCCATGATGTAGAATGGGGTCCTCGTGGTGCCCTGACACCTATTAGCTTTAGGGGGAATCTGCATGTGTTTCCTGGGTTGTATGATGTAAGGGAGGTCCAGCTCAACCTCCTACACTTCACTAGCTTGTAGAATCACCAAGGGTTAAAAGCTGCTACTTCAGTGTTGGGGCCATCAATGTAGCTCGAATTGGTCAGCCCAGCAGTGCTGCTGGTTCCCATGCCGCTGGTGAGGAGCTGGAGCTCCTACTGCTCCTGCCAGGAAACTCGTGTCCGTCTGCAGGGGGAGGGCACTGCCAGGTACCCCTCTGGCTGCTTAGGGCTGGGGAAAGGAAGTATTGGGTCTTCTTCTACTGACCTCCAACACAGGAGTCTAGGTGACTCCAGGTGTGCTTTTCTTTCCTGTTTTGCTCCCCTTTCAGCACACCTGGGTGCCAGACACAGCTGATGCTTCCGCACACACTTTGGTGTCTTCTTGCTGGAAAAAATGCTGATTAGCATCCTAATGAAAATCTAATTGATGCAGTCAAGTTGTCTCTGATCCTGAAGTACATATGATGACAGACATTGTAAACAATTTATTTTCATGTATAAAGGAAATACGTCAGCTCCAGTGTGACCCTGATTTACGTTAAAGACACACTATTAAGAGTTTTGCCTGATAATTAAGAACCAGCATGAATATCAACTGCTACTTTAATTTATACAAATAATTTCTATGAAACAGCTACTTTGAATGAGACTATCTCAAATTGAAGCCTTGGAAGTGCTTTCCAATAAACGAGGTATTCAGCATTCTAACATTTACTGCTGAAATATGATTAATTATATGTTACACTTTACTGTGAAAACTGGGTACACTTAAACTCTCCTCAACATATATGAGCTACCCAACCTGGATGCTTTTTCATTCTCTTTTTAGCAGAGAATTTCACATGTTTTAAGTGAAAACTCTCATTTTTTCTCATTACTGTTCCATGTCTGAATTCAAATCTCTCTCCTGTAATGCTGGGTGTGGTTTTACTTGCTTTATCACTGGCATTTCCTATAGTTCGTGGTGATTTGGAATCTAAATGCTAAAGACATCCCATCTCTAAAGTAATGGCAAAATTTTAAGAAAACCTGAGTGTGTTACTACTAAATTAGGCCTCTTTTCCCTCTTTGCACCTCCCTGTCCCAAGGGCTGAAGTTGGCTGAGCCACAACTAGTTCAGTTGAGAAGCTTATTTACAGTCTTATGCAAGGGGCTTTCATTCTGCGTATGTTACAAATAAGAGCTTTGGACACATAGGAAGATCCTAGAACATTACTCTGACATCTGTAAGTGATTATTAGAAGTTACATTCCTGGTTGAAGGATCTCTCCAACTCCCCCTCCTCTTCTCCCAGATCTCTGCTGGAAGAAAAGCCATTCTCTGTATGTTTGAAGAAACTGGTTCTGAATCTCTTACAGTAGGTACGTTGATAATCCTTATGGTAGAAGTCCAGTCTTACTCCTATGTATCAACAATGGCTTAGCCACATGACAATTACTGTAATAAGAGAAATAAAGTCTAACTTTTGGTAGAACATATTGTCTGGTGAACATATGCCTAAATGCTAGAAGTCACAGGCTCTTTAATCTGAAGTGGCCTGATTCAAGCACTCGTGTCAATGTGTGAATTTTCCCAATAAGCAGAGCTATCAGAACCTTGGCTGAGTTATGCACTATCCCACAAGGAAGAAAGGCAGCAACCTACAGCATAGTATGCATTTTTTTCTTTGCTTATTCTGGCCTGAGTCTCATCTTTGCTTGAGTCTTGGTCTTTGGCTAGTGTTTGTTTGCTAGTACCACTAGGAGAACTGAATTCATGCAAACCGAAATAGTGAGGGGTTCCAACTTGCATCTCTCCAGGCAGATGATCTCATCACGGTTCTTGGCAACAAAACTTACACGCTCGAGCAATTTCATTAACTCTGAGGGGAACAACTTATTAATTGATTGGTACATACATCAGTAATGGTTGAACTGGGGCTTCATGAAGATAAGAATTATGGATGAAGTTCCCTAAGAACTTCACTGGCACAGATGGCTAAGATGATACCCTAAATTAGAGCACCACAATAATCCATGTGCTATTCTGGCATGAAGAACAAACATAAGGTAATACTAAAAGTAATAAAGTAAAACCACTTTGTAAAAGTTGGGTTTGTTGGTTTTTTGTGTTTTTTTTTTTTAAGGAAAAAAAGAGAGCACTGTAATTAGATACTATAATGAAAATGTTTTGTAAAATTGCTCAAATTAGCTGTCAAGCTAATGTAAGCTCTTTTTTCAGATCCACAAATAAGATTAAATTCATGTTTGCTTTTTTTAAAATAAATTGACAAGAAAAATATTTAAGTTTAATTTGACCAGATTTCGTGTATGCTGAAAACATGTAGTAGATAAGTGTGAAAGACTTGGCAGACAATTTGTATGGGCAATTGCTTCTCTTTTCATACATGCTAACTTTAAAATCAAAGTGATAGCACATTTCTACAGTATATAGTTGATCAAAATATAATAAAAAATTGTAAATAATTTTGAAATAATAATAATAATTTTCAGGATAAAGCTTATTCTTTTGAATGTGTTACAAGAACTATGAGAAAGCAGAAAAAGGGGCAAACTAAAAAAAAAAAGATTGCTCACATTTACATAGCTAATTTAACAGTGGGCTTGTATAACACTTTCCTTTCTGGTATGTGATATGTCCCACATGCAGTATCTGTATTTGTTGGCAGATGAAAAATGGGAGCAGAGGGAAGTGTTCCTCATTTAAACAGGTCTGCTTTCCTTTTTTTAATAATAACCAAGAAATAAGCTATCCTTTTAGTGTGCTTGGCTATATGTACTTTGCTGCTTAAAATGGCCCTGAGTGTATTAATAGTACAGCACAGGATTCAAATATTATCATTTGTGGTGGGTGTGGGAGTGAAGGCCTCGTAGTTGGGTTTTGGAATATATACCATGGGAAATCTCTTATGAAATAACTGTTACTTCACTCAGTGTGGTCCATTCCAAATGCTAACCATTTACTTGTCAGATATTTTTCATGAGCCTTGCAGATAAGATAGCTCTGTGGGGATTGATTTAGCTGTGTTCAGAAAACTAAGCTCTCACTAGAGATGGGGAAACCACCCCACCTTTCTTTCAATTTGGTATAGAATATTAACGAGGGGGGTGTTAGTCTCTGGAGCTTCATCCCACCCTTCAACACATCAGATTCATATTAGCAATAGTTATTATCTAGAAGGGTGACTCACTGTCAGCTGTTTTCATTTTTGCTTATAGTACCCTGGAGCAAAATGTATATGTAAGTAACAATTTAGATTTTCATTTCTGTATTTTATTGCAGTGAGGCTGGTCACAATACCATAGTAACAGTTGCTTTGCAGTTTCACTTTTGACAGCATTTGATTCTTTGCCATAGCAGACGTGGTTATAAAGGCTTGCTTGTGGTAAGAACTGGTAAACCTGCAATTCTGAATAATTAAGTGCTATTATTTTATTGGAAGAATTTAAAAGAAAACATTTGTCTTTATTTAAATAAAGACAAATATTTACAGAATAAGTAAATAGAAATATTCAGCACATTATTTTGCTTCAGGACTTGCTTCATACAAAATGTGTGTGTATATTATATTCAACAGCATGCGCAATGTGTAAAGACAATTTTACAACTTCTACAGCTGTTCACCACATGTGGGGCTGCATGGGGAAAACAAATATGAGCTATGAATGGTCCCCAGCTTATGCCCCTCTGAGAGATATATATGGTTACAGTAAAAAATGTACATATAGTGTTGTTAATAAAATGCCAATAGTTACCAAGGTCTAAGTTTTGAGTAATACAACAAGCCTGCATTTCAAAAACTACACACAGAACAAGAAAATTCAACTAAACTGCTGAATAGGTTGGACTCTTTTTTTACCCACAGAAATTCAACAAATAAACAAAGTCAACATGGGCCTCAGTATTACTGCTTAGGATAGGATTTACTCTCAAACATTAACTGCATGTCTTGTAATTAGAAAAGACAGCAGCCCAGTCAGAAGTTTTACCTGTCTTTTGCTAACTTGACCTAACAGATGCTAACTGCCTTTCTGCTGGATGAATGGTTTCATTTGTTGCCATTGTACTTTTTAACGTAAAAGGTAAAAGAAATACATAGTATCTGAAAAATCACTTTGTTTTGGTAAAAAACAAGTTTTCTCAACCTATAGTAAATAAGGCTGTTTTATCATTAATGTATGTGGGATTTATTATGCAACTGTTAAGAAATTACTTTCGTAATCCCTTGTGCACTTAAGAGAATTTGTTACCTTTTAAATTTCTAACATTAAACCTTTTGAACCAAGGAACTCAGTGGTTTTCTCTTCAGGGATCTGAGCTCCATCCCATACAATGAAATAGAACTGTGGTTGACTATTTTTACCTTGAAGAAGTAAAACCATTTACGAAATACAGGTCAGCACAACACAGTATCTCCTCTGGTGTATTTGCCTCCCACATACAAGTATGGATATGTGAGGTTCCAAGGCTAATGGAAGAGTCATTTGTGTTTTGTTTGAGAGGAGAAAGAGGACTGGGGAGAAGGATTCTACAATCCCTTCATGGACAGTCAGTGAAGTTCTCCCTAGCAAAGGGCCAGTACAAATCCTGGACACAACACAGAGTCAAAATAGGAATGAAGAAGGGCAGAGCAGTACATGAAAGCTATTTCTCTGCATTACCATGGATTTCGACACTTAGAAGCAAAGACCTAAAAATGTTTTGTGAACTTGCATTCCCTTTGAATGTGAACATCTTGGAATAGTATCATATGGATGTATTTGGCAGGAAGCAAGTGCTGGTGCTGTCAGTGCTCTGCAGTACCTTGTCTGTCAGTTTCTCTTGCCCATGTGTGTCCCTGAAGAGAATTAGAGTAAAATTGTGTCCTTTGAGGTATTTGGGATATGCCTCCATCAGCATTTTAGGTTGCACCAGGAGCAGGCTTTGGAACTGAACCTCCTAGTAATTCCCACATCTGGAGCTTTGGTTTTCAAGGTGGTTTACAGTGTTGGAGGACACAAAGGGGATTACCTCCTGAGTAAAATTAAACTGTGACCCAGGACCTAGCATGCTCCAGCAACTAATGAACATGCAGTCCACACTGGAACTGGTTGGAAATAACTTCCCATAAGCTGTGTCTAGTGTAGATACCAGACTCTCAACACATATGGTTTTGTTCTATAGACCACTTCCTATTGTACCTGGCTAGTTGTTAATGGAGAGATACCCACAGCCTGATCATTAACAGGTCTTGCTTTTTAAAAAAAAAAAAAAAAAAAAGATGATGGGAATCTGCTCTTATATCTCCTATTCCTTCTGGAATTAATTACTGTTCATTAACAAAGTGGTTGGTCTATTTCATGGGAGAAACAGGATGAGACAGATGGAGGCCAGCCAATGTTCTTTAGCATGAGGCCTTTCTCACCCTCATAGTGCTAGTTTTGTGGTTTGCACATTAGGAACAGTTTTCAATGTAGTTAACTATTCTGCTTCTGCTGCCTCATAATATCTAAATATCTTGACATCTAAATATCTAGATATCCGAGTAATCTGAAAAAATGTGTTCTTTATCTGTGAGATAAGAAAGTGCTCCCTGGTTTATAGATTTTTCTATCTGTCTCTGTGTACTTCTATAGATCAGTATATTTTCTAGGGTAGGCAAAAAGAGCACATTGTGTAGAAATGGTTTGTAGATTTTTTTTCTTTTTTTTCTCCCCAAGAGCAATTGAATTAAACAAATGAAGTATCAACAAGAAAATGCAAGTATATAGTGTTTCTTTCTTCAGACTTTTGGTCTCTTACACCCTATAGAAGTAGAAAACTCATAGGTACATTTTGGCTAATTCATAAAAACATGAGGTTTTCAGTATAAGTTTTGAAACCTCCTGCAGATCTGTATTCCTGTGGTGGCCACCTACCATGCCAGCCTGTAAAGATCTTAAAAAAAAAAAAATTAAGTGCAAATGAAACTCCCAATCCTTAAGATAAAATTAATCCCTCAGGCAACAGCAAAATTTGAAAGGCCTGAACAGCAAATTTACTGGATACATGTATTTATAATCTCTGCTAAAGGCATAACTTGCCTTTGATTATTTCTTTTTGTCTGTGGTTTTCAACAGCATTGAGTGTGCAATTCTGTTGCCCGTCTGCTAAACTACAGATGGTTCAACAGATACATAGATCACATGTGGCAACTGTAAGCAACCTATTTTGTGCAAAAAGTTCTTGGCCCTGTGATATAACAGGGCCTAGACTGTCCCTGCTTTTAAGCAATTTTCACTTGGTAACAGTGGGGGCACTGGTTCTGACGTACTTCGTTTGCTGATGTCCTTCAGCTCATTATCGCCTTCATATTTGACATTGCCAGCTCTGTGGAAGGAATAATCGAGAAATATGTAAAATTCTTGTTGACTAAGGGAGGGAATCGTGGTGGCTTACAAGAAGCAACTGTGAAAATTACTAAGGCTTGTGTTTGGGCCCATAGTGAGGAATATTAATGAAGATACAGATAGCTGAATATACTTTGGACTGCTTATGAACTGGTATTTCACATTTTTTGTCTTCAGATTTGGGTTGTGATTAGTGGTGTTGGTCAGCTGCTTTCAAGTTATTTGTGTTGATTTTTATGTTGAAAGATTGTCTTTCTCCACAAACCCTATTCTCACTAGTGCAATCAAGAGACCCAAGAAGTAGAAAGACTAATCTTTTCCCTCAAGGTTTGGTAAAGGAGCAGATGGAATATTGGGTTGTTTTTTCCTCCTCTGTCTCATTACTCAAGATCTCTCCTATCTTTTGTGCATATTTGAAGAAAAAGAAACTTGCATTTGGCTTTTTTAATATGTAAATGGCAACAAAGACTGGATTTTTATAGCATTCCACATGCATCTACACTAAATAATTGATACTTTATGAATCAATGTATGACATGAAAGCCTTCCAGCAGCAAATGATGTGTCAGATAAAAGTGTAAACCCTTCATATATTATATGTATGTAGTTGTCTTACATCCCCATCCAGACTCAATGAAGGACAGTTAAGACTGATAGGTCACATTCCCTGGCACGTGTTATTGTAATTCCAAGGATGATGAAATAACATGTGGGAAAAACAAACAAATATCCAACATAAGGCATTAATCAGTAGCAGTCTAAAGCAAAATAAGGAATGTCGTGTATTGCACAGCACTTGGAGGGATAAAAATCAGATCCAATACTTGCAAAAACACTCAAATTCTCATATACACAAAGACAAAAGAATATGTTCTCTGAAATAGTTAATGCTGCACTGTATATGTGAAAGAAAAACTTCTATGTTGATTCATAATTCCAGCTGGATCTAAACTGTAAGTCCCTTAGGAAAGTATAAAATTAAGCCCTTTTACAAATTTGTTTTGCAGTAGTATTTGTAATTTCCATTGCAAAAGAAAAATAAAGGTGTGTTCTCCAGGAGCAGTGCTAAACCCGAGCACAGAGCAGCAGTGCAGAGGTCCTTCCTCGAACTTTTGGAGTTTAAATAATTAAAGAAATAATTTGGAGCATAAGCAATGCATTACTTGATAATTCACAAATCCCAAAATTTTGCCACAGGTTGGCATTTAAGTTCATACAGCTAATAGGTTTAAATGGGTGACTTTTTCTTGTGGGGAGCATGTTTGGAAACACACTGCATACTGAAGAGAGGCTCACTTTATGGCTTTGCTTTAAAATGTGATTACCTATATTGGACTTCAAAAATATCACACGGCATCACCTTATAAACATCTCACAGCCTCCTCATCCTCAAACCACTTTGCAGACTGGTAATAAAACAGTAGATTTATTTACTAAAATAAGGACTTGCCACTTCCGTTTTTTTGGTTTGGTGGGGTTTTTTCCTGGGGTCTTTTAGGTTTGATTGTTTACTTGACATGAAATTTCATTGGTATGTATAGCTAGATTCTGACCATCTAGCCAACCTATTCATTATGTGACAGAAATATAGCTAAAACAGTCTTATTTCAGGCATTTTTACTGTGCTGGATAAAATTTACTTTATGAAAGATAACGACTGTTTATCTAGCAGCTTGATTTTTAGCTCTGCTTCATCTGTGAGGCAGACTGTACTTAAATCTCCTTTAATTTCTTTATCATGACCCATTTTATCATGTCCTTGCAATTAAATCGATTGGGAAAGGAAGAAAAAGAGAAAAACAGATCAAAAAGGCTAAAAGAAAATGTCCAAGAGAAATAATTAATACAGTGTGTCAAACTTCAATGTACAATTACACTGTCTCATATCCCTTTCATTCACTTACCTTTGCTAATTGAAGTTGTTAGCTCTCTATGCAGCAGCTTTGTCTTGATGTTTTTCAGTAAAATACTTGGCGTCCTGTGGAATTATGTAGATAAAATAAAATAATTAGGAAATTGTAGACATGAAAAGATTTTAGCCTGTGATACTTTCATATTGGCTACAAAGAATTTCACCCATAATACAGTCTTGAAACCCCAAGCATGCAATATGAACTTCAAAACAGAATACAGCAGTTTGGGACCCAATCCTGCAAACCACACGTATTTTAGGTATTACAGGGTCAATATCAGTTATTTAATATACGAGCTTGATTCTGAAAGTATATGTTATTTAATAATTTTTATGTAACTAAGTTCTAGGTGTGTTATGATAGAAAATAAAGAGAATTGTCTGGAACTGAACAGTTTAAAGTAATCTACTGACTTTTGCCTATTTGATTAGACTTTGCATTGAGCTTTAAACAGACAACATACAATATGAGGAATGGGATCCAGCCAGAAGGAAGTGATTGAGCAGTGAAGGTATGTTAGTTTCATATTTTTCTTGTTTGATCTTTTGTTGATTTTTTCCTTCTCTCATATAATCTCTTTATTTCCTCCCTCTTCTGGTCTGTTGTGTTTGCATTTGGTAGGTTGAGGGCCTATAAAAATCTTATCAGAAAAATGTTGGAAGGAGGGTAAGGGGCATATCAGAGTCAGTAGAAGAGTGCTGGGTATAGAGGAGCCTGTGTAAGGCAGGCAGGGGAGAACAGGAGGCACAAAGGAGATGGTTAGTCATGCTGGAGGGTTTTGATCTTTTTCCTTCCTTTTTAAAATCTGAAATCTGTAAAAATGTGTTATTTGAATTGGATATGTAGCCTCAGATTTGAGTTTGAAACCCATGGTATCTTCCAGGATTGCACTATACATGACTTGTCCATGCTTGGAATTATCCCAGATTTGTTGCTGCACTTGAAATTCACTCCCTGCCTTAATCCAAAGTAACTTTCAAGTGTAGACAAGCCTAACAGTTCAACGCTAACATTTACTTACCTTTAGCAAAAGTTTTAGGTGTTCAAGGAATGCAGTATCATTTAGTAAGGAATGTAGAATTTTACCTCATTAGTTTGTATTAATGAGTTATTTCCTAAGAAGCTTTTAATGGCTTAATTATATTAACTGAACCTTCATGTTAAAGGTTGTTGGGTAGAGTCATATGACTAAAACAATGGAGTTACTGCAGCATAACAACCCATATCTAGTCAGCAGCCTATGGTTAATACTTTTAGACCTTTCCTTTCCTTGCTTTCAGCAGCACAATAAATCAGCTTAAAACACAAAGCTAATTTTACCTAATAACATTTTACCTCAGAGAGGGACAGAATGGATGTGCTGGGCAATGACTGCACTCATCTGAACATGCTGCCTGTGCTTGATCCCAGTTCCAAACCCATCTTACATACAAGATATCCCTTCGGGATGCCTATTCATCCATTTGGTTTTTGAAATTTAGTGGTTTAGCATGCTTACTCTTTTCTGGATTTTCAAAACTACCGATGGTTCTTTGGCATTTCAAGAGCATGGCTGCTGGCCTGTTTTCTGGATGCAGTGTTACAGAACCTGTATTGGCTTAATGTAGAACATGATCCAAAAATTTAAAAGCAAACAGGAACAGTTCTTAGGACAGTGTGGTCCTCCGTAGCTTTCTTTTTTTTTTCTAATGCTTTATTGGTTGGGACAATCTTTTAGCCTTGAAAAGATTCTAGACACTGTGTAAAGTATGAGAGTTTTGCGAGAATTAGTCCTTACTAGTGTCTGAAAATAATTTCTGTGATCTTAAAATACTTTATGACAAGAAAACATTTTCATACCAAGTTGCTCATTTATGGAAATCTGTGTCTTCAATTACATTTCCAAGTCAATTTGGGAATAAACATTCTGTAGAGCTATTGTACCCTTCATTTCTTCTGGTGGGTGAAGTATGTTTAAATAGTGCTATAAATAGGTAAGTGATCATCAGATGCCTACATCCTGCAGCAATTATTTAAAGTGCACTTGTACTCATGGCAGTGGATTCATCGTAAGAATCTGTTAATTAGCAGGCAGTATATTCAGTACTCCGTCAATGACAGGACACAGTCCCCAGCTCCACGTTTAGTCCCAAGGCCCCAGTCTAACGTCACTACAGAAGGCAGAGAGGATTCTGTGTTTCTTAAAACTGTGGAAATAACCCAGGCAATGATGGGTTTAGTGCTAAAGTTTTGAGAAGTGAATCCTAATTCTCCTTTCCAACCCATTCTATGATTCTGTGAATATAGAATAGTATGCAAATTAATAACCCCTTTCCCTGGGAAGGATTAATTAGTTCAGGTTGAATACCATCTTAACAGATAAATACTGCTCCTGGCTTGGGTGAGCTGAACTCAGCTGGCTTCTCAGCGCAGGTTAGGGCTTTATGACCATACCATGAAATTAGTAACTGAAGCTAGTCTAGAATTTTTTGAGAGCAGTAAATGGGTAGTTGTTATCCACAGGAGTATCCCTACTGAATTTTGTGGGAGAAGAGGAAAAAAATTAAAACTGTGATGTTAATAGTTTTAACAGGGCATATTTTTTAAGATTTTGCATTTACTTAGGCTTAATTCCGTAGCACCGTGAAAACCTCTAAACCTCCTGCAAAAGTGAACTGTCACAGCTTTCATACATCTTAGTGAGGATAATACATTATGTTGCTGGATTGGGCCAATGCCTGCTCAGTGAAATAATCCTGCCCTGGGCTGAAGTTAATCACTAGATCAGTAAGTACTTAAAAAGTAAGTAAAAATGTAAATTATGTATGTAATTGTGTTCCTCAGCTGCAAAGATTGAACACTATAGTTAAGAGTACAGGAATTTTCCATGGTTTAAAGAGGAAATTATGTATTTTCTGTTTATTCTGTCACAAAATGTAAAAATAAAAGAAATGCCAAAGCCAACTGTGTATCATTATGTTCCTGGGTGAGCCAACCCATGTGCCGAATTGTACTTTAATGTGGCAATTTGTCATGGCTTCAATCTTTGAACTTCATGTACATCAACTGAGTTACACATTAGTTTATAACTAAAAATCAGTGTTCTTTGCTTCTTAGAAAGTCTTGAGCTTTTTCAGACACCAGGACAAGTGGTGTAAATCCTAGACTTTGGTCAAAGATGCCGAGTACCCAACAGAATTGGCTCCATGGACAAGAATCAGTTCTTACCAACATCACTGAAAATGGTGATAATAATTTGGCTAGGGCTAGACCTATATGCAAAGAATTTGATTTTACAAAGGTGCATACACCTTGATGTCACACACTTGAACAGCTCTCATGGCTGCTTATTTGAGTGAATCTAATCGGTTTGATTTAACTTTTGCAGGATTGGGACCTAAATGAGTAATTAAAATAAAAACAATGTGTTTGCTTAAGTTTTAATCACAATTTTAATCAGTGGTCTGGAATTTTAGCTAGCAGAAATATAGTAGACACACAATATGCCTTGAAATACATATGTTGCTGTAGAATATTAGTTTTCTTCTTTGTTCAAGGGACTTCCCCCACCTCCGCATCCCTCTTGCAAAGATTTTGCATCCTACATATGAGAGTGATAAGAGAGGAGGTATGTCATGCTCCAACATGCACAACTTTTCAAACACTAAAAATAAATAAAAAATTCTGAAAGCGAGCTTAGGCTGCCAACAAGCAGCCTGAACTTGTATTTTACTTGTTTCTGCAGGTTTTTCTCCAAGTTTTGTAAGGCTGTTTGCTGAAATATTTAATGTAGACTAAATGCTTGTTATTTGGTTTACTTTGATTTACTTGCTAAAGCTCTCATATACAGATAATGTAGAAATTTTGAGGACTAGTCTTTGGGGGACCCAGCCATTGACTGATGTGTGGTACATGCAGCAGAACTGTGAGTAAGGCTTGTTCAAACGTGTGCAGGTCAAAGCCAAATGGCAATGGATTATTCTAGGTTGCAAATTGGCATTTCAAGAGTGGCTAAATTGTCTCTGAACTCTCCTAACATGCCTGTTGGGTAGATGAAAGAACTTGGCATTCATGACTCAAGGCAAAGGGCTGGAAGTCAAACAGCATTATGAAATATCAACTCACCCCTAATCCCCTCAGTAAGAAAGCCAATTGAACTAGTAAAATTTTGCTGAAACGTCCTGAAACTTCTCTCTACTTCTCTGTATCTCCACATAGTCTCCATGCCTATACAAGAACAGTTGATTATTTGGATAATAATAGCACTAGGGCTAAATTTTGTGATGGGAGTTTTACTGTATTAATGTTTGCCAAGTTCTAGTACTGCTTTCATTACCATGACCTTTAGAGGACATACAGCTTCTGAGAGCAGCACGCACCTGATCTTGCAGTCTTGCAGGACTGTGTCAGAAACTAACTCTGTTCATACTGTGGAAGGATACAGTTATGACTGAACTGGGCTACGGCTGGAAAGGCCTTATCCGTGGTGTAGCTCCCTTAATGACAGTTTGCTCCACAACTCAATAGTCTTAAAGTTGGGGTTTTGACAACCTTAAACGTGCCTTCTGCACTGAACAGCACTTTCCGTTACTTTCTAACATAATGAACCTCGAGTGATCTGGTTTGCTCTGGTGTAAACGATGTCAGCTCTACGCTGTTGGCCAAAACTCGTTCTTATGTGGGCTTTTGGCTGCCCTTGGCTGCGGTGGCAGCACTGAGGGGGCGGCCGGGGCCTCGCTCCGCGCCAGTCGCCGGTGGGAGCTGGGCCCACCCGGGGGGCTGCAGGGACGTACCTCGGTGCACAGGGCACGGCCTGCACCGTCACACCGCCGCTCACACTGGGCCCGGTGCCGAGCGCAGCCCAGGCCCCGTTACGGACGCGGTGCCCGGCGGCCTCACGCGGTTTCGAGGCCGGTAACTTAAAGCCGTTGCCGGCCCCGGCTGCCGTGAGCGGGGTCTATCGCCGCTATGCCCCTCGGCCCGGCTGCGCGGGGGTTTTCGAGCCGATGGCTGCCAGCACAGCTGGGCCCTGTGCAACCCCGGGACCCTCCCCACGGCTCCCGGCAGGGCGGGCGGGGCTCAGGTGCGGGACGGTGCGGGACGGGACGGGGGCCGCGGTGCGCGCTGGCTGCACGCGGGCGCGAGGGGTGGTGGCGGCGGCGGCGGGCGCGGCCCTCACGGCGCCGTCTCCGCCCCGCGCCCAATGGCGGCACCGCCCGCGCCCGCCCGCCCCGCCCCGCCCCGCGCGCCACGGGGTTACTGCCGGGCCGGGGGCCGGGCGGCCGCACACGCGCCTCCTTCGCCTCCGCCTCCTCGCCGCCTCCTCCGCGTACCGCGGGCCGGGCAGCAGTGGCCGGCGCTGGGCGGCCTTGGTGAGGGCTGCGTTCTTGTCTCGTCCCGGCCCGGCCGGCGGTGCCCATGGCGTAGCCGCGCTGCTGCGCGCCTGCCCCGCGGGACGCGGCGTGGACAGACCTGCCGCCAGGTAGGTGCTGCAGCCGCGACCCCCGCCCCGACAGCGGCGTTCCGGGCCGGGCGCCCCGCAGGGATGCGCCGTCCGCTGCGGCGGGCACGGCGTGTGCTCCGCTCGAGGTGTCACCGTGCGCGGGCTGAGCGGGAGGGTCCCGGGGGCCTCCGCCGGGTGCGGGAGCTGCCGGGGCGGTCAGTGTCCGCGCGCGTGCCGCGAGCAGCGCCGGGAGCGGGGTCGCCCCTCGGACCGTGCGAGCTGCGGGCCCCCTGTGGCAATTGAGGGGTGAGCCGAGAGGTGAGCGTCTGGCGAGGGAGAGCTACAGGTGTCCCAGCGTAGTCCCGGTGTCCGGCTGGTTGGTACGTGCTGGGCGAGTTACGGGCACCGAGCGAAACCCTTTGCAGATGCTCGCACTGCTGTGCGTGCGTGTGTGTGTCTTCGTACCCTTCATGAGGTCAGGTGAGAACTCAGCAATGTACGATCAGAGCGTGAGTTCAGTGTGAGAATAATATGAAGGTCAGTTGTAATGCCCCTTCATTGCTATTTCACTGAGGAGTTGTTGACATGTGGGAGTTACTGTTGCATATTTTGCAGGGGATGCACTGGAGTCAAGTCACTGCAGGCTTCTGAGTACATCTCTCCTAGCAATAACAAGAATGTGCCTTCAAAGCTAGATGTGAATTAAGTAACTTTTAAAATATGAGCTTTCCCCAGTTTCAGGTGCACTTGTAATTCCAAAGTCATTGTCATTGGTGTCAAACAGCACGGGAGGTGATACTTCTTGTCCCTTTCAAAAAAAAAAAAGGACTTACTTCAGACATAGTGTGCATGTGCAGTTAGGCCTTTCCCACTTGCTGTGGATGTAACCAGATGTAAATCTACTTATCTCAGTTCTGTTAAGCTGTTGCTTTTAAAATTGATTTGCTATAATTTAGTATTCTCAAATGTATGATCATCAGCACAGTTCATTTTTTTACAGAGACTTTCTGATAGTGTTTGTAACTTATTAGAGAGACACTTGGACAATCAAGTGCCATGATTTTGTTCTAAGAAAAAGTTTTTCTGGTTGGGTCTGTATTTATACCGATCTAAGCTTTTATCTACTTTTTGTTTGGTGAGGTCAAAGCAGCTGATATTAGACCCCCACTGGGAAGAAAACCCAAAGTGAGAGAGCTGCCTGCTCATCAATTGTGCATCAATGAGGTTTGTCTCATGGTAACCCAGAGGACTGATACTATTGTAGTTTCATATGTGAAAGACTTTACATGTTAAATGAAATGTCTTCCCAAGACAAAATCTATTTGTTTATTGCTACTTATGAAGATTACTTTATTTCCCTTACAGTCCATCCTTTTTTTCCACGAATGCTGGGCACAGCATGCGTTGGTAGCTGGGTTTTAATTAGCACTGCACAGCTGTCCTGTCAAAGTATTCCCAACAAGACTGTTAGTAAAATGTTAATGGAAGATGTTTATTCATTTTGAAGAGCTCCAGTTTAACCCATGAAAGTTTACAGGGCTTGAGTTCCAGCTGAGGAGGAGTTGCTCTTTGAGTGCAGACCTGGGCCGACACCAACTGCTGCAGCTGGTGCTCGGCTGGGGGAGGAAGGGAGGGACGCGTGTTGGAGGGGGGGCAGGTCATTGGCTTCCTTCAGTGAAGAGTCCTTTACTCTGAAACTTGCTTCCCCCAATTGTTTGCTGCAGTCCAGCCTTTTTAATCTTAAAGTGACGCTTCAAATTTTTCTCTCATGGCACGCTTTTTGTCCCTGGGGAGATCTTGTTACATTGTTGATTTTGATGCACATTTTGTGTGTCCAGAGCCTCATCTAGTCAAAGTGTGTAAATGATATCCACCAAGGATGTGGATTCTTTTAAAAAGTAAGCTTCAGTTTTTGTTCCTGCCATGCAAAACATCTTTCCATATCCCAGCATCTTGATGCCTGCCTCAGGAACATTGTTTTGAAGCCAATTGCTAAACCAGCAGGGGGAACACAAAACTTTCTGTCTATAAAGTCTCTCTTCCTACCATAGTTGTAATTTATTAAAACTTTGGGCTTATACTTTTGATACTATTTCTTTAGAATGTGAATATCAATTTACTTGGAACACCCACTTACATTGAAATAAACACATTATTTTAAAATTCTTGTTTATAAATTTCCTCTAGCAGGCATGTCTCCCATTCGTCTGAATGGAATTTTTGTCATATTAGCCATTACTGACTTGCAAAAACATTAGAGGTTTATTTGACTGAAATTTCTCTTTGAAGATATTTGAAGTGAATTAAACCTAAGAAATGATATTTTGAGCAATCCTGCGAAGTTTCAGATATTAAACTAGACAAAATATTTTCACAGTGGAGCTCTTACTATATCACATTTATGATATAAAGCTATCTTGAGTGCTCAAGTTGACTTGTAAAGCAGTTGTATTCTCACAAGAAACTATTTCTAGTATTTAGGATCTCCATAAGAGAAAATATTTTTAGAAATTCTCTTGGATTTTAAGAAGTACTTACTAGCTTATTATTGTAGAGGTCAACTGACAGTCCCAGTGCAGATCAATAAAGGTTTTCCTTTTTGATTCATATTGGCATAATGATGAAGTCCTTTGTACCAGCAGTACTGGATGTAAAGACTATGGCCAAGGAAAGTTATGTGGATGGCTTGCACCAGTCCATATTGCTTTCTGGTCTGTGAAGTCTGGTGCAGCCAAATGGCAAATACTGAAGGTGTGGATGTACAAACAGATGGCTGAATGCAAAGTGAAGAATGTGAATTAGCAGTGTGTCAGCTATTCCCCAGTCAGAGCTGGGGAACAGGCTCTTACCCACAGTAAATGTGAGAATCTTGCTTCTACTTGGGGTTAAGCCACCTTTCACTAATGGTGGGATAAAAACGTGCCAAGGAACATTTGCTGCAGAGTAGCCAATTTGCTGCTCGTGAGTGATAACAATTGTATATTCCACTAGCATTAGGTGTTAGAGAAAGTAGAGAGAGTAAAGTTAATCTGAAGTTAACAGTGCTAGATCAGGTTTAAAGCAGGATATGCAAGCTCTGGTTCTAGAATGGCACTGACTGCATAGTGAGGTATAAAATACATATAAATGTATATGAAGTATAAGTGTTTTTCAGTGGCCATGCATTGTTCTCGAAGAGCATTACATGATGTTGCCTGCTACTGAAGGTACAAAAGGGTGTATGTTCAATTCCATTGGCAATCTCCCTTTTCCGTTGTTTTCATGGAATCCCCGTGCTTTCTCTCCAGGTGGTTCTCTGAGATGCTGAAGTGTGTAATTTGTAAAGCCAAAGAGAAATTTCTGTTTTAATGTGATTTGAAAATAGCAGTAAATCTTTGCCTACTTTGTCTTACAGTTCCTTTCTTTGATACCTCCAGTAATATTCTGTTAACATTTAAGACATGAAATACCAAGTCTCGGGCCATTTATGTGAATCTCAGAAAATACTCTCTGGGATACAGATTGCAAATGTCTTTGCAGTCACATTGCTTTTGATCTAGTTCCACAAAATATTTGTGTGTTATAAATAGGCATTACTTCTATAGCAGTAATATTTGTGGTGATTAAAAGTGGCATGCTAGTTTCTAGCCACTTCATGAATAGAAGCATGTTTTGCCATAAAAATTTACTAGCAAAAAGTAGTGCAATTGGAATTGCTTTATCCATAACTGTGGATTCGCATTTTTATGTGCTGGCAGTCATCCAATAGAGCAACATTTCTTGTGCTATTACAGCAACAATTAACTCTGTCGTAGCCAAAATGAAAGAGATTTACACCTCTCTGAAAATCACCAAAAGAGGGACTTAAAAGCTTCAGTTTATATTCCATATTTTTATTTCAAGTGTCACAAAATAGATTTTTTTTTTTAAGAAGAACTTACTTTATGACCTTGATTATCTAAGTACTCATATTTGTCAAGTTCAGCAGAGAGCATTTCATATATTGCATTTTAAGTGTAATAACTGTTGATTTGTACTGCTTACAAATAATTATGTCTAGGAAAGTCTGCTAGTTTCTGATGTATGCATAATCAAATGAATGGTGTTTTTGAGGAAAATGTGAAAATAATAATTTCATCTTGTGAATAGTGCTTTAAAATGAGCTATAACTGCTTATTATTAACAAATTTAATTGCATTATATTTAGCACTTCTCTTTAATAGCCTGTCTAATTTCAGTACACTAGTTGGCCAAATTTAGATTTTTTTCTTTTTTTTCTTTCCTGTTGCAAGATGTTGTAAGGTTTTGAGAGTCAGCTGGAAAGTGCCTCTCTTTTAAATAATTTCAGTTGTGACCTTGCAAGAGACCTGTTTAGATTGCAGGAGAACAGCTTCTCTAGAGGTCTTGGGTCTGAAACAGGTTAATTATAGAGCTACTATGTAGAGGTTGTTTTTCTGCATAGAAGGCAATAGGGGCTGTGATACATAAGGTTGTGTTAGTGATTCTAAAGAATAATGGCAATTCACTTGTTCTCTGATTATCCTTTGTAAGCACAGGTATTTTCTGTTGGAAATCAGTGAGTTATATTGTGTGAGTCAGGGACAATAAAAAAAATCCCAAGGTATCCAGTGAGCTTACTGTGTAGTATAAATCTGCTGAATTAATGTATTTCTTTGCCAAGAAGCTGGAGGTAGATTGAAGACTGATATGTCCTCTTTTGTCTTACATTTAACAAGTAAGTTGTTACACTGTAGCTGCATTTGACACAGTGTGATTAAGAACTATGGTAGTATTTTTATTGCACATGTGATACGTTGTTTTTGATAATGAAACAAAATTCTATTTTACTTTACGAAGTAGCCGTTTTAGTATTTGAAAAGATGGGCCTTTTCTTGTAGTGAAGCTATTGCATTAACGAACCAAGTCACTCCTCCAGTATGTACAGCTTGTATTCTGTGATAGATTAGTTCCTCTCTCCAGCATTTAACATGACCAGTGTTTCTGAATACTTGTAGATCTGGTGATTTGGTTCATTCCAGTGATGAGGTGTAACAATTTCCTTCTGGCAGATAAGATGCACAGATTATTTATATGACTACAGGAATTTGTTGTGGTTTTCCCTCTCCCTATACCTTTGCCCAAAGATTTTTACAGCTGTCATTTATATGTTTAACGTAAAATGATCAAAGGAAATTCTGAATGGTAAAGATTTTATGGGAGTGTATCTCCATTCTGAGTGGAACATTCTAGTGATTCATACCTTGACTGAAACAAATCCCCAGTGAAGAGCTTATAAATAAAAACTTGTATGAAAAAATTTTGCTCCAACCTGAATGTGTTTTTCTGCTCAACAAATGGAATTACACCATTATTATTATTATTTGACAGACAGTCAGGGAAAGGGCAGATACCCCTACACAAAAGGAAACTCTTCTTGACTCATTCTTTTAACTATGTGTCACTTTAAGGACTTCCCTATTTGTGTGGGAGAAGTTTCCTATGAGATGTGAAGCTGAAAGTTTAGTGGCTAACAGTGTTAACTTTTGGTAAATGTGTTTATCTTGCATTCTTGTTTATCAAACTGAAGAAATACTCTATTAATCTACCTGCCTCTTGGAGTTTACCTTATTCTAGAGACCAAAAGACATGCTTCTTTTGTTGTTCTGTTTCGCTTGGCTTTTTTCCAAAATGTGGGTTTGATTATGCATGCAGTTAACTTTAAAATACCTAGTAATTAATATTTCAACCTGTTAATTTACATCTTGTAGTATCTAATGGCCCATGGCAGTGAGAAGGGCTGGTTTGTATCACCTCATCCAATTCCCCTGTAATGGGAAGCACTGATTTTCAGTCCTGTTCACTTATTTACTAACTACCTTTTTTGTGTTTGCTTTTCGCTTCCCAAAGAGGATTGCGTCCTTATACAGTGAATTTATGTTTAATGCTATAGTCTTGCTTTTCATCATTATTCTTTGTGGGTTTCTCACAATGAACCCAGACAGTTTCAGGTATTTACAGGTCATGGTTTCAAAACTAATTTTCTAAAGGTGTAGATGTCATTTCAAGATTTTAAATCCACCAGACACTGACTTAATTTGTTTTCCTGGTAGGAAGGTTCTAGGTAGAATATTTCTAGATGCAGTCCTAAGGTTTTGCAGTTCAGTCTTGAAAAAAATAACAGCTCCAAGCATTCATTGACAGCAATTTGCTGAAATCTTTGACCCTGAGTGGAAGAAGCCTTGCTGAATTGTTGGTAACTTTCCATCCTGCTATGGCTTCAATTCCACAGAGATGCCTTCCCTAGGGTTATATCTGTCTTGATAGGTATATTAGAGCTGTTATCTGTTTAGTTTAGGTGTGCAATTAGAAACTCAGCCAAGTAAAACTTAAGATAAATTAAATTTGTGTAAAATTGTTGGCTGCTGCTGTGTTTGTGAAGAGTAAGATAGTTCAGTGCCAGGAAACCTATTCTGTTTCCAATTAGAAACAATAAAAGACATAAGTAATTAGTCCAAAGAAATTTAACTATGAGAAGAAAAGTTTGTAGAGATGTTTTTTCATGCAATTTATGATGATCTTGCTCTTCCTGAAGATTTCTAGTGCTTTTGTTTTTGTTTTAGGGTAAACTTTTCAGAAGCAGCAAGTCCCATTTAAAAAACGTGAGCCTGGTTCCTGTTAGTTGTGGTGAGATATTACTGGTTAATAGGGAATTTGAGTTTTATTTAAATGTACATTTGAGATTTCTTGGGTTGCCATGTTTTTTATGTACGTGTGTTTCTAGTAATCTCTGCTTTTTTTCTTCCTTCTGCTTCCTGAATGTGTATCAAGAAGATGGCATATAATTGTGCTGCTGGTATTTCCTGGTAAGATCCATCTTCTAACTAGAAGTTGGAAGCAAAATGCCTAAAGTTTTATTGTCTTTGTAGGCAGCTGTTAAGGGGGTGCTGCTGTGGCCAAGGTGAGGTCCTGTTATGACTCTTTTTGCTTGTGAAAGAACAGAGTACCTCGGAGTTGCACAGAAAATACATGGCTGAAGCTGGTACTAGATTGCAGATTGCTTGAGCCATTACAGTATTAGAGCTGTACAGCATCCCAGCATCTTGTTTTCTCCACTCCCTTTAGAAATGTCCTGATGTAGGAAGTGCCTGAGGGCTCTACAATAAAGTAAAAAAATTCTGATTTGGTACTCAGATTATGTGTAGGGTGTTGGTCTTGTTAAACTCTGTCCGCAGTGCCATCTGTGCTTCCTCCTGCAGAGGTTCAGTAACCTCTAGGAATTTCTGCTGTTGTCAAAAAGCAATCTGTTCCAGACTACTCCTTGTGGAAATCTTGTGTACTCCTTCCTCTTTAAAGATACCCGAATGCACTTCCTTCCCTTCCACCTATTGAAACCCTCCTACATCCTGATCCTGTAAGAGACTATTCTCTTGTTTACACTTGGTAAGCAAAACCTTGCCCCTCAGCCTAGGAAGACGCAGCTGTATGCCTCCCCATGTTTGGGGGAAGGGAAGTCCTGGGAACATGCAACAGAATGATTTTTGTCCTGTTTCTGTAAACTATCTCTTACTTTTGTGCTATATTGTGCTATGATGCTTCAGCTGAAACTTCCAGTGTCTGGTGTCATCTAAACTCACAGCAATAAAATCAGGTGATTAAAAAAAAAAAAGAAAGTTGTGAAGCTGAAGGAAAAATGGGTTATAAAAGGATGCTGAGAATTGACACTCTCATCCAAACTGGGGCTTCATTCCAGCTGTGGGCCAAATATGTACCAGGTAACAAAATCTACCTCAGTATACTATTACTAAATAGGTGGAATGGTTTCACATTTTTAGTGGAATTATTTGTGTATATTTTTCTTCCTGTAATTTGGCAGGTGACATTGTAATACATTAATAAGAAAATAAACAAACAAAATACTAAAACAAAAATCACATGGAATAGAGGGGCACAATTGCTAAATGGCATAAAACATCTTCCCTTGGCACTTTTCCAGTTCCCATAGCCTTTAACTGTGACTTGTTGAAATGTCCCATTACAAGCACAGCAGCATGTGAACTGCAGGACATCAGAGTTACTTTTTCCCTGGGCTTTTGATATGTCAGGATTTTTAGTTTTATTACTATTCATATATTCCCTGAAAATGAAACCACTTTGTTGTTTCTAAACCAAAATCTGTGTTATAGTTTATGAATAAGTTACTATTTTGAGTTCTGAATGGTGGGACTTTGTGTATATGCCTTGGACATAGGCATTTAAAAATATGTACAAATTTTCAGTTCCACATGAACATTAATTCTAATCTTATTAATCAGCTTTCCAACCTCTATGTCCGTAAATCATGCGGAATTGACATGATAAATGTCAGCTAATTAAAAAAAGATATCTTCAAAAATGCATATTTAATAGGAGTAGGGTTATAAATAAACTCTTCCAAAAACTGTGCTATTCCTAAGTTTATAGAACTACTCATACAGTTAACTATTGTGTTGGGTTTTTTTACTTGAGATTGGGTGTACTTGATTACAAATGATTGCTTTTTTTTACTTACACATGGCATGCATGTATTCATTGCATTCGCATAGGGAAGCAACCTGGACAAGTGGGAGAAAAACCGGTTAAATCAGTGAAATGGTTGCCATGCGTAAAACAAGCAAACAAAAAGTGAAAAAGCTTTGGCTGTGAAGGCTGCCTTGGATGGCCTAGAAACTTGGGTTCATGTTGCTATGGCAAAACAACACAAAGGGGCAGATCCTGCTGGCTTTGCTCAAGTATCCCCATTCACTTTGTTGGGACTTGTGATGTGACTTAGAGAAGGAGGATTTTTGGCTTGCTTTGGTAGAGAAGTGTTTGTTAGCAGTGCTGTAGAGAGCTGTGCAACCTCTGGCACTACGCATGGAAAGAGGAGGGGATTACCAGAGTCCATGTTGATAAGGAGGAGAGGAAGTGGAAGTTATTCTTCAGGCAGTAAAGGAAAAGTTTAGACAAGAAGGACAGAGTTAAGGCAGGGAAGAACTTGTATGGGAAAGGTAGGCGCTGATTAATGGCGCTGTTAATGGTGGCTGTTGGGGAAGGGGCTTAAGGCAACAGAAATAAAAGGGGTGAATAAAACAATAAGTTTCCAATTCAGCAAGAAATGTGGCAAATTCCTATTCTAGAGAAGCCTTTAAAAGGAAACAGAAACACCCCAGAATCTGTGGCTCAGTCCACCAGGTTGGACTGGGCAGCAAAGCTTTGAAAAAGTAAGCAAAAATAAATTTACCAAGAGAAAAAAAGTTTGCAAAAGTTGAAGCTAAGGAGACTGTTGATTTCAAGAAGACCCAGTACATAATAGGTACTTGGGTAGAAGGACAGAATCAGACTGAGCAGAAAGGTGCTCAAATGTCCTGAAGCTTAATCCCTGGGTGTACACTTGTTCATTTTCATTTATAGTTCCTCAAGCACTTTAGAGCAGAGTCCCATGCCCTTTCGGGAGAGCATTAGGCTGGTGTGTGGGTGGATACATTTCTGCTAGTGGCAGAACAGTGCAGCATGTGATTTCTTAGTAACAAGTCATCCATAGGCCACAGAGCTTTATGGTCTGGGAGTGCCTGTCAGTAAGGACTGGAAAATCCTTAGGGAAAGGTGTTTTTTTAAGAGTAAGCATCATGCTTGTAACCTGTGAGTTCTTCCATCTTGTTGTAGTATTAGAGGTGACTTTTTAGTTCAAAGGATAGCTTTAAAAAAATCTAAAGACTGAAGTTCTGAGGAAGATGAGTAGCAGATTTTTACAAAGAAAACTATTTCTGTTAGTGAAAGGCAGAGAGAAAACAGTAGTGCACTCAAGTGATTTGTATTTTGTCTGCTGCTGGCTCTAATGAATTTAGATTGCTTTAAATACCACTGAATTAAGGAGCATTTGTTGTCCTCTAGCTTAGCATAGCAATGAGATCTGTCCTTCCAGTCAGCGCACTTCGGTATCTTTCAAAAGCACTATGCTTTTCACTGGGTTCTAGCTAAGCCTTGTGTATCAAAATTCTCATGGGCATCAGAGGCTCCTAGCTGAAACCAAATTAAAACCTTATGCTTTCTCCTCTCCTTGTTCTTATGTGCTTCAAAATGTGTTTTCTCCCCTTCCATTCTTCCAGTCTTCTTTCAAAACTAATAATAATAAAATGTAGTAGTAGTAAGATTCTTCCTGATGTTCCCAGTGGCACTCCTTCCTGATTGGATCTGCATATATATATATATTTATTTATTTATATTTTTTTTTTTTTTTCTCAATGAAACAGGGTCTTTGTGCGTTTTAGACACTTACTTTTAGCAGGACTAGTGGCCTTTACAACAGCAAATTTCACTGAAAATGATCCTGTGTTCTTCAATGGTTTTGATTCAGGTGCCCTCTTTTGCCAGCCTTCCTTGCAGCTTGTCATAGTATAAAGCATTGGCATGAAAACATATTTAGTAAACACAAAGCTCTCATGTCATCTTCTTTCTCTTCCACATGGGGATTTTTTGGTTATACTTTTAATATGCCCTTTTGTGACCTCATTTACAAAAATAGCCACCCAGATATACCCCAAAGGAAAAGATGATTCTCTTGGAAATTTCTTTTGAATCTCAAGTTGACTAGCAGTTGTGTTTACTTCTTGGATAAATAGTTTATGTTCCTTATCCCTTTGCACAGCTTTCTTCTCTTATTTCAAAGGAAATGTCTTCCTATGTTGTGGAGTGGCTCTACTTTTCCTAGTTTGCAGGTTTCACATGTTTTTTTAGTGACAGCAGGCCTTACACTGAAGCAAAATCTGGCAGATTTTGCACCACATCTTAATTTTCTCATGTTCTTTTTTTTATTGTTGTTGGTTTGTTTCTGTTTGCTACTGTCAGATGGTCACTTAATAGCAGCTTTGTAGCTGACTCCTGTCATAAGTGAGGATGATCACGTTTTGCAAAATACTGACAAATTGCCTGCTTAATAGGTTTATTCTTAAATGAGTTATTAGTAGCAGTTTTGTCTTCTGGCTTAAATTGCAGCTGCGAAGCTAACAGTTTGGGTATCATTCATCCTAAATTCATGAAGCTCCCTGTCAGTTTGTCACCTCTTCATGTTGTTTGCTATTTGCCTTCCTTTTTAAGTTTGTGAATGCATGTCTTCAAGCAAGGGAGCTCACTCTTCAGAAAGCCCTTTCAAATTTTCGTTTAAGTCTTCATTATTCACCCTTCATGAACTGGCAGAATCAGGGTAGAAGTTTAGGGCTTTTCAATCATATACTGGCAGCTCTGAGTTATACCATGGAAATGTATTGGTCAGTGGGTTGTGGTAGGAATCAAATCACTCATACAGACAGAAATATGTATGTGTTCTCTCTGCCTTTTAAATTATCTTTTTCAAAAAGACTTTCATCAAAGCTGAATTGAAACTTGACATTTTAACATACTTAGATGCTCAGGTCAGAACAGGATTCTAAACAGCATTGCTTTCTCTCCAGTTGTTTCCCTGTGTTCCCTATTTCTATCCAACTTGGTGCCTTATAAAAATGTCACTAAAGAATGAGAGGTTTGTGCTGATGGGACAGTGATCAAAGTCAAGTCTTGTGTTTTCTATTTGATATATTAGTGTATGTGCTGTAGTTGCTCTTTTTCTGGTTTCTCTTCTGTTTGTTAATGTTGGTGGTGACATGATTGCACACCAGTAACTTGGGGTTCAGAATGCTTCTTCATTGCCTATTTGCACACATGACATCTTGCAGAACATTATGATGGTCTTCTATAGATATCACTGATGAGAAACCTCATTATTTGCGCTATTTGATAATTTTTCTTTATGGCAGCATTTAAAATTTGAATTGGCAACCAAATACTATCACCAGGTAGCATTAGGTTTCTTTTCATCTAGAGAAATAGCAGCAAATTATTCCAGTTTATATTTGACTTCCCAAATGATGCTCAGTATTTGTCACGTCTTGCCATTTTGCCAAAAGTGCATCTTACGTGGGACACTGAGCTTGAAAGTGACCTGCATGAACCCCATGTTGTGACAGATAGTCAGCTCCTTGCTTGCCCCATACACTGCTGTCCTGCAGAAGTGTGTCTGGGTGCTCCCAGCAGCCTGCAGAGCTGCTCCTGGGCTTTCCTCCCACCTCCCAGGTGGAATTTGGGGAGCTGCCAAGACCGGTTGGAGGTTCCAGGAGTTGGGTGCCAAGTGAAGAATCTCTTGGAGGCTGGAGTTCTGGCCTTGGGCACTGACAGCCCTTTCAGGTGTGTGGATGCAGCTCCCTGCACACAAAGCAGTGTCGTCCCTGCCAAATAACCTGTGGAGAAAGGCTGCAGAGGAGTTTCTCGTGTTTTCCTCGTAGCCCAAGGAGTGCTGGTCTAGGTGCAGGTTTTTTGTTGAGCAGACTTTTGCTGGTGCCCAGCATGGCACACACTGTATAGCAGAATCTGGCCTTTTGTCCTTGTGCTTAATTCTATTCTAATGTCAGCAAGAACCTTTTAAATGGTATTCATGTTGCCACAGTTTTAGATTTTTTGGTCCTGACTCAGCATTTTGCTATCACTTAGTCCCATGATGGGGGTTTGTAATTGCTTGCATTGCTTTATGGTGAGTGTTAGTGGTTGCCAAGGCACCATCTGTCATCTGCTCCCAAAGGCTGGTAATGAAGTAAAGTAGATAAAATTTTTTATTTGACTGAACACAATACTGACATTCTGGTTCTTTACCTTCTTGGTCTGTAATCTGATTCTAGACATCTAAATGACTGAGAATAGATTTTAAAAAAAAGGTGGAAGAGGATATTGTGGATCTGGTTAAGCATTTCCCCTCCAAAATCTGCAGCATGCATTCTGGGGTCAGAATTTTCAATGTTTGTAAGGCTTGCAGGCATCAGCTGTATTGTCGTTTATTAGTATAGCACACTAGAGTTGTTTAACTCACCTGGTATATCATCTCTTGAAATCTCTTAAAATAAAGATTCTGAACAGTTTTATGTTTATATTTAGTGTCAAGTGGCATTGAAAAGTTTTCAAAGTTTGTCATACTGAGAAATGATGAATTAAATCGAGTTACCTGTAAACCAGCTAGAGCACATGTGAAACACTTCTCCATGCTATAATAAAGGTAGTAGCAGATAACGAAGCAAAAAATGTTTATATGCCCCAGAGAAAGTCTGATTACTTAAAATAAACATGTCTGAGGGTGTGAGTACCACTGGCAGGCTTCAAGTGGGACTTTGGTATTAGCTGACAGAAAGGACTCTGGGATCTCACTTCCAAGTAGATCCTAACTTGCACAATATATAATATAAGGGAGCAACATCTGCAAAGTACTGAAATACAGGGGGAAGAGTACTAGGCCACTGGTACCTAGGGTATCTGGCAATATAAAATGCATTCCTCTAGTAGTCCTTTGAGAAAGAGTTCTGTTTTTCCTCTTAAAAGAGAGATAATTTAAATACCTAGTAACATTTCTGTAAGTTGTATTTGTATTAATATTTACTTTTACTTCTTTCTGTAGGCAATTAAAAGTCCAGAAGATCTGATTTCAAAGCACACCACAAATTTCAAAGAAAGTAAATCTACATGAAGAGCTACAAAGGAACTTGATTTGAGAAGACACAGCACTTACAAAAATGTCGTCAAGTTGTGTGACTTCAGTGTTTGCTTTGATCGTTTTGTGCTTTGCAGCTGCAGGTAGGTGGTATTATGTAAATCATGCATTCAGTGTAACTGATCATGCATATTTAGAATTGTTGATCAAAAATACTTTTTCATGTTGAAAAAATGTAGGTCACCTAAAGTTTGTTTATGTCTAGGTTTTCAATAAAACTATTGTGATCATAATTGCATCATATATGATGTGAGAAACAATGCTGTTCCTATAAGAATGTTTTCTTGCACCTATGTTCACCCTTAAAATAATTTAAGAACTGCAGTAGTAATGTGAATTAAGTTATTTACTTATTTATTTTGTAAAAATTGCACGGTGCACATGTATTATAAAGGGGAGGGTTGATATGAAAGCCTTTGGGAGTGGAAGCAGGGTAGCTCTGCCAACATGATGAACTATTGGCTCTGTCAAGAAGCTGGATTTATTTCCCCAGGTGCAGGGTTGTGTTGGTGGAGCTGAGGCTGCTAGAGTCTCTCTAGAGTTGGGCTGAAAGGGTGTACCAGCTCAGCTCCATGCTGCTTCCAAGACCTATAATCTGGAATTAAGACCCAATTATTTGACTTTATAAAAAATATATCTCACAAAATCCCAGTAAGGTTCATAATACGTCACTGAGTCTGTCCATCCTTCCTGGATTATTGGAATAAACCTCACCTCGGTCGTTCCTGACAGTTGTCTAATCTGTTTATAGTTAACCATCAGTGCTGATGGCAAAAACCTTTTAGTAACAGTTGTCAGTGTTAATGGAGTTCTCGTAGGTTAGGAACATGCATTGCCGTTTAAGGGGATTGTTGCTGTCCCACATTTTGGCCTAGCTGGGGATTTTGAAAACAGTATGTTGCAATAACTTATGACAGAGAAAGGAAAGATCTGTGGAGTTCAAGTACAGAGTTTATAGTGTCGTTTCTTCAAGCACTGAAGTGATTCTACTCAGTATGTTTGTTTGTCAAAGTTCTTTCTGTGGTTGCAAGGGGAAGCCTCTTATGTGTCCAGCTTGTGTACAGCATGGGTCTTTGGAGAAGAGGCCAAGTGGATATACAGCCAGTCAGAATGAGACAGTGGGAAAAGTGGACAGTGGACAGATGGCTTGCTTAAATATGAGATGTCCTCACTGTGGAAAAGATGACCAGCTTTGGAAGAGACAAGGCTGAGCAATTAAATGTGTTACAATTTGGCTTCATTTCATCTTCAGCATGGAAAATTATGTTGTTTCAAGCCCTCAAGCCTTGTGGGACTTTCTCTGGGTTTGACCTCCTTGAAGGCATCCATCCAACATTAGTAACTTTGATTGTTTAATAGTACGTGATGCTAACATTTTGCAACAGCTTCGTTACAGACAGACTTTCAGCAATACCGGGTGTGTCTGAGTGTGTCTGCGGCTGCAGCTGAGGACATGAATGCTGCTCTTGGCTGAGAAGAGCCATTACTTGGAGCAAATCCCAATCATTCTAGATGTGTAAAAATCTACTCTAAAAGGAAGTGCCAGTGCAAAAAATAAAAGCTTTTTTAATTGATCACAACCATAATTCTGTTTTGCTGCTGAGGAGAATGCTTGCCTAACAAGGCAGCTTACCTCTTAACACCAGCTTTAATTAAAACTCACTGATTTAAAAGTGTTATCAAATTGCACTACTATTAGAAAGCTATTCAGTGTTCAGAAAACATGTCTGTCTTGAAATTTATTGTGGCTTTTTTGGTTTTACTCCCCAATTCTGTGTTTTCCTCTGGCAGATATTCTTGAAACAAACTCTTAAAAAGATTTGGATTCAATCAGATGCTTATTCATAAATAGAGTCACAGAATTATTTTGGCTGGAAGGGACCTCTGGAAGTCTAGTCCAGTACCCTGCTTGGAGGAAGGCTAATTTCAAATTCTTTCTTTCTTGGAGACTGATTCTTCCCTCTATCTGAATGGGAAGAAGTTAGCTGAAGAGAGTAGGAAGGGTCACAGTTTGTTGGGGGAAGGTGAGGAAGCACTGTCTTTGTGGTTTCTGGCTGTACCTGCCTTTGTATTTTGGTTTTCCTCCATGCTTTTAAATTTTTTTCAATAAATTCTTAATGAGAACAACTAGTTAATGTCCTTTACAGAGCATAATGAATACAGTAAGATAAGAGCAAGAACTGATGGACTATGATGAAGAGGAAAGAGGTGTCAGGCAGATATAATTAAAACTAAGGAAGGACAGCTCTCTGAAGGTTATTTAGGTAGAGCTTTTGCAACTTGAGATCTTGAGTCCTGTTAATGCAAACACTTGTACTTTAAATGCAGGGAGTTTGTGTCTCTAGGTGAAGAACAGGTGGGAGCAAGCAATGAGTTCCAGTCACGTGAAAAAGCTGTGGCAGAGGCCCCTGAGCTCTGGTCAGCGTGATGGCCAGGGTACTGCAGGCTTGGCTCTTAATTGCCAGTGTACAGAACCCGTGCTCTTTCAGCCTTGAACCACTAATGTACTAGTATAAATAAAACTAGAAGTCTAAATAAAGTTAAGAAGTATAAATAAAATCCCTCATGCTTGTGGTGGAGCCTGGGGGAGGCAGGGGGCAGCATGCCACCTCCCTAGGGTATTGATTTTTATACATTGAGCCCTTTGCCAGCTTGCTCTTTGTTTCTGAAGAAGTCAGGCTGCTGCAGCAGAACACATCTTTCTTTTGTTTGCCAGTCCTACACTGAAACTGTTGCTACTGGTCTAGGGTTTTTTTTCTGACTTTACAATATCTTCAGCATTCTTGTATTTTCAGTATAAGTGAGCTTCTAGATAGAATCTATGTTCTGTTTAGTTTCTTTCTTTTTATTCTTGCTCTTTAAGGTACTAATGTGTTAAATATATCAAAAAAACCCCAAAACCCTGGAGATACATGACATGATGCACAGAGATGGATTGTCAAAGATGAGTCACAGACTTGCATGTTTTTCATGCCAATAGCTTGAAGATTACACCTCACTAACTGCATTGAAAATGGTCTATATAAATATTCAAAGAATATTTGCCTGTTTTTCTATCTCCTCATACTACTTGGATGTATGTAGCTAAATGCTTATGTGAATGTGATTTGCTTTCGTCTTGTATGTGGATTTCTTGTAAGCCTGTATTCATACAGCTTCAATTAGACAGAAAAACACTGTAAAGAAAACCTTGATTACTCTGAGATGTTTCTACTTCATGGAGAGTCAGAGGCAGGATGGAGAGAAGAACTGCTGGCAAGCTATCTCCCTGACTGAAGGAATTAAGTTTTTGAAGTGGGATTAAATTAAGGTCTGGCAACCTGCAGTAGGAACTCCATACAAACACTCAGAACTGCACACAGTTATCCAGGCCTTGGATAACCTCTTAAGTTAGTCTGGCTTTGTAATCTTGGAGCAAAAATATTATGTCCTAATGTGGCTTAAATCAAAGGCTGGAACATATTTATTTTACTTGCTGGCAAATTTGTTCAGTTGGGTGCATGATGCATGTTTTAATAAAATGTCTTAGAGGACAACTGAAATGCATACCTGCCCTAGACCCTGAGGGCCAAACCTTCAGCAAGACAGGTCCTTCCATGAAAGAATGGGAACATTTTTTAACTTGAACTTCTATTTTTCCTTTTTTCTTTGCTGCATTACTCTTTGGCTGGAAAGAAGACAGAAGGGTGATACAGCCTCTGGATCTGCACTGGCCAAAGGTTCTCATTCCAGCCTCTGGGGTCGATCCTCTGTTGGTGCAAATCCTCCCTGCTGCTGAGAAACCAGTGCAGCTATGGTATCTGATACCAACCATAATTTGCCCATGTAGCCATGTTCACTTTCCTTCAACCCCCCTGATATTTGGCCTGTGCTTGCCTTCTAGACACCTCTCTCCTTATGACAGAGCTTCATGGTTGTGGTCAAGCAGATGAAGACCCTGTAAGAATTGGATATATTCAAGAATTTACCTTTTTTTCCTGTAATACCGTGGTTACTGGTTTATCTGCTCAGGTTAGGTCTGTCTTTATGGTTTTCTTCCAACAGCTCTTTATTCCCTGGTTTTCCACTCTACTGTAATCCTAGCTGTTTTTTCTTTCTTTCTACATACTTGTTCTTATAAGTAGTATTACATTGTTCGGAGCATGTGTGCTTCATTTTCAGTAAGACTGTCCACTTGCAAGCTCATGTATCATTTGGATCTGTGCCCCCCAGATATGGTGGTGGTGGGTGCCATGTTAATAAGCATAACAACAGGAAGAAACAGGCCTTGTCATGACATCTACTTTTGCCTTTTTTTTTTTTAAGACGAACTTCCCCTGACCTTGAACACTGTTTCCAAAAGCAATATAGGATTCTTCAAAGCGTAGTAGAAAAACCTTCAACTGGAAGGTGAAGGACATGATCTAAAAAAAAATAGAAATTAATACTGTGAGTTACACAAATTTCCTTCTATTTTAAACAGTGGTTGCTGGATATTTCCCAGATGTAATTAGGTTGTAATTTAAATTTTTTTCCCAAAGTATTTGTTGCCAGAGGTGTGGAATTTTTTGTTTGTTTAAATTGTTTAGAGGATGAGAACCAAGGGACAGAGACTGGATCTTGAATTCCTAGGACTGAAGTAAAGCACAGGCTGGTTGCAGCTTTTGAATGGATGAGGATTTCACTCTCTACCTCCCTTTCCCTTCACTTTCTCATAATCAGCTGACTTCTGCCTCCCTTGTAAAATCACCTACTCCTATCCCTTTATGGTCTGGATATTCAGACTTTTGAGGATGAGATGAACCATCACTAAGAACATTTGAAGATTTGCAGTCTCAGAATTAGAGGAGCAGAGGGCTGGTTCATGTGCTGTCCATGCTGGAAAGGCTGTGAGCCCTCCTGCAGGGGCTGCAAGGGAGTGGTCACCCTCTTCATGGGAGGCTAACGTGCTCTCAGTTCTGAGAAATACTATTGAGAAACCAATGACTGGCTATTAAAGGTGGAAATTGTTCTAATTTTTTTATTCATTCAGCACCCTGATGGTGATTCGAAACATCTTAATATCAGTTGTTTATCTGATAGGGAAGAAAATGATGAATTCCTAATTTCATGTCAGTGAGCTCTGTGAGGTAACCTTGAGATGCCAAAATATACATTAAAAAAGATAGTTAATTTTAATTTCACACAGACCATAATACCTTTCAAGCAGTAAATTGTTTTAAGTGAGCACTTTAAATACAAAAACTGATTAAAACTTGGAAGCTAGACTAAATCTGTGTCCCCTGACTTGAGTTTCTTCAGCATTCTTCTGCTGCATGGTGATCTATTCCTTTGTAAATTACATTTTTAATCTGGTCATCTGTCTGTCTTTCAACAACTGAATTGAGCCAAATCCTGTGCCATTTCTGTGTGCTTTATGAATAAATAGTGGTTTTTTATCTTCCAAACCGCCACAAAAATTCTGAAGAATTTAGAGTCAGGATACAGAGAAGGGTTATGTATTTTCAAAGAGGTAATTGTATCACAGACTTGGAATGGCTTGAACTGAGCAGATTTCATTTTTCCTGTATCAGCAAGGCTCTCAAGCTAAAAGCAGTTGAATTTCAGCAGAATTCTGCACAATTCTGCACCCATGTGGAGCAGTAGGATGTGGGATTGTGGGTCCTGATTCAGCAGAACAGCTGAGTGTATATCAAAGTGTTTGCATTATCTCTAAACATGAATATCTGGTTCTTTGATTAAAACTGACTCTGGGTGATGCCAAAGGAACCCTAAGAAATATGAAGCCCATAATGCAGTACTCAAATTGCGTAGATGCAGGCAAATGGCAGCGTTTCTGAGGGTCTCTGGGGGGAAGTTCTCCACTGATGAAAAGTAGTTTTGAGGAAAATTTTATGGCACAGAATGGGGAATGGCATTAATCCTTGTCTTTCTAAGGAAATTTATTCAATTTTTTTTTAAAAGAGAAACTTGTCTTTAACAAATTCTAAGCTTCACATAATTATTTTATAAATACTTCGCTAAAAATAATTCTTTTGTTTTCTGAAGGGAATTGGGATTTGAGGTTTTGCTTGTAGATCTTTTAATATCCTTTCTGTATAGCAGGCCCTTATTAACTCTTTCTTAGCTTCTCCATCTGTCATTTGTCTTATAAATAAAATGAACCCTTGATCCCTTTAATTAATAAAAAAGTGAAAAGGGCATATTTAGTTAACTAAAGATTAGGCTTCAAAGGCTGTAGCACCCCAAACCCAGCATTCCTGAATGTGATCCTGGGGTGTCTCAACAAGAAATGAAGCATCTGCTATTAGAAGAACAATTGCTCTTTTCACATGAAAATTGTATTGAATTTCTGCAAATCTTTTTCTTTTATAAGCTCCTTCCACTGCAATATGCTTGTATGATTCAATGCTGTTATTTTGCTACTGGTTATATTATAGTGTAGAGAAAATACAGGGATCAGACACATTCCTTTTCAAAGACGAGAAATAATTTCATCCTCTGTAGCTAACAACAGAAAGAACTGAAGTCCCTTAGGCTGTCATAGGAGAGATGAATTTGGAGTGAAAAAAAAATATATTTAGCACAAAGATTGTACCATGTTTCATTACCTGAAGGCATTGAGTTGGATTCGTCTTTGGTGTAAACTTGTTTTAAGTCAGTGGAATTTCACCAAGGATAAATTTTGACCCCAGGTGACAAAAGCAAAGGTTTTTAATAATGCCATGAAGTGCAGCTGCTTTAAGCACAATGTGCTGTTCCTCATAAGTGTACTTTATAAAAGATGGAGCTATTGTTCCTTTTTTTGGCAGCTTCCACACTGTGAGACTTACTAATAGGCATTTAATAAAAAAGGGATTTTACCTGTCAGGGATGGAAATAACTAAACTGAAAATGTCATTACTCTCATTATTTGAAGTAGTGCAGAGAAGTAACAAATAAAGGAATTCAGGGTTGGGCGATGGAAACATATGTAAGGTTTGTTGCCATTTTATCTCTTCAGTGAAAAGTTTGCTTTCATCTGAAGCAGGTTTGGTGTTTTAGTGGTTGTTTTTTCTTTTGTTTTCTTTTTAAATTTTAAATTAATGCATTTTTCTTAACAGTTGGAGTTGAGAGTGAGTGAAGAATTTGTTTTTATTGTTATTTTCACTTCTTTTCCTCTTTTCTTTTTCTTCATTTCCTGGATCACTAAATTTGCCTTGTGTCTGGAAAGGATGATTGATGCAATCTGTTTTGGAATAAATAAAATTTTTCTTTTTTATTACTTTTAATTTAAATGGAGCAGTAATACATATGTCCTACTAGAGATGCTCCTCAAGTTACTTTGATTCTAGCTACTATGTCAAGTTTCCTTCAGAAGATTGTGTCCCTTCCATTAGTGTGTAAAAATCAGTGGGGAGTGACTGGACACTTAGTGTCACAATGCCTTGGTGATTCTTTAGACTTCAGGAATTGTGTTAAAGTGGATAAAGGTGAAAAGGTTATTTGAAAATTTAGCTATTGCTGAAGTAGCTTAGCATAGTTCAGTTTGCAAATTTGGGGTTGCTTTAAGGAAATCTGTAGAAGATGAAGGACTTTAAAAGCAATGGTCACACATTTTATGTATTTGTGGATGTTTGTGTTTATTCCAAATGGGCAATTCCTGGTTACTCTTGAGAAACATCTGCTCTGTAGCATCAAAGCTCTCTGTGGCTCAGGGCATGGCTGGACAGGTGCTGCTGTGTCTGAGGACCATGGTGGAGTCTTCTCCTGCCCATGGAGTGATGTGCACTCTTCACAGAGCCAAGGCACAGCAGCCCTGTGTGACTCAATGTGTGTGTATTCATCCTCTGTGGTGGCTGACTGTAAATGCCTGTGTCTGAAGGACCTCTGGGAGAGGGTGGAGCAAGTTAGGGCTGTCAGAGCAGTTCCTTCCAGCTGTGGCTCAGCCATGAGCAGGGAGTCCTGAAGGAGAGCGCAGGGATGCTGGACCACCAGCTGGACTTGTTCTCCTTGTGGAGTCCCCGTGCCTGATGGCTAGAGCTGTATTAAATGAATAGGGCTAATCTATGAGCTTCTGCTTTTGACTGAAAGATGAAAGGCCTTGTATCTGGATTTGTGACTTTCTCTGTGATCTCCCCACGAGTTATTTAATCTCTCCATCTTGGTCTCTTGATATGTAAAACAGATGTGTTCAACCCTGGCATCTTCCATGCAGGACTGTTTGAAGAGCCAACGTAATCACTTTAAAGTACTTGGATCACATTGTTGCAAACTGCTGTGTTCTCATTAATTCTTCAAAACCTCCCTCTGCCCTTTTTTGGAGGTAGGAAAATGGCAAAGGTTTTATTTAAGGGACTGTCAGACGTTTTGCCTATTTTGCTTATTTTTAGACTCATGGATGCTGAACTGCAGAAGTTTGTTGTGATCTCTGAGAAGGAACAAGGTGGTTGAAGTTTTGGCAAGTCATAGATTAATTATGATATTCTGAGAAGTGTCTTAACTCATGAAGTAACTTCTTTTTTCTCTACCTGCCATGCCAATCCTTATTAAAAAAAAAAAAAAAAAAAAAAAATCACTATTTTTGCAAGGCAAGGAAGTGGGAAATCTGAGACTGTACCAGAAAGTATTTTCAGGTGAAATGCAACTCATTTCTTGCATCACTGGGAGACAACTTACAGCAGCAGGTAGTACTGTGTTAAATCCCATACATAGTTTGAGCAACATGATACAAGTTAATGTGTGGCTTCAGTTTCCTGCATTAGGGTAGACTTTGACTTTGGAGATGATTTGTTAAACTGTATAATTTGTAAAAGTTGCCAGATTTCTGTATCTTCTGCTTTGAAATGTTAGGTCAGTCTGGCAAAATACTCCTTTATAGCACTAATGAGTTCAAAGCAGTAATTAATTTTTCTGTGGGATATTTTTACCTTCAAGCTGAAAAAGTAATGGGTATTTGAGTAAATTGGCAAGAAAACTGTTCAGAGATTACTTTGGAAATTACTTGTCTCAGTTGCTTTTTGGAACTAGGCCAAAATGCTAAAATAGTGCTCATGGCCATATTGTTGGCTTCATTCATTTTCATTCTCCCAGTGCTAATGTTTGATCTCTGTGATCACATTTACCATCACAGATGGAAGTAAGAGAGCTCAAGTTTGCATCGTAGGAAGGTCTCTGAGGTTTTTCAGAAGATTACAATTGTCTTAATTGTAATACTTGACAAATGCTTCTGCAGTGCCTCCTGGTTAAAAGGCCAGTTATCTGACTTTAGTAATAGTTTCTTTACCAAGGAAAAAAAAGTAACTGAAATGTCAGAATAAGGATTACTTCATGCCAGTAATAGAAAAATAAAAGCAACCCTGAAAAAGATCTGGTTGTGTTACTTGTGTTCTCTTGAAATCTTTTTTATTTTTTTGAAATTAGCAAAACTAAGGTTTTTGTCAGCAATTTCATTCCCAAGATAAAACAATGTTTAAGCCTTTGTGAAGGTTGATTTTGAATAAAACCATTTTAAAAAATTAAAGTTACTTGATTCTAGGTCTCTGATACACTTACTGGATCTCAAAAGTATGTTTGCAGCAAGAAGCCTATAAGTCAGCTCTTGTAAATACTAGACTGAACTTCAACTTTATTGATATGATTCAGGAAAAAAGAATTCTAATGAAACAGTTCTGAGTATTGAACTGCTTAATGGTGTTGTTAAAATCTTCTTGTATGCGGAGAAAACCAAACCAGCTTATCCTTCTGTTTGTTTCAACATTACACAAGCACTATGTAAAGGATTAACCAAAAAAATTGTCTAAAACATTTCCAGTAAAAGTTGCTAACAAAGAACTCCTTTATTTTTTTCTGCCTTGAAGAGTCCTAGAATGTATCTTCCCTCTTTCTCCAGAGAAATAATAATGCACTTGAGATGGTTTTATGGGTCAAGCATTCATGTAACTGTCTATGATTTGACAAGATTGCTCAAAGAAGAAGTGGAATGAAATCAGGATTTACCAGGGAGGATTTCTGAGCAATGAATCAGTGCTTTTTTGGCTAGTGGACTGAAGTAATTTAATTGGAGCAATCTACATTTTTTGTGCTAGTTGACTGAACTAATTAAGTTGATTCAGTTCTGATACCTGTGTTGTCATCTTCTTCCAGTTTCTTTCCTTAAATTTTTGGAAGGAACCAGCCTCTGTACTGGTGTCCCCATGCTCCCTGGTGGCATCCCTTGCTGGAATGCTTTTCTGAGGATTTGGTTTGTTGCTTGGTGGGCTACAAATGCTGCAGACAGAACAGGTTCATGTTCAGACCATAACTTTCTGCAGATTTGCTGTGTCTTCTTCCTTTTAATTCCATTCTAAACCAATGAGTAGGTGTCTGATCCTGATACAGTTGTATAGCAGTATCTCTCTAGGAAGATTTAATGGGAGAAATTTGAAAGATCCATCTTTCTTAATGGATTTAATCCTAGGGTTCATGCCCTGAAATGGTAACAAAACTCGTGTTCTTGTCTGAAGTCTTTTGGCATGCCTTCTCCACTGGCGACACATGGGTTTGTTTGCTTTTTCTTCAAAGCTGCTTCTTGTTAGGTCCTCTGGGTTATTTTGTTAAATAGGCCACGGCTGGTGGCATTGGAGAGAGATTTACTGAGAACCTGCTGTGCAGGGGCTGTTGTGCCAGTGAAGGGAGATCATGCTATTGTTCACTGTTGGGGGGACCCTGCAATGAGTGTGATGTTCTCTGCTCCCCTCTTTACTTGGGGGTATGTTCTTCCTCCTGTGTTCAATACCTCACTGTAATTGTCTGTATCCAAGATGTGTATTAGTATGTTTTTTTTTAGTTAGGATGATCTCATCAGTAATGAGTATTTGATGCCTTTGTAATGCTCCTAATATACACATAGAACAGCTGGAAGAGACTTTTTAAACAACCATCTTTGTAATATCCTGAATGATCTCAAAGAACGTTTAAATGCAACGGTGCAGTTACATTGGCAGCTTTAAAGATAAACATTTCTTTTTCATACAATGGCTGAACAGTGGGTAGTGGGTGACATATGGGGTCGCTCTGCATTTATGATGAATGAAAACTGCAGTAAACTGTCTAAGGGGACTAACTGAACTGTTAATGGTTAATATTAAGCATAATTTAAAAGCTGGTAGATTAGAGTACACTTCGGTGCTATATTTCTGAATATATTCAATTAGTTACTGTAGCCTTGTTATCCAGAGAAAAGGATTGTTTGTCCTCAACAAGAACTTGGTTCTTTTCCAGCCAAACTTGTGGCACTGGTGGTAGGGCTGTCAGTAGTGCGACTGTCGAACTGCTCTGCCTGGGTTCTCTGAGTGTGAGTCAGGTCTGTGCTGTCCTTGGGGGAGGGAGTGGGGGTGTTTGTTATTCAGTTGTTTGTATCCAATTAGAAAATGTTGATACCGTGCTTCAGTTGGTAAGTAGGGGGCGGTGGCTTTTCTAAAGCAGGATACACTCAGGCTTATGCTTCACCAAGTAACTTGCCTTGCAGTGTAATGTTAAGACTGCCTCTGCATTGTAGGGACAGTAAATTACCACAGACAGATCTCATGAGGTATTAGTGAAAGAATGGGTGTTAACTTCCATTCCATTCAATGAATTTAAACCACTGGTCCACTAATAGGAAAAATAAGCCTGGCTCCTGTGTGCTCACATGAGAGCTTTTGAAGTCCTAGAAGTGGCTGGTTTTCTCTGAACCATCATGATTGCTAGAGCAAATAAGGGACCCTTGAAAGTGAGTGGCAAGGGTAGTGGAGCCTCCCATTTTTGCAGCAGCTCATGTTTGTACTAGAGGAAAATGAATTTCCTCTTACAGAAGTAGAATATCGAAGTATTGCTCAAGTATTTTGAGCAAGCTGGTCTATGGTTCACCTGGTGGCACAGTCAGACATAACCACAAAGTAAAACATAGCCTGTCAGAATTGGAACGTATGGCAACAAAACGATTTGATTTACTGGCATAGCTATACATCCTTACCCAAAAGCACATGAAAAAGCTGACAGAAGCACTTTTTTTTGTTCTTATAACTTATGTAATTCTACCCATAACAAGGGTTTGCCAGCTAGTTTCCTACAGGGATATGCAATACATTACAAAAAGGAAATGTGCCACAGTACAGTGCAATGTGAAACTTTTATACTTTTCCTATGAAAACTGTTCAATAAATGAGGGGCAACAGTCTTTCTCTGGACTGTGAGCTGGAACCCTTCACAGTCAGTGTGTTATACTACAGTGTAAGCAAATGCAAGCCTGAAACATTTGAGCTTGTTAAACTCTACCCAACCATATAGTTTAGCTGGGCCCTGTGTTAGTTTCTTTGCTTGGCTTTTTGTGTGTGTTAAGATGCCACTTGTTTAATATCTAAGTTTTTTCAGTCCCTAGCTCTTGTTTTTTCCCCAAAATCAAAACCTGATTATTACCTCCTAATCACAAATATGTTGAAATGGGTTGCTTAAATGGTATTCTACAAAAATAATAGTAGTAATTAAAAAAAAAAGGGAGGGGGTTATGTAAGATGCATAGCAGTGGCCTCTTTCAGGCTGTTATAAATTCCAGCAAACCAGATGAATTGCCACAACCAAGTGCTGACTCAATGATAGCTTTTATGTGTACTTTGAATATTTAGCAGGAAGAGAGATTACTCATTCCCCCACCTTTCTGGGGGACTGTTTGAAAGCTTGCAAAGCGTGTATGAGGCCCCTCAGACTGCTGACTGCACTGCAAAGTTATTTTGCATCTAGTAAGTTCCAGGATATTGTCTCTGTTTTCTGAATAACACTATCCTTTACTGACTGTACTTGAAAACAAATAGTGCTGTTGTAAGTGTTACCAAGTCACTTTGAAAGTCTCACTGAAAGGTTTCTCAATGCTTACCCCATATATAGGGCTGGGCTGTTGGTTGTTCCTTCTGTTGGAAGCAAAAAGCTATCCTGCTCACTGAGGTATCTGCTTCCAGTTAAGTCAGGGGACAAGCAAGCTTCTGTGATCTTGCACTTTTACATTTAGTTAGTGTTTAGTGGTTAGTTTTTACAGAATCTACCTGCATATTTTTCCTGAAGTCTTGTTTGTTTGCTTGTTGAAGAAGGAGCAACAGGAGTTTTCACGTACTGGAAAAGACAAGGAATTGTCCTCCATCACTGGCAGTCAGTTCCATGTGTTCCCTGTTGTCTGTAGTGTCCAGGGGGCTCATGCTTCCTTCATGCAAGCCCTTAAATGGGAATTGAACCCTTGCCATACAGAAAGATGGATTTCTACACTTGTGGGGTCTCTGAAAGGGAAGTACTTCAGATGTGCGTGTGAACATTTTATATTTTTGTGAAACCTGAATCAGCTTTGAGGTTCCCTGAGACTTTTTTCCATGCAGCAATGATACTAAGATACATGTCTTATAGAGGCTATGTTAGCATTGGGCACAAATGACTTATTTCCTGAGTTAAAACTCCTTTCCCCAACTTCCCTTAAAAAAAAAAAAGTTAATAAAAGATTATTTGAGGAGAAGAGCCATTGTGATTTCATATGGAGGCCATCTCAGTTCTCCTTTTATATCTGCTGCTCGCCTGGGAGTATATGCTGTACTCATGTCCAGAGCATGAATTGTTTTCAGCTTCTTATTAGTTTTGAAAATGCGTTCAGCAGTTAACTGCCAACGTGTGTGCTCCTTCTGGTTACTGCTAACAAGCAGCTGGGCAGTACATTAAGAAAATATGGAATCGGTTAACTCTTGTAGAACCACATCTCTGTTTCTTCAGTTGCCCTTGTAGAACTATATGGGGAGAAATCCTGTAGGATAACACAAGGGGCATGTGCTTAATAAGGGAAGAAATGAGCAAAAGGAAGTCAAGGAGAAGAAAATCTTTTGGTGTTTTGGCAGGGAAGAAGGGCTGTAGTGAGCAAAGTGTGAGTTGTTGCCTAGATAGAAAGAAGATGAGTGAGTGGTGGCATTTAGTAAGAAACTCCTTAAAGAGAACTTTACCTCACGGGGAACGGAAAGAGATACATTAGTGAGTGATTCATTTCAGAGCTCTGATGTTGCAGATGGCCTTTTGAGAGACATTTCCTAAGTGAGCAATTTTACTTTTTCATCGAGAATGATTTTGTTTTGGCATGGGGTTTGTTTTATTGCTGGTGGGCAGAAAAGAACCCGAAGGATGTTAGTTAGTAAGTATTTTATTTTACAGGTGAATATTTATCCCTTTATGTTACTGTAACAGTTTCGAAAAATCTCATTTCTGGATTGATTCTGTGAAAATTTACATTTTAAGTGATCGAACTGATGCCTGTCTGCTGATGAGCCTTTTTCTTTTCAGTGAGGACGAGGCACAAGTATAGGATATGTACGGCCAAATCTTTTTACATGTGGCTGCCATCTGCGTGAGCTAAATTACTCCCTATGAATCAGGCGTACAATATGCAAGCTCTCTGCTCTGTATAAAGATCTGCTCCCAACTTGTTTAGAGTCATCCTTTCTCACTCTCCATTTAGTCCTTTCTCTGGCAAATCTCCCATGGACTTCATCTGGATTCTTGCCTGATTAAGGACTAAGAGCTTGACCCTGTGAGGTAATAAAACCTCAACATCCCTGCAAGAACCTACGGATTTCAATGGGAGTTGAAGGCAGCATGTGCTGCTAAAGTCTTTAGCATGTATTCTGGGTTTAAGGTAATGATTCCAGGACTTGGCTGTGTTACAGTATACATACTGGCCCTAACCTGATTAAGCTGTGAGTATATTACCATGATTTCAGTCCTCTGTGGAAAGGGAAACACATAGTCTCTCTGTGGATTTTGTGGCTTATTTAGAATGAATTTTCATTTTCTGCATCTGCATATTGAGATGTTTCTCACCAGAAAATTTCAGTTTATTGGTACTCATACTTTTTTAGGAGCTGTTTTCCTAAAAACAGGGATCCAAGAGCAGATTGCTTTGGGAAGTGGAGGCCATGAAATTTTAAGAACTAGAAAGGGTCGTAACTTTTACTCTTATTGCACACAGCCTTCCAAAATGATTCACCATTTCCTTAAAAGATTCCAGTATCTCCAAGTTTTTGTTAAAAACAAAGAAACACAAAGAAACAAAGAAAGCTAATTATCACATCCAGGAAGAAAACACATTACTGAAGTAGACCATATAATGAGATAATGAGCCCAGTTGGATAGTGACCTTCAGCTCTTTGTATGGGTAATGCCCTTTAGACTTTCTTTAATAGAGTGGACTACCCAAACCCAAGGTTTAAAAAGAAAAAAAAAAAAAAAAAATCCCACAGAACCTTACAGTTTAGGAGGGGCAAAGAAATATTGAAATACTCACATAGCCCCCAAATTAGATTTTAATTAAAAACTGGGTAAGTATAAAATGCATTTTAACTTGCAAATAATTTCTGACATAACAAAAAACTGTTCTTTAATGTTGTATTACTGCTTATAGGTTTGTTTTGGAATTCTGTTGCACCTAGGTACAAGAAGGGGCCTGAAACTCAATTTTAGGTTGAAAGAATAACCCCTAAAAGACAAAAGTTTCTTGATTTGAGCGCTACAGCATAGCTATAGGATGCCTACAAAGAAAGTAATTTTTTATTGAAAAGCTCACCACAAGCACAGGTAGTATTTAATTAAAGCAATATTTTTCTGAAACAAAATATATTTGTCACCTAAAAATATAGGTAGCTTTCTGGTGGTAATGCTCTGTCTTTCAAGACCAGCACTTCTGTTTTTATAAACTGTTTTGGTGCATATGCTTCTTTTTCTCCTGTGCCTGTAATTGGCTCCATACAAGGTTCACAGGGCTGGATGTCACTGTGATTGCACACTTGGTAGTATCTGGTCAAAGGGGTTAACACTTGTGTGTTTACAAGCCTGATGTGTTTTATCTTCCTACTACATGGACTTCTGCTGTGATGACCTAGTGACATGTGGTGTTTATACAGATAGGAACAGCCAAGCTTGGCTGCTTTGTGAGTCAAACAGAACGGATTGTGAAGGCCCACGTGATGCAGCCCCAAAGACGTTATAATGAAAAAAAGATATGAAACAAAGACTAGTAAAAGTGTTCTTGTACACCCTGATGCATATTCAAGACAGTGGTCTGAACCAGTAAGTTTGTGGTCACTTTTCTTGTAGAGACTGAAGGAAGTAAGATGGGGTTTGACTGAGAAAAGAAATGGTAGCTGTGAAAAGAAAGAGTAGAAGGCAAAGGCTGTGAAGGAAAGGAAGGAAATAGTGTGATTTCTGTTATCCAGTCTGTGTTGTACAGTTCACGGTTATCACAGATACATGGGGGAGGGCAGGAAGGAGGAGGCAAAAGGACCTCCTCCCCACCTGTAAATGCCTTTGGCTGGCTTCAGCTGGGGAAGTCTCCCAGCCTGTGCGGAAAGGACTGGTAGGATGCAGTGCCTGGAAGAGAGCACCCTCAGCCAGTTCACTGATGGTACCGAGCTGTGCGGTGTGGCTGACACGCTGGAGGGAAGGGATGCCATCCAGAGGGACACCAACAGGCTGGAGACATCAGCAAGTCCAGAGGAGGCCACGTAGTTGTTAAGGGGACTAGAACACCTTCCTTATGAAGCAAAGGTGAGGAAGTTTGGGCTGTACAGCCTGGAGAAGAGAAGGTTGCATGAAGGCCTGAGAGTATCTGAAGGGGGCCTACAAGAGATCCAGAGAGGGACTCTTCCTTCAGGAAGTGTAATGACAGAACAAGGAGTAGTGGGTTCAAACTGAAAGAGAAGCAGTTTAGGTTAGATATATGGAAGAAATTCTTTTCTCTGAGGGTGGTGTGAGATACTGGAACAGGTTGCCCAGGGAAGTTGTGGATGCCCTATCTCTGGCAGTGTTCAAGCCTGGTTGGATGGGGCTTTGAGCAACCTGGGGTTGTGGGAGATGTCTCTGCCTATGGCAGGGCCATCGGAGATAGATGATCTTTAAGGTCCCTTCCAACATAAACCATTCTATCATTCTGTGGTTCCAAGGGGAGAGAACATGTGTCCATTTTCCTGGCAATTGATCCAAAATAATCTTTCCAGTCCCAATTTTCCTTAAAAAATTCTGAGATTTTAATTCCATTTAGGTCTGTGCCTGTTATTTCCCATGTATGGTTTTTACTGTGTTTCAGGGCTTGAACTGCTGAGTTCAGAGGAGTGGAAGATCAGGCAGGGCATGGGGCATATGCTGTACTGTGGCACTCTGGCTAGGTGTATGATTACGTAGTCCCACCATCAGTTTCTCCTCCATTAAGTGTGTTTTGCAATATGCCTTTTTTGATTTTTTTTTTAAAGGAAGAGGTGAATAAACTTTAACTCGTGTTTTTCATGTAAAATGTTCAAGGAGAACCTGCTGTGTTAGGTAAGCAGGGTTAATTTGAAGTCTCATTTAAAAACCACCAAATTATTTGCCTAAGGACAAGCTCGCATTTTCAGCTGCTAAATTTCTTTTGCCCTATAAATTAGTGGTAATAACGTTAACAGGTTATAAAAGGGAGAAATACAGCAGTGGAGCCATGTTTGTGCAAACCATCTATCTCAAGTGCTAAGCTGCACTTTAAATGATTGTTATGCATTTAGGAAACTGGCGCCAAGCATTTCAAAAGTCTCAGATCCTCAACTTCTTGAAAATACTCTGAAAAAATATTTGTCTAGGTTTATGCACCTGGAATTTCTGGTTTAAGTAATCTTACTTTGAGATAACTTCACTGTGATGATGGCAACACTGAGCTGTGGTGGAATGGCCTGTGGTCTAGTGGAAGGTGAGTTGGTTGTTTTTCACATGTAAATATTAGAGTAACAGCTGAGTTTAATATGTAACATCACACTTTGAAAACAGGTTCTGTTAAGAGTGTGGTGTAAGCACTGAGCTCGTTAAAAGGTATTGTTTTTGCTGCTTCTTGTCAGCCTTTTTGTGTAGATGTTCAAAATAGAGATTTCTGAGGCCACTTGATCTCTGTGCTTGTATTCCATTCATCCTGTTGAGTCAGTCTTATTGAGAGGGCAAAGTTCAATTTCTTCCAGTATGGGGAGGAAAAAACAAAGATGATTTCTGCTTTTCCTAGCTATAAGCCAAAAGCAGTTGACTTGCAGAGAAGATCTCTTTATTTACTTGTCTCTTTATTTATTTACTACTTTACTTGTCTGAACATTTACAGTTTTATAGAAGTAGCAGCAGAAGATGAGAAAAAATGTGCTCTTGATGTGGACAGATATTGTGCCCAGCAAACAAACCTCTGGACAGTACTGATGAGAAGATGTTTTTTTTTTTTTTTTTTTTTTATTAAGCCTTTCAATCGTTAAAAACCATAGATATATCTGTTCATGATTAGATGGTTTCAGAGTTGCTCTGAATCAGAAGTGCTTTTTCTCCTGTAGAAAGCTTTCTCCTTCTTTGAGGCAACAAACCTGTGTATCAAGTCATCATGCACAATAAAACCCAATCATGGCAAGGGATTTGGATTATTTTCTTGGTCACTCAGATTCTGGGCTGATGATTCCCAGCTCTGTATAAGATGGATGTGATTGATTACGTGTCTGTACTGGAGAGGCTGGTGTCTTTAAGACAGGTACCTGCCCAGGTGGTCATTTTGGCATGACCCCAACAGTCAGTTAGGTGGAATAGATGCTGACATTGAAATATATGCAGGAACAATACCTGCAGATCCCACTTTTATCTACTTTTGAACACTTGGGCTTTCATCTGTATTTAATATTCAATCTCTGTAAGTGTAGAAGGCCTCTTGACTTAGTCTGCTCTTTTGCACCATGTCTTCTCTTTCTGCCTGGAATCTTCTTCTGGACAGAATAACAGGAGTTTGGTTGTTTGTTCAGGACTTTCTGGGATCTCGGAGCTTGGTTAAAGCTGCTGTTACTGATATTGGATAGTTTACACGTGTTTGGAAGTCCAGGACAAATGTCCATGCACTGCATAGATGCAGATGCTACATTGCTGTGTTAGAATGACCATACTGCTGCTTTTGAAGGAAAGGATTGGACATTTCAGATCATAATTTTCAGGTTTTTAGTGGTTTGGGTTTTAATATTGACCTACATATTTGTAAACTTCTCCCTGGACATACTGTGATATTTTAGCAAATCACCCTGTTTCATTAGCTATGTAGGTGAGGCTGTGTGTGGTGTGGCAAATTATTTTAGGTCTTCAGATAGAACAGTGATCTTGCAAGGTGAATGCACAGAGAAGTTGTCTGCAGCAGTTTTCAAATCTGTAGCATCCTGTATACATACATCTTGTCCTATAAAAGGATTCTATAGCAGTACCTGAGATGATGAAAATCTGTAAACCAGACAGGATTTACCCAGGATCTGTTTAATCAGAACAGTAAATAAAACTTTTTGATCCTCATTTTTAGGTTAAAAAAAAAAAAACCCAGCATTTCTACCCTCACCCTTTTACCCCACCCTGAAAGCTAGAGGTAAGTCTAACTTGGACTGAGAGCTAAGCTGGTAAAAGAATTGTATGGCTCCTTCAGTCTCCTTGAAAAATTATTCTGTCTGAATAAAAAGCTTTATGTAAATTCAACAATAATAAATAACTTTACGGTATCTGAAGGACTGTGCCATGAGGTCCTAAATATGTAAATGAATTGAAGTGACAGTGTATGCATTTAATAAATTATTAAACCAGTTCAGACTTCTCCCACATCAGGTCTAATACTGCTACATCTAAGGTGATTCTTCACAGTGCAGCTGTAAATGCAGTTTCCAGGAGTTTACCACAGGAAGGGGAGTGCTGAAGTGCAATGTGGTTACCACTTATAAAGGCAGTAGCTCCAGTCTTACATTTCATATGATGTGTTAAGAGTGGGCTTACAGGAACACTGATTAAAAAAGCAATTTTAAGAGACCATGTGTCATGACTGCAATGTCTGTCATTGTAAATGGTGAGTATAGTAGTGCTGAGGAAATGAAATTAAATTCCTTCAGGAAAAGTTTTTATGTCAAAAAACAACAGTCTCTTGCATGCTTTTCAAAAGCAAAACAAATACCTTTATATTACTAACGTGTGGTTGATCTCACTTCCACTGAATGTTTTGCCAACATCTAGATGAAATAGCTATGGAGAACGTGTGTGTAAATATATTTACAAACACACATGGTCATACATAGAACTTAGTGAGGTATTTCATTAAGCCTTTTTGGTAATCAGAGCACTTGTTAAACTGTGACTATTTGTGTTCTCCACCATGGAAATAATTATTCAAAGTGAAAGCGCATGAGGAGCTTTTGAAAATAAAAAATGGTAGTTTGTCTCACTGTTGTGCTTATCATGGACTAGAAGGAAACTGCATTTCAGCATATTTTCTAAAATCAACAGTATCTCCTTCTAGGAAGGTCTTTTCACATTGTCAGTGAGGTTTCACAAGCTAGCATAAGCCCATAGTAGGGACAGGGGTGCAGTTTATTCCAGTGCCCTTGGTGACAGTCAGCATAGGTACTCCCCAAACCTTCCTTCCTGCTCTCCAATGCACCAAAGGCCAACAGAAACCTGCTTAGTCTCTTTATTGCTGGGTTACTTTCCTGTCATGTTAGTGAGTTGAATCAGCTCCTGGGGAAGGCAGGTTTGGTCAGCATCAAAATAGGCATAAGGTAGCTGGAAAGTGTTGGTGGGAAGGAGGAGAGAGGTGGAGAGAATGAGTCCTGGGTTGGCTGTGGTTAGATGTTGGGTGATTCATCCCGTCTCATAAACCTGCAGGGTTAGGTTTTATTGTTTTTTCATTACCTGTAGAAATAGCTGTGTAGGTATAGGTCTGTCAAACCTGCCATCCCACAGACTTGTTCACTGGGGTCCATCTCCCTCTGGATGATGTGGCACCCTGTGTACGTGAAGCTGAGAGCTGTGCCCCGGGTGCCAGGCACAGCATTTGTCACCTGCCAAACAGCCACTGGGGACTGGGGGGCTGTCCAGCAGCTGGGCTGGTGCTTCTGAGAACCTTCAAATCATATCCAGGCATTAAGTCACAGTGCCCACAACTGCCTTGGCTTGGGGCATTCTTCAGCACCGGGGCCAACCTGCTGTTTCCTTGTCTTCTTTAGGCACAGAACCTTGAAAAATTTTGAGCACAGAGCCTTTCTTAGTTAAAACCAAACCAGATAAATATTCAGAAGTCTGAAGAGAAAACCTGTAGCAGGGCATATTCCAGGGTTGATTTCCTTGCTGATTCTACAGCAAAGGGCGAGAAGCAATTGGTAACTGAGTGGGGGCTGGGGTACAGTACAGTAGTTTTTGGCTTTTTTTAGTTTATTTTTTAAGTATCTCTTCTTGTATTTTTCAAGACAAGACTGAAGCTTTTTAGTGTTTTGCAGAGGGAAGCTTTGTCTTGCTTAAGCACTTGATAAGGATCAGTTTTCAAGGTTTGTTCAGTGAGACATTTAGTGATAGTGAACTCATCCTTAAAGGGTCAGTTACAGGAATTCAGCCTTCAATTGAACTTGTAATCTTGTTATTTTTAATTAGGAAAAAGCTGGTATGCTTTCAGTTATGGAGCCATCTTTCCCCAAGTTTTTCTCCTTCCCTTTGGCTTTTGCTGCTTCTGAGATCCCCCCTGCATTTGATAGGACTGAGGCAAGCAGTTGCCAACTGCTGCAGCTGAAAGCCTGAGTAACAAAGCTACATTTCTTTATTTTAAGAAGGGTCCTGTTCACTGATGAGGATTTTCAAACCTTTTGCAGCTGAGGAGCTGGGAAAGGCAGCCCCAGCGTGTCCTGGTGTGACTGGCAGCTTGCAGATCCCGTGGTTCAGTGCTGCTGCTCTCATTCTGACTCTGCGTCCAGCAGCGGTGTTTTATCAGATCTCCCTGACACACAGCACTGAGCAGATGTTCCCTTTTTTAGTATGGAGTGATGTTTCTGACATGCAAGCTGAGACTAGGAAGGGGGGGCAGGGGAAGGCTTGTAAAGTTTCATGCTTGAGTGAAGCACCTATATGTCAGTTTCTGACAGGCAGAACTAAGGGGAGGGAATACCAAACCCCAAACCAAAAAGTGTTCTCCAGCTGCTTTTCACTGAGTGCCTGGTGTTGGAAGCAGAATCCACAAGCTTCAGTACTGCCCAAGTATTAGAGGCAGTGACTGCTAGCCTGTTCTTCTGATGGGCTACTCGCAAATGGCAAGGCTCCCATGCATCCCTGGGCCCAGTGACAAAGTTAAAGCAGATGATGATTGCAGGAAGTTGCTGTTGAGTTGACAGCTGTACCATCTGGTACTCTGCATTTCTGTGGCTGTCAAAAAGATATTTTTGAAAGGAAATCCCCTCTCTCTAACTCTCCAGATGTGCTTGCATCCATATGCACCAGCATCCAGAATTCATTGTTCCCTTTCTGAAGACCAAAATACAACTTGCTGATAATTGAATTGACAGATAAAAGCAAGACATCTTATTGAAAGAAGAGCCATGTGTATGCAGGTGTAGGGAATGCTGAGTGCTGATGAAGCTTAGGGGACTAGGTAGGAATGTTTGAATGGAATAATAGGGGTTGGGTAAGAAAGAAGACCAACTATGGAGAAGGAAAGGAGTTCATAGAGGTGATTAAAAAAAAAAAAAGTGCAAACAGAGCTCCTGTAAGTTCAGTGTGTCTATGTATGTGAAGAAAAGGAAGCAGCTTGGGCCAGGTAAAAGAAATTAAATAAAAGGAAAACTTCGGCTACGCTTTCACTTTGAAGCTTGGATAACCTATCAAAAATAATGCTAATGTTATGAATTAAAGGAAAATCTGTTAGTGGTTTGTAGAATTGTGTAATCCTGTAATTGTTTAGGAATGTTTGTAAAGTGTCTAATAGATTCAGTAAAAGCAATTGGAAAATTTTCTAAATTGCAAGAGTAGCTATCAACTCTGATTGGGATGCCCCCTGAAGCAGTAAACATGAGGCACCTCTAAATCTGTCCTGATCTCATTGAGGTTGTCCTCATTAGTCACCAGATAAGATATAAACTCTTTTCACTGTGTGGTGGTGCCCCTTGGACAACCAATATAACACAGTGTATTTTTGGGCAAAAGATGGCTGCATATGTAGTTCCAAATGAGAGTCAGTAAGGATTAAGCATGTGACAGCTACTTGCAATTCTGAAAAACTGCCATGGGATATTTTTAATAAATATGATTCAGAAAGGGTGAAAAAAACCCAAACAAACAACAAAATCCACCTATGCCAAAAATCTTACTGCTGCCCCCATACAGAAAGTATGCTTTCTATAATCTTACTATTACTGTGTATTTTGGTACCTTTATCTATACTATTGATACTGCCTGACATGGAATTCCAACACTTCTTGTGTTGGTTTGAAAATCATTAGAACTTGTATCAGCACTTTCAAGAATGGCCATGAGTATACAAAGAAGTGAAGTATATATTTCCAATTGAAATAGGTAACATTTTGCTTAGAGAGACTCAGAAGGCGTTTCCTTGGATAAGCATAGATTAGTGAAGTTTACATGTGTGTTTTTGTGCATGCTCTTTGATGAATTCTTGTATGGCTGATTGTGAAAGTAAGTATGGTTCTCTGTCTTTTCCTCCTGAAACTAATTTTATGAAATCTGGAATTTCCTTCTCTGCCATCTTTAATTTACCCAATTTCAGGAATACAGTAAAAGCAGTAGTGTGGGTAGGTAGGATGGTTTGATGAGTTTCAATACTGATTTCTTTAAAATACAATGGTTTTGAAACCTGTTTGAGTTATTTTTGCTCTAAGTAGGCATTAAATTTTTATACAGGTTCTTTTTTTTCCTTTTGGCCCCAATACAGAGCTCTCGTGTAAACCAAGCAGAATGCTTCCTGTAGTTTTCTGATAAAAAGTGCACTTCCATTCATTGTTTCCATTCAACTTCCTATCTTTCTATGGTAAAGAGGGGTGAATCTGAGACAATTTATGGGCTATCTCTAGGGAAAATAGACTTTTACAACATGATGTTTAATTGTTGTTGGGAATAACGAACAAGGAATTTTAGAAATAGTTTGTGTTTATTCATTTCTTCCTCATTGTACAATCACTGTGCTGAAGACAACTTCATCCATTAAGAGTAATGAAAATTGAGTGCTACATTTGCTTCTTCCATTAAGGCTGTTAAGGCACAATGTTTCTTTGTGTTTTAGGTACTGCTTGTTATCTGAAATAATTTTGTATCTTTTACAGTCTTGATAAAAATTTGTGATGCAAGTCAGCCGTTTCTGAAATACAGCCATGCCTGGGGGCAGGGAAGCCCTCAGGCTGACTAACACTGATCACTGTTTAAAAAAGAAGGAGTGCTTCATGGGACATAGGATTTATGCAAGAGAATCACCTGCATTTGATTTTTAGACTAAGTGCTTGAAACTTTGGTTTTTTTTCTAGTACTTGAGTATAACAAAGGGAAAAAGTCAACAACCCTCTTTGAAACATTGGTGGACCACTTTGTTTTCAGTTCTTTGGCATGGAAAACAGAAATTGTGCTTTCTGGATGTGTTTGAATGAAAGTCAATGCATTCATGCTGTTCTGTTTATAGGGATTAAAAAGATGCTCTTATGTTAGTGGAAATGTTTTCCAAATACTTGCTTGGGAGAAGGAATGGGAAGAGAGAGTAAGAGCATGTGTGGATGAGTTTGCACGTTCAGGCATGGAAAAATACTAGAGAAGAGTTCCTGTGCGCAGTGTTTTGCTGCAAACCTCAAGAGAAGGTAGGGCTCTGACAGTACTTCTGGTCAGAAAGAAGTACAGCAGAGGTTACATAAAATGTAGCTCTGTGGTAGAGTACATCTGCTTTTGAAAGACTTCTTTGTTTTCCAGGTGCAGATGTTTGTTTTCTAAGATTATGCCTCATGGGTAGTAATGCCTTAAGACTGTGCTCAGCGGATGTTAAACCAAACAGGTTTTTCATTCATTGCCTTTTCTGTTTAATTAGCTTAATATGTGTATAAACAAGACACCTGGGGTTTCTTTTGTTAAACAAGATACTACTGATTGATATTGCCTAGTTTTGCCTTGCTTGCTTCGGTATTGAAATAGAATTTTGCTGTGTAATGAATAAATATGACTTTATAATTTGCAATTTTTCATGAAATGGATAGCTTAGGTTTAATTAATAATTTCTGAGTAGCAGTACATTGCTACAGCAGTTGAATTTTGTTTGAAAGTTAAGCTTTCCAATTAAACTTGTACCAGTTTAATGTCCTGATAAGGACAAAAGATCAATAGACGCTTATTTTTCAAAAAGTGGAAGAAGGAATTTCTCCTTTAAAAATGTAATTTAAATTTTTTCCTACATGGAAAAAACTGTGAGGTCCATGCAGGTAACGCTTGAAATTAGATAATCTCTACTAAACAGTGATAAACCTTGTGCTTTTACCAGTGGCTGGGAGCCATGGGAGTGGATGTTTTGCAACACATCCACCAGAGAGGCATAAAAAATTATTTTACTTAGAAGGAGAAGCCAGCATCAGGAGTTGTACCAAGCATAACAGCAACCTAGAAAGGCAATGGGGCATGCCATCTGAATGATTCCCAGTGGGCAGGCAGATGATATTAGATAGACTTTACTATGTATAAGAGAAATGTCTAGAAAAACTGCAGAAAACAGAGGATCAAAAGACATGGCAGATTAAGTGTAATCTACTGTGTTGAAATGTCTGCATAGTTTGGTCCATACATGGAATAAGTCTGGGCAGAGTTGATAATAGTGGAATGGGAATTAATTGGGGGATAGTATTTGGGGATAGACAGCCCATGGAGCAAGGGTCTAATTGCACATAGCAGTAACACCAGATGTCAGTGTAAAGGTGAAGAATGTAGGTTAATGCGTAGTTCCAGAGAATTTTTTTCTTCCTTGAAGAAAGGGGAAGGGTGCAGGGATGGTGTCATGGAGCTCCTGGAGGTTAGTGAGCTCAGAGCGCTGGAATAGGAAGCCTCTGCTGAGTTTTTGCAATAGCACATGTTTTTAGTTAGTACAGCTTGTATGTTTTAACTCCTTCTACAACAAATCTTGCCACCTGTACTGGATATTTCTTGAGGATATATTTTTTTCTCTTCTCAGTAGAAGTTTTATAGCTCGTTCAATTCAAATAGGTATCTGTGGAGTCTGGTATCTTGGGTGTTTTGGTTGGTTGGATTGGTTTGTTTTTTCAAAATAGGCAAAATTAGTCCATGTTCACGAATCTTGTCCCTGCAATTTTAAACCTCTCACCCTTGCCCCAATGCTAATTCAGTCAAAAGTAGCTCCACCATGAAAAACATGCACTAGATGTGACAGTAAAAGAACTCCCTGAAAATTAAGGATCTGAAGGGAAATGTCTAGATTTATACAAATGTAAAAAACAGTCATCTGCTTTAGTCTTCCTCCTGGCCAGTAAGAAGGTCTGATATTCTCTGCCCTGCATCTTTCTTATGGCAGTCACACTTACTCAGAGAGGAAAATTGTGTAATCCAGGAGTAGTCTTGGAGAGCCCATCCACTTGTGGTTGCTGATCATCATGGAGGTGCTTCTTCTTTTCATGAGCAGAAACACTGTGGTTTCCTCTATGCCACTGCCTCTCAACACAAAGCCATGTAATATTTCCTACCACCTGATCTTGTCTTTTTCATCTCTCAAGGCTGCTTGCCAGAATTAACTGGTCCTGAGCAGAGATGTCTTGCTCAAGTGCTTGCTTAGGAGTGTGAAGCTGTTTTTTTCATAGTCATCTGTACTAAAAGCTGCTCTTCATATTAATAGTGGAGGTTGTCCATTATTCTCTACATTCAAATTATTAGGAATTTGGCTTTCCAGGTGGTCATTTGTGAAGGGGTATGCAGGAAGGAATTTAGTTTTTACTGTTAGAGAGCCACCCATATTGAATAAGTAGTAGTGACTTAGATTTTCTCTGGGAGGGATAGGTATCACTTCTCTCTGTAAATTCTTATTTGCCTCAACTGTTGAGTATATTTTTTGGTAAAAATGCTTCCCTCAGTGAGAAACTCTTTATGAGAAGAAGTTTGTGTAGGTGGTAACAATTGCTCCATGTAGAACAGTGGCCCTTCGCCCATGCACTTGTATCTTTAGAAATGAGTGGTGAAGGTCATGGGAAGAAGTTATTGCTGAGTCTTGCTCAAGTGCTCTGAGAAGCTTTTTAGTTCAAGAGAAAATGGCTTTCCCTCCCTGTTGTTGCTCAAAAGCATGTTTGTTTCAGCCATCATTGTCACTAAGAGATATAAGAAAATGCTCTTAAATTAACCTTCTCTGAAAGAACTTTTGTGGAAGTCTGTCATTTGGGCATACTGAAATCTCTGCTTTAGTTAGCCTCCTCCACATCTTAATGTGCCTTTCAGCATAAAGTGATGAATTCTAGCAGGATCCGCAGTAATTTATATTACTTTGTACCTGACAGCATAGAGATCCCTTGTTCTCCTCAATATTCTGGATTCTGATTTTTTTGTTTTTACATATAATGACGAGATTAGTGTCATTCTCTCATTCAAAAAACAATTAGAATAAATCTGTCCTTCTTCTGAGGAGTGTTCAATCCTATTGGTGTGGGTTGTACCCTCTGCTATGGCATATGGGAACCATGCTAATGTGCTGTGGAACCCCCAGAACAGATTCATGCAATTTGCGGGAGCTGCTCGTGCTTTTCAGCTGACAACACTGCAGAAATCACCATGGAAATACAACAGAAAGTACATTACCCTTTACTATTTGAATAAAATCAATCACAGTTATGAGTTGGTCTTGGGCTGTTGTGTTATCCCCCTTAGTGTCTTACTCCCATTTCTGCTACCTTCTTACAGCAGAGCACATGTTACTCATTAGTAGCATGGATGATATGGGAAACAAGAATGTTGAAGTTGTATTGAATATGTTCCAGATGGACACAACTACACAGTATCAAACAAGGCTGGGTCTGCACTGATTTCCTTTAAAACATTAATTGGAAGTGAAAAATAATTCAATACTCAACAATTCTCTCGAATTCTGAATTCTCAAAACATTTGCCATCATAAAATATATACCTATTAATTGTTTCTTATAAAACTGCCTAACCTGCTTTCCATCCTCTAAAGGCATTAAGCAACTAAAATTTGATTGTGGTAGGAGCCAGGATTTCCTAACTAGATTAAGTGGTTACATGCTCCAAAGTTAAACAAAAGCCCAAGGATGGCTGTGTGTGTGCACTTAGATTCTCAGCAGAGAAGGCATTAAAAGCTTGTGACATCACTAGGATGGATAAACTGAAGATATCTTTGACCCTTTGAGTTTGATGGGGATGGAGACACAGGAGAATATCTGTACATGTTTAGAGCTGATAAGGCAATCTTGATGTGTTAATTGGATGTTGAAAAGAATGGATTTTGGCAAGATGTTGGTATTGCTGATGCAGGTGAGGTTGGCAGAAACAGGGTGTGAGGCTGGAGTGGGAAACTGGCAAAGCCTGATCCTGGGGTTTGTGGGGGGCAGAGCAGCACGACAGTAAAGCTCAGGTAGGATGAAGCTGTGGTTTCATGTTGGCTTTCAAATATGAGTAGGTGGTGTGAAGGTGATAAACAATCAGATTAGTAGCGTCCTAGGGTGGACTTTGTGTTTGGTTTTTTTTCAGAGTGGTAAATACGCCTTTTTTAGGATTTAAACTACATAGAGAAAGTAACTGGCTTTCTAGTCAGAGAAAAGTGGCAGGCAGGCAGGAAGACAAAGAGGAAGGATCTGTGAGGGAGCTAAAAGCTGCTAATTTGGATAGAGGAGAGCTCTGGCAGCTCCCACTGAAGTGACAGTACCTTGTAGCAGCATCCACCTTTCTTTGACTGGGGCAGATCTGCAGGTGCAGTAGGAAGGGCTAGAAAGAAATGCAGTTAATGAATATTGAGGAAATAACTCCATCATTGCAGTGGTGCACATGGTTTAAGAATAGACTAAAGTACAGCATAAATGCAGACAAGGTGGCAGAAGGAGCTGCCTTGTGCCATGTACAGGCTGAGCATTCAGTGGACTTTGTGACCTAGGAATAAGGCTTCCTTTCACTTGGCACTACGTCCAGGCGTGCCAGTGTATGCTGGGCATGGCACTACACCCAGATCAGTGGTTGGAGAGATAAGCCAATGTCAACGCACGAGGATTGAGGTTTGATATTGCCAGCATGTGTAAGAGGAATGGTGATCATGGGAGTCTTGAGTTGCTGGGAAAGGCAATATGGGCCCAGGACACAGCTACACAGGCACCTATATGAACCTTGGCAAAAATGAGACAGCTGGAGTAACCTCTCGGTTATTTACCCCTCAGCATGCCTTGTACATGGGCAGTCTCACAGCACGTGTGGGCTCATTGCAGTGGAGCATCCTCTGATACTCTGGTCGTCAGTTCAGATTTCCAGGGCTGTACCCCTTTACAAGGCTGGTCTGAAAGCAGTTCTATCAAATGCAGTAGTTCCCCCAAAGCATTGGTTTCTTAGACTGAGCAGCTCAGAGCAGCTCTGTGTACCCCTTCCCTCCAAACAGAGTTGACAGAGGAGCATGCCCCAGGCTGGCAGGGTGTGCGGGCAGGCGCTGTGCAGCTGCACTGCTGGAAGAATGGACCTACACCAGTAAGCCGTGCTCAGGACTGGTGCAGCACGTAGGCTCGCTGCCAGCAGGGTGACAGGATTTCTGCCAGAGATCTGGCCCCTGTCCAGCCAGGGTGGAGTGCAGGCAGAGCAGGCATGCCTCGTTCTGCCCGTCGCTGTGCAGATAAGCTCAGCTGTGCACAGTTATCCAGGATCTGAACCTCTGCTCCCTCTGGGACTGTTTGCATCTTGCATGTTGAGCAGAAAAGAGGGATTTCTTAATGTGCATGTGAGGTGCCAGCAAAGGAGGCAGTTACAGCCTGAACAAAACAGTCACAATCATCTTCCCCTTGTAGGATGTGAGGGGAAAATCCACATGTCTTCTACTCTAATGTGGTAAATTTGTTGAGAGTAAATACCAGATGGAGGCTGGAGGGGAGGATTGGTAGATGTACTGCATGGGAATAGGTGTTCACAAGGAAATCACAAGGGAGGTATTAGGTCTTTCTCCTGAACCTTTGCTAAGTAAAGTGCATGTTTTTGTCAGCAACTTCATTTCTGGTTTTGTTCAGTCTTGCATCTTGTTCTTTGTGAGTGAGTGTGTGTTATGACTGAAACATCTTAACCATCAACTCCATTCTGGCCTACAAGAAACAATTCAATGAACAAGTGCTTCTTTCCTTCCTAGCCTGAGAAATGTTTGTGGAGTTTAGAAAAGTTTTTTTTGCAGGTTGTATAACATGGTGTGCTGTAGGACTTATACATCAGTGGCCGGGCTAATTGATTAGTAGGTTCTCTGATCTGCTCTTGTACATCAGGAAAATGTGGCCTCTCTACTGATTGTTGTTACTGTTACAAATTCTAAATATTTCTTCAACCGGAACAAAGGGCAACTTTTTAATGGATTTTTTTTTTTCTTAAAGTGAGTATCATTTCTTGGACTGGTCCCATTTTGTATGTGTGTTCTTTAAAAGGAGTCAAATAAACCCCAGAAAACCTCAAGTCCTCCAAGCTGGTGGTCAGTGCTACTGCCAAGCTTCTCGTTTATAGAGAAGAAAGTTTGTTTATGCTCTGTACCCCAAGCACAGGCATGCGTAATTTATGCCTTGAGCATTGCCTTTACAAATATCCCTGCTCTGTGGGAGCTCATAGGATATGCACTATGCACTGGTGGGTTTCAGGAACGGCCCTTTTGTGGCCCAAGGCACTGCAGAAATCTCCCTGTGCTCAAGGGCTTTTCTTTTTCCAGGTAGTCTGGTTTAAGCCAGACTCGGACTTGTAAATAAATGGCCAACTGCAAACTGTATTTTGAAAGAACCATGGTTTTAACCAGCAAAGTCTAGGTCAGTGCTAATATAATTAAACATACGTGTACACCAGTGTCAAATGAGCTCTAGTGCTACAATAGCTGGCTTTAGACTTGACAAAACCAGATAGAGCTCTGCCATTTAATCAGTTGAAGATTTTCTTTATTTTGAACTTCTTTCAAAGGAAGCATTTTACTACAATTGCAGACATGCACGATCTGGAAAGAAACTATTCTTCTAGCTTATATTTCTCTTTTATGCCTGGCAGCCTCTGAACTGACTGATTCATGTGAGTCTAATTCTTACCTGAGTGACTTTGGTGCAAATGAGGGGTTAAATCAATTACGTTCTCCTATGACCTTCTGAATCAAAAACATGCATGTATCTGTTGCTGTCGGGGGTGGGCTTTAGCTGTTTTGGAAAAGCAGGGCTGCTTTTCCTAAATATTTGTCTTGATTTAGTTTCCTGAGATATAGTTTAAATGTAAACTGCCCCGTATGCTTCAGCTTTTGTGCTATCTTGCTCTATCACATCCCACGGTCTCACGTACTGTGTAAGAGTATGGCACTGCATCATGCTGTGGTGATTATTTGAAAGGGCGTACACTCTGTTTTGGACTAGATAACTGTTATCAGTGTAGATAATTGCTGTCAGACACAAAATAGACTCAGTAAACAAACATTTCATTTTATCATGTGACAGATGCCTGCTGTTTTGTACAATGTATTTGAATGATGTTCACTATAAATCAGCACTGCTTCAAAAGCAACAAATCCAACTCGCCCAAATCCTTCCTGATGTAATTACCTTTATAGTAGATGTTAACTTTTTGTTGTTATTTATACATGATTGCATTTTCAGTGTTTGCAGATAACAGTGTTTGACATAAATAATTCATATCTAAGACAAACCAATTCCCCTGCTACCACTGTGGTGGTGGGTTTTTTGGTTGTCTGGTTTTTTGAGGGGTTTTTTGGGGTGTTTTTGTTTGGTTCTTTGGTTTTTGTTCTTTTGTTTTGCCTTTTGTACTTTTTTTTAATATTTTGTTGTTTTCCTCCCTGGTAAAGAAAAGACTACCTTCAATTTTGGAATTCATACTTGAAAATTTAGACTTTCAGAGAGAAACAAACCAATGAGTTAGCATATTCAAGAGAACTTAGAAGGGCAATGGGAATAAATGTCTTAATTTTGTGGAGAATGAACACGAGGCTTCTGCTTTTGTTCCCGTGGATTTTCTGAACAAAAGGATGATCATTATTTGACAAGTATAAATGATGTATTGCTTTTTTTTTTCCTCCAAATGACGTGTATCTGTGTCTTTCTCTGCAGGTCCTGTGCCTCAGAGGGAATGTGTCTTATTGCCTGTTAACAATTCGCACCCAGTCCATGCCTTATTGGAAAGCTTTACAGTCTTATCTGGCTGTGCAAGCCGGGGCACGACGAGCCTGCCACAAGAGGTGCATGTCCTCAATCTCAGAAACCCCAAGGAGGGTCTTGGCCATCATGAAAGAGAGGTAAAGGGGAAATTACTTTCTGTCCAGATCCCTGGTGATAAGTATGTCTGCAAATGGGGTTATTATACGTTAATTTGCTGCATAAAGATATTTCTGAATTGTCACCAAAGTACCACAAAAAACCATGTGCAATTTGCATGGAGACTGTCCACCTATGCTTTGCATGTCATATGATTAAACTGCTTCCATACCTAGCCACCCACTTCATTATCTTTCACAACCCCCAAGTATACTTAAAAAAGGTGGGGGGCGGGCAAAGGAAATAAGAAACAGATTTAGATCTCCAACAGGCCTTTGCAGAATTGGCTGTCTTCAAAAGCAGATCGTTTACCTAAATGTGTTGTAAATTAACATGAATACCTTTGGATCCCTGCCATGACCACTATAAACAAACACTGAAGTTCAGATTCTTTTACCAGTGTAGTACAGCCCTAATGTTTCACTGAGGGGGGACTGCTGAACAGAAAAGCAAGCAGTGCTGACTATGGTAGTCCAATTACTTATTTATGTGTGCTGCACTCGGAGGGACTGGCAAGAACTTTAGCTGTTCTGAAAGCCACAGCAGAATAAAATTTTTGATGTCAAATTGTGCCATAGTGTTGTTTACTCTCAAAACACATCAAAACAGAGTGCCAAAGTGCAAAGAAAACGTTGCATGCCCTGACAGCTGAGCTTTTTAGTTCATGTTCTTACAGTATTACACACAAATCCTTAGTACTGTGTGCTGTGAGAGCAACATGTGTGTACACAATTAGAGAATTCGTGATGAGAGAACAAAGATGATGATCCAACAGGGAGAAGCTTAGAAAAAGAGGATTGTTGCAGTGAACCATGTACTGCAGCAGAGGATCTAAATCTGTGCTGAAAGAACTTCCAAGTGAAGTCTTTTATAGTGATTAAAATAAAGGCAGATTCTCTTGGCCAGAATCAGTCTTTCCACTGACTTCAGTATCAGCCTTGTTGGATTTGTGATGGCTTCAGCTCAATGTATATTGTATGCATCCATGAAACTTCAGCTGTTGTGTTCATTCTCAGTATATATACAGTCTTAAATATCTAGTATATGATAAGAAAAATTATTTACAGTTTTTTCAGTAGATATCTTACTGGCTTCCGTTAATCAAAATTGTCAGGTCTTCTACTGTCACAAGATGAATAGAAGAATTACACTTTTTTTGGTGGGACTGTGAACGAGGAACAGATATTTTTATATTTGGTGGGGGGTATGGGGATTTGTTTTGGGATTTTGTTTTGTTCTGGTGTTTTTTAAGCCTTTCTTAGTATGTCAGGCGCTGGGTTATCAGCCTGATAAGAGCACCGTGAATGGCTGAAAAAAGTGTAGGTACAATCAGTTCTCTGCACATGAAGCCCAAATTGTAGGGCTTTTTGTTCTTTTGTGGGGTTTGTGGGTTGTTTGCTTGGGGGCGGGGAGGGGGTGTGTTTGGAGGTTTGTTTGCTTTGGGGTTTTTTAGCACGGTTTCTGATGAGAGCTAAATAGCTGTATGTGATTCTGCTATGGATTTGTCAGTGCTTCTCTAATCACTCAGCAAACTTTAAATCCGTTGCTAAGTCACAGGCGACTTTGGTATGAGTAGATCTCATAAGGTAATCACAAATTTTATTGAAAGCGGGCAGAAGAGTGCCCTCACTGTGGGGACATAGTACCAGGGGAACTTGTCATGCCTTGGTTACTAAAGGGTGCCCATGGATGGGATGAAGCAGGCTGCAGCTGGAGCTTGTACCTCCCAAGAGACCAGAATGACTGAAGTGCACATTTGCATAAGCCCAAATTTCCCTCTGGCCCGCTGCCGGCGCCGCTGGCACTGCTTGCGTAACGCGGCACTTGGTGCAGTTGTGTGCATGCACAACGGGAGCGAGGCACGCGTGCACGAGGATACTGCCTGATCAGCTTGACAGAATCATAGAATTAAATACTTGGCTTTGAGTAAAAATACTTGCTGTCTAGCAGAAAGAGGCTGCTTGTGCCTCATCTGATGTGCTTATGTTAAGAAAGTAGTGTGCCCTAAGCTGTCTTGTCTGTGTACTTTGGGGGTATATTGAAGTGTAGGGCACTGAATAGATTTCAGCATTTGGAGCCTTGAGCCTCCTTCTCCCATTTCCTGAGCAATTTCCAGTCACAGCCCTTGGAGACGGTTGCTCTAAAAATGCACAGGAAGCTGGAGCAATGTTTGCTGGCAACAGTGTTGAGCAAAAGAGTGTCAACAACTTGGAAAGATCCAATTTTACTTATAGGATCAGACTCAGAGAACAAAGCAGAGCAAATGTTATCTTTTCCATTATTGTAGAAACCAACTCCAAGTGGCCCTTTGTCTAAAAGTAGAATGTACCCATCACCTTAAGTTACGTGAGCTTGATTTACCAGCTGAGGTATTTCCTGTTGCCTACAAATGCTGATACCAAAGGTAGAGATCTGTTTGTCATACAGTATTTCCAGTAGACTCCAGAATAAAACAAGTGGCTTTGTTTGACAGCACATTACTTAGATTTAGCGACATCGAAAGCATGTTTAAAATAAATGATGTATTTGTTCAGAGGTTGGCTGAAGTTCTGATAATATGGAATGCAAGATTGGAAAATCTTTAAGGGGAGGCTTGCTTTGGGGGAGGAGGTCGGGTTGTTTTGTTTTTAACCTGCACTATGCTAGAATGCTGCTAAATTACACATTCCTTACTTGCTGGGAGGAGTGTAAACTTCCCCTAGCAAATTCCTTGGAGGGTTCATGCATTAAACATACTTGTGCAGTTATCATAGTTCTCATAAATATGCAACATATGTGTATGCATTAATTTAACTCACTCTGACACTTGTGTAGAATATACAGACAACAAGCGTTTGCAAATTTAAACACAGGAGGGGTGGCTGATGTGGGGGGAGGGCTTGGCAGGGGTGTATGTTCCTCCTGTAACACATGCAGGCATTTCAGTAAGGGTTAGTAAGATTTGGGTGCTTTTCCTTTCCTGTAAACTGGAAAAAAAGTAGACAAAAGACAGACTGAAAATGTATAGGCTTATGTATTTTGAACAGTCTTTGTGAAACTGAATCAGTAGTTTACCACTTTTGTGTTAAGGCAGAAATCTGGTAAATATTGGGTCATATCATGAAATGCTGTAATCGCATCTATGATCTTCAAGGAATTTGTTTGTATTTTACTTCATTAATCCCACTGGGGTGAAATCTTGTATGTTGAGACGGGGAACGTCTTCTTTCTTCAAGCAAAAACCCCTGAAGTTCCAATCTTTTTCAAGTATTTCTTAGAAATGTCTTTTATCACCATTCATATTTGGCCATGCTTTATCATAGGAAATAGAATACGGGTGCATGTAATAGCCTCAAGTGTTTATATTGAACTTGGCATGAAAAATGCAAGCCTTTTTTGTTTGTTTTATTTGATCAAATATTCCTGGGGAAGTGAGTGCGTGTGTGCGTTTCTGTACTGATCTGGGTCTCAGCTGAATGCCAGGAACTACTGAACTCTTACAATAACTTTCTCTTTGGCTTTGGGTATCTTCACTGCTTCAGTTTCTCAGTTTTTAGAAAGGAGATAGTTGCTTCCTCATGGAGCTGTTTGTTCCGAGGAAGAGTTTGCAAAACTCTAGAGATTTGCACCAGAAAAATGTGTATAGAAGAGCATAAAAATTATTTTAAGATGGAAACCCCCCTTTAGGTATATTATCAAGTCCTAAATTAACAGAGGATTCTTTTATTATGCCTCTTGGTTGAATTTCCCTGAGCTGCTTCAAGCATGCAGTCACAATTGAAATAGTTAAGGGGAGAGAGGAGGGGCATATAAAATTAATCTCATGTGAATACTTAGGATTGAATACATATGAATACATGGAATCAGAGTTCCTGGCAATGGATTCACTATTGTTGTCGTTGACATCCTCATCCTCAAAAACTTTAAGATGTTACGCCTGATACAGATGTTTAACATGTGTTATATGAAATGAAGGCAGGAAAACTAAGGACTTGTCTTTATTTTTATAATTTTGAGTAACGCCACTGAGGCTGTAATAATCCAAAAGACCTTTTTCCCCACTGTTTAATCAGTGCTACTTGGCAAAAATTTTATAATAACTTCAAAAAATTTCCTTTGAGAGTAAACCTGATATTAAAATGGCTGTTAGCTCCTGGAATAGGCTAATTATAATGGGCTGATCCTGAATTCAGGATAGTTTTTCTGTGTCACAGGGTTTTGGGTTTTTAAGACTATGAAGATCTGGGTGATGAAGGTGGTGAAAACCTAGTTCGTTTTGCCTATTATGCTACACATTTACTGTATTTCCCAGTGTGTTCATTTTAACTGTTTTCAGAAGTGTAATACTACAACAGCCTTACCCAAGGCTATGTCAGGGAAAAATGTTTTGTTTCATGCTCAGGCATCCAGAGATCCAGGAACAGCCTTGAGATTCAGCTCAGATAAAGGGGCCACTTTCTGGGCGTATTTTAAACATGCTGACCTGCAGCACCAGAGCCATGGTCAGAGGGGGCCTGGAGGTCGTGTGCCGACAGTAGGCAAGAAGGGAATTCAAGGTTTGTTATTTGACAGCTGGAGTTAGTGAGGATTTTGTTACCTATTCATTTGTTTGAATAGGTATACACCGCTGCACATGGGTATATTTAGTACTTCTGGTAGGTCAAAGGCCTTTGCTTTGAAGAAAAATAGTTGCTGCTTTAGAAGAAGCAGCTTTGAGAAATAAAACAAAGCACTGTGCCTCTGCCAAGGTACAGACCAAATCTCAGCATTGCAAGGGTATTTTCCTTTCCTTGCCTCTTCACTTTCCGACCACCTTGGCTTGGCAGCAGCAGTGGATCTCTAGCTATTGCAGCAGACATGCAGGTTTCAGTGCGAGTATGTACAGGGGTTTTGAACCTTCAGTCTCTTCAGCTGGCCAGCTCTCCTGTTATGCTGAGCCCATCCAGGTCATCAATCACTTCACCCGTTACTTCTTGTCCCTTGATGATATGTGGTTCATGAAGTTATGCAGAGGCAACATAATCAGCCATACTGGGCATACAGAATGAGAGTGGAAAATGAGTTTGGCCACCTGCAAGCCTCTTTGTCAAATTCGAGGTTGACTACTGCTTTTTATTGTGGTCTTCTTGCACGGTGTGTTGTGAGGGAAGAAGATCCACAACATAAGAAGATCGAGAATGGGAAGTCCAGATGAATTACTGCTTCCACCAGTGCTCTGTGGCAGTTAGGTCTCAGAGTCAAGTTGTGGGTGACACTACGGCAAATGTACTCCAGGAATACCCTGTATTTGTTGCTTGGAAAGCAGGAGTTCCTCATCACATGCATCTCTGATGGTGGGTAATTTCAAAAGCTTGCCCACAGCTTGTGGTAGCTCCACTGGCTCACCAGGGTGGTTTCACAGGCTGCTGTTACTCCCTTTACACACAGCCATGCCCAAGAGCCCAGCTGGAGTACTGGACTGAATCAGAAATTAAGCTCATGATAGACCTTATAAAGCCTTAAAGATAGTGGCAGCATGCTCCACAGAAATCATAATCATTCAGTGTCTGTCTCAGATAACTCCACGTCTGCTGAAAGCTGCAACTCCCATGCCGCTGATACACTAAAATGACATTCATGTCTTAATTGCCTTGATTGATGAACATGGCATTGCCGTATCTTTAAGAAGTGGAGTTTGCTTGTTTTTTGAAAACCATCACAATGCTCTTCCCCCTCTTCTCTTTGTTATCGCTTTTGAGGCTTCTGTGCTTGCATAAAATAACACCTTTTTTAATGTGCCTTTTTCATCTTGTTTGTCTGGACCGCAGTCTTTGCGTGTTGTTTTTAGCCAGCTCAGGATTTGCTGGTCATTGGACTTGGCAGTCATTTCAAGTTCTGCCCACCAGAACTGCCAGAGGAAGTCCTGTGTTGGCCAAAGAAGCATGTTTGTACAGAGCCGGCTGTCCTGCGGGAGCGTGGCTTGATGCGCGTCTGCCCTTAAAGAGGCAGCAGTGACATCTCATGACTTGGAAAGTGCTGTGCAAACCCTTGGTATTTTCCGTTTTTAGCAATGGGACTGTTTGCCGTGTGCAGAAAGTGAGCCCTGTTCTCAGTTCAGAGAGCTGTGTGGAGCGGTGTCTGAGGCCATGCCAAGGCCTACCACAGAACGCTGACGGGTTCAGAAGGAAAAACGCCAGGATGAGTTTTCTGACTGCTCACAGTTTTTGTGTTTGCTGTCTGCTGCTTAAAGTGTCACGCTGGAAGCTGTAAACTGGACTCTTGTTTTCCTCTGATGCAAGTGCCTGCAGGTACTGATGTGCTCTTGCAGGGTTGTAGAGAGCAAGAGGGCTGCTGCTGCTGTTTACTAGATGGACTCTTCCTGTCTCTCTATGGCTTGCGTGTGTAAGCACATTGTGCATCTGTGCTCACATGTTTCTTTCAGGCAGATGTGTGTTGATTTTTGATCATAGACTGTGATTTGTGTTTGTGGTCTCCAGTTCCCTCAAAGCTTCTATCTAATATGTCTTAGAGTATTTATAAATTACTACTCTGTCTGTAATTACTTTCCCCAAGAAAAGATAATTAAGGAAGTGATGATATTTCCAGAAGTCCATTTATATCACAAACCCCATGGTCAGGTTTCAGTCTAGCTTTGGGCTCATGCATATGTGTGTGAGATATTGGAGCAACATTTGTCGTGAGTGGTCATGTTTATGTTGTTCTCTAGAGTGTCTGTTTGAACCAAAAGCTGGAATTAATGAAGTCATTCTTCTTCAGCTCCCAGCACAGGGGAGAATTTCCAACATAAATTGTGTGGACCTTGCCATGCATGACAGTCATGCTCCTGTATCAGCTGATAAAGTAAAACCATGCTGTGGCAAGATAGGAAAACAACAAATGTTTTAATTGGTTGGGTGTTTTTATGTTCTCGCTTTTCAATTACACTCAACTTTGTGTTTCTCTAGAAGAGTCTCTTATTTCCCTGTGAAACATAAGCAGAGTATTTATACTTTTTATTTAAAGGAGAAGATGCGAAAATAGCACCACCATGAGGTACAAATATCTGAAACTTTAATTGCTTGAAAAAGTTTGAAGGAAATATAGGTAGTTCATAGCTGATACTGTTTCTTTAATTGCTATGGCAATTTATAATAAAGAAATATTTTTATTATGATTAGAGATCATGCCATATGTAATAAGCATGGTGATGGCAGTAGTTAGTGTTCCTGGATGAGAGGTGGTATTTGTTGATGACTCAAATGCCATCAGCAAGGGATAAGTATTAAGAGCTGTCACTATTCTGGAGATAACCAGCATTCTCTTACCCTGAACACTGTTTGAAGTCTGGCTCACTCTTCCATCATCTCTCAAGGAAGCACAGTGTTCATGTCTTCTGCATGAATGCAGTGTGTTAGTGTGTGTGAATATGTACATAGGGTTTCGAGGCCTTTTGGGAAAGTGACTCTGTCTGACATTGGTTTTGCAGAGAAGTACAGTGGCACTTGCTTTGTAGATGTCTCTTCAGAGTAGGCCATTGGAACATGCCGTCTTTCCTCTGCTAATTGGGTTTCAAGTGATACTTGCAATGAAGTAAATTGAACACTGAAAATGCACCTGGAAGCTACATGGAAAAATACTGAATGAAAGGAGCAGCAGTTGGTTCTTTCTTGCTGGAAAGTAACCCAGTATTTTCTTCAGTAAATCTCTTTTCAAGCAAGAATCAGCAAGACAGTGTAGATATGAAGTGCATAAAATGGCATCATTGTGCAAGAATATACTTGATAGCATCACAAATACCTTCTGGAGGTTTTTGTCAGATTTTATGGTATTGATTCTGCAATTATATAGAGAAAAGAGTAGTCTTACTTATAAGGCTAGGCGTGATTAAATGGAAAATCTGGTTCCTTAGAGGTTTTGGTGTTCTTTTTTTCTGTGTAGTTAGTATCATAAAATCATTATTTGAAATATTCCCCAAATACTCCTTTGTTTGTACAGAGATTAAAAGTTGTGATTATTTTTAAGTTTGACAATAAGAAAAGAATTGGGAAGATTGAAGACCCACCCCAGGGGAATAGAGAGACAATATATTGGTGACAATTACTTTTAATCTTCTGAAAGCAGTTTCCTTTGTATTTAATTTCTAATATTATTTGTGAGCAAATGTAGTACAGACACATATTTGCACCAACTCTTACTTGGGCTGGTGAGTTACTGACAATAAAGTAAACAAAACTGTTTCCTAAATCTGGAGCTGCTGCTAGGTTTTCTGTTTTTTGAGTCGTGCACACATGCTGTTCCTTACTCTGGCTTGGAAAGCAAGAATTTAATTTTTCATATCCAATAAAGATGTGAATGCTGCATTTTACACTCTCTTGTGTGACAGTGCCCTTTAAAAGACACCTGTAGAATGATGTTTCTTTTTTCCAGTCATCTGGATTTATGTGTGGTCTAGCTGCAAACCCTGAGGACCAAATTCCTTTGTGTGTGGAGGCTTTCAAATGGCATAACCCTTTGTCCTGCAGTATTTCTGTCCTCTTTTTCATGTTAGTTTGTAGTATTTACTTGCTTTCTGAAGCCCTATTATCTCAGCCTCCTCCTCTTCCCCACCTGCAGCTTGTGAAACAGTGGAAAGTATGATGTTAAACCATTAAGGGTTTACCCTGAGATCTGGAAATTGTCTGTTCAGATTCCAGTTTTGCTATGATGTTCTTTAGACACTGTGTGCTCTGTTACATTTGCATGGTGTTTTGCAGTTGAGATGAACTATGAACCTGCTGTGTCAATTCTACCCTCAGACCTGGTGTGGATGGGATATGCTTAATACTGTCTCTGAATACACATAGTATTCAGTATTAGTACCAAGCCTTGATTAACAAGACCTGTTGAGAGGCAGTATGTATTGGTACTGTAGTGATACATTAGTGCAGCCCTGTCATTTGTGGCTGGGTGGCTAGCACCTATCTAACTTTCTACAGGCAGTAGAAACTTGAGTGTACCTGGAATAGCCTGTGTAGATTTGTTCAGAAGGCCCCAAATGCATTTAAGGTAAATAATCCTGGCAGAAATTTGTTATACATCTTTTATCTCTCAGTTTAAGAAGCATTTCCTTTGGGACATGAGCCTCTTTTTAGTATGTACTCATATTCTCTAACATAGTTAATCCCCTTTACACCCATTTTTTCTTTTCAGGGCATTGGGTACCCTGTTACACAACTACCTGGTAATAGTTTAGAGGTTGGAGAAGGGAAGGCAAATTAAAATTTGCAGTCCAGATGATGCTCTGAAGAAAAAACCTGGATCTGCAATATATGTACATATAAGTATGGAATAGAAAATTAGTTTCATTTCTGCATGAGTCTTCTACCTGAATTGTTGAAGTAAAATTCAGTGTGATGATACCATTTTTTTTGAATAGGCTGCTAACAACAGTGGGGGGGGATGCTGTATTTGTGTACAGGGACAGATCCTTTGCCCTTAAACAGATCTAAAGCCAATAAGGAATTTTCCCACAAAATGTATAAAAGGAAGACTGTCCCCTCAGGATTCATTATATGCCATGTGAATGGCGTTGACAGCTACTGATATATGCAAATCTGAGCAAAGCATTGTGTTTTTAGGACTCAAGTGCTGGGAAGCCTGGCTGATCTGCAGAAGGACACAAATGGTGTCCCTTAATTTTGGGAGCCTGAGCATCTAGCTCAGGTCACAGACAGAACTGGTGAAGTGGTCCCAGCTTTGCACTGATGGGCATGAGTTTTCCATTGACCGAGCCATAGGGCTGGTCACTGTGGGCAGCCCTTGCTCTCCAGGTGACCAAAGTAGGGATTATTGTGTGAGGGTTAGATTTGGTTGGCAGAGCTGAGCAGAGTTGCTTGTGCAGAGACTGCTTTTTTTGCTGCAGATGGAATTTTTTTAAAAATCTTATTTTTCAGGAGAATTTTGGTTCTCAGAGCTATGTAATACAGAACACATTCAGTGAAAATTGAATTGAAATATATATGCACAGGGAAAGCTGGATTTTGTGTAATTCAGGTAAATGAAGCTAACATAGGCAGTGTGTGTATGGTATCTACATAAAATTTATCAGTAAACACTTTGGGTTGTACTTTCAAGATGATTGTCACAGAACTGTCTCAGTATGACTTGCAGTAATACAGTTATTGCCCTTTGTGTTCTGTCCTTATACAAACCCTCAAGTTTTCTTACTCTTAACTATTCTTTGCACTCTGAAAGTAATACCCCTATTGCAAATAGGACTTCAATAACTGTCCTGCTTTTGTTCTAAAGGGCTCCCTCTCATCCGACTGTTGGATACAACTGCCAAGTCAGTGTATGGGCAGAGGTCAGTTTTCTGTCTGGTTCTGATGATAAGCCTTAGATCTTCCTTAAAAACAATGTGTTGCTCTGCATGGAACAGGTGCCAAACTCCAGGGTGATGCTTCATCTGTACTGAAGGTGAAGGGAGCTGTGTTTGGTTCTTGCCTTGAACATGTTTTGACGCTGCCATCTAGCACCTGAGGTCACTTGTTCTGTTCAGCCTAGAGAAGAGGAGATTGAGGGGAGACCTCATCACATTCTACAGCTTCTTCATGAGTGGAAGAGATGGGCAGGCACTGGTCTCCTCTCTGTGGTGACCAGTGACAGGACCCAAGATAATGGCCTGAAATTGTGTCAGGGAAGGTTTAGGCTGGTTATTAGGAAAAAGTTCTTCACCCAGAGGGTGGTTGGGCCCTGGAACAGGCTCCACTGGGAAGTGGTCACAGCCCTAAGTATGACAGAGGTTAAGAAACATTTGGACAATACTCTCAGACACATGGTGTGACTCTTGGGGATGGTGCTGTGCGGGGCCAGGAGTTGGACTCGATGATCATTGAGGGTTCCTTCCAACTCAGCTTGTTCTGTGATTCTCTGATTTTTCCTCTGAATCATTAATAATGGGAACATCATGCATAATTCAAAATAGTTTGTTAGCAGATGTTGGCATGTTCATGTGCTGCAGGACTTGATTTTTAAGCTCTTTGTGTCTAGCACAGCACACCCTGACCTTTAACCCCTATTGCAGGACAAGTAGGGGTGGAGGGAAAAGGAGTTTTCAAACACCTTTTGGTCAAAGGTTTTTGAGAGTACTTCTTAATGAAGAGAGTGCAGTGGGCCGTAGGTCATAGCTGGGCAGTCCTTATCAAGTTTTCTCTACTGTTGTCTTTTTTTTTAATGGATCCTAGTTTTCCAGTCTGGGTGGTAGATTTTAACGGTCAAGAGATTGTGCAATAGTATTCTCTTTTTTTATGAAGTAATGTATGGGAGCACATCAGTCTCTGGTTTAATGCCAGTAGCTTCAGTGGAATTATGCCAGGGGTGAATCTTTCCCATGATTTTTAAAACTGAGCTATAACTGCTGTTTTGTCAATCTGATTCTCTCAGTACTGTGTGGGTGAGAAGGTCCAGGCAATGCCAATCTATTTGCAATCACGTATTTAGGGTAAAATAAGCAAAGGGTTGATTTTAGAATTAGAGTGTTGCATGAGCCTTGGAAATAAACTACAGTCCCCCACGCACCTGGGTAGATGCTACCAGGGACTCAGATCCATTCCCTAAGGATTGAGTCGTGCCTCATCCTGGAAGTAACAAAAGGTCTTTTCTCCCCTTGTGCCTCATGCATCACAGCCCCCATCCCTGCTCTCTCCCAAAGGGGCAGGTCCCTGCCCCACCAGCATCCATGAGTGCGGGTCTGGCAGAGAGAAGGTGGTGTGGTGTGTCCCTGGCAAGGGCTGTGAAGGTGGCCAGCATTGGGTTCTGTGGGAGAAAAAGGAACTGTCTGTGGGTACGAGTACTTTCTTTTAGTGCCATTGCAGTTTCCCTGGATTTAGTGGTTTCTTTGATACTGATTTGAAGATTGTCTGTCTGATTGCTGGGATGAGTTTTCAAAAACTGGTGCTTGCTGTGTCTGTACAAAGAGTCTGCACTGGAGAACGTTCCTAGAAGGGAAGCAGTAGGATCTTGTGTGCTTTTAGGAACGTGCTTATACACTCATTTGATTTAAGAGTGCAAATATCTAACTCTTTGAGCAAAGTTATGTTCAAGCAGTAACACCATGTGTACATACTTAGAGTTTCTTGGAAAAATCAGCAAACTCTCTCTCAGAAACTGTTGACTCTGGAAAGCTGGGCATTGTGATCTACTAATAGCTGTCTTGGTATCAAATCTGTAACACAATATTCAGTGATCATAGCAAAAATATGAGGGGGAGGAAAAAACAGTATTCCATTTTGAATTCACAGTCCATGTCTAAAGAATACACTTTTCCTTTACTTTTATTTTAAAAAGCTAAGTATCCTTCCCAAAGTAATTGATGAACACTTCTGAAAAGTGGCGCAGTACCAGATCCCACCACTTGAGGTGGATTAATGGAGTAATCCTTGACTGAATTCTATTATAGCCAGTGTACCAACATTATATTTTTTCAAGTGAATTTCAGTAGAAATTCCTAATCTCCTATATTGATAGACACAAGTGAACTGTAAAAATAAGTTTCTTCATATTAATTTCTTTGACTAGCAATACCAGAACAAATTATGTCTTATAAATATTGTATTAAGAAAAAGAGTGAGAACACTTAGGGCAGAGATAGGTACGAATTTTCAGATTTCAGCTCTAAATTTTGCCTGCTTTGAATGAGTTAATCATTGCAGCAGAGTAATGAGTTAAGATGTCATAAATCCATCTTTACTGCATCACTTGTAAGTCAAAAAATGTGGTTATGTGATCTGAGAGTTAAAATTCTTTTTTTTCTTCTTTTTTAGAGAACAGCTGTCCAAGCCTAGGCAGTGTAATTCAATACAACCTTGCATATTTTGTCCTGGCTTATTAGCAAAGATTTGTAATGGCTGTTTTGGAAAACGTGCTATGAATTTATCTAAAGGTCTTCATGCCGGAATAGTTAATTCAACCTTACAAATCCTTGGCACTTAACTTTCATCTTTTTAGAACAAAACACAGAGCCTGTGATTTGATGCCTTGAAGTCAGCAAAACAAAATGGTGCTTTAACAGCAGCATTTACTTTGATCAGTTTTCAGCATTTGTGTCCTTGCCTTTCACATAGTACAAATTGCTTTACCAGAGTAACAGGGCAGGAGCCTGTAGACTGTTTTTGTAGTTGGTTTCTGTGGTGATACTCAGCCTTCCATGAAACTCTGATCTCTGGGGACAGAAGCCTCTGCAGCCGCCTTAACCTTGCTGCTGCTGGAGACCTTAAAGGAACTGTGTGCAGAATGTGCAGACAGGGGTGAGCAGCATGAGTCCGTACAGAGACAGCTGCCTCAGCAGTGCCAGTGAAGGTTTGATGGACATTGTGCCTGTGAATGGAAAAAGGCATGCTAGCAAATAGGACACAACAACTCTGTGGTTCACATCCCAGTTGTACTTGGATGCTTTTTAAAGATGAATGTGTAGGTTTTAAGATTTTCAGAATAGCTTTCATCTATATTTTTCACCTATGTCCAAACTGTTGTATTCCTCGCAAGTTAGTCATGTATGATTTGGAGGAGTGCGTGCCAAGGGGGCCCAGATGTGAGTCTGGAAGAGGAGCTTCCTCTGACAAACAGCTGCTGAAGTTGAGCCTTGGTGAGAGGACCATTGCTGACACACATGCCCAGAAGGTCTGGCCTAGCTACTCATTGCACAATGCAAATGCTGGCTGTGCAACAGCTCAGTGATCAAATGAGTCCTTCACTGGGAGTGAGGAATGTGTTGGACCACATTGACTTATTTTCCTGTACTGTTGTGCTGCTGTCTGCTTGGTTAATGTGCTGTCTCTTAATATGTTTTTAAAATAATGTGGGCAAAGCAATAGCAGCTGCTTCTTAAGTAGACTAGGTGACCTAAAAATGCCCAAGTCCATTTAATGATTCTGGTTTCCTTTTCTTTTGGTGTTGTTTGACCAAACTGGTCACAGAGCTGCCTGAAAACTTTGAATGAGGCAGAATGTTGTTGAGAAGTACAAAATATGTGTATTTTATAAGCTGCTTTGAAAATCTGGGAATGGATGGATAGTGTGTCTTTTTGGATCCCTGATGTTATTTTTTTAAAAAAAGCTTATATGGCAGTTTCAGAAAAAAGTTAGAAATTTTAACACAGAACTCAATGAATTTGGAGTTTCACACCATGTCTTCAAAACATTGTACAGCACTGAACACACATAGGATTGGTTTCTGATGGGGTTTCTGGGCAAGGCTTCACATAAATATTTAGTAATATGGATTTTGCCAGTGAAAATACAAAAAGAAGGAGAAAAATCATAGTTATCTCTTGTGCTATTAATTAGAAACATTTTGTTTGGTGGTTTGAAGTGATCCAGTGTCTTTCTATTAATTTGTGTTGTCTTTAGAAGGTGCTATGAACTCTCTAGACATTTGAGAAAGGATGTGCCTTGAATGGCTCTTGAGCTGAGACAGAAAGGTGTCCGGGGGAGGGGGATCACGTAGGACTCAGCTAATATATGGTATAACTAGAGCCACAGTGGGGGCACTGTAGCAGAAATGACATTTTGTTGAGATTGTTGTAGAGAGAGTAAGGATGAGGATCTTGCACTGCACTGCTGTGGATGGAGGCAGCCATGCCAGAAGTTAGCAAAGGGGCAAGTTGGTGGGAGCATGGATGTGGCAGCAGAAAGCTTAGCAAGGCAGAGCTAAAGAGAGGGCTGGTGTCATGCTGGAGGTGCTGGTGCAGCTGAAGTGTTGAACTTGTGCTTGTGTTGACATCATAACTTTTAATACCTTAGAGTCCTGCTAAGCCTTTCAGTCTCTGAAGCAGGAGTGGGAAGAGGACCTCTGATGCGTAGTCAAAGTCCAGGCTCTCACTTGGACCCTGCAATTCAAACCACTCTCCCTCACATAAATGCCTCTCTGGTGAGCTCTTCTGACCATGCCCACTGTACTTGGACTGAAATTTCATGGGATACCCACTGACTGTAGTTATGCAAGGTAAAACCCAAATGCTTGGCCGCAGGGTTTTGGCATAAAGATCATGAGTGCTGGTAGCTCCCAAGCAGTTTGCTTGAAAAAACTTTCCAAGAACCAGAAAGAAGTCTCATAACAGATACCACTGCTGTGTATCATCAAGCACTGTGTGATGCAAGACACTTGTGATGCAAGACAGTGATGTTGGAGCAACTCTAAGTTCAAGGGGGGAAATATTTATGCTATGAGGAGTGTGTTAATTTTGTACAACTTCTCAGTGGGAACAGTCACATTCAGACTTGGCTAACCAGCAGGTAGGTTCCTCAGCAGTGCTAGCTCTGAAGCAGAAACTGGTTATGAAAAACATGATGACAAAGATGGTCCTGTGTGGATACAAAAATGCTGTTAGCAAGGATTTTCTTGCTATTTTCCAAGTCCGTGAGAGACTTTTCTCTCTCACAGAAGATAGTAGCAGAGTTCCATAAACACTGAAACACCTGCAACCTTGAAAAGTCTTGTTTATGGTATAGTAGAAAAATATTTTGACAATGGATGTTTTAGGATTTTAGCCAATCACCCCCAAGGGGTGGCTGATCCTTTGTCCAATTAGACTACGAAGAAAAAAGTCTATAAAAGAGTTTGTAAAATAATTAAATAAATCAATCTTGCTGCACAATTCCTGCCTGCTGGATCTTCTCTCCTCCTCCCTATGGCTGCGGGACACAGTGATATACCCTAGGGTATTTTAATAGTCCTGAGCGGGTTTTTTTCAGTCTGTAAAACCAAGGTGGTTTTCTTTCTCAAGACTCAGTTTTTTGCTGAGTACTCTGTTATGCAAATAAATGTAGTGACAGGGAATACATATGCTAAGGAATATAGTGATGGAGGCTGCTGCAGAAGCATGGTCACATGAACTATATTCTTTCTCAAGTTTAGAACTAGGGACATGAAGTTTTCATTGTGTGGTTTTTTGCTTAGTTATGAGCAAACTGAGGAGTACAGGAATGAAAAATTACCTTTATTTGGAAAATTTTCACAGAAGCATTTCATTTAGTTATGAAAAAAGTTGATTCGGCATTGAAGTCCTGTAGCTTTTCTCAAGGATCTGCACTTTTCAGGCAGAACTGTAGGAAAATTCCATTATGTGGTATAACTTATCCTACAGTTTCAGCCAAAGGCATGGATAGGTACATCACCACTTCTGCATACAGCTCAAACTTTGTTGATTATTTCCATGCATGAATGGAAATAATAATGTATGTGTGTATTATACTGCATCTTTAATTTTCAAAGCTAAGGGAATAGCAACTACAAAGTCTGATAGTAGATCCAGTTGCAAAGAGTCTCTGATTTTCTCACTAAGGTAGTATGATTGCTCTGTGCTCTCTTGTGTGACTAAAACAACAGGAAGGAATCTTCATGAAGTCTAAAACATCTGTCTTGTCTGATAGATGTTGGCTTTGAATAAATTTGTCTGAGATCAGTTGAAACAGAGGTACTTCTCCATTTCCTTATTATGCAAAGAACTTGGCCAAGCTGCTTCTGAGATGAAGTTTTCAGAATGTGTTATATGTATTTATCATTCCTGCTTTTAATAAATAATGGATGTTTTAAATAGCAAAAATTTTTTGAAGTTTCTAATAAGAGCCATATCTTTTACACTGACTTGACATTCTAACAAAAATACAACCAGAGTGCAAGCCCAAGCTGAGTGCTCTTGTTGGCCAGTGCAAGAGGATTGTTACTGGTTTTCTATTCTTGTTTATCTAAGCACATAAACTATATTGTAAGTAATTTCATCAATATCTAGGGTCAAAGGAAACCAGTTATCACTGGGCATGGAAGTACGTTGGATGCATTTTATGCCATTTGAAGCTGAAAAAAATCAGAATAAAATTTGAACTCATATTTGCAAGGTCAGAACTACAAAAGATATAACTGGACTACTTTACTAAACTGAGATTACAGTATTTTTATTGTTTTGTAACAAAACATAAGCCCAGAACAAGATAATTACCTTTAATAGTTTAAACAGCTTATTAGTAATTAGCAGTGATTACAGCTGAAAAGCTACAAGAAAAGAAACAAGAATGCTTTTTAGTTAACATGAATTTAATAGTGGTTCTAAACACCTTTTCCTTTTTCCTTTCACCTCTCCATTTCTAGACCGAACAACAAAGCAGGAGTCTTGTAAAATGAATAATTTCTCTCTCATGTTCAGGTAACAGAACTACTTTGGCTCTATAGGTGATACAGTAAAGCAGTTTCTGTAGCTACAAACATGGTTGTTTGGCATTTCAGGTCTCTGTCCTCCCATTAGGATTGAGAGTACTAGCACCCTGCAGTTTGCTAAAATGAGGTATTTTATTCTTTAGAGGCAGAAAATTGAGAGAAATGTGGTTCTTGGTACTCCGTGGTACTTAGTGTTTTCTTTATGAAATGTGTAAATACTACCATGTCTTCTGCTGGAGAGGCCAGGTGGTGCCAGAGGTGGCTGCAGAGGGCAGAAGATGGCACTGCCTGGCCTTCCTGTGGGCCAGGAGAGGAACTCATTCTTTAAAGCAGCTTGGGTTTAGTACAAATATGGATTTACTCAGCTTTCCAACAAGTTTTAATCAAGCTTAACAAAGAGGAGGACAGGGATGTCCTCGGTGCTCCCAGAGGTGTGCATGTGGGGTTTGATGTCTCTCACTGTGGGGACTGGGGACACGTTTGGTCAGTGGATTTTCAGAATCTGGTGTATTCTGCTTGTAAGCAACTGCTACCAGTTAGTGTGGGAGCACAGCCAGCTGTTTGCGAGCTTTTTTTGCAAGGTCTTAAGTAGTGGAAAAAGGTCTTTCTGCTGTCCTCTGGGTGTCTGGGACCTGAGACCAAGGCTTAGTGTTGACTTTATAGTGATGGTGAACTTTTCAAGGGGAAATAAATAAAAAAGACCAACCAACAACAACCACCCAAAAAACCCCCAAAAAACCAAACAAAAAAAATCCCCAATGCAAACAAAGAAACCCCAACCAAACAAAAAAAATCCCAAACAAAAAAACAAAACAAACAAACAAAAACTCACCCCCACCCTTCTTTTTATTTTGGAAAAATTTGCAACAGTAATAGGTACCTAGTTTTCAATTTGGTCTCTAGCTTTCATCTAATTACTTTACTGGATGAACCTCCGTTTACTTTAATGGTAAACTAATGGTTGTTTGCCACTTTGTAAGAATCACGCCATGAACTATACATAGTGGCTCTTCTTTATCTCCAATTTACTTTTGGATTCTCTAGCAGGATACAGAATTAATTCTGAATTACCCGTGTGCTCATTTCTGTTTGCCACCACTCAAACTGCTGTTGTGTTCATGTTTGCTTCCTCTATACATTTTTTAGAAAGAGTTGTGATTGTCTGTCAGAGAACCTGCCAGTCACCAGTATTGTGAGACATCAGCTTCCCTGCTCAGTCTATGCTAGATCATCTCTCCACTGCACACTAAAGGGTTCTTCCTATAGTGTGGGATGAAGTATCAAGCTAAACCCCGACTGCTTAAACAGCTTCTTAGGTGCCACAAAACCACTGTAATATCAATTGCAAGTCTGTATATGCTATAAATGGACAGGCTGTTCTGTCATGTGTTTGGTTATGGTTTTGCCCAACACTGAGCCCTTTCTAGAAGGGCAGTGCCGGGATATGAGGAGCTGGGCAGGAGGGACTTCCAGCAACCACAAACTGGTTGCTTCAAAGCCACCTGTAACTGTTTGCCTCACTTCCATGATGTCCACTTTCCTGGGATCATTTACCCTGTTATCTTTTTAGTCTCTGAACACAGGCATTTTCTTTGCCTAGTGTATGTTAAAATTTCTTTTGGAATTCCTTCCATAAAGTAGTGTAGTGCTCACTTGTGTTTCTGGATTTGTTCCTCCTGTTTTTTGTTTGTTTAGGTTTTTTTTGTTTTGCAGGCTAGATTTATGCCCTTAATAGAATCAGCACGTGAGGTTTTATACTCTAAGCCAGCTTTGTAGACTACCATCTAGAAACCAGAAATCAGAGTTTGCTTTGTAATTCTTTTTATCTCCATGTTCTCCAACTCTCAGCTTAGTGGTTTGACCTTTTGCATAAGCTATTTTTCATCAGCATTTGCCAAGGTTTTCTTTTTAGCAGTGCTTTGCAAGCATAGAGCACAAATGTTAACTATTTCATATTTTATTTTCTCTGTGCTTTGTTGACTGATTTTTGTGGAAGTAGATTAGTGTATAATCTTGAGTCAAGACCTGAATGCTAAAAGTCATAATATGTATAAATTACCTTTGATTCATTGTTTCAAATTCCAGGAAGTATTTACATATTTCTGTGTTTTTCTGTAGGTCACGTTACATTTGAATCCAATTTCATCAGTGCATATCCACCAGAAGCCTCTGGTGTTTCTTCTCAACTCTCCTTTGCCTTTGGTCTGGAAGCTAAAAACAGAAAGACTGGCACCTGGAATCCGAAGAGTTTTCTTTGTAAGTGTACACAGTCCTCTGGCCTGCTCTCTATCATAGCTGCTTGTCGCATAAGGCGTGGAGTTAATGGCATTCATTTCGAAATTTTTCAAACTTAGATTAAAAAAACAAGTTAACAGCGGGTCAAGTTTCCTTGTAGGGCTCTGGGGAACAGTTAGGTGGTAGGGCAAAGCAGTTTGGGAAAAGTAGCCAATTACTTGTTATGTGAATTTAAGGAAAAGAAAGCAAAACTGCTTTTCAGAATCTGCACATCATATAGTTATTAATACTAACAGCCACTCGAGTTCAAAAAGCTGTGAGGTTGTAACAGATTCCTGATTGGAACTCTTAACAGTACCATAAAGCAAAAAGTCTCAAAGCAATTGGAAATATTAAGAGTGGATGCTAGTTGTGTGGTCTGTGACCAAAACAAAAATTTGTATGTATTGAGCTCAATATGTCCAGTTACGGTTTATGTCTCTGATGAAGCTTTGGTCTATTGAAATGACCAGGCTAAGCCCAGAATGAAGTCATTTTTGTTTCTCAGAAAGACTGGAGCACTGCTTATAATGCAAGATCCAAATATTACCTAGTATTTGTAAATCATGTCCTTAGCAGTTTGCCAGGACATTCAAGTTTGCTATTTGTAGTGAAACAGACAAGTTGTTTGGATTAAATTTTTGATGCGTGACATCATGTCTAATCATGAGTTGTCTTTATGGAAGTTGCAGCTTTCACTATATTCAACTCTAATTGCAGAACTAAACTTGATTATTTTTAGCAGTATCCTTATAGGGCTTCATTTTGCTCCTCCAGCACAGCTGACAGTGGTAGGCAAGATTGTTTCTGCAGCACCCAGTAGGAACTTAATTGTCACTGTGCATCAGCAGGACAGGAAGATGGACCATGGTGCAGCATTAGAACACTGAGAAGGGGGCACTGCTCTCTCAGTTGACCTGGTATGGTGGTGACACTATTAAGTGCACGAAGAGTTCTGTCACTTGCTGGACACTGCAAGCTTTCTGGAATTATCTTTCTTTTTCCTGTCATCAAGGTATAAGAGTAGGAGTACCCTTGATATTTTGAACTCTGAAGGACTCTGTCCTGTTTCCAGTACAGTGTGTTACTGTTTGGTGCCAAGAACATGGGCTTGTTTTTATTCTAAGGTATTCACAATCTTAGGTTTTTCATTGGTGTTTTGGAGATTCATCACTGTTGTCTTCTTGTTGACCATTCCTGTTACATGTCCTTAATGCAACCAGTACAGTTCTGGTGTGCTCAGAAAATGGCTGAGGAACAACATGCGGAACAACAGTATACCATGTCCTCATTCCTCTCATTGACAAAAGAAGCAGGATCTTTCATCAGATAATAACACCTTGGACCTACTTTCAGTTTAGTTTTGACCTTTTCCTACAATGCATCATCACTCCCATTTCCTGTCAACTAGATTTTGCTCAGCTACTTTGTGTTCTTCCTCTGCACCCAGGATTTTCCCTCTCCCCTTACCTTTCTCCGGGCCTGGAGAGATGGTCTTCTGAGACTCATCCATTCCTGCTCAGCTGATTGTGCTGGAGTTCAGATGGTGATCATGCTGAGCTTGCTTGGTTTGTCTCAGTGGGGCTTCAACAGCCTGCATTAAGGCTTAGGAAAAATAGAAATGTGCCCAAGGCTCTGACTGCCAAAACTGTACCATTAGATGTGTGTTTGCTTCAGAAAACTGTTTCAGGCTCTTCTGGTTACAAGATCAGGCTTGAAGATGTGAGCAGCAGCAGTCAGAGTCCTTGCCAAACGAGAAGTTGCCTGACCTCAAGAACTGCCCTGATAAACTTGGCCACTGATGCTGCAGGAAGGAGTGGACTGTTTCTCAGCTGGGGCAGGAGTACCTGGTAGGCACTACAGATTTCCTGCTGTGTTGGGGGCTCAAATCAAATGCCTCCTCTCACAACTGTACCTCTTAGTCTCTGCTGGTCATGGTAAGGGCTGAACAATGTGGTGCCTTATGCCATCCTGCCAGCCTGTGGCGCTGGGATAATGCTGCTGCCCATGGGAGCTCACCTTTTTTTTGCAAGGGACTAAACTGGGTCTCAGTGTTAACCCATCCCTAATCCATCTGAATAGCTCTCCATAACAATTTTGGATCTCCTTAAGTGCCATATGAATTTATGTATTTTTCCTTCCACCATATTAAGGTTTATATTTTTCTTTCCTACAAAGAGCTCAAAGAATGAGATTGCAGAATGCCAGGGTGTTGATCCACCATTACCTCTCCCAGTTTAATCCCTCTGGTCCCTCTCACTCTGAAAGTTCACTCTGTTTACTTTTCCTAAGGCAATATTTTTGCTGTAAACATAAGCTAACTTCAGTCTCTTACCAGGGATTCATCAGCCTTCCATGACCCAGTTTCTCAGTAGCTAGGGCAACTTGGGATGATAAGCCATGAGGTTAGGGGCTGAACAACTTTAAGTGTGGTCATCATCTGTTGCTTTTCCACAATTCCACTCTGCTCACAAGGACGAATGCATTGTTTTCCCAAAAGCTTTCTGAAAAAAGAGCACAGAATCATGTGGCACAGAAAACGTGAAAAATGTGGAGGAAATCCTAGCAGCACCTGTAGACAAGTGCAGTATGCCAAATAGAGGTCGAGGGGCTCTAGTTTTGCATAGAGCTGTTTGCCTGTGTTGAGCTGTGCTAGTTTGCAAACCCTGCGATGGTCTCTGTCCTAGAAAAGGTTGTCCCTTTGCAGAATCAAGGGTTCTTGATTTGGGTAAGCTGTGGGGCAAAGGGACATACTGCTTCTGCCCTAGTTGCAGAGAGGTTCCCTGCCTCTGTGCCAGAGCCTTCAGTAAGGTCCAGACAACTGACCCTGGGACTGTAAATAGCAGCTCCAAGGGTTGCAGAGTGCCGAGCATGCTTCCTTGGCCCTTGTTTAAAAATACTTAGCTCTGTGGCTCTGACTTGTTCAGTCTCCTTAAATGTATAGCCAAAACAGAAAATTGAGTATTTTGAATCATAAAAGATTTCAAATTCAAAAAAGCTTTTCTAGTGCCCATGAATTCTATGCTCAAAACAGAAATCTGTGCCATGCATACCACAGGAGTGTCATAACAATGTTATTGTCTGTCTCTATGGAAGTCTTAGGCAAGATATTCATTGACTTTCCAACTTTTCCTTCAGACTTTTCAAACAATACATTCATTCACAATTTTATTAATATACTGTATGTAAAGTATGAATTGCAATGACTTTCACTGATTGAGTCCTAGTTAGAATGGTAAGTAGTGTAAAGAAGTTTAAATGACAACTTCTGGGACTTGTTGCTGATAAAGACCATGCTGCTAGAGCTAGGTCAAAGTTTTTAGTGAAGGGATCATGTAACCATTAGTGAAGTCCTAGGTCCTTATTTCTTTTTAATATTAGCTTTTTTTTTCCCCATGTAAAGTATCATAATAATGTTTTCAAATTGTTACAGGGACATGTGCTTTGAGTAAGTAAATAACTAAATAAAAGTTACAAATTAATTGTATTATAAATTCCAGGGTTATTTCTAACAAAGGTAACTCCAGGATACGAGATAATTAATTGGAGCACAAGTGCTGTTATTAGCCTTGTACAGGTGGAGAAACCAAGGCACACTGAGCTTAACTGATGATTGTACTGGAGCAGAGGGTAGAGTTAGGGCTGTGTGTTCCTAGCGTCCTCATTAGCAAAATGGTCTGTTTCCTTCACTCTGTGAATTTATTGTTTGAGTTTCCATTAAAGCTAAGCTGCCGCAGGAAAGGATGAAAAGATTTAAAGCTTGTGTCAGCACATATCCAAAAGACCAGGAAAATACAGGAATACTGAGTTGGGCTGTAGTTTAACTTCTTATCACATAGTTCAAGCTTGGATTTTTGCCTTGGGCCTGGTCCTCCATCAGTTAAGAAGCTTAAAATGAATGTGGAAGAAAATCCAGGCTTTGGGTACATGGTTATAATATAGGGGAAAGCACAAATTACCTTCTTGGTAAACACTTTTTCAGTATGAAAATGTAGATTTGATGTATACATGCGGTCTTGCACTTATTTTTATCATGTAATGCACATAGTTTCACTCAGTGACTTGTCATGTGCTTTATCTTCATGGAAACAGCTCATGGTTTCATTTTCACAAAATGTCTACTGGTGGCTAAACCTCACAGTGGAATAAATTGTCATTAAAATTAAGTTGCATGCCCCAAAGTGGCACTGAATGGAAGCAGAGTGATTCTCACAGAGTGACAGTACTTTGGAGGAAGCCATCATGACAGGACATGGCTGCTGAGGGAAGTCGTTCTTTGCTGTTCTGTTGCCAGTGTTGTAATTTTGCTGCTCAGGGTGCTTTCCCCATCTATAAATCAGAAAGAACACCAGTGAGTACTCTTAAGAGAAAATTTGGGCATTTTGATAAAAACCTGACAAAAATTTTCTCTGGACAAGAAAGAGAAAAGAATATATGGTGTCTACCTAGTGTGGTGTTAACAATACATTTAGCATGGACAGGGTTATTTTCAGACTCGGCATGAGTTACTGTATATTGACGGGTGAAGTAGGTGATGCTGTGAAATTATTGTAATTTTAGTAAAATAAGTCTTGAGTTTATTTTCATAGTGTTAAAAATAAATGTACCTTAGTATCATGGCATTTCAATCCAAAAATACCTGAAATGGGTTACGGCATGAACTGCCTGACCTAAGTAATTGTAAATCATCACTTTAATTACTGGTGCATGTTGTCATATTAGTCTGATTGTATATTTGTACATGTCACAAAAATACAACAATTTGGGAACTGGGCATTTTCTGTTCAGATGTTCATGGGCTCATCACTCTGAAGAGTATTGCATGGGTGTGAAGCTCTGTTCAGTTCAGCAAGGGGAATGCTTGGCATCTGTGCTACGTTTTGTTTCTTTTCCTCAGCAGGGAATAAATGCCAAAATTGCATTATGAAGGGGAGTGGGAGAGGAAGTTGAAGGACATCTTCACTGGTGATTAGACTGGTTAGGTTATGACAGATCACAGTTCTACGTAAGCTAGACAGCTGCTGTAGAAACTGCTTTTACCTGTGATCTTGGTGCAGGTCAGTATTGAAGAAAAACATTACCAGACCTCTTCCACTACCCCACTTTTAAGTTTTCATACAGCAAAATAGTTTCCTTCCTTCCCATCAAGTCGTCATTTCTCTCTTTCCCTAAAACTAGTTTATTGCTAACATGTCTTGGCAAAAAACCAGAAGTTTTATGAAACTGTACAGAAAGAGGGTTTTATAGGTGCTGCTCAGCAAGTAATTTTTTTTTTCTTTATATATGGTAGCTTTTTCAATTGCTTTTATAGCCTAGGAATGTCTTTACTCAGCAAGTGAAAGTAGTGAGAATTAAATCAATGAAAGAAAGTTCCCAATCCTTTGTGATTTCCTGTTAGAATAGATCCAAAACCCCTTAAATATCTACATATGTGATTATATGTAATATATGATTTAAGAAGCAATGCTTCAGCTCTCTCTCTGATTTAGTTATTCAGGCAATTAAATGAGTAAGAGTTGTAGGTAAGAAAACACTTATGCAAACAAATAACCTTGCAAGAACTAGGAGTGAATGTGTGTGTTAAGGTAGTGAAATGGAAGAAGCAAGAGCAGTAGTGATAAATACAAAAACAGATCACTTGCTCTTGCTTTGAGATTTGAAAAGATAAAATAAAAGCTTTAAAGAAGAAGAAGTGATAGAATGAAGAGTTTAATTATTAGTCATTTCTGTATTTCTGAGAAGAAAAAAAGCCATGTTCTTATTATTCCAGCCAATTGGTGGTTTATTCCTCTCACTTCATGAAAATATGGTTCACATATTTTGAGTCACTGCCACCAAACCACAGGCTGTTCTATGGCTTGCACTAGATTTGGATGACTGACAAAACTCACTGAAAAACAAGTGCTATTTGTTTTCCTGTGCCTAGTATTTAACGGGAAATCAGGAGGCTAAATTTCCAATCACTGGTTAAACAGACCCAGATGTGAAGAAGAGTGCTCTGCTAGGAGAAGAGTGAGGAAGGATAGGAAATGCATGACTAGTGATAAATTCGGTATTAATAGTGACCTTTCACTATTCAAAGTAAAAGCAGTAGATTTTCACTGTTGTGTAACAGTGTGAAGAGGAATTTAAAAGGACATTTAC